>NC_072798.1:80326753-80951753 GCF_028583425.1 Eublepharis macularius
CTTGAATAGTGTATAATTCACCAAGAAGATCTCATACACAAGCTCTGTTGAAACGACCAAAAGCTCGCCATTGTTTTCTGCAAAGCACACGTTCATTTCCATGGAGCTGGAACTATTTTCCAATAAATTAAGGCCACTGCTCTAAAAGCATTACCGTTCTCTTAATCAGCTCTCTCTTCATTTCATTTTGGTTTGCATGGGAGAAATTGCCATTGAATTGTGGCAGTTTTGCTATGGGCCTGTCTTTGGTTCAGAATTCCTATACCTTTACCCCCTACCCTTTTCTTGTATAAGGGGTAATTTTGTAGAAAAAGAGCTGGAGGAACTCATCAGCATATCTCATTAGTATATGCCACGCCCCTTGACATCACCTATCATGGCTGTTTTGGACCCAATCCTGGCCATTCAGGGCCAAAATTGGGCCCGAAATGGCAAAAAGGGGCCAAACATGGCCGAAAAGGGGCCCAAAATGGCCGCTGCTGAGCGAGAGAGTGATCCACCATCTGTCAGAGGCCTGATCTGGGCCGTTTTGGCCCCAATCCAGGCCGAAACAGGCCCAAAATGGCCGAGAGTCAGGTGGGCGGGGCCACCTGACATGTGACCTCTTTGGGGAACTGCCGGAACTGCACTGGAACTGGGTGGAGGGTGTTTGGAGCTTGGAGTATGGCAATTGCCTTTGGTGCATTTATAGGCATATGCAAAATCTAGTTGTACGTTCTGCAAAGTAGCTTGGCAGGATGGAACAGCTTGCAGTACAAACCTAAACAGAGCTGCACCCTTCTAAGCTCAGGGACTTCAATGGACCCTTCAAAGGGTGTAATTCTGCTTAGGACGGCGCATTTAATATAATATATAGCTCATGTTAACCTTTTACCCACAATCCTTTGATATGAATAAATACAGAATATGAAGTAATTAGGTCTAACAGGACACAAATATTTTCAAAAATGAAAACAGCATTTTTAATAATACCTTTCGGGAAGTTTCTATTATATTCTAATTTATTTTCAGAGGACACCCTATATGGCTTACTGAAATTATTAAGTTTCCTTCTCACCTTGCCCCGAGGATTAAATAAATCCCTTAAATCCTTCAGCTAAAAGCTAAAATGCACCACTTATTTTAACTATTATAAACTTCTGTATTTATCTTTTCTTAGACACTCTTCAGCATTTGTTTTACCAAAGCTAACAACTGTGTTGAGGTGTAGAGAAAACAGCCCAAGCTTGCAAAGCGCTATTTTATCAATTCCTGTCTTACATCAGACAAACTGTTGATAAAGAAATGCTATGAAAAGTAGTGTAAGCTAAGCTTTCCTTTGAAAAAAGTTCCATTTTAATCTTATTTATGTATGTTTACTTGGATGCAAGCCCTGCTATGTTCAATAGGTCTTGTTCCCTGCTAAACATGCATAGGATTTCAACCTTAGTTATTTATTTATAGGGAACCTTCACAGAATCACCTAACAGCCATTACCTCTGAACAAAGAGCATTTAAAATGGGAGAGATCATTTCCACTATTCTAAAGCATTTGAATGATTGATTGGTTATTCTAATCCGTGTTAAATTTTGCAAGAATACTCCTGATTATTTGGAGGGTGGGCAAGGAGTAATGTAACATTACAAGAATGATCCCGCTAAAAAAAGAGTGGAAAGAATTACATCTACCACCTAATTAAAGGCTAACTGCCCTGTCTGTATAGACAAAGGTGCATAGTCAAAGGATATAAAGGAATAACTAATTCCCATTCATTAATACTGAGAATGTGACCTAAATGTGGAACGGTGATACTAATTCACATTGTTGAATGTGATGAAAGATTTCAGAAGGAGCATTTATTCCAGAGTGATAAAGGAATATCCTTATGACAAAGTGCTTCTGTAGCTTTTAAGATTATCACAGTCATCTATTCCTAAAGTGGAACTACATGGGGAACTCTGGTGCTGTGATCAGAGTTCTCAGTGTTAGCCCCAAAATAACAATGACACAGTTTCCAATCTGGATCAGAAGTACCTTAGTACAGTTAGAACTGGGATTATCCTTTTCCTCCATCTCATTTTTCCATCCTGAAATATCCGTGCAGTACTTACGTTTGTTCCATAGGGGAAGACATATAGGCACAGGGTGGCAATCTGCTGAGATGATTTGGGTGGGGTGGGGAGAGGTGCTCCAGCATCATGCTGGCATGCAACATCACTTGTGATAGAAAACAGAAGTGATGTCATGATGTTGGGGGTAATGCTAGGATTTGCCCAAACCTCTATGGTTAAACATACAGCAAGTTCTAGTGCATCATGACATCATTTCTGGTTTTCTCCAGAAATTCTGACACATGATAGTGGTGTTTCCTCTGCGAGCCTTTGAAGCACCAGAAATAAAGAGGGCGAATTTCCAGGAGGTCTCCCTTGCCCACCTATATTGCCATTGTACAGAAAGAAAGAGGAGTCTTCTGGCACCTTAAAGACTAACAAAATATTCCAGCATTCATTTTTATGCAGTACAGCCCACTTCTTGTATTCAAAGTGGACTCTAATCCACAAGGCTTCTCCTCCTAAAGGATATAGTGAAGACTCCCTCCATTAGCATTCCACACCCTGGGAAACTCTTACAGGATGACTCAGCCCAACCCCACCCCTCCTGAGTAGATATAAATGACCTGCCAACATCTTTTCCACACTGTGACACTGAGAGATCTCTGTCTTTCGGTGCTACACCTCTGAAGATGCCAGCCACAGCTGCTGGCGAAACATCAGTAACTACAATCCCAAGAACAACCATCGTTCTCCGGCCGTGAAAGCCTTTGACAATATAAGGCTTCTGTTTATTTTTGCAGCAACACATTGAAAGCCTAACTGTATACTGTATTGTCCTTGTAACCGTCCCCCCCACACACACACACATTTCAACCCAAATCCTGTCAATGAGGTGTGTATTGAGAGTTATGAGCTTGAAACTTAATTCCAAGGTGCATAGAAGCCCATTTGGGACTCTGTATGCATAGATATATACACACATCCACAGCTTTTTCCTGATCTGAACTATAGCCACGGAAAAGCCTATCAGGTTTTCCTGACAGGAGAAATAGCAACTCCCTGAAAATTAAGTTCTGAGCACAGAACTCCCAGCACCGAACTGCTCAACAGGTCTGAGGCCAACTCAGGAGAAGCATAAGGACAATGTGTATAATTAAATCCTAACACATCCACCCACCCCCTTCAGACAACATACCGAGTGAATGACTTAGTGCATTGCAATACAGATATGGAGTGAACTTTATAAATGAGAGGGCTGATTAAAAGAATTGCTCGTAAAGACATGAAACTGCCTTATACTGAATCAGAGTGTTGGTCTTTCAAGGTCAGTATTGCCAACTCAGGTGGGCAGTGGCTGTCCAGGTTCTCAAGCAGAGGTCTTTCACAGCCCTTATTACCTGGTGCTTTTAACTGGAGCTGCCAAAGACTGGACTGGAGACATTCCTCATGATGAGTAAATGCTCTGGGCCACAGCCCTCCCCTACTCAGATAGCAAACCATCTCATTTTGTATAAATAGCATTGAAGACTTCTTGTTGTTATCACCTGCATCTTTTAATAAAGTCAGAGAAGCGAACCTATTAAATTTGGGAGAGAAGACAGAGAGGGAGCTTATCTTTTTCTCCTGCTCCCATCCTTACAGTAGCAGTCTTTCTATCAACACCATATTATGCACCCTCTTTATGGACATCTCAGAGGAAGTACAGACTGCTGTAAGTAGATCAGAAGTTTAAAACTGAGAAGAGCCACTGAATAGGTAGCTGAATGATGCTTCTATCAGTCAAAAGATCCTGACTTATTAAACATCCAGCACTATTTTGGGCTAATCGAGAAATGATTTTTAAATAATACTTTTGTGTTAAGAATGAACACTATTCTTAAACAAGAGCCATAGCTTAATTATTTGAGTATTTTTTAAATGTAAAATCAAAAAGAGTCCAGTAGCACCTTTAAGACTAACCAATTTTATTGTAGCATAAGCTTTCGAGAATCAAGTTCTCTTCGTCAGATGCCTGATACAGAGACTGTCAGATGCCTGTATCAGAGACTGTATCAGGCATCTGACGAAGAGAACTTGATTCTCGAAAGCTTATGCTACAATAAAATTGGTTAGTCTTAAGGGTGCTACTGTACTCTTTTTGATTTTGCTACCACAGACTAACACGGCTAACTCCTCTGCATCTATGACCATTTTAAATGTAAGAATCTGCATTTGCTTTTGTGGGAAATGCCACTTCCTAACGATTCCTGAAAGGATTGACTGCTCAGCAAATGTACTTGTGCATTTACACACATTGGCGTTTCAGTGTGTTGTTTTTTCCTGTCGCCTTCATCCCTGATCTGGTAAGACAGAATAAGAACACAGATTTTTTTTTTAATACACCTAATGAACATTTCATTCACTGATTACATCATTCTTAATGTTGAAGGAAATGCCGGTGCAGAGAAGAGGGCTGAATTGGCCTCTTTATATTATTGAAGAAAGCAATTGTTCCTAATCTTTCCAAATTGGTTGTTGTCTTTTTGATTGGTCGGGAGGACCACCTTTCACCCTATGTTCCCTGGAGGATACTCCATTCAGCGGACAAACATCTTCTGATGGTCCCCACCCAGCCCCAAAGAGGTTCGCCTTACCTCAACCAGGACCAGGGCCTTTTTGGTCCTGGCCCCTACCTGGTGGAACTCTTTGTCTATGGAGACCCAGGCCCAGCAGGAATTGTTATCTTTCTGCTGGGCCTGTAAAACAGATATGTTCCTCCAGGCATATGGTGGTTAAGACAGTTGAAGGTCATGGAACCTCCTGCCATAGAGGGTCCCCTCCCCTGTTCTGTTAACACCTAGCAGTTGGCCATCCAGCCCCACAGATTGCTGTTATTACTGGTCTGTGCAATATGTGTGCCGCTGCCGTTTAGAAATTATATTGCTGTGTTTATTGATGCCTTTATCTGGTTTTTAAAATTACTATGTTTATGTTATTTTATATATGTTGTACTCTGTTCTCAGCCTGTTCACGGAGAAAGCAGATTAGAAATAATAGTAATAGTAATAGTAATAGTAATAGTAATAGTAATAGTAATAGTAATAGTAATAGTAATAGTAATAGTAATAGTAATAGTAATAAACGGTACATTTCTGGATGCATTTTGTTCTGTTTAACTCACCCTTTCTTAACTGAAGTGCTTAGGGTCAATGGATTTTGTTCATTTCTTAGGCACATTATTGGAAAGCTTAATGTGTTCCTAACACATTACTTTTTCTTTGTCTCTGTACCTCTGGCTTACTACATTTATTGAGCTGTTGTGTCCTCTGGACACAATACTAAATACTAAAACAAGTTTACTCAGCCATTTCATTTTGTGTGGCAGTTACATGGAGAAGCCATTATATGGTGAAGGCATTATCTCAACTTTTTGCCATGGTGAAAATTCTGAGGGACATACCAATAGTCACTGGTAAATGGTACCGTCTTCTCATGGGATGCTATTCCCTTAGCTTTCTCAATGGAAGCCATTTGTTCAAAAGAAGCTCATGTGAAAAATTGCACCTGTGAAGGACAGTTTCAAGTTCTGCCCTCCAGGACTGGCCTCAGCCAATCACTTTCAAATGGGAGACTGAAGTGTTTTTTTTTTTTTTAAAGGAGGCATTTGGCAGTTTAACTGCAGGTCAGCTTGCAGAGTGGAGGATTGTTGGGTATTGGTGGGAAAAATGTTAAAGGGTCTGCTGGTTAGACAGGGGGCCCATTAAGAATTAAAGATATTTTTTTTTAACTTTTAACTTTATTAATCAATAAAAACAATTAGATACATATAACAGTTTGATTAACAATATGACTTGGTACATATAAGGGTAAAGCACAACAGTATTATGTGGTTAGATTGTAAGAATTAAAGATATTTTAAACTTAAGGAGGGTTTGAGTGCTGTTTGTGTCAAAAACAGTTAAAAGCCTTTTTGTTCCAAGTTACAAGTCTGAATTAGTCAAACGAGAAATCTACTTTGTAACTATGTATTGTCGAAGGCTTTCACGGCCGGAGAACGATGGTTGTTGTGGATTTTCCGGGCTGTATTGCCGTGGTCTTGGCATTGCAGTTCCTGACGTTTCGCCAGCAGCTGTGGCTGGCATCTTCAGAGGTGTAGCACCAAAAGACAGAGATCTCTCAGTGTCACAGTGTGGAAAAGATGTTGGCAGGTCATTTGTATCTACTCAGGAGGGGTTGAGCTGAGTCATCCTGTAAGAGTTTCCCAGGGTGTGGAATGCTAATGGCGGGAGGCTTCACTGTATCCTGAGGAGGTTCTTTTGCATATGGATTGGTACTTGATGTGCTAATCTTCTCTGCAGGGCTATTGTCGGGTGTGGAGTGTTTTGTTAGCCTGGTGTTTTTCAGAACTGGAAACCATGCTCGGTTCATTCTTAAGGTTTCTTCTTTCCTGTTGAAGTTTTGCTTATGCTTGTGAATTTCAATGGCTTCCCTGTGCAGTCTGACAAAGTAGTTGGAAGTGTTGTCCAGTATTTTGGTGTCCTGGAATAAGATACTGTGCCCTGTTTGAGTTAGGCTATGTTCAGCCACTGCTGATTTTTCAGGTTGTCCAAGTCTGCAGTGTCTTTCATGTTCTTTTATTCTTGTCTGGATGCTACGCTTTGTGGTCCCGATGTAAACTTGTCCACAGCTGCAGGGTATACGGTATACTCCTGCAGAGGTTAGGGGGTCTCTACTGTCTTTTGCTGATCGTAGCATCTGTTGTATTTTTCGGGTGGGTCTGAATACTGCTTGAAGGTTATGCTTTTTCATAAGCTTTCCCATCTGATCAGTAATTCCTTTGATATATGGCAAAAACACTTTTCCTGTGGGAGACTGTTTTTCTTTGGTTGTTTCATTCATCCTGGGTTTGATTGCTCTTCGGATTTCATTTCTGGAGTAGCCATTTGCCTGAAGTGCGTGGTTTAGATGATTAATTTCCTCATTGAGAAAGTGCGGCTCACATATCCGTCTTGCACGATCCACTAATGTTTTCATTATGCCTCTTTTCTGTCGGGGATGGTGATTGGAGTTTTTGTGTAGGTACCGATCAGTGTGAGTTGGTTTCCTGTAGACCTTGTGACCTAACTGAAAGTTTGCTTTGCGGATGACCCAGGTATCCAGGAATGGGAGTTTTCCCTCGATTTCTTTCTCCATGGTGAATTGTATGTTCAGGTGGATGTTGTTGAGATGATTCAAAAACCCCATCAATTCTTCCTCCCCATGGCTCCAAATGATAAATGTATCATCCACAAACCGGAACCATACACTCGGTTTGTGGGGTGCTGATTCTAGAGCTGTTTTTTCAAAATGTTCCATGTAGAAGTTTGCTATAACTGGGCTGAGTGGGCTCCCCATGGCCACCCCATCCATCTGTTCATAGAATTCGTTGTCCCATTGGAAGTAACTGGTTGTCAGGCAATGGTGGAATAAGGCTGTTACATCCTCTGGGAAAATCTGATTAATAAGTGCAATAGTGTCTTTTACTGGAACCTTGGTAAACAGGGATACAACATCAAAACTGACAAGTATGTCTTGAGGATTGAGTTTCAGAGAACTGATTTTGTTGATGAAATCTGCTGAATCTTTGATGTAAGACGAGGTTTTCCCGATGTGGTCCTGCAGGAGATCTGCCAGATGTCTAGCTAATTCATATGTCGGTGAACCAATGGCACTCACAATGGGTCGGAGTGGGACTGAATCCTTATGTATTTTGGGGAGTCCATATAGTCTAGGTGGCTGTGCTTCAGTCTTGCATAGTTTTCTGTGCGTGTCGGGATGTAGTGAGGAATTCTTGATCAGCGCATTTGTTAGCCTGGTGATTTTGCAAGTGGGATCTCGTTTTAGTTTTTTGTAGGTGGAGGGGTCCAGGAGTTCCTTAATCTTCTTTTTGTATTCCTCTGTTTTCATGATCACTGTAGCATTGCCTTTATCAGCTGGTAGAATGATGATGTCTGGATCTGCATTGAGGGTCTTGATGGCATTTTTCTCTTTGCGTGTTATATTGCTGGTGGGAAGCTTTGCCTTTCGTAGAATCCTGGCTGTCTCTCCTCTTATTTCCTCAGCTTCCTCTTCAGGTAGATGACGAATGGCAGCTTCTACATTTGCAATGATGTCTTCCACAGGAATTCTGGTGGGGGTGACTGCAAAGTTTCCTCCCTTTGCCAAGATGGAGGTTTCTTCTGGTGAACCGAGCATGGTTTCCAGTTCTGAAAAACACCAGGCTAACAAAACACTCCACACCCGACAATAGCCCTGCAGAGAAGATTAGCACATCAAGTACCAATCCATATGCAAAAGAACCTCCTCAGGATACAGTGAAGCCTCCCGCCATTAGCATTCCACACCCTGGGAAACTCTTACAGGATGACTCAGCTCAACCCCACCCCTCCTGAGTAGATACAAATGACCTGCCAACATCTTTTCCACACTGTGACACTGAGAGATCTCTGTCTTTTGGTGCTACACCTCTGAAGATGCCAGCCACAGCTGCTGGCGAAACGTCAGGAACTGCAATGCCAAGACCACGGCAATACAGCCCGGAAAACCCACAACAACTACTTTGTAACTGTTATACTTTCTCAGGTCCCAGCTCTGCAGTAACTTTGTTACTGTAATAGTGAGAGGGATGGGGAAAAAATACAACAAAGAAATAACCAAGGCAGGCACACCACTGAAATAAACCTCTTTCTTAGGACTTTTCCATACACTTAACTTATTTCTTAGCAGTCGATACACAAGCACTGGAATTGGTTTGGGTAAAGTTCTTCCACACATCTGCCTTCCCTCTGCATTTTAAATTGGTGGAGTTTTCTTCCTCACGTGCCCTAAATAAACAAGATTTTCAAAGTGAGGATGTTGACATCATCCGTGGCATCACAGCATCCCTCTCCTTTTTTATTTTTATCCTCTCCCACAGACCTGTTTTTGCAATTTTTTCACTGTCAGTTTCATAATGTTATAATGACCTATCATTGTAATAATAGATGCAGCAGGTTCTCTGAATCCCCAACTTTCAGTTTTTTAAAAAGTAAGTCTCTAGCTCCTTCCATTGCAGAGATCTGCCTTTTCCCTTATATCTCCAGAACCAAAGAAACGAAAGACTTTTTTAAAAATGAAAGCTAAGGATTCCAAGAACCTGCTGCATCTACTATTACAACGGTACATCATTATAACATTTGAAATTGACAATTTAAAAAAGACTGAAACCAAGGCCATTTTCACACATTTTAACCATCATACAAAATTCATGACAGCGTCTTCATGGCGCAATTTCCCATCATGATTCCGTTTCGTGGCATGATGACATCAGAAATGGCACTACAAAATGGAATCATGACAGGAAATCGTGCCATGAAGATGCTGTCGTTTCGTGAGTTTTGTGCGATTTTGTGTGACAGTTAAGACCAGGGCCGGATCTAGGGTTCCTGGTGCCTGGGACAACCCAAGTCTGGCTGCCCTCGTGCGTGCAGCACATGCACACTTCTGGCACTGCATGATGATGCCACTTTGTGATGTCATCATGCAGTGCAGGCGTGCCACCAGCAGAGCAGCAGCAGCACTGGCGGCTGGGAGGCCGCCCATGCCACTCGCCTGCCCCGCTGAGGGGGTGACCAGCTTACCGCACATTCTGTGTCCTGCGGGACAGGCGAATGGTGCAGGCAGCCTCCTAGCCATCCATGCCACTCGCTTGCCCTGCAGGACAGGGAGCACACAGCAAGCTGGCTGCCCCCTCAGCCGGGCAGGCGAATGGCATGGAGGGCTGGGAGGCCGCCCACGCCATTCGCCTGCCCAGCAAGACAGGGAGCACGTGGCAAGCCAGCCGCCCCCTAAGCGGGGTAGGTGAGTGGTGTGGGTGGCCTCCCTGCTCTTCATGACGTTCACCTGCTCGGCTGAGGGGGCAGCCAGCTTGCCCCATGCTCCCTGTCCTGCTGGGCAGGTGAATGGCACAGGTGGCTGCTCAGCTGCCCGCACTGCCGCCAGAACACTCCCGGTGGTTAGCAGCTGTGCCTGGTGCCCCCTCTATGGCGGCACCGGGAGCAGATTACTGCCCCTGCCCCCCTCAATCCAGCCCTGGTTAAGACGTGAAAAAGGCCCTGGGGGGGGAGGAAGGCAGAAAGAGGGAGGAGTGGTTTAACTATGACAAACTACCAATGATCAAAAAGTGGGTCGAAGGTGGGTGAGACAAACAAAACCGAAAGGAAAATTCTGCACATTGAACAAAGGCAACTCAAAATCGACTTCAAAAATGATTGGGGAAAAGTAGCCTCAAAAGAACTGGGGGGGAACTAAAGTAAAAACTAAGGGGAAAAATGTGTGTGGAAGTTTGGGAATAAATTGAAGCTTTTAAATCAATATCACATGAAAACTTAACATTCTGTAGTCACAAAGGAGGACTATACCCCTACAAAACAGTGTATATTTGATCTTTATAAATGCTGTAACCATTCCTGGAAAATCTTGGAACTGTGGATTGAGCTGAAAGATGGCATGTGGTAGCATGTGTCACAGAAATGGTAGCATCGCAATGCAACATAAAATGTGGTGTTGTAGATCTGTTCTTTTTTACTTTTGGAGAGATTTAAAGAAGGGTATCTGGGATTGCAGGGTTCGCAATTTTCGGCAGGTTGAAACCCCTTCCATATAGTATCCAAAACTGTAATGCAATGAAAAAGGCAAGATGCCTGCCCTGACAATATTGCAATCTAATTTTAGAAACAGGAGCGATGGAAAAAGTGATGAGAAAACATGATTATTTTTCATAGGCGAAGGCTCAGTTAACTTGTGGTTGTTGTTGAGCTATTTCTGCTGCTAAGATGGGGAAGAGCAAGAACCGGTGCAAGATAAAGTGGTCAAGTTATAGATGACTTAGTAAAAATGTTCATATAAGGGGTGACAGCCGCCTAACTGGGAACTTCTCACCCTGAATGGACGCACCTTAACCACCATTGCAGGTTCATTCATCTTACAATTCCTGTAAATCCTCCCTTTGTCAGCCATCTTGTCTTGTCTAAACAATGAAGCAAAACAAAAAACCGGCTGCTTCTTACTGGACCTGTCTCTGATTTTACCGCCTTGCTCTGTTGCTCCAGTTCTTGCTACTCTTGGACAGTGCAGATTACATGCATAGTGATGTACTGATGACCACAAACGTAGATGGTGATAAAAGAGTTAGACAGATTCACAGAGGAGAGGTCCATGAATGGCTACTAGACATGCTGACTACATGGAACCTCCCCATCCAGAGGCAATAAACATCTGGAAATCAGTGCTAGGAGTCAACATCAAGGAGAAACCTTGGCCACTATGTCCTGTTTGTTAGCCTTCCAGGGCAACTGGTTGGGCACTTAATGAAACCAGACGCTGGACTAGATGGGCCACTGGTGATCAAGTAAGGCTCTGTGCAATCAGTCCTGTACAGCTGGCAGGGTATAGGAAACTTCAAACATGGAAGGTGCCATTAGTCCCCTGTTTTGTTTTGTAGGTACTAGGAAACTAACAAAGTTAGTTTGTCTGCACACATGATAAGCTGCTCATCAGTAAACACATAGAATAGTATTAGACAAATGTCTGGGTATGCAGGGACCTCCAACCCCAGCCTTACCTGCTTCTCTCAAGGGGGGGGGGCTTCAGACAGCACTGGAGGCCCCTGGAGAGGCAGCAGCCACACCATCCCAGGCTGCACCATTTGTCACTGGGCTGGAGAGGCAACTGGAGTCAACCGGGAGGCAGCTGGGGCAGGGAGCTCCAAGTGCCATTGCCATGTTACAACCATCCAGGATGCAATGCTGCTGCAGGAAGAACCCACCAGCCTCTCTCTCTCTCTCTCGAGCTGTGGCTACAGGTGGGCACCCAGAATGCTCCCTGGAGCACCAGCACTGTAAGCAGCTGGGGCAAGGCCCACCAAGGATGCACAAGCGTAACAAACAGGCCATGCAGTATGGAAGGGCCAACCAGCCCAGTCCTACAGCCAGGCCTTGAAGGGCGGAGAGGGAAAGGAGACAAAGATCCACCCAAGATAGCCTTATAAAAGGAAGACCATTCCAGGGCACTGAGAAGCAGAAGCTAGCCAGTGGGCCCAGAAGTCTGAAGGGCATCAGACTGCTTGGGGGGGGGGGGATCGAAGGTGCTGTATACACCCCTCCTCCCTATTTCTGAGGCACACCTTTGACTCACCTGGAGGAAAAGGGCATCCTGGAGGGCAAGTCCCCCTCGGGCCCTGACGCCCCATTGGCAGAGCCTGACAGTAATCACAGCTTCATTGGTTGCAGCTTCCACAAGTTTAGGCAATAACAGAAAAGGTATTTCCAAGTGCTATTGGTTGGCCAACTGATGACAACACGAGAACCCCCAGCCTGCATGATGGACACTCAGAGAGGAAGAATGGTTTAAGATAACAGGCAGCTTAGGCTCCTTGGCTAGCCTCCACCATCCTTTCTGCTCCCAAATCCCAGGCAGTTTGTGACATAATACAGCATTTGTTCCCTGGGAATGGTCCAGATGGAAGAAGGTGTCCCCTCCAGATCATCTGCCAGAGCTCACCGCTGAGCAAAGCCTCAAGAGACAGACCTTTGTTAGGGACATGGCAGAGGCATGAATGAAAGTCATTGCGGAGAATTACACTGCCGTTTGACCCACTCCCTCCCTGGCTCTGTCAAGCTCACTCTCTAGGATTGCCAGGTCCAGGTTGGGAAATTCCTGGAGACTTGGGGGTGGAGCCTGGAGAGGGCAGGGTGTGAGGGAGGGAGGGACCTCAGTGAGGTATAATGCCATGGAATCTACTTTGTGAAGCTGCCATTTTCTCCAGGAGAACTGATTTCTCTTGCCTGGATATCTGTTGTAATTCCAGGAGATCTCCAGCCAGCATCTGGAGGCTGGCAACCCTACCACCCCCATGTCAGGTACATTCGAGTACCCCCTGCCTGAGATCAGGAAACGGGCTACTTCACCGCACCGGCATGGGAGCAATTCAAAAAAAGAGATTGTTGCTCAGCTTGTGAAACTCCTTTTCACAGCAGTATCAGGAATGTGATTGCAGTTAACTTGCTCTGCTGGACCAGCAATAGCAATTAATTAACTAAAGGCCTCCCTGCAGCTCTGCCAACATTGTATTGTAGGTTCAAATAAGGAAGTATCCAAAATAAAAAGAGAGAGACACAGTAGGGAGGGAGTAAAAAAAAAAATCAATGTTTGACAAACGGAAAAGGACAAACCTGACGACAACAACAGAAAGGACAAGAGACTTGTTATTTTAAGATTTCCAAAAGGAGCATTAGAATCAATGGGAAGAAAAAGAAAATTAAAACCTGTAAAACATGGAGGCCTTGATGGACATTATTTAATTGATGCTCTCTTCTGTTTAAAACAGGCTGTCACACAGAAAAAAGCAGCCAGGTAGAATCAAACCTTGAACAGAGATAGAGAAAATCTAAAGGCATTTGCGAAAGAAAACTCTGCTGAGATAAAACAGAAGATGGTCAGGTAGTACTGAAGGAATCTTACAAAACATTTTGAGCTAATATGTAGTATCATTTGAGCAGCATCTAAGGAAGATAAAAGCTTTCAGAGTGTTCGTATGTTGGATAGTGCAGTAGATCTTTTCAACGGTTGGAAGCAGGCATTCCAGATATTTTACAGGGAGACACATTTAGAAAGCCATTTTTTCATTAAGCATATATGTTGACTAATGTTTTAAACATATGTAATATGTTTTAAACATATTACAAATAAGAATCTCTGTTCTAAAGAAGTATGTCCAGTAGAGTTTACAGTGTTAGGAGCCAGCATAGTATTATTTATTTATTTGACTTATACCCCGCCCTTCCCACAAGCAGGCTCGGGGAAGCTTCCAACAATATTTTAATAAAAACAATAAAAACAATAAAAACACTTAATCCAGGTAAAACGATCCAGGCGCTTTTGATCAAATCAGGCTACTATAAAATCACTACAAGCCACGGGCACCGTAAATCTGGGGTGACCGCAAAAGGAGGAAAAGGTGGTCAAAAAGGAAGGACACAACACTGGCCCCTAATCAAAGGCCCAGTGGAACATCTCTGTCTTGCAGGCCCTATGGAACTGTAGTAGGTTCTGCAGGGCTTGGATCTCCAGTGGGAGAGCGTTCCACCAGGCCGGGGCCAGGGCAGAAAAGGCCCTGGCCCTAGTCGAGGCCCGCCAAATGTCCCTCGGGCCAGAGACCACCAGGAGCTGCTTATCCACAGAGTGCAAGGCCCTGCACAGGACATACTATGTTAGTTAGAGTGGTGAACTAGGATCTAGATGACCCAGATTTAAAAAAACTTACTGGACAACTTTTGGCTGTTCGCACTCAGCCTAACCTACTTCACAGGGTTGCTGTGAGGATAAAATACTGTCATTGATAACAATGTTGTAAACTGCTTTATGTCCCCATTGAGGAGGAAAGCAGGGTATAAATATCTAAATAAATTAAATCCCAAAAGGCTTCTGGATGATATGTATGTGGACACCTACCGGCTGATTTACCGGCTGATGATGGTTCTACTTATTTTGTTTAAATGATTTATTTTTTTCCTATGTGTACTTTTTGCTATTTTGATAGATATTTTAATTATAATAAGGTTCTACATGTGATAGGCTGCATTTATTCAGCGATAAGAAAAGAAAGCTTTATTGATTGGATATGGTATTTCATGAATTTATATTCAACATAGTATCATGGAACGTTAGGGGCATGAGAGATGCTACCAAATTCAAAAAGGTTATTTCCAAACTGAAAAATCTTAATGCTGATGTGACGTTTTTACAAGAAATTGATATAATGGCAAATAATAAAAACAAATGTTGTAGAGAGGTATATGTTACACATATATCTACTGGATCTAAAGGTGTGGCTATATTAATATATAAACATGTGTCTTTTCAGGTTAAAGAAGTAATAATAGACCCAAATGGCCCCCTTTATTCTTTGAGCAGTGAAAAGCTTTGATTCTGTTATGGTCATGATTAAAAGTATACAGTCCAAATGTGGATTCTCCAGATATATTTCATCAATGTTTCAGTAACTTGGTATATCTTAAACATGATTACTTGTTAATGGGGGGAATATTTTAATGAAATACTAAATACAGCTTTAGATCAAGGCACATAAACACACACACACCACATAAGAAACATTCATTGGTGAGATCTATACTTAAAGCCTATATGTCTGAGCTAGGTTTGATTGTTCCTTGGTGCATGCTACTATACCTATATTTCTTCTTTACATCATAACTGTTTTCAATTAGATCATTTCCTTGTATCCGTTGTGTTGATACCTCATATTAAAGCACGTGATATAGATGTAATTGTTATTTTTGATCATGGTCCTATTTCAGCCAGTTTGGTATAGTGCAGAACCGGGGTTGATTCTCTACTCCTCCGCTTGAAGCCAACTGGGTGACCTTGGGTCAGTTACAACTCTTTTAGAGCTCTCTCAGCTCCACCCACCTCACAGGGTGATTCTTGTGAGGATAATAATAACACACTTTGTAAACTGCTCTGAGTGTATGTTGTCCTGAAAGGGTGGTATATAAATCAAATCTTGTTGCAGTTGTTGTTGTTATTATATGTTTAGAACAGTAATCCATTTCCAAATTATTATATTTCCAGTATTCATTGGGGAAGTCATGAGTTTGTACTTGGTACAATTTACCGTGTAAGGGCTTAATACCATGCTACAGATGTACTAGCTGACACGTAATTCCCTCTGTAGTTTCTCTAGCTGCTTCACGGGGATTTTTAAAACCTGCGGGCATGAAGAATAACCTCCTTGCAAAAATTTCACAATTTAGCATTTATGGGGAAAATAATCTTAGCTAAAATAAAGTAATGTTGGCTCTTGGAAATCCACTACAAGTAAACAGTAGGGCTAGATGAACCAAAGTTATTACTTGCGTGCTATTTCTAAGTAGCTACATTCGTTTAATCCCACTGACTTCAATAAACATAGAGAGAAGTAACTGCTCATAATTTTCCTTCACATATTCCCTCACTACATAATCTTTTGAATCAGTGAAGGGGCATATGGCACTAGAGATACCTTCTTTAAAAAAAAGTCCTGTTTCTTTAATAGAGAATAAATGGAATATTATTTACTTACTAATACGATGTATTTACATCCATGCCATGAAAAGATTCAGCTGCCGTTTCCAGTTTAACCTTTCTTTGCCTAGCACTAACCACTTTTATCACATTGAGGAAGGACAGATAACATGATTTGTTTATCAGACCTCTTGAGCAATCTTTATTCAAGATGTGGAGAAAGTTTTGCAGCCCTTATTATAGATCCACCATGTCCAAAGAAATAAAGCAATACATTTTTCATCATATGTTTGATGAATAATCTCATGCCTTATTTCATTGACCTAGGGTGGTAAATAACACCCTATTAAGCCTCTATTAAAGAGACAGCACATTTTTCTGTGGGCTTCTTGGCTACTCTGCTGAGGGGAACGACTTTTAAATTCACTATGGCGTAGATTCATTGTGAGGGACTGGGAAGGAAGCAGGGTTGCCAACTACCTGGACAAAAACTATCCTGTCTCTTTAATGGAGGCTTAAGGGGGTGTTATTTACCACCCTGGGCCAAAGAAATAAGGCATGAGATTATTCATCATACAAAATTTTCTCCATAGATTGAACCAGGGCTTTGTGTCAGCTGGCACACAGTGGTACGGAGTTCTGGAACCTCTTGAAAATGACCACATGGCCGGTGGCCTCAGCCCCTGATCTCCAGACAGAGGGGAGTTTAGATTGCCCTCCACACCATGCGGCAGAGAGGGCAATCTAAACTCCCCTCTGTCTGGAGATCAAGGGGCCGGGCCACCGGCTATGTGACTATTTTCGCAGAGGGCAATTTAAACTTTAAAAAACTCCCCCCTTGTTCCAGCTGACCCAAAGTGACGTCATTGTATGGTCCTGAGTTCCTTCACCTCTTTTCCCAGAAACAAAGCCCTGGATTGAACAAACAATTCTCAAGGGGTTTGAAAAGCATGTTATCTGTCCTACCTCAATGTGATACAAGTGGATAGTGCTAGGCAGGGAAAAGTTAAACTGGGCTTAGCAGGAACAAACGAGGCCTGCCAGGGGAGACTATAAAAGGACTGACTGCAGTAGTTTCTGCATTTTTTTCTCAGAGATTTGACCTGAGATGAGAGGAAATGCTGGTAGTGAAAAGCCTTAGTAGTGAGCCTCATTAGCTGAACTCATATTCTGGTTCCTGCATGTACTTAAAACAGCAGTTTGTTTCCTCAGTTTATCTGTTTTGAAGTAGGAGCCTATAAAAATAATTCAGTGGGTGTGTGAATGAAGTATGAAAAGAAATCTATCACTAAAATGCAAGAAATACCTCAGCTCTTGTTGAAAAGGCTTTTCAGCCAGAAAGGATGACAGGAACCAGACAAGTAGTAGTGTCAGTCTGTTGCGGCAAAAAATAAACAGGATCTTGTGGTATCTTAAAAACTGGATACGCTGGAATGGGAAATGGGAAAAAAGGATTCAAAGGGACTGGAAATGATAGTAGTAGCTAGAAGGGAACTATTATTGTTACTGTTGATCAAGAAAGCAGCTAAGCCACAATTAGTTTTTATATCTTAATATTGCAAACTTTGTTTTTGGTTCTTTCCTGGCTATAAATGGTTCTTTATATTATAGCAGCTGTTAGTATTTTAATTCCATCCTTATAATAAACTTTATAATTAGTGTTCCTCACTCATGTCTTGTGCCGCTGTGTTCAGTAATTGGCAACGTTTCATGCAAAATTTTGTGCCAGTATCAATCTCTCACTGGCGCAAACCATATTGTGTATTCCTGGTTTGCCTGGAGCAGAGATAAAAATCTGGAAACATTTTTTCCCCGTTGAGAATAATGGCAATAAGCAAAATGCTATACAGCTCTTGTTTGTCAGCTGCTTAGCTTGATCTAAGATCCCATTCGCAAATGAAATAAAACATGTTTTAACGTAATAATAAAAACTTGGCTTTGCTCCATATTCCTGATCCCCTTTGCTAGGAAGAGAATGGGTTTATTCTTGGTTTGTGCCCAAGATGGTCAATACTATACTATTTTCTGTTATACCAACAACATATTTTTCACTATATGACATCCAACCAGTCCATGGCACATTAGATGCCTTACTCTGGCATTGGCCTCCATCCCTTTTATAACATTATCTCCCCCCTCCCCAATTTACCAGAAAGCACTCTTTAGGTTCCTGTAGACTCTGAGCCAAGCTACAAGTGACGCCTGACACAGGTTGGACACTTGTCAGCTTCCCTCAAGTTTTGATGGGAAATGTAGGCGTCCTGGTCTCGCAGCTGTAATGGGAAAGCAAGCTGTAAAACCAGGACGCCTACATTTCCCACCAAAACTTGAGGGAAGCTGACAAGTGTCCAACCTGTGTCAGGCGTCACTTGTAGCTTGGCTCTCTGTCTACTGATAGATCTGGCAAGCTTATTTCTGATAGCCGGGTGTCACGCTCACAACCCTTTATTTTGGCCACTGTGATAAATCAGAGTAGCCAGGTATCTCTCCTTTTGGAATGTACACTGTCACCTGCTCTTGTAAACCAAGTGAACTGAGACACAGCCTTTAGGCACTGTGACAGCCATGATACATGAAGTGGCCTGGTGTGCAATCTCTTATGCTCCCAGACAAGGTGTTTTCTAAGCAAGTTTTAGGATACTGAATTGTGATTATTAAAGTCTTGATGACTTTCAGTGCAATCCTAAAAATATTTTCCTGGAAGTAAGTTCCACTGGATATATACAAATAGGATTCTGAACAGACTAGAGAATTGTTTCCTTAGTCCAGTTCGTGAGCGTCCAGAGATATTTTGAGTGGTACCCAAAATCAAGAGTTGCCAACATCCAGGTGGGGGGTGGAGTTCTCCTGAAATTACCACTGATCTCCAGATGAT
Source organism: Eublepharis macularius (assembly GCF_028583425.1). Lineage (NCBI taxonomy): Eukaryota > Metazoa > Chordata > Lepidosauria > Squamata > Eublepharidae > Eublepharis > Eublepharis macularius. The sequence continues at coordinate 80,345,742 of NC_072798.1, forward strand.
AACGATCAGTTCCTCTGAAGAAAATGGCAGCTTCAGAGGGCAGACAATGGAAGTCCCTCTCAGGTACTACCTCCAAATATCCAGGAATTTTTCAAGCCAATAAAGAAATAAATCTGTAGCTGTATTTTGAAAATCTCGGCTGTATGATCAATGACAAGAACTTGCGGTGTGGTGGTGGTGGTAAGACATGCATCCTCTGGTTGATATAACTGATATAAATCAGTGGAAATCTAAATGGGACTTCCAGCGACAAGGAATTGGGGGGTTTCATTCATCATTGCCTTTTCCCCAGCCTTCATTGTTCCAAGTCTTTATCTTGATTTCATTTGTCCGTAAAGTCCTAAATCAAATTGTACAAAAAGTCTTCAATGATATGGGATCCAGAAAATTAGATGTATTTCCCTGATTTGCATGAGCAGTGCAAAATCTAACTCTCTGCTTGCAAACTTTACAGGTAAATATGGGTGACCTGCAAAGATTTAGGGGGCATCTCATTTCTCCCTATTCCTCCCCCACTATTTCCTCTTTCCCTTCTCTGAAACCCCCATAGCCTCCCTCCTTTTCCTGCTTCCTTTATCCCTTCCCACCCACCAACCTACCTTTAACTCCCCCACCCATCTTCAGTTTCGCTGCTCCTGGCAGCCCTTCCCTGGGAAAAGTCTGTCAGAGATGCACAGAGCCAGGTGCCAAAGTGGTGCCCAGTTGCACAGTAGGGAACCTGCAAAGACTCACATAGAGCACTTCATTTCCCTCTGTATCTCCTTCCCCACACTGCTTCCTCTTTCCTTCCTCCTGACAACCCCCACATCCTCACTTTTCCCTGCTTCCTTCTCTCGGCAACTAACCTACCCTTTATCTGCACCCCATCTTCAGCTATATTTATTATTTATTCACTTTATTTATAGATAGGGTTGCCAGGTGTTTCCGGCAATTGGCGGGCAGGGGGTGGTGGTACTTACCGTACATGAGCACTTTGTGTGTGTGTGCTCCTAGACCTGTGCACTATGCCATCACTTGGGGGAGTGACATGATCACTCAGAGCATGGGAATATGCAGGCGCTTTGCACCAGAGCCAGTTCCTTGCCAAAGCATAGCCTGAAACTTGAGTGCATGTTGTCAGCATGTGTGGGGACAGGAGCACACATGCTTGCTTGCCCAGGCTGCCTGCTGGTGGTGGGCAATTGCTGGATGGCTTGCCTCCTCCCACTGATTGCCAGCAATTGGTGGGCACCTGGCAACTCTATTTATAGTCCACTTTTCTCCTCTCCTCAGTTTCATCTTCACAACAACCCTATGAGGTAGATCTGGCTGTATTTGTGTGTTAGACTGACCTTATGTTACCAAGTTAGTTTTCAAACTGAGGATTTGAACCTGGGTCTCGCAGAACCTAGTTTGAATCTTTAACCACTGTACCACTCTGGCTGTTGTGCGGTGACTGCTGTTGAACAGTAGCAAGAAGCCAGAGCTGGGTGAGTTATCCTAGTCGCATGGTAGCAAGTTGCCCAGTGGTTGCTGGTGCGTCTGGCTCTGATGAGTCCTCCCTTACAGACCAGAAAAGCTCTGGAAAGGGCCCTTTCCTCTTTCCCTCCCTTACCAAGAGAAGTGGTTAAGAGCGGCAGGACTCTAATCTGGAGAGCTCATTCTATGGTCCTCTTCTCCCTCAAAACATGTACACACGCTTGCATGCTCACAGTGAGTATAGTGGACATTCCATATTCCAACTGAAAGCAAGGTTATTAACTCTGCTGCTAATGAACCAAGCCAGATCTAATTAGAATTTTATCATTGGCTTATATAGCATGTGGGTATCTTTGTGTTTTTTTGAAAGCTTAATAACATATTTTACTTCTGGATCAAAACCTTTCTCCAGCTTCCATAACTTAAGCCTTTAGGCTATGAAATGCACTCTGTGTTCCTAGAATGACATCTGTGGTGGAAGTGGGACTGGATGAGAGCATCTTTGGTGAACAAGCAACAACGACATACGTTGTGGTATTATTTTTAGCAAGTGTAGCTTGAATTTGTGTCTCAACAGCAGTGTGTAGCAAAGCTTGTTCCCACATGGGAGAGTTTTTAGAGGCTCATTCTAGCAGACATCGGATTTCTGGCTGCTTTTCCTGTGAAACCTTTGGCAGGTCCCTGAAGCTTGCTGTGGCTTAGTTTACCATCTGTACCATGGACATAATGAGACTTGGTTGGGGCAGCCAGGCCTTGGGAACCGACTCCCTTGGCCTGAGTTAGTAAACAGTCTGTGTTTGTTAGCTCTTGGGCACCTGCTTCCTTGTCTACAGAGACGCAAGGGCGAAGTTTGGTGGGATGCATTAAAACATGATCATTTTGCTGTAGAGGTAATTTCATGTGCAGTTAATTTCCAGCATCTGATTGGATAGATATTATAGCGGAAGGTGAACATGCTTTTATGTACTCCGGATTGCAAAGGCTTCTCATTCTACCCTCTCTCCCACCCACTGAATGCCCTAATAAACAACACTCAGATTTCATTAGTGCCTTGAACTTTGCGACATGATTGTGTTTTTCAAACTCATTACAATTAACTGATTTTGAATCGGAGTGTGTATAATAATGCAACCTGTTGTAATTAATGAATTAATGTTTTATTAAACCAGAGAGCAATTAAAGGCTAGACAAATGAGCCTCCTGACGTGCTACTTTAAACTGGCATGCCTACAGTTTATTCTGGGGCTGGCTGAGGCCACCACCATCCACCATGTTTCCTTTTGATACTATTTTTGGGCAGAATCATAAGAAACTTGGCAAATGGCCCAGGATGCCAGAAAAAGGGGGGTAGCGATAAGAGAAGAGAAAGGTCAGAGACAGGGTAAAAACCACAGAAATTAAGATTTCTAAAGTGACATTGCCACATCCAGTGATGCTGGTTCTCCCCTAATTCTTCTCCCACTACTCCAGTGAGCACTGGCAGAGGACAAGAAAGCAACAGCAGGGGTTTGCCGACCAATAGCAGGCAAATGGTATCACTAGTCCTAGATTTGCCAGGCTAATGACAGAAGCTTTGCAGGCCTGGTGACGGCCAACATATAAAAGATACTTTACAATTAATACAAAATTGGAATAAATTAAGCATGTAATAGCCATAATCACAGGACTTAAACGAAAAAGAAATTACAGTTTAGCAAGTTAGGTTTACAGTTACTGTTGTGCAATCTGGCTGTTCAGCTTCATTCAGATAAACATTCTGTATTAACCTCAGTGAGGTTAATGACTCCTAAGAGAAGTAAGAGGCACATTATGAAGGCCCAGTCCTTGAAAAGTCCACTTAAGCTAATAAATACACAAAAGAGACTGGAATGCTGAAGTCAAAGGATATTAAGCATGTGGGTAAGTCATATGTAATGAGGATAAAGGGTTTTCTGATGTCCTGAATGGTTTACAGCTAGTGCCTTATAGAGATGAGCACGAACCGGAATGCGGTTTGTGGTTCGTCAAATTTCATGAACCACGAACCTTCACGAATCTGCCCCTGGTTCGTGAACCGGTTCATTTGATTTGTGAAAACCTAGGAAACTGATTGATTGGCACCAGGCTGTCTGCAGTCATGAACCAAAAAACGAACCAAATGAACCAGCCTAAGACACGCATAAGAGATTTTCAAGGCTATGCTTTGGGCATGTAAGACTTAAACACATTGGAAATTTCCTTTTCAGCTGTAAAGCGTTCCATACGCTCCTGATGAAGGATTCCGATATCTGCCACAGATAGCCGGCCCCAGATTGATCATGGGTTGGAGCTTTGCTTCGCGGCTGGGCTTCACTGTTCACTTGCTGAGGGAAGTCCTGGAAAGAATTGTTATAACTATTCCAAGAAGATTGTTGGGAATTGTGTGTGTCTACTGCAACTTGCCCTGTATGATTATGTAAAAGATTATTGTATTGTTGATGTGTGTGCCTGAAAATTGCATCAAGAGGTTGTTATTTACTTATTTGAATACAATGATGAAATTTTGTAGCCTTTGCACTCTGAATACAGTTTTGTAATTTTGTAAATTAGTATTGTATTCCCTGTGGATTTTTTCCTCTTCTATTTGCTGATCCTCCAAGTAGTGGCTGGAGATCTCCCAGAATTACAACTGGTCTCCAGGCTACAGAGATCAATTCACCTGGAGAAAATGGCTACTTTGGGGGGTGGACTCTATGGAATTATGCCATGCCAAGTTCTTCCCCCCTCCAAACCCCACTTTCTCCAGGTTTCACCCCCAGATCTCCAAGAATTTCCCAACTTGGAGCTGGCAACTCTATCTTGAAACTTGTTCCATCAAAGTTAGGAGGGTCAATCCATGTGGATCATGTGTGTCTTGTACACAAGAAAAAAATATTAGTACAATGCTAATTTGCTTCAGGCAATAGAAACCGGTTTCTTGGTGTGGATCAGCGATACCAAGTGACTCCAAGACAGAAACAATTCCACCATCAATACACCTGTGAAGTTTGCTGCTTCAGCGCATTTACTTCTTCATGCTTGATGAGCAGAACTAAGGCATGTTATATCAACCAATCTAGCCATAGGGTCCAGCTAAGGATCCCATTTCTTCAGTGGGGACAGTGGGCTCCCAGTCTCTGCCCCCTGCCACCACTTACCTGGCTGTTGAGGGGGAATGGTGTGACAACGGGCCTGGGATCTCCACAGCATGCTCCTGCATGCTCCAGAGGACTTCCTTGTTGTGCCAGGAATGACATCATGCCCAGCTCGACAAGGAAGTGAAAGCCCCTGCACAGGGCTGATTTGCTAAAAATAGGCCCCTAACACTAGTTTCTCCTGCATACACCCCCCCGACCCCTTCTATCCTCCGGTTAGGGGCCCAGGGGACCTGGCAACCCTAAGTCCAGCCTTGAGTTTGTCTTCTCACTCTCTGCATCCAGGCAATTATATGCTCCTCCAAACATTACATTAGAATTAAAATGGATTCTTTCCCTGAATTTATTTATTTTAGAACATTTATACCTTACTTTTCCTTAAAACAGCTTACAGCAAAGGAAAACAAGAATACAATAAAATCAGCAGGAAATGCATAAAATACTAGATACAGTACCAAATTAAAGCTCCAGGCCAAATGAAATCAAAGCAAAAGACCAGATCATCTATCCACCAATTCTGAAGGACTCCAGTGTAAATAGGTCTTTATATTTTTCTGGCTGATACTGGGGAACTGGATCGGATATGGTAATGTTGGAGTCTGTTGTGGCAAAGAGCTCACTAATGAGAGGGCCCTTTATTAATAATTTGAATAACTTGGCAACCACAGCTGGTGTTTTCAAGGCAAGAGACATCCCGAGGCGGTTTGCCATTTCTTGCCTCTTCACAGGAACCCAACCCAGGCCTTCCTTGGTGGTTTCCCATCCAAATACTGACCAGATCCATTTTGCTTAGCTCCTGAGAACTGATGAGATTGGGCTACCCAGACCATCTAGGTCAGGGCTATTTATACCTAGCTAGTAAGATTTAATGAAATATTATCCTGCTTCTTTCTTTTTATTCATTTTTGTTCTTTATGGGACATAGAATTGCTTATTCATTTTAATGCATAACATGAAGAAATGTATGTCTTGGCACCAAGATGGGACAAAACTGAGGTGGTGTAGATACACCACACTGAATAGCCCTTGACTTCATATTTTTGTTCTGCTAGTTCAAGGTGAATAGCATTTTACTCCATATTTCTGTTTTACTAGTTCAAGAATTACCCTGACCTGAATAGCCCAGGCAAGCTTGATGTCATCAGATCTCAGAAGCTAAGCAGAGCTGACCTTGTATAGTAATTGGATGGGAGACCTCCAATGGAGACCAGGGTTGCAAAGGCAGACAATGGCAAACCAGCTCTGATAGTCCTTGCCATGAAAACTCCACCAGGGGTCACCATATGTCAGCTATGGCTTGACAGCCATCTCCACCACCACCACCACCACAATCCAAGGACTAGACAGATCATGGTCCTTGGCAAGTTGCTGTAACATCCTGAACAGTCGAAATGCCTGTAACTGTGTTGTCACATACATTGATGCGGAGATACAGCAGTTCTTGAAACAGCAACTGACACATGCCGTGGTTGGAGGCACCTCCTTCTCCTGCACAGAAACGTGCTGTATCTAAAGCAGCACACACCATTCTCTACCACACTGGTTAAGTTACACACATGATCTAATGGATCAACAATGGCTTTAAACAGCTGGAGATTTTTTTCCAACCCAAAGTTTTGTAGGGTTTTATGATCTCTAAATTGTATGGAGGAAAATTCTACTCACCAACAATATACACAGACACTCAATTAAGTATTTACAATATTGCAGGATTTCAAGGGAGTAACTCCCTGTTGTACTCTTGCTCTCTCTCTTGCACACGCACGAACCCTAAGGCTACATAGTTTCAACACACAAAACTGCATATCTTTAGAGTCTGGTCTTATTTTGCTTTAGCAGCCAGATGAAAATCTCCTTGGATGTCCATGTAGCAGGATCTGGTGATGGTAACAGCACTATTTACTCCAGAATAAGGGACATTCCACTGGACAACACTTCAATGTACCTGTGTATTCTGGACAAAGAGACACGGGCTGTTTTCACACTGCTTACCAGCCATGAAACATCGTGCCGAGCTCCCGGAACAACAGCGTCTTCCTGGTGCGATTCCGCGTGAGAACTCTCTCTCGAAATCACGCCAGGAAAATGCTGTCATTCCAGGAGCTCAGCACAATGTTCCGTGGCCAGTAAGCAGTGTAAAAACGGCCACAGGGAATATTTTAACAGAGGTTAAGAAGAAGCAACTCCTTCCTAAGGTGTCACAGTAGCAATTTCATTTTCTTTGTCAGAGCCTGAACAATCACTAATTCATATATGAGTTTTAGATCCAACCTGAACAGTACAAAGATGACTGTGGTTGTAAATTGTACACTGTCACAGATTAATGTCCTTCACCGACACCAAAATATTAATGTATCTTGTGACATTCTGTTGTTCTGAACAGAAGCAACGATTCTCACAGTGATGCATCACTTTGCAAGATGCTGTAGGGAAGAAAAGAAGTGCATGCTCTCTAATCTTGTCCTTGTTTCTCTTCCTGAATCCCCAAGGAGTCAGACAACCTAATCTTTCTACCACGGGGAGGGGGGGGGAGAGAAGAATGCAACAACCTTGTTGAAAAATAGTGTTGTGTTCATGCAATAAATGGTTTCTATAAACAGGCTAGTTGGAAAAAATTTCCATTACAAAGATTGGTAAGATGGGAGAACAAGGAAGAGTCTGCCTCGAGCATTTTATGTCAGCTTTTCGCTGATTTATTTCTCTTGGATCCATGTAAAATGGCCCCATGTTATTACTGCCTAGCAGCAAAACCTCAGGAGAGACGCACTACAAACTCTGGCTATCTTTTGTACCACTGTTGCAAGTCTGTCCATAATGATCCAGCCAGGCATTTGGCTTATTTTGTGAGCCAGTGTTACTATGGCCAGATGATACATGCAAATATCATCATGAGCAGCATAGTATCTGATGATGGGAGACACAGAAGACTTTTTCCATGCCTATGAAACACTGCATTTGACACTTGTTTCTAATAATAATAACAACAACAACATTTGATTTATATACCGCTCTTCAGGACGACTTAACACCTACTCAGAGCAATTTAGAAAGTGTAACCTCACAACAATCACTCTGTGAGGTGGGTAGCTGAGAGAGCTCCGAGAGAGCTGTGACTGACTTAAAGTCATCCAGCTGGCTTCAAGCAGAGGAGTGGGGAATCAGACCTGGCTCTCCAGATTAGAATCCTGCTGCTCTTAACCACTACGCCAAACTAGATCTTGGAAATAGCACATTACACTGTTTGTAGGAGTAGATTGCCAGTATGTGCAATTATTTACACAGATCAGGCAGCTGAATTAACATCTGTGCCAACTCTATTAGTGTCATGGATTCAAAACAAGAACCTCACATCATGAACCTCATGATTAACATTAAAGACATATTTATTTAGTGGTAGCAGTCACAGTATATGCATAAGAGTTTGTTTTGAAAATCATTCAAATTGAATATGCTAACATATCTTTAAATCTATTTGACAATGGAGTCTGTTTTGATCACAACAGTCTGCCATAAATCGTAAGAAAAGGACCATCACCGACTAGCTAGCTTCTCATGAAAACATTTACTTGGCTCATTGACTGTGTCAGAAATAGTTGCCACAAAAACGCTTTTTTCTCCTGCATTTCCAATGCAATCCTAAACAGAGTTACACCCAAGATGGGCTGTTTAGGATTGCACCTCTAATTAGTTAGTGCAGCATAATTTTCCTGATACCAGCCCTGATTCGTAGAAAACAAAATATTTTCTCTAACCTTTTACAATAACAATAACATTTGATTTATATACTACCCTTCAGGACAACTTAATGCCCACTCAGAACGGTTTACAAAGTATGTTACTATTATCCCCACAACAAACACACTGTGACATGGGTGGGGCTGAGAGAGCTCCGAGAGAGCTGTGACTGCCCCAAGGTCACCCAGCTGGCTCCAAGTGGAGGAGTGGGGAATCAAACCCGGCTCTCCAGATTAGAGTCCTGCACTCTTAACCACTACACCAAACTGGCTCTCTCAACACCAAAATGTTGTTGTTGTTGTAACCTTTTAGTTTGGAGTAGAAAGCCAGCCAATTACAAATCACTGCTGTCGAATTTTTCTTCAAGCAACAGCAGTGATCCAATGCATTTTCCACACAAAGCCCTGCATGAGCTTAAGAACCTGAACTTCTGCCACCTTGCTATCTCCAATGTGCAAATGCATGCAAAGCATTTTTCTTGCACTGATGGCAGGGGAAGCCCTTGCTCATGCCGCAGATACATGTGAAGAGGGGTATGTGGATTGAGATGACTGGCTCACCTTGAAACCAAGTCCGTTTTCACACTGCTTACCGGCCACGGAACATCGCACCAAGCTTGGCGCGATGTTCCATGGCCGGTAAGCAGTGTGAAGACAGCCCAAAACTGCAAACAGCAGCCCCTGAAAGTGACACAGTCAGAATGCATGTATGCATCTGGGAATGGCCACAACTGCTTCCAAATACTACTTGAAGTTATGACCAGTGGCATTTTGAATTATCCGCTGTAGCGTGCAGTGCTGAAATAAATGACTAATTAGGGTCTAGTTGCCAGTGTTTAGTCACCAAGCAGCTTGGAAGCTATAAGGAACAGCTTTATAACAATTTGCTGCACCCTCCTCAGACAAGGCAGCCTATTTTGCAGTTGTCACATGTAATTTGACAACTCTATAATATTATTTCATATTTGGCATTTCTTGTTCCACTGTGTCAACGCAGACCACTTCTGTCCTTCACTAACGGTCTTTTCTCGAGCCACTCTCCAAAATGAAAGCTTCCAGCTAATTTTTTTTTTCATGTACAATGAGGCATGCCAACACTGGAGAATTTCCCTCATTTTCCACATTAACTGTTCTGCTATTAGTGAATAAACATTAGGGGGGGTTGTGCTTCTCCCTGCTTATTCTCAGGAATCAAGGTGGGTATGAAAATATTTAAAGAAAACACTACATTAAAATATATATTATGTGTTAAAACTCCAATAGCTTTGTCTAGGTTTGTTTCAAACAACTGAGGAAGGGGCATGGCTCAGTGGTACAGCATCGGCGTGGCATGCAGTTTCTGTCCCATCTCCAGGGTCAGTTAGCTGGTGAAGTGAAAGATCTCTACCTGTTGGCAGTTAGAAGAGACAGTATTCACCTTGATAGACAAATGGTCTGACCCAGCATAAGGCCAGTTTTGTGTGTTCGCACAAACACATCCACGATCAGATCGAAGCATCTTGCATTTCCAGAGTTCAAACTTCATTGCAGCTACTGAAGTACAGTTTCTTGATAGTACATCAAGCATCCATCTAGACACTCACCAAGGTCATTTACAGGATCCAATATACAAATTCTTCAGTACTAATTTTGGGAGTTCTTAATAAATTGGTTAGGCTTTAAGATGTCACAAGATTTGTTGGTTTTGGTGTATCCTGTTAATAGTGAAATCCTAAGGAGGGTTATACCTTTGGCACTGTAACTCAGCACCCCTCTGAAATTTGCCATAAATATACAGAAATTGCCAGCACTGGCAACTTACAGGTAATGGTGAATTGCTGTAAACACCAGCACACAATGAATCAATCATGTTTCACTTCTCTCAACCACTGCCCGTCTTTTTCTTGGCTTACCAGTTGATGTTGCTCAGTGGATGTTTTCCTAATGGGCACAATGGATGTTTTCTTAATGGCTTCTACAACTTTTCTCTAATTGTGGAAAATGAGTCACATGGAATGTGACCAAAGTCACACCTGCCTTCAGGCTAGGGGCGAGAAAGAACAGTTTAGGCAATGGGTTGAGAAACAGTGTTGGAAAGATGTATTGTGGATTTAGATGTATTGTGTATTTAGGAGTAGCAGAAGAGGCCTATACCAGTACTCGGGGGGGGGGGCTGTTCAAGGTGTTTTGGCACCACAAGCAAGTACACCACCCCCACTGCTTCCTCTTGTGGAGCAAGCCAAGCCCAGTGGCATTAGCAGCATTTCAGGGCCTTATCTTTGGCCTGATCAGCCAGGAGTGGCATAGGTCCAACAGCTATGGTTGTAAGCCATGACCATTGCCTTCTCCAGTGTTGTCTTTAGATGGGACAAGCTGAGCCCCTTCAGTGTTATCAGTGCCCAAGGACTTGCTTCAGACCCAGCCAGTGATGACATCTGGCAGGCAATGAATAGAATAGGCTTCCTCCTGTATCACCCAGTAGATGAGAACAAACTGGATCCCAGCAGCACTGCCTTGTGCCCAGGTTGCCTTGGGCCCAGCAGGTGGCACTGAAGATCCAGGAGGCAACAATCATGCACATCACCTTCTTCTGTGCCACCACCATATAGAAGAAAGCCAAGCCCTGCTTCTGTGTCGGTGCCTTCTTCCCAATAAGAAACCCCAGGAGACTTCTTAAGTTGTGTGGGGAGAGAACGGGCCCCATGCCTATTTCGTTTCTGACTGGTAATGAATTTATTACCCAAAATGTTGTCATGTTTTGTCTCCAACAAGAAAAAATAATGCTACAAATTGGAATTTCAGTTTCCTATCATTTGGGATAGCAAGAAGCATAAAACACCATATGTAGCAGGGGTGTTAAAAAAAATCCTTATTTGTTTCATTTTCAGTGCAACGAATGAGCATAGACTGGAGTCACTCTTATAGGAATACATTATATTCTTCTTTAATGTTAGTGCCATCCATTTTGAAAGTCATATGCAACTTTCCTCTCTCCATATTTATTTATTTATTTATTTATTTATTTGGATTTTTATACTGCTCTCCCTCAAGTGAGGCCCAAAGCCGTTTACAAGTGAAAACAATCAAAAACATTTTTATTTTTTTAAAGAAATAATTAAAAACAATTAAAACAATAATCAATGTTATATATTAAACTAAAACCACAACACTGCAATTAGGTGGTCCCAGAAATGTAGCCAGTGGTAAAAACAGCAACCAGGTGACAAAGATTCCATATTAATCATGGTTGCTTAAAAGCCTGCTGAAATAATTCTGACCAGATCGGTCCCCCAGGGCACGCATATTCAGAGACAGAGAATTCCACCAGGATGGGCCAACATAGACGAAGCCCTCGATCTGGTAGAAGAGAGATGTGCCAATCCTTCAGGTATGATGGTCCCAGACCATGTAGGGCTTTAAAGGTTAAAACCAGCATCTTGAATCTGATCCAGAAACTAATTGGAAGCCAGTGCAGTTGTCGTAAAATAGATTGCATATGGGCTAACAGTGAATCAATCAAAGTTCTAGCAGCTGCATTCTGGACTACCTGCAGTTTCCAGAGCATCTTCAAGGGCAGCCCTGCATAGAATGAATTACAGCAGTCTAACATGAAGGTGACCATGGCATGATTCACTGTTTCCAGGTCCAACCAAAATAAGTAGGGATCCAGCTGGCGAGCCTGGTGGGGATGGTAGAATGCCACCTTGCCACAATGGACACCTAGTTATCCAAGGACAGCAAGGTATCCAACCAAACCCCCAGGATCTTCACGGAATCCACCAACGATAACTGGACCCCATCAAGAGCTAGTAGCTGCACCCACTCCAGAAGCCCAGTCCTCCTCAACCACATCTTGCGTCTTAGATGGATTCAGTTTCAGCCAACTCTGTTTCAACCATTTGACCACAGCACCCAGGCACAGTACAAGCTCCAAGAAAGCCACCTCAGGCTGCTTATTCAGCAGGATAAAGATCTGGGTGTCATCAGCATATTGATGGCACCCAGCGCCATACCTCTTGACAAGTTCCACCAGAGGGTACATATAAATATGAAACATTAGGGACAAGATTGCACCCTGCAGACCACTGCACACACCAATGACCATTTGGAGGACTTTTTGTCTGCAATGGCAACCACCTGTGAGCATCCCTGGAGGAATGAGGAAAACCACACTGGTGCAGTGCCTTGAACCTCCCGCAAGGCCAGGCTGTTGACCCAGATCAAATGATCTATTGTGTCAAAAGTGGCTGACAGATCTAAAAATATCAGCAGTACTGAACTCCTATCTAATTGAAGATGAAATGCATCAACTAGGACTAGGGGTGTGCAATTCAGGTATACGATACCCGAAAACCCCCCGAAAAAACCTGTTTCGGGTTGTTTCGGGTTTTTCCGAAACGTTTCAGAAAACCCGAAACATTTCGGATAATCCGAAACAGCGATTTCCGAAACGTTTCGGTATTTCAGCTTGTTTTAGTAATGCATTTCAATGGGGAAAAGCCTCCCCCAGCCTCCCCAGGCTTCCCGGAAGCCTGGGGGAGGCATTTTCCCACCGAATCAAGCCAAACTTGGTGGGGACCTTCCTCTAACTCCCCTCTAACAACCCCCAAGTTTCAGAAAGATTGGACTTTGGGGGGCCAAGTTATGCCCCCCCCCAAACAGGTCCCCCAATCTTCGCCTAAAAGGGAAAGGTTTTTGCTTGCTGCTGCTGATCTCTTACGTTGTGGATGCTGCTGCTGATCTCCATGTTTCCTATAGGGGAAAAATGAAGAGGCAGGCTTGTCTTTCTAGGGGGGGCATTTTGCATGCAAAATGCCCCCAACCCTCAGGGGCCCTCCTCCTACCTTTCCTCCCACCCCCCACCAAGGCTCAGCCTGCTCCCACTTGGGGGGGCATTTCATGGCCTCCCCAAGTAGGTGCTCTCAGCCCCCAAAGTCCACCCCCTACAGCCTCACACATACCCAGTTCTCCCCCAGCTGCCACACACAGATCCAAATCCCCACAGTAGCTCCTCACAGGCCCAAATCCACCCCCATCAGCCCCACACAATCCCAGGAACAGGCTGGCCAGCCTTCTCCCTTTATTTCCTATGCTGTGAACTATAACACTCTGTTTTCCAGAGCAAATGTGCAAAGCCCAGGGATGCCACAATGGTGGACACACTTCTGAGTGCCAGCTTGTCCCTGAGAAAGAGCACCTGAACCACAGACACCCTCCCTCAAATTCCCCCACCACCTACAGAGATGGCTGGCCAGCCAGCCCCATTGTTCTCTATGATGTGAACCAACTGGACAACAAAGAATAAAACACGAACAACACAAAGTTTTTAAAAAAACATTTCTCACTTTCAAAGTACAAGTAGGCAAAGCATTGTGACACATTACACCAGCAGTCCCCCACACAGAAAAATAACACGACTCACATAAGATCAGAGAATCACAAAAACACAATTCCTGTCAAAAACACTTTATTTCTTGAACAGCTTTACGTTACACAGCAGGGGGGCACACCAAAGGACATTCCAGCATTCCACCTCACAAAAATAACACAACTCAACATCAGAGAATCACAAAAACACAATTCCTATCAAAAACACTTTATTTCTTGAACAGCTTTAGGTTACACAGCAGGGGGGCACACCAAAGGGCATGGCAGCAGTATCTTACACAAAAATAACACAACTCACTTCACATTAAAGAATCACCCCAAAAATTGCTGTCAAAAGCACTTTATTTCTTTAACTGCTTTAGGTTACACAGTAGGAAGGCACAACAGGGCGTAAAAGCAGTCTACTACACAAAAATAACACAACTCACTTCACATCAGAGAATCACTCAAACACAATTGCTGTCAAAAAAGGTGAAGTGGGCTGTATTATTTTGTGTAGTACACTGCTTTCATGCCCTGTTGTGCCCTCCTGCTGTGTAACCTAAAACAGTTAAAGAAATAAAGTGTTTTTGAAAGCAATTGTGTTTTTTGGGTGATTCTTTAATGTGAAGTGAGTTGTGTTATTTTTGTGTAAGATACTTCTGGCATACCCTTTGGTGTGCCCCCCCTGCTGTGTAACCTAAAGCTGTTCAAGAAATAAAGTGTTTTTGACAGGAATTGTGTTTTTGTGATTCTCTGATGTTATGTGAGTCATGTTATTTTTCTGTGTGGGGGACTGCTGGTGTAATGTGTCGTAATGCTTTGCCTACTTGTACTTTGAAAGTGAGAAAATAATTTTTTAAAAAAATTATTTTGTGTTGTTCATGTTTTATTCTTTGATGTGCAGTTGGTTCCCATCATAGGAAACAGTGTGGCAGGCTGGCCATGCTTCCCTGTAGGTGGTGGGGGTGTCAGGGGGTGGTTGTCTGTGTGTCAGGTCAGGTGCTCTTTCCCAGGGACAAGTTGGCACTCAGAAGTTTGCCCACCATTGTGGCACCCCTGGGCTGTGCAGAATTGCCCTGGGAAAGAGAGTTTAGAAGTTCCCAGCATAGGGAACAAAGGGGGAGGGCTGGCCTTTGCCAGCCTGTTCCTGGGGTTATGGGTGTGGGGCTAGTGGGCGTGGATTTGGGTCTGTGAGGGGCTAATGTGGGGAATCAGGATTTGAGTCTGTGTGTGGCTGCTGCGGGGGAATTGGGTTTGTGGGGGCTGTGGGGGTGGACTTTGGGGGCTGAGAGCACCTACTTGGTGAGGCCATGAAAAGCCCCCCCCCCAGTGGCAGCAGGCTGAGCCTTGGTGGGGAGTGGGAGTAGAGGTGGGAGAAGGGCCCCAGAGGGTTGGGGGGCATTTTGCATGCAAAATGCCACCCCTGGCAAGACAAGCCTCTCCCAGCTGTAAGTAGTAGAGAAAAGATCACCTACTTGGGGAGGCCATGAAATGCCCCCCCCAAGTGGGAGCAGGCTGAGCCTTGGTGGGGGGTGGGAGGAAAGGTAGGAGAAGGGCCCCTGAGGGTTGGGGGCATTTTGCATGCAAAATGCCACCCCTGGCAAGACAAGCCTGCCTCTTCATTTTTCCCCCATAGGAAACATGGAGATCAGCAGCAGCATCCACAACGTAAGAGATCAGCAGCAGCAAGCAAAAACCTTTCCCTTTTAGGCGAAGATTGGGGGACCTGTTTGGGGGGGGGCATAACTTGGCCCCCCCCCCAAAGTCCAATCTTTCTGAAACTTGGGGGGTTGTTAGAGGGGAGTTAGAGGAAGTCCCTCACCAATTTTGGTTTGATTTGATGGGAAAATGCCTTCCCCAGGCTTCTGGGAAGCCTGGGGAGGCTTTTTCGCATTGAAATGCATTGAAATTCATTTCCGAAGACCCAAAACAACCCGAAACGATATCCGAAACTCAAAACCCTGTTTGCTGTTTCTGGATCAGATTCTCATTTCGGATATATCCAAAACGAGAATCCCGAAACAGTGTGCCTTTGCACGCCCCTAACTAGGACTACAAACAGGGGCCGTTTCTACATGTCTTACCTGCTTGCGGAACATCGTGTAAAAGACCCAGAAGACAGCATCTTCTCATGCGAAATCATGCCAGGAAGACACTGTTATCCGAGAGTTTTGCACAAAATCACGTCTTCCTGGCGCGATTTCACGTGAGAAGATGCTGTCTTCTGGGTCTTTCACGCGATGTTCCGCAGGCAGGTAAGACGTGTGGAAATAGCCATTGTCTCAGCTCCAAATGCAGGCCTGAAGCCAGACTGGAAAGGGTCGAGTGCAGAAATTTCATCCAGGAAGGACTGGAGCTGTTACCTTTCCCAAGAATGGCAAATTAGATATTGGGCAATAATTGGCTAGGTCTTTATTTATCTAAGGAGGGTTTTTTTAAATAAAGGTCTCGTTATAACATCCTTCAAGGAGCTAAGGAAACAATCCTAAGTGAGGAACAAATTAATAATTTCCCTCCAATTGAGAAGACCCACGAGACAATCAAGAAATAGAAATCAAATCCTACCAATCAAAATATATCTAGAAAACAATCCAATAATAAATACATTAAATTAATTGTAATTAATTTAACTTCAAAGGTCAATTAAAAATGTCAATAAAAACAGCCAATCAATGCGAGCTCGGGCATAAAAGCACATGAAAAGGGGCGGTTTAAAATGATATTGATAAAACAGTCCTTAGGATAGGAGCAGACCATAAAACAGCTACAAATGGCGGAGCCCCTTAATTTAAAAGACTGGATAAAGAGAAATGTTTTGGTCTGGTGCCGAAAGGACAGGAAAGTAGGAGCCAGGCAAGCCTCATGGGAGAGTGAGTGCCAAAGGTGAGTTGCCAGTGTTACAAGCCATGTTTTGTGATTAGTGGAATACACTGCAATGAATGCCATGCTAACTCTTCTGTCTGGCTAAAGTGTCTATCTTTTCATTCATTGCTGATACACCTTTCGCTCTCCCAACCAATCCATTTCCTTCCTGTTTCTGTTCATGTCTCTTGGGAGTGTGAAAAGCAGGTGGCGCAGGTGCCAGAAGGTAGACATTTGCAATGATTTCTGAAGATTACCAACGACAATCATTTTTTGCAACTGGGTGCATTACAGTACTGGTAATAATGATTTTTAAAAATTTCATTACCTAATGTCTGAGCCTCAAAATTCCTTTCTGTTCTATGTATAATGTGTAGAACTATAACATTGCATTAGAAAGAGATGCACCTTGTTCGTTCCTTCTGAGCAAAATAGCATTCAATACTGATCAGCGTTTATCACAAGGAACGGAATGCTACAGTTAAGGCTGAAAATGGAAAGTACCAGTCTGGTAACCCTTCATTTCACCCTCTGCAAATAAACACACGCCCTTAGGATGCAAGTCCCATTGATTTCAAACTTCCACGAAAATGTGCTTAGGATCACAGTTTTATTCTCACGGTTTTAGAGGGCAATCCACTCCCTAAAGGATTTCGCTAGTAATTAAAAATGTTACCAGGAGAGCGAGAAGATCACTGGAGCTGGCAAGAGCAATCAGACATGCACGTCGTGATTGAACTCCTGAACTAAATTAATGAAATAGATGAGGGTTGCACAAATCACTTTTATTTTTTATTTTTTACTGACCCAGGAAAGCCACATCACCACAACAACTGCGAAGAAGCATTTTGGAAACAATTTTAATGTGGTCTTTTTGAACCAGTTAACCTATTTGTTCCCTCAATACCCAATAGTGTTCACTCTCATCTTTATATTCTCCCACTCTCTGCGACACAAGTTTGCATCCCAAGATCTGTTATCCCTTCTTTTTCTGGTTCCCATAGCTTTGCAGCAACATTTCTCAGTTCCCTCTGTTTTACCATAGGCTGCCGTAAAGTGCTCAAGGTGGAATGCAATATTTATGTACAGGCTGCTGTTGGTACATTTGATATCTCCTAACAGAACTGGGGATATAACACCCAGGTGCAATTTTCAGTCCTGGCTTCCAGTAGTCTTCTGAGCAGGTCTCTATGTTGGATTTGATCTATAAGGTCATATATAGCTAGAGCCATTTGAGAAATGGAGTACATTTATTGAAGCCATTATTGTAGCATACCAACATCTCTCCCTTGCATTGTTTGAACTTCTGTCACCGGTTTGGAGCTGTGTTGTTGCGGGAAGGGAAATTTCTTTTTCCAAAATTTACTTTTTTATATACAGCCATTGATTCCTCTTATTCTCTTTTTTTTCTCTTTTAAGTGTAGAATTTCTATTTTGTAACCTCAGCTCCTCGCAGTTGCTTTACATTATACACCACCCGATGGTGCTCTAGTAGGAAGACAGGAAGATTTGGGAAGACATTGCCTGACTCTGAGCAGCCACAGCAGGGGTTCCCAACTTTTTTGAGCCTCTGGGTACCTTGAGAATTCTGAGAGAGTGGTGAGCACTAGGGGTATGCCAAAGGAAACTCCTGAGCTGAAGATATATATGGAAATCACTGTTTCAAATCATTACCTTGATTCTCTGGAATGATGATAACAGACATCCAAGATGCTTGAGAGTAATGAAAAACCTTCCCTGAAAAAATCAGCTGTTTTTTTCAAGTCCCAGTGTTTACCAGCCATGGAGAATGAGCCCATGTTTTTCTTTGACTGTACTGATTTCCTGGAAATAACATCTCTCCCTTCCAATCAGATCCATGCAAGGGTGGAGCACAGAGAATTCCCAGCCAATCCCAAGCTGCAGACAGCTGTCGTTCTACTTCCTCCCTCCTTTGTGAGATGGAGAGTTTTCTTTTAAAAATAGAAAGCCTGTGCTGGTTCAGGGACCCATAGAACGTAAACCTTTTGATCAATTTGCATGAAACTTGGGTGTTCTTTGAAGGACAGGCAGAAGACACTCCACAGCAATTTTGGTGATATTTGGTTGAAAAAAAACAACCCCAGCGCCACCCCCCACCCCCCAAGTCCCACATGGGGAATAATGGAAAAACCAATCTTATTCCTTACTTTGTTAAACAGACCGCAATGAAGAATCATGGCAAATGGACAGTTTTCAGCAGAAAGATAAACCTTTTTTGTTGTCAGTCAGTCACTGTAAGAGTAGGAAAATGAATGCAGACCAGGGAGGGGAGGTGTATTCCAATGCCTGGTCTGGAGCTGTTCTGCTAGGCTGCTGCCATTTTAGAAATCAGTGGAGATAAGTGCAGCTGCACAGAGAGGGACCTGCTTTGGGGGGGGTCTGTAAAATCGACTCCCCTTATTCAATCTGCTTGAAACTTAGGGTGTATTTAGATTAGTGGGAGGACTGTGTTCTGTCCAAATTCAGTGCCATTATCTTTCTAAGTAGCTGTCCCAGACCCTTGAATACA
Source organism: Eublepharis macularius (assembly GCF_028583425.1). NCBI lineage: Eukaryota > Metazoa > Chordata > Lepidosauria > Squamata > Eublepharidae > Eublepharis > Eublepharis macularius. The sequence continues at coordinate 80,364,827 of NC_072798.1, forward strand.
TTTCTCATTGCAAATAATGGCCCCAAAGGAAAGGAAACAACAGATTTGACTCCTGAACAGGTAGTATCCTACTCAGAAATAAGCAATAATGATAAAAATTTCTTCCCTAAAGTTCACATCAGAAATTATAATGAAAACTTTCTCAGTGCACACTACTAGTGAGTAGAGACGGGCACGAACAGCAATACGAACTAAAAAAAGCCACAAACAGCACAATCTGCTGTTCACTAACAAGCTGTTTGTGAGGCCCCATTCTAAATGAACAGGTGGTCGTTGCAAGCCTCGTTCGTTGCTGTTCGTCAAGCCAGACAATCTGGCACCTGCAATCAATTCCCTTAGCAACCGGAGGCAGGGACTGCCTGAACTCTCTCTGAACTCCTGCTGTTGCCCTGGAAACCCCAATCTAAGCCCAATTTAGCTTGACAGGCAGGTCTTCCTTTCAAGTGTGAAGTTCCAAATTTGTTACAAGGAAGCAAAGAGCAGGGGGGAGGGGGGCTCCCAGGTCTGGTTTTGCAGACAGTGAGGGAGAGACAGTTGCTGTTGGCATTTTGAGAGAGAGAGACAGGGAGAGTGGATTGGAGCTTGAATTTTCTTTGTGTGTGGTGGGATAGGGATCTACCTCTTCAAGTTCCAGGGCTGCTGCCAGGTTCTGGACCAAGCTATTATTTATTACTGGTACCTTTCCTGCTGCCTGCTCAGGTAAGGTTTCTGGGAGTGGTAGGGATCTACTCCTTCAAGTTCCAGGGCTGCTGCCAGGCTCTGGGGCCATGCTATTATTTATTATTGGTACATTTCCTGCTGCCTGCTCAGGTAGGGTTTCTGGGAGTGGTGTGGTAGGGATCTTGATGCCCAGAGGAGGGCCTGCTGGCCCCCACAAACAACGAACAATGAACATGTTTGTGAACAGGTCATGTTTGACAATGAACAACAAACGCCATGTTCGGGTTTTTTTCTGTTTGTGCCCATGTCTACTAGTGAGCACTACACCAAAATGGCTGCCATAGAAAAAGGAGCCAAACCTTATACCTCCCTCCTTGATTTGCAAAAGAATGGTACAAAGGGTATAAAAACCAAGGAACCCTGAAGGGGGAGTGGAACAACAAGCCTGGATGTTTACTGGTCTTCTTGATGCTCTAATAGCAGCTGCTGCTATTACATACATCCATGGAAAATCCTTCCATTTGAATGGGGCAAGCAATAACAAGCCCTGATTTACAATGGCTCCGTCTACTTTCTGAAAAGCTCAGCACGTACCAGGAGAAGGACTGCTGGGCACCACGGCATCCATGGGCACCACACTGCTGGTGTACTGTCTGTACTAAACAGGCAGACTCTCTACTTAGGGCACCTGTACATACCAGCCAAGGTAATTACTTGGCTAGTAGATAGAGAGATAGAGAGATAGTGTATATAAGCATATATATTCAGCAGAAAGATAAACATTTTTTGTTGTCAGTCAGTCACTGTAAGAGTAGGAAAGAGGGTGTATATGTATATGTATATGTATACGCAAATAAGCAAATGTATATATTTGTTTATTCCAAGAATCACTAAACATCTTCGGGTTTAACCAGAAGGCCCATATTTTCAGACAGGAATAAATAATGCAAAATGGAATATATATTTACTCGCTGTGTTCCAGCTCTTTTATATTCTTGCAAAATTTGCATTTCTACCTTCTAATTTATTTATCAGGGATTGTGATTACTGGTGCCTACACTTTTTCATCTTTTTATGCATTAGTAAGAGATGACCTTGCCTTTAAAAAGGAACACTGTCAGGTTCAATGACCTTCTATTGGTTTTACTTTCCCAACCTCTATAATCCCCTTTTTATAAGCTGTAAAAAAGAAAATTCATTGTACCATCTTTTTCTCTTTCAGCAAGCACAGCAGAAGTTAGACAAGAAACCCCACATGGGTATAACATTTGTGGAGAGAATGTAATTGAAGTGGAAAGGAGGGTATCTGTACGTGTTTGGGTACATTTGTGTCTTCTGGTGTAAAATATGACACATTTTAGCAGTCTACCTTTTTTCTAATGGTGTTCTGTGCCCTCTAGTGGACTATCTGATCATTGCAGAACATTAGTCTTTGCAGCTATAACCTCTTTTCAAGGATAAATTGAATTCACGCCTAACAAAACTTTCTCTGCCGTATTCAGAATCCGTTATTTTAACTTTTTAAATGGCTTAGGAAAGGTACTTGTGTGGTGAATTGTAATTCCACCCCAGGTATTTGTGTAAAAGATTACAATTTTGAATGGTGAATTTTGAATTGGCATTTTGCAAATGCACAGAAGCGGATCTAAAATATCTTTACAGGCTGGCAAAGTGTTGCACACAGGTTGTTTTTCCTTTCTAGCTAACAGTCTGCAAAAGCTGGCAGGATGTGCTAATCCATACGTTGACAAAGTGAGCCAGAAAAATGATAGCCTTGTACCTGGGGCATGGAGGGAAAGCATATGTTTAGTGATGTTAGCAGGAATCTTCTTTTCTACTAGGTAGGAGGAGAGAGGTCTCACAGATTTTACTGAGGATCTCTTTCCCCTTATGAAACATCAGAACACATGGTAGGATGAGAAGCGAGGCTTTACAGTCCTTCTGGAGGTCTGAGGTGAGTCTTACCTCAAGGTGTAGAGACCTACAAGGCAGACAAAGAAAACAGAATCTGTACAGAAACCAGGAGGTCTTCGTGTTATTTGGCCTCTCTCATAATTCACTACCATAGGGGGTAAGTTTTAGACCTCGGGTGAGAGGATGAGCGTATCACTTGAGTTACTTATTCTCCTTTGCTCGAATGTTGACGGCCAATTGTTGCTCTGCTCTGTGCTTTTGCTTTTTGTAACTTTTTGGATTTTCGCCCTCGGAAATAAAAGTTTGCACCTTCCCCCCGCCGTGACTTCCCACATGATTCAGTGTAGCAAGTAAATTCCCTCTGGAACATGGGAAGGAGGCTACATCTTCGGAATGCAAACATGGCACTGTGTGAACGTATCAGAGATAACCTCAAGCACTGAAAGCTGTCACAACTGATATGAAGTAGGGGAAAATATTTGCAGAAAGAAAGGGGGAGAGTACTGTGACTGTTTTAACTAAAGCTCGAAATGGGAAACATCATTTTTAAACGGATGTTTTTGTTGTTGTTGTTTTTTGTTTAAATCCCAGGTATGGTGACATGGTGCCGAAGACTATAGCTGGCAAGATATTTGGCTCGATATGTTCCCTGAGTGGGGTCTTAGTCATTGCCCTTCCAGTTCCTGTCATTGTGTCCAACTTCAGTCGCATCTACCACCAGAACCAACGAGCAGATAAGCGCAGGGCACAAAAGGTGCGCTCCCCATTTCCATTCCACATTCTGGTTTGGTACAGAGTAGACAGACTGTTCTTCTATTCACTGTCTTGTTATCGGAGTGAATTTTACCTTTATGTAAGAGGAAACCAATTATTACTTTAGAACAATGGTAGGAAGTAGACTACGCTGGGATTAATTTCCTAAAGGTGGCCATATTATTCTGTCGCAGGACAATAAAACTAAAGTCCAGTGTAACCTTAAAGACTAAGAGTCTCTCTACACGAGCCATCTGGAACGTGGAATACACTTGTTGGGAGATGCAATGGTAGCTAGAAAGAGTAGTTTAAAAAGACAGAGCTGGCAGCAGCACCGGAGCTGTGTGAAGGTGCTGTGAAATTCCAGAAGGGAGACTTCAGCCCATTATACCCTCTCCAGGTCCAAGCCCGGCTCTGGAAGGCAGCTCCAGCCCATTTCCTTTCCTTGCTGCCCTCTGGTTGCAATCCCACACAGTTTTAGACTGGAGCGGTGAAATCAACAGAGCCTTAGGGGAGGTGAAGATGAAATTAACAAACCCTCTGAGGAGTGATCTCTGCCGGCGCTGTCTTTTTAAACTACCCTTTCCGGCTAATATTGTGTCTTCCTACTCTTGACAAACACGTGCCGAGGCGTCTCATGTAGGGAGACCCTGTCAATGATTGTTCCAGGGATATAGTTCCAGGTGGCTAGCCATGTTAGTCTGTAGAACAAAATTTGAATCCAGTAGCACCATAAGTTTCCCAGGGTATAAGAGTAGCAGAGCTCACTTTGTCAGATACCTGACATCATAGCCGATGAACTAAGATTTGACTCATGCAAGTTTATACCCTGGAAAATTTTGTTCACTTTTAAGGTGCAGCTGGACTTGAATATTTATTCCAGTGGAAGGTTTTGTGAGTCAGAGTTCACTTCATCAGATACTTACTTCTTGCATCTGACTCACAAAAATTTATGCAGCAGGAATAAATTTTGTTAAGTCTTTATAAGATGCCATTGGATTTCTGTCTTATCCAACTAAGAATAGATTTCCATTTCAGCATGAAAAAGTAACTAACAACTTTGTTGTACAAATAATAAAAATGAAAACACGCATTCTACATTCATGCAGACATTAATTCATATGTGATCTAAAAACTATTTAAGACTTATGTATAGACAGAGATGGAACAGTCTCTTGATGAGCTCAGAAAATAAGTTGTAAAACTGTTGGGTGACATGGCATACAGTTCTTAAAAAGATAAGGGGGTGGATCCAATGGTCACTCCATTTGAAGACAACTCCTTCTGTTGAGAAATATCCCTTCCTTCAGTGGAAGCACTCATGTAGTGGAAGGAAGCTATTGAGTCCAATCCAATATGCTTTTAAATGCGTTTGTATGCAATTTTTATGAATTTTGAGCATGCATTTTTATTTCCAGAAATTGCAAATACTATTTCCTGAAATTTAGACGTTTCATGTGAATGGATGTTTATGTGAATGCTTTTTAAGACTGATTCTCTGCACACTTGTGAATAATCCTGATTGAAATCAGTAGTATATTTAATTCTCAGAAAGCAGGGGTAGAATCAGTGAGCACATGACACTTTAACCAGTTTGATTAATTTATAGGAGATGATTTAAGTGATTGACAGTGTCAATCACTTAAGCAGGACTACTCAGAATCCTTCTCAGTCTATTCAATCAGGATTACTCCCAAGAAAGTGTTTTTAGGATTGTCCTGTGACTGTCCAAAGTAGAGTTACACGCTTCTGAGTTAGTTGAAGTGAATGGCCTTAGAAGGTGTTAACTCTGCTTAGGATGGCACTGTGGGAACATTATATATATATTCCCCCATGGACTCGGCATTTATCCTTTAAATCCTCTTACTTTCATCCTTCTTTCCAATTTTGCATTCGCTCATTCATGAGACTTTTGCGAAACTCTTAATCTCTGCACAGCTGAGGAATTCTGAATGGAATAGTCTTCTGAATCAACAAGAATCAATTTCCTTCTAAATGGCTATAGGAAACTTTAATTAACAACCCACAAAACCTTGTTCCCCAGAAGAGTCCAGTGGGATTCTTTTAATAAAATGTGTCATGACTGGGAGCCTAAAGAAAAGACGACTATTACAGCCAATTAAGCCAAGCCCATCAATATTATTGTGATCTATTAAGATTCTAAGCTTTACACTGCATTATTTATTCGCCATCTCTGATTTTTTGAATGATTATGAAATCCATCCTGTCCTTCGTCCTGCTCAGAAAATAAATTAATCTGTTTTGCATCACTTTGGGCATTTAATATAAGAAGTGAGGTCAATGCATTGCATAAATACACACTAAGTACCACTTAGTCAACAATTCCTTGTGGATCTGTGAATCCTCCATTTGTCAAACGCTCATATCTCTCTGAACAGATAAGGGAAACTTTTAAACACTTGCTAAGATTCATAAAATATCTGAACACTGGGTAAATCTTGACCTCAATATATCATACCAACAGTGGAGAAATACTTGGGGTGAGACATGCGCTACAGCTCATTTTGGCAGTGGTGGTGACAACGAAACAATGGCCGTTTTCGCACCACTAACCTGCTTCCATAATGTTGTGAAACATCGCACAAAAAACGCGGAAGATAGCATCTTCTTGCGAGAGTTTTGCGTGACATTGCAAGAGTTTTGCACGACATCGCGCAAAACTCTCATGAGAAGACGCTATCTTCCGTGTTTTTTGCGCATCGTTACAGAAGCAGGTTAGTGGTGTGAAAACGGCCAATATTTCTCAGCCACCACTGCATCCATACAGTGTAGACCTGGGAACACTTCCTGGTGGCCAGGGACCTATTGGGTCCCAACCTACATGAAGAGGAGCACTGCTCTGCAGCCTGATGCAATTATTTTGCTAATCAGTTTTCCCAGTCTGAGGGTCAGGACAGAATTCTTGGGAGTTTGAGACTTACCAGCTGCCTGTAAGACCCTTGCCCCTCTTGGCTGCATACATCTGCTTGGAGGAGGGCGGGTGCACTGATGGATTGGCTCCAGGGATCAGTAAATGCCTCCCAGAATGTGGGTGTGGTCACTCCTGCCTTGAAGCAGGCAGTGGTATATCCGCTTTTAAAGAAACCTACTCTGGACTCAGGACAGTTCAATAACTACTGTCCAGTCTCAAATGTACCATTCTTGAGCAAGGTGATTAAACAAGAGGTGGCTAGGCAACTTCAGGGATTCCTGACTGAAGTGGATTTTTGAGACCACTCCAGTCTGATTTCTTGCCCTGTTGGGTGGGCCAGGTGATGGACAGGGAGTGCGGTCCTGTTCATTCTCCTGGACTGCTTGGCGGCTTTTGATATCATTAATCATGGTATCCTTATGGACCACCTTTCAAGATTGAGACTGGGGGCACTGTTCTTCAACGGTTCTAGTCCTACCCCGAGGGTAGGTCTCAGAGTGTGGTGCCGGGGGACTGCTGCTCTCCCTCTTGGCCCATGGCCTACAGGGATCCTCAAGGTTCCATGTTTTTCCCCATGTTTTTCAACATAGAATCATAGAATCATAGGGTTGGAAGGTACCTCTAAGGTCATCTAGTCCATACCCCTGTACAATGCAGGAAATTCACAACTACCTCCCCTTCCCCCCATACATACCCAGTGACCCCCACTCCATGCCTAGAAGATGGCAAAACACTGTCAGGATCCCTAGCCAAACTGGCCTGGGGAAAATTACTACCTGACCCCAAGGTGGCGATTGGCATTACCCTGGGCATGTAAGAAGGGGCCACAAGAACTAAACACTGATGTAATCCTCCCTGCCCTCCCTTTCATGATCTGCCTAAGTTCGCAGAATCAGCATTGTTGTCAGATGGCCATCTAGCCTCTGTTTTAAAAACTCAAAAGAAGGAGAGCCCACCACCTCCCAAGGAAGCTTGTTCCACTGAGTGCCCACTCTGTCAGAAAGTTCTTCCTAACGTTTAGCCGAAAACTCTTTTGATTTTATTTCAACCCATTGTTTCTGGTCTGACCTTCTGGGGCAACAGAAAACAAGTTTGCGCCATCCTCTATATGACAGCCCTTCAAGTACTTGAAGATGGTTATCCTATCACCTCTCAGTTGTCTCCTCTCCAGGCTAAACAGACCGAGCTCCTTCAACCTTTCCTCGTAGGACTTGGTTTACATTTATGTAACGCTGCTGGAAGAGGTCATCCAGAGACTGGAGCTGAGTTGCCACCAATATTGCAGATGATGCTCAGCTCTATCTGAATAGATCCCAGGGAGGGTGTAAAAACTGCGAACAGGTGCCTTGAGGCATTTTTGGCGTGCATGAGGGCTAACAAGCTGAAACTTAATCCAAGAAAGATGGAGGTGCTTCTAGTGGGAGAGGCTTGACCTAGGAAATGGGTTATCTCCCATTCTAAATGGGGTTGCTCTCCCCCTAAAGGAGCAGGTTCGTAGCTTGGAGGTGCTGCTGAACTAGGGCCTCTTGTTGGATAAACAGGTGGCAGTGGTTGCCAGGGATTCCCTTCACCAGCTTTGGCTGGTGAACAAGCTGTGGCCCTTCTTGGACAGGAGAGATCTTGCCCCTGCAGTACACATCCTGGTAAATGACATCAATGCGCTCTGTGTGAGGCTGCCCTTGAAGACTGTCCAGAAGCTGCAGTTGGCACAGAATGCTGGGGCCAGAATGTTGGCTGGAGTTGTAGTGACCACTCTCGTCTTGTTGCACCTGCACTGACTCCCAATTGGCTTCTGGGACTAATTCAAGATGCTGGTATTGTATTGTACATTAAAGCCCTGTACAGCTAGCTTGGAGCCAGCCTACCTTAAGGACTCCCTTTTCCCATATGAACCTACACATTCACTTTGGCCATCTTTGGAGGTCCTGCTTTGTGTATCCCCACCATCTCAGGCTAGACAGATGCCAATCTGAGAAAGGGCCTTTTTAGCCATGGCATCGAAAGTTTGGAATTCCTTCCCAAGGAGATTCGTCTGCCTCCCTTCTATTGCTGTCTCCCGCCAGCAGGTGAAGATTTTTGTTTTGTTTGGCTTCTCCTCAGTAACTGTTACTGGCCCTCCTCCCTGTTCTTTGTGTTGTGTGTTTGTATGTGTGTGTGTTTATTGAATTGCTTTTACACTTTTAAAAATGCTGTTTTACATTTTTTAATATTTTAAGGTTCACTTCCTTGGGGACCCTATTTGGATAGAAAGGTGGCATACAAACGTTTTAAAATACATGCATACATACCATGGTAGTTCCATGGGAAAAAACAAATCTGCACTTACTTTATTTTATAAAATTTATATCCAGCCATTCTGCCCTCACAAGGGCCACAAAGACGGCCAACAAATACAAAAACGTACAAAATAAAACCACATTTTAAAGCCATTAAAACCACCCAAGAAAACCATCATTAAAACAATTAAAACCAGAGCTAAAATACATACAGAACAAAATAACAATTAAAAACAAGTCCATGTGTAAGCTTCTGGTGCGGGACTTACAGGCACGTCTACTCAGAATCCTACTCAGGGCTGCCCAGTGGTGCTTACTCCCAGGAAGGTGTTTTGGGGATTTCACTGTTAACCACGAAAAAAGTGAAATAGTTGCTTCAGGCAACAGATTCCAAAGGGAACGCTATTCCAGTTCTGTGTGACATTAAATAAACCAGCAAAGGAGAAATGTCATTTTGACTTTTTACTTCAGGTGAGAAAATGTCAAAGGCCAATATTACTAAGGCAGACCGTATCCTGCCCAGCCATCTAAACTGGCAAACGCTTTTCGTTACTTGGGTATAAATTCATCATAGCTCAGCAAGTAGCTGAGTGACAAAGCAGGCGCTGTATCAATGAGAAATATCAGTGGGAGAATACACATCTTTCCACAAAGTTCCACTTGCCAGGTTAGTGTTGGTATTTTGTGAGTGTGCAAAAAGAATAATCTTCAGTCTTAGGTATTCTGCCCTTCCTCCAGAGATTGCAAGACTCACAGCCGCCTTTGCACAGTGTCAGCATTCTACTGATTAAGGGGAGAAATGGAAAACATCACAGCAAAGAGGGATGACCTGCTCAGCTGTGCTTCGCTTTCTTGTTCTGTTCGGGTTTTTTTTTTTCCCTCTCCCTATCATGCAGAATGAAAAGTGTTTTGCATTGGCTAAAACAAACCCCAAGCCCTTTCGCTGCACCTGACAAAACACTCTGGTGGCAGATGCTAATGAAAAAAACACAGTTCCCTGCTTTCTCTGATGACATACGGAAACCATCCATTCTCCACACCTGGCACCTCACGGGGACTAAGCATATTAAATCGCCCCAGTGAATTCTGTCAAAAGTGGCTGAATATGAACAGTAACTGATAAGTTCAATTTTGGCAGCCTGTTCCATGATTAGTCGCACCATGGCGGTACGGGGGAAAAAAATGACAGCAGTAATTTCGAGAGCAACTAAGTGATATTTACCGGACATACATTTGCTTGGCACGCCACTTGGAAAACAGGGAATTGCCCACAGATTGCACCTGCCATTAATGTTGCTCACATTGCAAAGATTTAATATAGTTAAAGGCTGTCTGTACCACATGATGTTAGAGGATCTAGAGGAGGAGCAGAATAGACCAACAGGCTGCTCTTTCCCTGTTTGATTTTACATTTACATGCTCTCTTTTTAGACATAGACTCCTATTGTGGGTAGCACTCAATTTGACCCCTGATTTTGAAAACCAGCTCCCATTATTCCATCCATCATTTTATTACAGTACCAAGACCAGCATACAGAAATTATGTTACAAAGCCACTTATCAATAGAAAGCTCCCATTATTCAAATTGGTGACAGTAATAGAGGGTTTAGCATATTTGGGATGAATCAGGGTTGGCCTTGCTATAAGGTACAATGAAGCATATCACTACGAGTTAAACTACACACTGAGCTAGATCCAGACTAAATTAGCCCCTTTCTCACTGCAGCCCCCCTCCCAAGTCATTCCTCCCGGTCTTCCCAGGAGCAGCGTTCCATGGAGATGAGCAAGCTGCAATGGGAGGAAGGAGGAAGGAAAATTCTGTTCCATTGATGGAATATTTAGTTTGAATCTAACCCATTGTGTAAGAGACTTGTGGTTTTATTTCCCGTTGCATTGTTAAAAGATGAAAACTGCCCAGGAGGGCAACATATATTGGTGCCTTAGGCGCAAAAGATGCCCTGACCTTGATAGCCCAGGTGAGCCTGATCTCATCAGATCTCAGAAGCTAAGCAGGGCCGGTCTTGGTTTGTAATTGGGTGGGAGACCTTCAAGGAAGACCAGGGCTGCAGAGCCAGGCAGTGGCAAACTACCTCTGTTAGTCTCTTGCTGTGAAAACCCCACCAGGGGTTGCCATAAGTCAACTATGACTTGATAGCAATCTCCACCACCAAGAGAAAAAGATAATGTCTGTCAGGCAAGCGATGCTGAAGAAAATTCCCATTCTTCTTCTACTCCTGCTTAGTCACCTTTGCAGCTGCTTTTTATCATTAGCAAACAAATGGGAGATCCAGTTACACATCTCTCATGTAACATATAGTTCTGCCTTCTATTATCAAATATTGAATGCCTTTAAATGGCAGGGTAATCAGATATTTCATTTATTTGGACTCATTCTTGGGTGAGCTGTGTATATAGTAAAATGGTTCTGCAAAGCTTGCACCTCACTCTACTTATGACATGACCAGTTTTGTCACTTGACTTTTACTCTCTGTACAGCAACAAATCCTTCATCATGCAGTAACTCTCTAATGTGGTGCATTATGCTCTACACTGCATTAACCCAGCATAGCATACGTTAGGCCAGCATCACTTGGGGACTCTTCTGTCAATCTGAAGACAGTCTTACGAAGACCACTTGAATCTGCTTCTACATGGGGGCTGCTCCAGACAGCTAGTTTCTGTACCCTTAAAGACTGGTGCACTCTAATGAGGCCAGTAGCTATTTCACTGAGATTACAGCTCCCAAAGTCTTTGACAGTCACTCAATCTCTATCTCCCATTCATTGTCCAAAAAGTAAATAACTGGTAACAGGCTGACCTCTAGAACCAGCTCTGTAATGAAACAGCATAGTGGCTGTGTCCAAACCAAATAGTACATGACTATCAACAGGGCTTTTTTTCTGGGAAAAGAGGTGGTGGAACTCAGTGGGTTACCCTCAGAGAAAATGGTCACATGGCTGGTGGCCCCACCCCCTGATCTCCAGACAGAGGGGAGTTTAGATTGCCCTCCACGCCGTGGCGCGTAGGGGAATCTAAACTCCCCTCTGTCTGGAGATCAGGGGGTGGGGCCACCAGCCATGTGACCATTTTCAAGAGATTCTGGAACTCCATTCCACTGCATTCCAGCTGAAAAAAAGCCCTGACTATCAAGACTATTAAGAATAGAGAATGTGGATGTATTTGATGACTCTCTAAAGTAGATCTTCATAGGAAGTGCATTTGAGTGATGCAATGATTCTTCTGCTTCTACCCATGGACAATATTCAAGAAATACTGTCATGGTGCACCATTAACGATTTCTTTTCTTCCCTAACATTGCAGGGATTGGGATAGAAACTCCCTGGGTATCTCCTTAGAAAATGAACACTCCAGTCTCCTTGGAAGTATATTTCAGAGGAGGCCCATCCTCCTTGCTTGATGTTGCATTCTAAAAGTAGGCCTGGATTGACACTTAAAAAAAATATTTCTCTCAAATTGACTTCAGGCATTAAAAGCAGGTGACTTAAGTATAAAAACAAATTCAAGACAGGTGGGTCCAACTCCTAAGTAGGGATTCAGCTGTGAAAAGTACTGGAGAAAGGTACAGCTTCTCACAAAGAATGACTCTTGTATTATCTGCTACATATTTGTTCTCAAGAAAATTTTCTTTATCATTATAATCTTTACATATGACTTCCTGATGTTCAGTTTACATATCTTACAGTACAATCCTAAGGAGAGTGACTCCAGTCTAAGCCTATTGATTTCAATGATAACCTGAATTGCTGCTATATGCCAATAAAGGCTAACTTGAACTTGATTTCAATGAACTTAAGCTGGAATAACTTTATTTAGGATTGCACCGTTAGTAGCTTAAGCTCCTATTTTTATCTGATTGTTTTTGGGTGGTCTTCTTTGTCGTCCTTGGTGTTCTTGTCATCTACTTGAATGTTACACTTTCTCATGGGATATTCGGTGGGAGGAGGGAAAGAAGGCGGATACCTGTCCCAAAATTACACTCGCATCAGCATTAGAATTATAGAATGAGAAAAACGGGGCTGGATCTGGCCTAATTTTCCAATTTTAGAATTTAACTTTTCTGCCCCTCCCCTTTGACCTCCTCTGAATTTAACTTTTCTGCCCCTCCCCTCCCCTGCCCATTGATCTCTATTAAGTTTATTGATTGAGTGAGTGAGTGATTGATTGATGTCAGTTATAGTCTGCCTTTCTCACTGAGACTCAAGGCGGATTACATAGAGCAAGATTAGCACAGTCAATATCAAGGACTTTTCAATAAACAATGTCATAAGGTAAAGAAATGCAAGTTTACAAAGACATAACATTAGCAAAAATTCAATACAAATTTGAAGGAACAATGAAACAGAACATAAGAGGAATGTTTCGGGGGGGGGCACAGCAGGAAGGATCAGAGGAAATTGCTCATTTAGTCTACTTCCAGCCCATAGAGTAGAACTGTCTTCCAGTTATTCCACTAACGGCCAAGCTACAAGTGACGAATTACACTTGACTGTCAAGTGAACAGACTCATGTGTATTCCTCCCTGTTCACTTGTTCACTACGTGACTGAGTGGAGTGCACGTGGAGCGCAAGTGAACAGGGAGGAATACACATGAGACCCACAACAATAATTAGCCATTGGCAGTACCTGCAAAAGATTACATCTAGCTGAGTGTTCCGCCAGACGTATGGCTGAGGCCAGCCTGGTCTCCATCTGATAAGCCTTCCTGCCTGTCTTCTGTTAAGGGGGGTTGCATGGTTACACACACCCCTCATGAGAAGATCTGACCAGAACATCTGAAACCCCCTCCTCTGCATGGTTCTTGGCACGGACAAACAGAACGAGTCACAATTTTGAGGGTGCTGTATTTTGATGTGGTTTGATTGGTTTGATTGCTGTAAATGTATTTCTATTTCTATTTACTGTTTTATCCTTGTTGTGACCCGCCCTGAGCCTGCTTGTGGGGAGAGCGGGCTAAAAGTTGAATAAATAAATAAATAAGTGTATGAGAGAGTTACGCCAAATAGCAGGGCAATCCTAAGCAGAGTTATTCCCATCTAAGTCCAATGGGTAACTCTTCTTAGGATTTCACTTTAAATGTTCTTTTTCCTGTCCACCTGATCCCCAAGCATACACTAGCCCTCTTCAGACAACATCAATACATTGAAATCCATATGTAGAGACAGGAGCTGAATCCACACACCCACGGAGCGTCCCGGCATTGCGCTAAATGTTCGCTAAACACCCGGAAGTGTAGCGTCTTTCTAGCGTGATTCAGAAATCGTGCTAGAAAGACGCTACACTTCCAGGTGTTCAGCGAACATTTAGCGCAACGCCGGGACGCTCCGCGGGTGTGTGGATTCAGCCAGGGAGCGGAAATGAACACTCAGGGAAGAGGGCCATCGCCATCCTTTCCCCCCCTGTTTATAGCCTCCTTTATTGATTTTTGTAACATCTGATCTGATGCAGAGTTCTGATAAGCTTGAAAGCTTCCACAATGTTTTAAGTAATGTTGGTCGGGCCCAATAAAAAGACAGGGCAATACAGCGGTTTAGTACTTTTTTCTCTATCTCTATGACCGCCTAAACTCTACCACATCCCATTGTTACACATCCTATAATTTTTTTCTGGAACTGCCTCAGACCTTGCAGGTATGGAAAAGCCCCATATAAGAAATCCTCAGAAGTGAGATTTTAAGTTCAGAAGTTCTACATTGAAGGCGATGGCATCTCTGAGGTGACTCCTTTAAGTGTTCCTTGCATTCTATTTAAAATGGATTTTTCATGCATTGGAATCAGCCCAGGACCAGGGATCAATTTCCGTGCTAAAACCCCTATTGAAAGAAGATTATCTTCTTTGCCACTTAAAATCATAGAACTGGGAAGGATCAAAGCAGAGATACAATTGAGATTTGGGTAAGTAATAGACATTGAGAAGTTGGGGAGAGACTTCATTCAGCAAAGTTCAAAGGTTCAACCTGAGATGCATTCAGAGTCAAATTGCAAGAGGAGGTGTATTTAACAGTGTGTTGTATTTGCTATAATTAAAAAAGTGTCATCAGTTCTGCTGTAACTGTTTTTAAAAGCAAATGTATCTTTGTTATAGACCCTTACTTGCTGTGAGGCGATTGAAGAGTCCAGACCTCTTACTTGCATATTAAAATGTTCCCAGAGATTGGCCATCCCCAGTCCTGGAAATTCCCAAAACGACAGTGTTGTTTGTCATTTGTTTTAGCAACTTCTACCATTATTCTATACACAAAACAGTTTCCCCCAACATGACAAAACAGAACTGTAAAACAAAGCAGTGAAAAAGAACAGTAATAAAACCTCATAATAAAATAAAAAACATACCCCTACCACAAATATACCTCTCCAAAATACAAACTCTTCCTGTCCAATAAATGAAGGAAAAAATTACCAGCAGCACAACCCATCAGCAGAGGAACCCTATAACAATGTGCAGTATCAATATAGCTCAATAGTGGTGAAATTTGCAGTGCAATCCTCAGTCCTAATCCGAACTCCCTTCTAAACTCATTGACTTCAGTGGTCTTAGAAAGACATGACTGTACTTAGAAGTGTGCTGTTAGTTACGCAAAACTCACTGGAATTAGAGTACCTTCTTCAGTTTCTGAAGGATGACCAAGGAAGGTGCCCAATGTCCCTTTGACAGAGAGTGGGTGCTGCCCCAGAGAAAGCCACCGAGTTTACAGAGGTCAGGTTCACCTCCTGAAAGGAGAAATCTCTAAAAGGAAGCATGCAGCACACTTGTGGGAGTCCATATAAGTCGAAAGTCTGAAGATCTGAAAGTAGAAAAGGTAAAGAGCAAGTATTCAAGAAGCCAAGCCAAGCTATATAGCGAATGTTACGGTGCAACAAAATATGTGGGGACACATTGCTGTTTATTTTATGGTAGGATCCAGTCCTGCCCATACTTTGTGGATCTTCCTGGTTTCATTTGGTGCTGCAATATCCTGTTCCCATGGTTATGGATGCTTTATAACACAGAGGTGCACTAGCGTAAATTTTCAGCATTCTGCAAAGTTGGGTGGGCATCATGGTTCTTGATCGCCGTCACCTTTGAGATGACAAGAGAATCCCACTTCTTCCAAGTGGCTGTGTATGAAACACTGACAACCATTTCCTTCACCTTAGAAGACCCTGCTTTTTTAAATTGCTACCTAAGTGTTCAATCACATGGCAAAGAAAAATAGGCTTCTTAAATGGGTTGCAGTACTGGCTCATGTTTCCCGTTTGGGCATTCGTCGTCACACCACGCAAAAGAGCATGTCTCCAGTTGCTAGTCAAGTGCAGCATTAAATTCTGTAGAAAAGAGACAGCACACCAGCTTTATCAACTAAATTGACTCATTTAGGTCACTCTTTCTCCTAGCCTTGGACTTCTGTACCTGAAAAAACTCAAAAAATGTTTTGCATTTATGTGTGGCTTGTGATGCCTTAGCTTTGGTGGGGATTCCTAGATTCCCTTAACAATTAAAAATCAACTGTTTACGCCTAAAGGGTTTCCTTTGAATTTTTCAATGTTTTGGAGTATATCCAAGGCAAATAACATAAACCAGACAGTGGTGTATACTACTTTTCATACGTCCTGTCCCATTGCGCAAACAACCTGAAAACCACTGGTTTAGGTCTCATTGTGTTACGCAGACGTTCCTCTGCAAATCAGAATGTTCTGAGTAATTATATGTGACACTTCACAGCAGTTGAACAGCTATGCGTTCTTTTGGTCTATTGTCCTTTCCCTGAAGAAACCTTTAATGGAGGAATCAAAAGCGGTGTAATTAACGCAAGATGAAAGCTATACTCCTGACCTTGACATATGAGCACAGACATGATCACACTGAGAGTAAAAAAAGGGGGAATAAATACCTAATGTGAAAATGTATGTAAACACCGACTCCAAACACCATTCATTCTTCTTGTTGGCTGATGCATGGTGAGAAACAAATGCTCCTCTCTCATTTGCATTATAAATGTTGGAAATACTTTTGAGGCTTGGCACCTGAGAGCCCAGCTGAAAGAGCTCCTTCATAGTTAGGTGCTTTGATAGTCATAATAGTTGCATTAGCGGTGTAATTTTCTGAAAGATGGATACAAAGACAAGTAATGAATTTCTTTCTTCCTCATTTTTCCCCCCTTTGCACAGAAAGCCAGACTTGCTCGGATCCGTGCCGCAAAGAGCGGGAGTGCGAATGCTTACATGCAGAGTAAAAGAAATGGCTTACTCAGTAACCAGCTGCAGCAGGTAATGAGCGTTTGCATTCCAAATCCAGGAACCCTGTTTAATCATAGCCCAAATGTCCCTGTTTTGCTTTGCTTTGCAGCGGAACAAGTCACTCCAGCTCCCAGCATAGCATGCCAGTTAGCTTTCAGACTAAGCGAGGCATAATTGTTGTTAGCAGTCTAATGGGGCAATCCTATGCAGAGATATCCCAGTCTAAGCCCACTGAAATAAAGTAACTTGCTGTAGAATTGCACATCTGCAGGTCAGGCAAATGGGTTTCTTGGTGGGAAATTTCCGAATGCCCATCAGCTAATCCCTGGGGGAAGGGAGCGTCCGCTTCCCCTGCTCAGCTCCAATAACAAATTTCATCTGGTGAACTTCAAGAGTCTGGGACCACCATACAAAATGCAGTCCCCCCCTCCCCCACTACTTGTACCCATGCTTATTAAATTACAGGGCTTTTTTTCTGGGAAAAGAGGTGGTGGAACTCAAGACCGCACAATGGCGTCACTTTGGGTGAGCTGGAACAAGGGGGGAGTTTTTTAAAGTTTAAATTGGCCTAGGTGAAAATGGTCACATGGCCAGTTGGCCCCGCCCCCTGATCTCCAGACAGAAGGGAGTTTAGATTGCCCTCCGTGCAGCTTGGTGGCGCGGAGGGCAATTAAACTCCCCTCTGGAGATCAGGGGGCGGGGCCACCCGTCATGTGACCATTTTTAAGTGGTGCCAGAACTCCATTCTACCACGTTCCCACTGAAAAAAAACCCTGTTAAATTATATACCAAAAGAGAAAACAGCCAGCTTGCCTCCAGTGCATTCCATAATGGACAAAAATGTTGTGGCTCCATGGTACAGCATTTGCTTTACATGCAGGAAGCCCTGCATTCAATTCCTGGCCTCTCTGGCTTAAAGGATCAGGCAGAAGATGCTGGAGAGCAGCTGCCAGACAGAGCAGACTCCATGGCCTGTCTCAGTATGATGCTGCTTCATGTGGTATGAATATGCTGAGAGTTCTGAACTATCTAGAACATTGACCTGGCTCAGTAAAAAGAAGCTTCATGCCTTTGTTTCAGAGTAGAGTTACACCATCCTAAAGCCGTTGATTCTAATGGACTTAGAATTTTGTAACTCTAGGATTGCTGTGGTTGTGTGACCTTGGCCATTTCCACACATGTTGAATAATGCACTTTCAATGCACTTTTGCAATCCTTTTGAAGTGGATTTTTTGTTCCACACATGGAAAATCAGTTTCAAATGTTCACTAAAGAGTATTGAAAGTGGATTATCCAACGTATGTGGAAGCAGCCTATGTCTTGATTAGTTCCTTGTTGCTTCTCTTACCCTTCCTGCGCTGCTCTTCATGACTTGCAGTACATTCATTTCATTCATTTTCATTTCATTTATTCAATTTTTTGTCCACTCTCCCCACGGCGGGCTCAGAGCGGAGTAACAACCTGGTTAAAACACATTAAGACATGCATAAAACATATAAAATTATACAATGATAAAATTCAGTTCATACGCTAAAACTCAAGATGGTCATCCCCAAAATATACCCTGCCCCATTAACACTCAAGGGGTTGGAGGTGGAGGGAGCAGCCAGTCTAATGCAAAACTCGTGGGGAGAGGGGAGGGATGGACATCAGGCAACACACAACCCATCTACTTATTCAGTCAACTCTCCTTCAGTTTTAAGAACTTTATTCTATGTTTCCTTAACAAGGGTTGTGAGACCTGCAGGAAAGAGCAGGGTCTTTTCCGTTACATCCCCAAGATTGCAGAACTACCACATCCAAAAGGTGCATTTGGGTACTTCCCACCTGACCTTTAGATTATTGTGTATTCAGTACTTATTCAGTAAAACTTGCAAGCATTAGGATCTATTGATTATTCCTCCGAAACAGGACTGGAGTAGTTGAAATTGTTGTGTTATTGTTATTCTGATATGTTTTAAATACTTACTATTTTTAATGTTGAGACACTTGTCAATCATCATGGAAAGCAGAGTGGGTTTTTTTTTTAGTAGTAGTAGATTTCAAACTAGCTAAGTTTGGTGTAGTGGTTAAGAGCTGCAGGACTCTAATCTGGAGAACCAGGTTTGATTCCCCACTCCTCCACTTGAAGCCAGCTGGGTGAACTTGGATCAGTCACAGCTTCTAGGAGCTCTCTCAGCCCCACCCACCTCACAGGGTGATTGTTGTGAGGATTATAATAACACACTTTCTAAACCGCTCTGAGTGGGTGTTAAGTTGTCATGAAGGGTGGTATATAAATCGAATGTTGTTGTTGTTGTTGTTGTTGTTATTAAATTTCAAAAATGCATTTAACTTGAAGATGCAGGTTGACAGGCCTAATCACAGACACCAGATTGCCCTGAGCCTTGGGACAGTTTTCATTGTTGATATATAGAAAAGAAGGAAATAAAGCTCTAGCAGGTAAAAAAAACTGTGTCCCATTTAATAAAACAGTAATGAATAATGGTATAAAAATACATTTTAAGAACTTAAGTAAGCAGAAAATAGGTTTGCCAGGGATCAGGGACATTAAGGGGGGCGGGGTCAACAGCATTACATCACTTTCAGAGAACACTTGAAAGTGATGTCATGCCTTTCCAGGAATTGGCCAAAACTCTATGATTTTTAGAGAGGGCTGACATCACTTCCAAGGAAAACCCCAGAAGCAATATTAATTCTCCCTAGGAATTGCTGGAAACAATATGGTTTTATTGTAATGATGTGTGACATCACTTCCAGGTTTCCCTGGAAATGATGTCACATTGTCAGCCAACAGCCATTTTTTAATTTTAATCTTTAATATATGAGATCAAGATTTCAGAAACTGGATTATTCCTAAAGTTTGTGCCCATGTCATATTGTTGCAATCATCTCCTTTTATTGTAATCTATAGTTTTAGTTTATTGTCTGTGATGAATGAATAAAACCACAATTAATAAATCAGTAGGTACTGTTTATGTCATATCTGATTATATGTTTTCTTCGAGCATCTGCTCTGTTCTTTCTAATGCAAAGAAGAGTTGCTGAGTGATTTGAGTTTTTTTAAAATAACTTTTTTACGGTATAAAGAAATCCCAATAAAAATGCTATCTACAGCATTTTTTTAAAAAAAGATGAGACAGAAAAATCGGGTTTCCAGTTGCCTGCTGGTGGTGGGCAGTCTCCTGGGGTTTGCTCTGTTGTCTTCTGATCAGCTGGCAACCTCCCCCCCAGTGAAGCGTGTAGGCAAGTGTGTAGTGGATGAGCTCTGGTGGGGTGCAATGACATCATTTCCTCAAGTGATGTCATTGCACCACAAGCAGGCATGCCCCTCCATACTTTTCAGGGGGCAATTTTTGTCCCCCCCCCCAGGCTGAATTGGCCCCACAAAGCACAGCCAGTGCAGGAGCGATAACGTCACTTCCAGCACTTACCTGTAGGTAAGAGTCAGGTCCCCCCTTTCCCGCCAGGAGGGTATAGGGACCTGGCAACCCTACAGAAAAACCATATGTAGACAAAAAAATTGGTCATTCTTATTTAGGTTTCTCGCAGTTTGAGGTCATTGTAAACAAAAGCTCGGATCAAGAAAACTGCAAATAAGGCTCTTGCTTATGGAACTAGCATTCTATCTATGCATAAAATATAACGTGATTTATAATAAAGTGATTTGTTTCAAAGTGCTGCTGGACTCAACAGCCCCCTGAATAAATAGTGTTCAACTCCTATTGGATATCAACTGAGGGGGGAAAATGAAAAACGAATGCCCAATTTTTTATTGAAGCTAATATGAAAAAGTCATCTCAGTGATTTTGAGTTGGTTGTGGGGGCACGTTTTCCAGTTGTTTCCATGGTTTCTTGAGTTCTGGTGTTAATACCAAGTACTTTGGCTAAAATGAACTGTGCTTTATTAGAGAAAACTAGTTGAAAATTATTTTAAGGCAAGTTTTGTTAAATTAACAAAATGTGCATAATTTATTTTATATTGACCAGCATTTCCATGATGAAACACTGCAGGCAAGTTGTATTTATATATTCACTTTTAATTAGCCAAAAACATAGCCCAAAAACCCAATGATTCTCACATTAAATACTGTGTTAATATCATTTATTAACAGTTATCTGGTGAAGAACAAGGTGGCTTTGTCTGCAAATCTGGTTCTTCCTTTGAAATCCAACACCACCACCTACTTCACTGTCTGGAAAAAACCACGGTAAGAAAATAAACCTCCAACTTTTTTGTAATCTGTGAAAAACAGATATGGTGTCGCCTTCCTGCTGTTGATCTGTTGTTTTTAATTAAGAAGTACTATGATGCCATTATGCATATATTTATCAAAGGCAATTTCATGGACTATGATTCGTCTGGAGGCATATACATGTATAACACGATGCTCATTTTGGACTTCATTAGGCCTGCTCTGAATCTAAACTGAATTGTGTGATAACTATTCACACATTAACTGCCTGATCAGAAAGTTTGCTGGCAAAGGATGGTGGGGGGAAAAGTAACTACAGCATTGAGCTGTAGTAATAGTTCTCAAGATGGGAGCCTGCTGGTTTCAAACCTCTTTTTGAGGTCCTCTTCTCAAATCCTCATTCTTGCGAGCTTTCTGTCTGTAAGAAGAAGCATCAAAGTGGAGGGGGGCAGATCCACAGGGAAATCATTCAGTCACTGGCACAGTGTTCATGCCAACCGTTGGGCAGGCAACACTAGATAGAGAACCCTCGCCAACAACTGTGACTATTTGTGAGTTCTGGTGGCAAAATATGACCAAGCTGAGAAAAGGAGAAGGGGCAGATTTGAGCCTGAGACTCTGAGTCCTCACATTGGACCAACTAGGAGGCCAGGATAGGATTACCATTGGCTGGCAACCGGCAGGAGTCTAGGGGAAACACTGTGGGTGCCATCAGTACTGGTGTGATGTCACTTCCCTGGAAGTGATATTACGCTATCATTGATGGCATTTCCCCACATTGTTTTTCTCCCACTGATGCAACAGCGGGAAACAGGATCCAGAGGCAAAAAATCCCCACTCCCAACAGGAAATTGTCAGCCCTGGGTCAGACCCGCAAAATGCATACTGGCTTGATCAAAACTGTATCACACTATTGGTATGACAATTTTGAAATTGTAGATGAAGAAAATAGGAGAATATATTTCCTCTAAGAATGGCTATTGACATCCGCATTGAAACACTGAGTCCCGTGTTACAGGTGGGGATTAAAGATGGGTTACTGGTTTAGAAGACCTTTTCTTTTCCTTACAAAACAATTGCATTATTTTATATCACTTTAATATTCATAACTTCCACATGCTCCTGGAAACTCAACCCGAAGAATCTCAACAATACATCCTTTCTGATACTGCTGCCATTGTATTGATTTGTGGAAGAAGGATTTTTTAATGTAATAATCTCTGCAGTTGCTCTTTCATTCCCTTTTGAAAGCACTTTGTGTGTGTGTCAAGTGCCATTAAGTTGCAACCGACTTATGGTGACCTCTCATGGGGTTTTCAAGGCAAGAGGCATACAGGGGTGGTTTGCCATTGTTGCCTCTGTCATAACCCTGGACTTCCTTAGTGTTCTCCCATCCAAGTAATAAACAGGGCCAACCCTGCTTCACTTCCAAGATCTGATAAGATCTGGCTAGCCTAGGTCATCTAGGTCAAGGCAGAAAGTACTTTAACACTTTCGTTATTTTATACATGCTTTTATAGGATCCAATATTATTTTCCCTGAATACAGGGGTCATTTCATAGAAAAAGAGCTGAAGGAACTCATTAGCATATGCCATGCTCCTTGACATCACCAGAATTGTGTCATTGGCTTAACCGATTTGCATATGCCACACCCCTGACATCACCTATCCTGGCTGTTTTGGACCCAATCCTGGCCATTCAGGGCCAAAATTGGGCCCAAAATGGCAAAAAGGGGCAGAAAATGGTTGAAAAGGGGCCCAAAACGGTCAGGATTGGGCTGCTGCTGAGCGGAAGAGTGATCCACCACCCGTCAGAGGCCCAATCCAGGCTGCTTCAGACTCATTCCAGGCCAAAACGGGCTCAAATGGCTGAGAGTCAGGTGGGCAGGGCCACCTAACATGTGACCTCTTTGGGGAACTGCCGGAACTGCGTTCCTGCATGTTCCCCCTCAAAATGAGCCCTGCCTGAATATATTTTTCCTTTACCATTCTTCCCTTTCCCCTTAAAACCATTTCTTATTTCTTTTTTAAATGTAGATTTATTTGTTTGTATTTTTTTTGTATTTATTTGTATGTAAAGTACATCAGCTGTGGGGAGGCAAATGGTGACTGGAATCCAAAGAGTTTCTTTAGACAAGGTCATAGCCCAATACCCCCTGACAGGACTTTCAAGGAGGGTTTAGTGTTCTTTGATCAACAGGCAGCCAGATCATATCACAGTCTCTTTTTAAGAGTGTCCTTAGTTCTAAAAGAATTGGATCAACAGGATAAGGGGTTAAGGAAATTCAAGTCCAAAGACCCCTGAAATCAGGGCTTTTTTTCTGGGAAAAGAGGTGGTGGAACTCAGTGGGTTGCCCTCGGAGAAAATGGTCACATGGCCGGTGGCCCTGCCCCCTGATCTCCAGACAGAGGGGAGTTTAGATTGCCCTACGCGCCGCTAGGTGGTGCGGAGGGCAATCTAAACTCCCCTCTGTCTGAAGATCAGCGGGCGGGGCCACCGGCCATGTGACTATTTTCAAGAGGTTCCGGAACTCCATTCCACCGCTTTCTAACTGAAAAAAGCCCTGCCTGAAATCTAGTTCTGGGTGGGGGGCAGGTTTGGGTTTTGTTTATTTGATGTGAGGAAGAATTATGACTTGTATTTCTTCAAGACAATCTTATATAAATTAATGCTGACAAATTCTAATGCACTTACTTGACAGCAAGCCCCATTTAATACCCTGAACCTTACTTCATGCACAGGATTAGGCTCCATGTCTTTGTAAGCCTTCATTTTTTCGTGGCCATTTCCAACTTTCATACTGCTTTTCTTTCTAAACCACGTTGAACAGAATCATGAATTTGTGGATGAACATACCTATGAAGAAAACTGCATGGAGGTTTCTACTGTCCACAGGCGGTCCAGCCCTTCTCTTTCTTCCCAACAAGGAGTTACAAGCACTTGCTGTTCACGGCGACATAAAAAGACATTCCACATCCCAAACGCCAATATAACCAGCAGCCACCCGAGTAGCGTCCAAGAACTCAGCACCATTCAGATCAGATGCATGGAAAGAACACCTCTATCTAACAGGTATGTTAGAAATAATCTGAAATAGATTAAAAGTTCAGTTTTTAAAAAAGAAATTGGTTTGAAATTGCTGAAGAATTGGATACATTCACATGCCCATTTTTTAAATGAAGTCAAGACATGTTGGTGTCTGAACATAAGAAGGTCCCTGATGGATCAGAACAGTGGCCCGTCTAATCCAGCACAGCAAGCAACTAGTTGCCCTAGATGGCCAAAAACCAGGGCATAGATGCCAAGATCTTCCTCTGATGCTGCCTCCTGGCACTGGTATTCCAAGGTTTGCTGCCTCTGCATACAGAACTTTGAACATTTTAATGCCAGAAGGGCAACCATGTCAGTCTCTTGTAGCAAAATAAAGCGAGTCTGCTGGCTGGCACTTAAAAACGAACAATGTTTATTCCAGCATGAGCTTTCATGATTTGGAGTGCACTTCCTGTGAAAGTTCTGGCCCATATTAAAACAAGATTTTGAAAACTATCTGAAACCTGGCTTATTACATCAACAGCTCCCATCCCCAAGATCTGCATTCTTAATCTATCTTGTCCCTGTTCTGAGCTTCAATTCTGTACATGCAAACCTGCCCAGAGACCTTGCAGAGGATTTCTTGCATGCACGACTGATTCTGTAAACTTCAACGAAGGACCCAAATCTCAACAAGCACTTAAGGACATAAGTAATGGCTGCTGGATCATACCCGTAGTTTATCTAGTCCAGCTGTCCATTTCACACAGCAGCCAACCAGTTGCCCGGGATGGCCAAAGAAACAAGGCATAGAGGCTGAGGCCTTCCATTTGATGCTGCCCCCCAGCAACTAGTATTCAGAGGTTTGCTGCCTCTATATATGTAGGGTCCAGGGTAGCCATTCCCCCGCTGGGGAAGGGGATCCCCCGCTGCCACCCTCCACCCCCCGCCCTCACTTACCTGGCTGGCAGGGGAGGCATGGACCTCACAGAAGCACTCCCAGGTGGCACGGCGTGCTTCCGTGGCCCAAAACAGCCCAGATCAGGCCTGAATCGGCCCAGATCAGGCTGCTGCTGCAGAGGGGAGTGCTCCCCCTCACAGTGGCAGCCCGTTCTGGGCCGATTTGGGCCTGATTCAGGCCTGAAATGGTCCGGATCAGGCTGCTGCTAGGCAGGGGACTGTTCCTCTGTGCCCAATTCAGGCCTGAATTGGGCCCCCTGTGGAGCATGGGAGCACTCCTGGGGCAGCCATGGCCTGCGTGATGACATCACTTCCCAGAAGTGACATTATTGCACAGGCCCAGAAGCTGGCACATGCAAAGTGCACACATGAAGGACAGGACCAAAAGGTAGGAGCTGGGGCCCCTACCTCCCACCGGGAGTGCAGGGGGACCTGGCAACCCTAGGAGGGTCCCTTTATTTATTATGGTTAGTAGCCATTGATGGACCTGTCCTCCAAAAATATAGCTAACCTCCTTTTAAAGCCATATACGCTTGTTGCCATCACTACATCCACAGGCAGTGAATTCCACAGTTCAATTACTCATTGAGTTAAGAAGTATTTCCTTTAGTATTTCCTGATCCTATTTCCTGACAGCTTCATTCGGTGCCCCTAAGTTCTAGAATTATGGAAGAGGGGAAAAAGCTCCTTCTATCCACTTTCTCTACCCTGTGCATAATTTTAACAACCTATAAACATTTATAAACTTCTTTATACTCATATGTGGGGGTCCCTCCAAGTTTTTGTGAACAGGAGAGTGACGTGTATATGGAATCAAAATTTCTCAACTTAAAAACTGTCTTTGGATCAGATGATTTTTGTTAGTCATTTGAAATTAAAGGTTGCTTTCTTGTCAGCAAATGTAGCCAGTTGGGATGACATGGCAAGCAGGTAAAGGTAGTCCCCTGTGCAAGCACTGAGTCATGGGGGGACCCATGGGGGGATGTCACATCACAACGTTTTCTTGGCAGACTTTTTATGGGGTGGTTTGCCATTGCCTTCCCCAATCATCTACACTTTACCCCCAGGAAACTGGATACTCATCTTACCAACCTCGGAAGGATGGAAGGCTGAGTCACCCTTGAGCCGGCTACCTGAACCCAGCTTCCGCCGGGATCGAACTCAGGTCGTGAGCAGAGCTTGGGCTGCAGTACTGCAGCTTACCACTCTGCGCCATGGGGCTCTTTTTACTATGATATGTATTATCAGAAGTCAAGAAAACAGCCTTGGTACTTCATCTGATCTGAATGTCTTTGGGTCACTATAGTTTTTTATTCTACACAATGAGATTATAGTTTCTAATGCACCCCCATGACTAATTAGTGTAATTACCACTGGGAGGGAGGGAGACATTTTACAGTGCAAACCTAAGCAAAGTTTCACCTTTATAAGCCCATTAATGTCAATGAATTTCATATAACTTAGTATAAAACTGCTTAGGGCTACACTGCTAGTTGAATCCTATATGCATCCTTGATGTTTTTGACCGGCCAGAATGAAATAAAAACACTCCGCAGACGGAACATTTCTATAATTTTTGTCCCCGTTGTGTTTTTTTTCAACTTCTCTAGCAGATCCAGTCTAAATGCCAAAATGGAAGAGTGTGTTAAACTAAACTGTGAGCAGCCTTATGTAACCACAGCAATAATCAGCATCCCAACACCACCTGTGACCACACCAGAGGGAGACGATAGACCGGAATCTCCGGAGTATTCAGGAGGAAACATTGTCAGAGTATCTGCTTTATAAAACACTTAGAATAAAGACCACTTAGAACTTGAATTCTGGAAGAAAGGACACAGCAAACCCTTGGTTCGGTGAAGCAGGAACAGATGACTGAAGGGTTCTGATGATACAAAACATTTTGGGTTTTCAGTACTAAGTTGTGTGCAGTGAGCAACCAAATGGAATTTCTACATGCCACTTGAACTTTTCTGTAAGAAACTCTTCTGTGACTCTTTTGATTTAGTCTATGAGCACAATGAAATGTTCCCATTGATGCTTCTTCTTTCCATTAAAAATCTTTTTAATAAAATATCTAAAAAAAAAAAATTCAGACAATTTATGTTCCGACTGAATGCAAAATCCAGGATGGAAACAATGTTTTGATAATGTGTTATCTTTTTTCCAGTTAATAAACCATGAACCTGTTGACAAACTGACTTTCAAAGAGAGAGAGAGAGCGCGCGAGAGAAAATGTCTCATAAAATATTTGTATTCTGACTGAATGAAACAACCATATTGCATGTGAAAATTCTTTGGAGCTGTGATCTCAGTTTACTTCTGTTATTTTTTCAGGTTAGGCATGATAACATGTTACTGTAGAAAAGGGGCATTTCTGTGGACTTACAAAAAAAAGCTGATTGTTTGTGTTCCATGGTAGTTGTACAAATAACTTCCTCTTTCAGAGGGAAAAAGGAAGTATTTCTTACTCGAACACTCATTAGTGGACTTGAGGTGTTCAGTTAATTCAATATTTAACATTGTTTTCTCTTGCTTCCTTGGTACTGTTACAACTGCAATAATTCAATCTACACCTGTTGTATCAGGAATCAGGCTTTTGGTTATATAACTGCAGAATTTCACTGACACAGATAACACGACCACATGGATAGACAGTACAGTATTTTCCATAATATGGAAACATTTAATAACCTCATTACCAAAACTGGTTGAATCATAGATTAGTTTTTTCACCATGCTTCTTATGGTTCTCATTACCCCATAATTCTTTAGCACCAGTCATTGCCTTCTGCTATATTTATTTTCTCTCTGAATGTCCAGGGTTTTCATAAATTAGCTAAGAAACCCTTTTTTATGAACACCGGTTATATTTTTTGTTTCTTGAACAAACAAACAGTCTTCCTAGCTTAATGTTACAATGTAGTTCTCCTTTCAGGTAACAATAACATGGTTTGGTGATTAATTCATCTCTAAAACCTCAATGATATTGTGTACTATTAATGGAGAAGCTGAGTACTGGAAGGCATTCAATTAAGTTTTGCTGAAGATTATGCAAAATGTTGTTGGTCAAATCAAAATTCTGGAACATTTAGTAAGATAGCCTAACAAAGAGTGTTGCTCAAAGGAAAGCTTTGGATCTAGTAGAAGGATCGAACCACTGACATAGAAGGATGTACCAATGTAGGATCAATACACAGACTTTACTGTTAAAAATATGTCTTTTTGTTTCATTGTCCAGAGGAATTTTAAAATGTTGTTTCCGGAGAAGTAACTTTCTTAATAGTTACTAACCTGTTAAAGATCATGGTGGCTTCCCATCATTTCAAGTCTTGAAGCAAAAAAGATATTTCTGAGTAAGAATGTGTGAATGAAACTTGAAGTACTACTAAAGAAATTGTTAAATGGCTTTATATAACTCCTCTAAAACAGAGGTCTTATTTGGTAGTGTATTATCAGTTTCATCTGATCATCAAATCCACTAATGTATGAAGCCAAGAATGTCCTTAAGTGAGTTCTCGTTCAAATTATGTTTATATTTAAAAAAATGGATGTTGGTCATCAGATTCCATCATCATCTCCTCCCTATTTGTCCACAGTAGTTCAGCCACATCTACTGCTGTAGTTTAGTGTAATCAGCATATCATCTGAAATAGCACATTTCACTTTCCTAAACCATTGGATCATGTTGTTATTAACAAAAGTAGAAATGTAAGGCTTTCAGCTCCTAAAATGAAGGAATGGCCTATGTCTCCGTCCACCATCTTGGCAATCCCTCTGAGAGATCAGGTGGAAAGGAAAGGGTAAAGGCAAGATACTAGAAGCGACACATTTTTGTCTCGTTTTCAAAGACCAGGCCCAAGACAAGATCTTGCATGAGTAGATATAGGGGATACTTCAGGGGCTGTAGAATATCCCGTCTCAGTAGTCCTATTCACACATTACACTGAATGCACGCTCATCTGTTTGTAAGAAAGAGCTGACACATTCACTTTGCAGTTGAAACAAAGGAAGAGTACCAATATAGGGTTTGTTCAGTTGTACACATTCAGTTGTATATGCGTTGAATGTAATGTGAGAGTTACTCAGCACATGTATTTTTTAAAAGTCCAAGTATACGCTGTGTACAAATTGTGTGTTCACTGTAACTTGTGAAGAGGGCTTCTTCGATCATCCTTAACTGCAACAAGGGACGGATCTTGTTGCAGAGCTGAGGTAAACAGAGAATCACAGGGACTGTATCAGGATAACCAAGAGGTATTCATGCCTTGTGAATATATTCTGCTACTGAGGTGCTATTTTTTCAGACTCTGGCACTAAATAGAATGTAACATTCAAAGATGGTAGATAAATACCAGGGATGAAATGTACGTTTAAAAATATGTTGAATACATTTTTTCGATACATTTCTCTAGAAACATAGTTTCTAGAATTCAGTCAAGTACTTTTGTCCCTCCTCCATCTTTCATCTTTGTCATGGAAATGGGCTAAATGTATCTCCTTCAAAACCATTATCTACATACTCCTAAATAGATCCGTGTCAGAACCTTCCATTTTGCTTCTCAACCCATCAGTCCGTTCACCGTCCGTTCATCTCATAATACCAACTAAGAGAGATAAACATTTCTAAAATTTGTGTCAGGATGGAGACAAGGTGGGATATAAATATTTTAAATAAATAAAATAGTTGTCAATCTCCGCTATGAGATACTGCAGCTGCTCAACTAGCCTGATACCCTAACAATTTTATTAAATTTGAAAACATTGTATAAAATGGTCCCATTGATGCTTAACTATTTACTCTACTAAAGAAGAAAGACATTGGATTCCTCTTCATCACCAGAAACTGAAAATACTATAGTTATGAATGAAGTATAAACAGGACTGAAATTTTACAAAGTTGCAAAAGTCATGTCCCCCTCTTTCTAAGTGACTGCAGTGAAGCCAATGACAAAGATTCAGCACATTCCTATATGACATTCCGTTTAGCACACCCAACTGGTGTATTCCTAGTGTGATACACTATGCCTACAGGCAGAACTGTGTATATGCACTTTTGACTAATAAAACAATGAAGAGGTTGCAAGGTTATGAACTTTACTCACAGTCAATATTGGTGGAGACTCTTTTTTGTATTGAAGCCATTTCTAAATTTAAAAGACCCTAATAGCAACAATTTCCAACAGCTTATTTTAAAAAATCACATAGAATTTATTAATCACATGCATTGACGCTCCCTTTCTGATAGAAAATGGTACCTACCAAAAGATACTAGAGATGCAGACCCCAATCCAGGAGGTGGAATCTACATGCAGGCATAGCATTCACCAGGCCCTTCTGGGTTTACAAAATGCTGCTATATAAGAAGAAACAAAGAACAGGCCCAACCATGGAGTAATGCAAATGGAACTCCATGTCTTCACCCCACAGGGATCTCCATGCACCCCTAAGTATATATAATATTATTCCATGGATATCGCATCATTTCTGTGACTGCCCATTTCCTTTCTCATGTTTCCCGTCGATAGGAGCTGACTGTGTTCCAGTTTGTAGGCTACATAACCCAGTAAAGCCAAGGTAGAGAGTCGGTCTCTATTGTTTCATTTCACACCAATGGGAAAGTGAAACACAACACTGCTTACCTAGCAGGTTGCAGCCCAGTAATGGAACCATCACTGAATATCCTACACTTGGACTGGGTATGATTTTGCATAATGCTAGGTGACCCCATCGTTCATGCAAAAACTATTTTAAAAAATTTTTCTCTGAAATTCAGAAGCTGAACTTTTTTTAGTGTTTAAGTGATTTAAATGCTGTTTTTTGGTAGTGAATGACTTGGCGACTGTAAAATGCGCATCTGTACTGTAAATGAAATGTAATTATTTCTGTGTATCCCACAAAGAAACCAAGGTTGTTGTTTTTAACATTTTTTTGTTTTGGAATTCATATTGTACTTTGGAAGGGCAGTATGACAAGATGTGTTATGCTGAATAAATCAGACATCTGAGGAATATTTAAATAAAACATCTGCATGCTTGAATGGGACAACTGGTTTTGCAATAACCTCATTCATGGAGCATTTTTTGCCTGCTCAGATTTTCTAATGAAGCTCAAGTGAATGTGGGAAATTTCCTTTAAAATTCCTTTTGTGATTTGTCAGTTATTCTACCTCTTTCATAGGTAAATAAGCACAATTCACCAATGAGTCAAAATAACACACAATTTACCTTTCTCCTAATAAAAATCTCTTTAATGTATAGCTTTTTCTGGCAGATATTCAACATAATCCAGCTGCCCATCCATAGCCTCAAGCAGCATTCAGACATTATGATAAACTGCATTTTGCAAAAAGTGGTTTAATTGAGCCATGGTTAGCTGTACCATCCAAATGCAGCACAAACAAGGACTTGAAGCTATGATCTATAACTAGTTGGTGCTAATTGTGGCTTGCAGTGACATCTGAATTCATAAACTAGTTTTAGGAGTAGTTACTCGTTACCTGGCCACAGAGATAGCATAACAGGGAGGGTATTGTCCATGCTTAGAGGTAGGACAGAAGATGGAAATAGAATGTGAGTTATGCACAAACCAGGATTTGCCGCTTAGGTTGTTAGAGTGATCGGAGTTTGTCACTCAAACCATGATTTATCATAATAGTTGACTGCAATTCACCAAGCAGGTATAATAATGAACAACAATTAGGATGTTAAGTGAAAACAGAGACAACAGGGCAGAGTAGCATAAAATTTGAAGATAAGCATAAAGTCAAGCATAGAGATGAAATCTTTCTGAAACAATTCAAAACTAATTTACATGGCATGTTACGCAATGTGGAAACTCTCTAATGGCACATATCTGCATCATCATACAGTATCCCTGTCCCTACCAAGGTATCTCTCTGAGCTATTTCTTATGACACAGTCCTATGTGTAGAAAGCCCTCCTGGATAATTCAGTTTTGCAAAGCCAGGAGAGTGGGAGCTATCCTGACCTCCTCAGGCAATCCATTCCATAAAGTGGGGGCCACCACAGAGAAAGCACACATGCGGGCACCTGTTAATTTTGCCCAACTGCAGGGTGGTATATGCAGAAGGCCCTGTTCAGATGAGCAAAGCTGCTGTGGCAGAACATACGGGGAGCAACGGCCACACAGGTATGAGGGGCCGAGGCCATGAAGGGCTTTGAATGTAATTGTCGTAACCTAGAATTGAGCCTGGTAACTGATGGGAAGCCAATGGAGTGACTGCAAAATGGGAATGATATGTATTCACCATCTGGTTCCTGAAAGTAAACGAGTTGCAGTGTTCTCTGCCACCAATCCAGTTCCTTAGTGTCCCCAGATCAGTAGGCTGCAACAGGAGTAAGAAGGCAGGGATGTCTGCCAGCTTCCCTCCACTGGAGACGGTTTGGGCACAGTCCAGTTCCACTAAGCGGAGGACATCTTTGTCAACAGAAGATTTAGCAGAGAGGAGTCATTGCATTCAAGCTTGGTGGGAGGGGGGCATTGGGTCCAATCCAGGGCTTTTTTTCAGTTGGAACGCAGTGGAACGGAGTTCCGGAACCTCTTGAAAATGGTCACATGGCTGGTGGCCCCACCCCCTGATCTCCAGACAGAGGGGAGTTGAGATTGCCCTCTGCGTCGCTTGGCAGCACGGAGGGCAATCTCAACTCCCCCCTGTCTGGAGATCAGGGGGTGGGGCCACCAGCCATGTGACCATTTTCTCCGAGGGCAACCCACTGAGTTCCATCACCTCTTTTCCCAGAAAAAAAAGCCCTGGTCCAATCTATAGTTTACCAAAGTTCTCTACCTAAAAGTCACCTGTACAAAGCTCCAATGTTGAAAGACGTTTGTGAAAGCCTCGCTCAACTGACAAGTTTACACAAAGATCCCAATGCATTTGTTTATCTTTATTACCTCCCCGTCCTTTGTTATTTATGGTCTGATTATGATCCTTTCTGCATAACACGCTTTAAGTCAGTGCTGCTGAGTATTTATGCCAACTGGGGCTGGATTGGCTTGGGCTCCCTGCATTTGGTACTGCATGACGCCAAAGTGATTTGGTGTCTGCTTTTTTATTCCAGGATGAAGTCACTTTTTTAAAAAAATCAGCACATGCGTTGTAACGTTGCAACCCAGTGTGTCCACCAATCCCTTTCATTCTCCCTGTCCCTGTATTTACTGATTGGGCAGTCCTCTGCCAATCAATTTTTATTTTTTTAGAATTCTGGAGAGGCAATTGGTGGCAGAGTTCTGGAGGGACACGTACAAAATGCTTTTCATGCTTGTTCCACTTGCCAATTCTTCTGGCAGCCATTGCAGTTCTTTGTTATTGGTCCGAGCTGCTATTGGTTTATTCATTCCTGTTCCCTTTTTTCTTGAGTAGGTGTTATAACCAGAACTGAAAGTCCCTGGCTGTTAATTGGAATGAACTGGAAAGTTATTTTCTATTTGAAAAGCTTCACTGTGACAAAATTCAAGCAGCCCTGCTCCAGAAGGATTATAGAACATAACCACGCCAGTTATTATAGGCAATTTTAGGCAAAAGTTTCTTGTAATACAGTCAAGAAAATCACAGAAGGAACTAATGAGGAAAACACCTCCAAGATTTCAAACAAAAGACGTCATAACAAAAAATAAAACAATAGTGGTTTTTATTGACTGCCACATTACACATTGTTTTCCCCTCCCTCATCAATCTCCACAAAAACTGGAACAATTTCAAAATCATCTAAGAGTACATATAGCCACTTCCAGAGCTCCATTATCCAAAACTTACCAATTAAAACCTCCAGGGTGCGCTGCACACAGGAGGGGCACAGCAAATTTTTTAAGGGGGGGATTCAGATGAACCGGATCCATATGACATCCACTTACAAGGCTGCAGTAGTCTATAGTCCCCAGTCACTTGTTTTGGACCAGCAACCCCCACCCCTCAATTCCCCAGAATTGTGATGTGGGTCAAACTGGGTTTAGCCATGTGGTCAGAGACTTTAGTTGATCCTCTCCCCGCATAATTACCAGTTTCACGCTGTAAGCTCTGAGATAGCTACCACATGGCTTCTGACCACCAGAATTCACTGCCGCAGTGTACAGAATGAGCACATGGCGAGCTGGAAAATTAAAGTCCATGGCACATATAAAATACAGTAAAATGCACTTTTTCACAACTCAATAAATATATTTTAATCTTTAATATGTGGCAATTTTAGCCATCAAATATTCTAAACGGGGAAAAGCAAGCATCTTACAATGTGATGTTACGCTCTACTGAACTGCATGAATAAAAGTAGCTAATCAATTTTCTGTCATTATGGAACTACAGAGTTGAGAGGGATCAAAAAGTTATCTAGGCTAACTGATAAACACAAGGCATCTACTCCAGATCACACACAATCCAGGCCACAGTATGCCATTTGCAGAGTGCAGGTGATCCTTGGAACTCGGTTTGCAAATCGAAACAGTTCCAGGGGCATCACGCAAGCCAATGGGAGAAGATAACATTTCCAGATGGAGTTTAATAATGCAATCCTAACCAAAGCCGCATGCTAAACCCACTGACAAAGTAGACTTAGAAGGGCACAACAGCTTAGGATTGCGCTGTTAAGTTTCACTGATGTCTATGGGACAGTAAGAGATCTTTGTAAACCTATCACACTAAAAACAGTGTGGCTACCCAGTATTAAACTCTATTTGGATCGCGCACAATTTTGTAAAAGTGAATAGGGCAGGAGGGTTACACATACCCATGCACACATCTAGTTTTAATGATCTCTTGTCAGGAAAGAATATATAATATACACCTCAATAAATCCAGTTCCATAACATCTATTAGTTTAAAAATATTCAAAGTGGATCACATTTGAGATACAAGTCTACAGCCTTAACTAAATATTTTAATTTAAAAAATTAAAAAGTCATGTTAGAAAAAAACCCCATGTTTCAGATATTTCCTTTAAAAACAGCTAAAATCAAAGTGCTGCTAAAAGGTCTCTCTCTCTTTTTTTTTTTTTTACAAAAACTGAAGTTTTAAAAACCAAGCATTCATATGCATTGCATTTCTGCTATATATACACACACCATTTTATATACAAATATATCCCTGATCTTTTTCCACAATGGCTTGGTACAGGGGTTGAAATATGCTTTCCCAAAGCAAATCTACGCTCTCCATTGCCTTGGTTCGCTGTGTCTATGGGTTATGGGATTTTGTGCATGCTCAGATAAACAATTCATCATACCCTGAATGCTGTGACAGAAGGACAAAAGGAAAGGCTCTCTATATGTATGTATAGGTCTCCGCTGGATGCAACCATTCACAAGTAACTGACACACATGGCCCTAGCTGTAGATCTGAATAACATGCACAAATTACCATTATCATATGCATAGGACCAATGTAATGTAAACATCAGCGTCCCAAAGATTCCATGGAGCACAGCCTCCACAAACAGACAGTCATCACTCTGAAAGAGAGCTAAACTACAGGAGATGAATTACACGAGGATGCTCACACGAAGGGAGTCGCAATGTTAGCTGGGAAGCTGAGTTTAGTGTAGTGGTTAAGAGCGCGGGACTCTAATCTGGAGAGCCAGGTTTGATTCCCCACTCCTCCACTTGAAGCCAGCTGGTGACTTTGGGCTAGTCATGGCTCTCTGGAGCTCTCTCAGCCCCACCTACCTCACAGGGTGTTTTGTTGTGGGGATAATAATAACATACTTTGTAAACTGCTCTGAGCAGGCATTAAGTTGTTCTGAAGGACGGTATATAAATCAAATGTTATTATTATTATTAAAAGAGATTGGCAGGCTCTGTCAATTTCCCCTCTTTACAGAGCCAGCAAAGATTGCTCCACAGAGGGTTTGTTTATTTCCTCTTTGCCTCCTAGAAGGGGAGGGGAAACTGACAGAGCCTTTGGGAGGCAAAGAGGAAATTAGCAAACCCTCTGAGGACCTATCTTTGCTGGCTCTGTAAAGAGGGGAAATTAACAAAGCTTTCCGATCCCTTTTAAAACTCAGCTTCCCGGCTAACATTGTGAGTCCCTTCACATGTGCATCCTCGTGTAATTCGTCTCTTGTAGCTTAGCACAGAGTTTCTCACATGCAACACTAGCTGTTGGTTCAGGGTCCTGTGTTCTTGCTAAATCCTGAGAATACCATGTTTTCAAGTTTCTGGCCCTCATGATTGTGCTGATAGTCTGAAAAGGAATAATGCTTTCTAAAGGCTCAGAAGCAAGTGAAAGCTGTCCCTTTTGACCCAACCTCATGGCTTTTAGAAACATTTTCAGAGTTTGGAAGACTGACTTTGAGAGTTTACTCAGATGCAATTCATTCCAGAAAAAGCTTATCAGAGTGCAACATATTCCCAACAAAGAGGGTTTGCCACCCAATATTTCTTTACAATGATCCAAAAATTAGTTAAGTTACATTCAGCTGACAATGATTAGTCTCGGCCCTCCGTTCCTGATATATTCTCAGTGAGGCTTTCAGTGTTGAACAAGTTGTCCATCCTTCTCCTAAAAAAAGATTGTTATAAATCTCTTCAGATAAAAATCCAGGCAGCCCACAAAAATAATGAATTTCTTTTTGCAAAGACGCTGCTTTAAAAGCGTTGTGTTCTTTTCTGCAGCAACCAGCAGAAAAGTGTTCATAACATGCACAGTTCGACAAAATGTAGGAAGTAATAAAAAGAGCGGTTTTTACTAGTAAGGCTAGAACCCCAACAGTTTTAAGAGGCAGAAGATGCGATCCTTGCCCCTCCGTAAGAACGTCGTTCTTGTCTGTTTTCTTTTCTAATACAATTAATTAGAATGGTGCACTTAGACTAGAGAAAGATACTGCTGTGACCTCAGATCAGCCTACAGTTCCTCCATTTCGAAGTGTGTGTTAAAGCTGTTTGCCATAGATGTGTGTTCAAAGATCCTTGTCAGGCTAGGTTTCAGCAGCTCCACTGAATGACATGGCAGGTGCTGTGTGGTGTCGTTCTTCAAGGACAATATTTGATCTGTCCCTGGATCCCGCCGGTCATAATATAGAGCCCATAGCAAAGTAATAGTAAGAATCATAGCCAGAATTTGGGTGACCCCAATAGAGATTCCGAGAAATCGAAGCACCTGCAGTTGCTTGGTTCCTCTCAGAAAAGTGTACATCTTTTTGCCACAACCCTGTTGAACAAAGAAAGATGGGAAAAGTTAGCTAACATTATTAAGATATACATCAGATGTCACAATTTCCTTTTCTCAAAGCCTTTATCTTATTCGATTTTTGATGTAATAGAACACTCAAACGGGGAAATTTAATTGGTCCAGGTGACACATATCTTTAACAACAATCCAATAGATGGAAAAGTGTTGGAGGTTTGATGGCAAAAATATTAGGTTCAAATCTCTGCACCAAAACTCAATATTATCCAGTCCCTACCTCTCAGTCGGCTCTATCTCAGGAATGTCATGAGGGTAAGATAATGAAGTACTTTGTACTATGAAAAAATGCTACAGTAATTCTTAGTTTTAGAAGTAAATAAAAATCAAATTAAATCTAGGCAAGTAATTAAAAGTTATCAAGGAAGGCCTCTGGAGCATTTCTATACGCAATCTGAGCCTGTCTTGAGTTTCCTCAAGAGTTGAGTTTCACAGCTTTTTTTTTGTTTAAATATCTTTCTTTCCTAGTGAACTATTCCATGCAAAATGAAACATTATTTCCAATGAATGTTATTTTTCAACAAGAAACCAAAACAGGATGAGTTGCACCAAAGCTCCTAATAACGTTACAGAGATTTTTTTAAAAACTGTTCTCATGATTAGGGTAAATTGCTCCTTTTCCAAAAAAAAAACCCCCACCACCCTAACACAATTTTGAATAAGAAAGCCACAGATTGCTAGTAGTGGAAATATAAAAGACCGCATTCTGTAAGTACTTTTGAGGATTCTTTTTGAGGTCTATAGCAAGTGAGGACAGAGCCGCTAGAAACTGCTCTCCAGCAGTTTCAAAGTTCAAAGGTTCCTACTCCATCTAAACTTTCAGCTCTTCTGGTGGCAGAGGTGAGAGGGGAAGTGAGGAAAGATCAACTGTTTAATTCACAGAGAACACACTTCTACATTTTACCATTTTCTCTTCCTGCCAGAATGTGAAAATGTTTTTACAAAAATTTAAAGCAGCAAGCAGGGAGGCCGCTTAGAAAAGTGGGGGCTGAGGGGGGCAGGCTTAGACTATAATAAGTGATTTGCTGCAAGCAATGGAGCAACAAAACACACATTACTTTGCATTCAATAGTTTGTCCATGTATTTCAATGAACTCGCGAGTTTTACATGAGTATGTTAGCTACCTTTGGGCAGGACTCATTTCCAAGGGGAACGTGCAGGAATGCAGTTCCAATAGTTCCCCAAAGAGGTCACATGTCAGGTGGCCCCACCCACCTGACTCTCGGCCATTTTGGGCCCAGATCGGGCCTCTGACAGGTGGTGGATCACTCTCCTGTTCAGCAGCGGCCCAATCCTGACCATTTTGGGCCCCTTTTCGGCCATTTTCAGCCCCTTTTTGCCATTTTGGGCCCACTTTTAGCCCTGAATGGCCAGGTTTGGGTCCAAAGCAGCCAGGATAG
The DNA here is from genome assembly GCF_028583425.1 of Eublepharis macularius. NCBI lineage: Eukaryota > Metazoa > Chordata > Lepidosauria > Squamata > Eublepharidae > Eublepharis > Eublepharis macularius. The sequence continues at coordinate 80,403,383 of NC_072798.1, forward strand.
GTGATGCCAGGGGTGTGGCATATGCAAATGAATAATGCTAATGACACATTTCTGGTGATGTCAAGGGGCATGGCATATGCTAATGAGTTATGCTAATGAGTTCCTCCAGCTCTTTTTCTACAAAATGACCCCTGCCCTTTGGGTAGCTAACATACTCAGGAGTTCAGTGTGTGCATTGTAGCATGGTTCCTTGTGGAAAGAGATTATATTTCCTATGAGGTCCCCTCTGCCATCTGTTCTCCCCCTGCTCTCAATCTCATGCTGCAAAAGATCCGGGAAACTCCTTTATGACCTGTTATGTATCTACAAAGAAGTTATCTCGACATTTGCAGCACACATCTTAAACTATTAGGGGCCACCTTTGTGGGGTTCCCCCCCCTTACCTCCTGATAAAGGTCACTAAGATCTTCTTGATGGGCCTGCTTGGAGCATCCTGGGAAGTCTCTTACACAACAAGAATCAGGAGGCCAATCCATCTCTGTCATTTCCAACCAGTCAGTGAAATAAACCACTCCGCAGCATTTAAACTGCAAAAGAAAAGTCCAGTCAAGCATAAGGCTCTATAGCCAATAAAAGCGAAAAAGAAACCCTGGTCCTTTCTCCCCCTGTGAATGTCTCATAAAGTCCACTACATTTTGCAGCCAGAAACCAACATGGCTTTTGCTCAAGAGGACACACAGTTTCTCTCCTCACTGGGACCAGAAAACCTAGGTGCACTGTTTGGTGTGGCAACGAAGCCCAAACCAAGCAGATTCTTCGACCATTCTTCTTCCTGGGCAGAAATTAGGGTTGCCAGCCTTCAGTTAGTGGCTGGAGATCTCCTGGAATTACAACTGGTCTCCTGGCCACAGAGATCAGTTCACCTGGAGAAAATGGCTACTTTGGGGGGTGGTCTCTATGGAATTATGCCATGCCAAGGTCATTTCCGTCACCAAACCCCACTTTCTCCAGGTTTCACACCCCATATCTCCAGGAATTTCCCAACTTGGAGCTGGCAACCCTAGCAGAAATTCATAAATCACTCGCTCTGGAGGTGGCTGGGCTGGAATGTCCTTGAAAGATTCCTCTCAGAATAAGTTTTGTGATTTGCAGTCAGTAACGCTGACCTCCAAATCTCAGCTCAGTTTGTTTTCTTGTGACTCATCTTGGTGAACCTCGTTCTTTTAATGACTTGAGTTGATATTACAAACTCAAGAGGCCATTGTATATATATAAAAAGAACCTGAATAATTAAAAAATATCTGAACTAAAATCATGTGCTTTCAATACAATAAAATAACAGCCACTTACTAGAGCATAAAGTGAGTGTGCCTCTTAATGCATTCTGTAGCTGAGTGGACAAAAATAGTTTGCATGTTCCAAATAGGAAATACACCAAATCAGATATATATTGGCAGTAAAGTATCTTTCTTAAGTAAACCTTTTCAAAGTTCTCTTTGGAAAAAGTAGGATTAGTATATTTGGCAAGGAAGCATTTTGGGAGGTTTAGCTTATTATAAAGTAACGTTTAGAACAGGATATGTCTATTAATTCACTTCCATAACACTATGATCATAACAAGGGCATAGTTCAGTATTGTGTGTGTTCTGCATCTTGAGAGTTTCATTTGTTTCCTTTTAAAAAAGGATTTCAGGTTTCTTGCAGTTACAGTTGAAGCTAGCTTTGCAAGTATATGATAACATATTAGAAAGTGAACAAAGAATGGACCTGCCTGCAGTTAGGGACCAGGCCAATGTCTTATATGAGTCCATGCTCCTCTTTGGTGACTAGAAGATAAGGTGGAAAAGAGCAGGAGTCCAGTAGCACCTATAAGACTAACAAAATTTGTGGTAGGGGATGAGCTTTCATGAGTCACAGCTCATTTCTTCAGATACAGAAGAAGATACAGATAGAAGATAAGTTGCCATCTAAGGTTTCCCCAGGCTATCTGGAGACTTTCCTAAGAATAAGACCCTCTACTGCTCTTGCCAGTTTGTTTAAGGTTTAGGGTAAATAGCTTGCGATTGCAGCTTGGTGGAAAACAAAAATAAATTGCAGTTTGTTTAGACCATTTGAAGAGTAAATCCCAGCTTTATTTGAGCTTTCTTTATACCAAGACATCTGAACTTCCACTTTATTTGTTTTTTGAGTTTGTGTTAGGGTTAAACTACTTGGGCTGAACCACTGCTGTTGCTACTCACTTCTGGTTCTCCTTTGTCTCAGAATTTAAGCACATTCTTTGGGGTTTAGAGAGACCAATAATTTCTCCCGGTCAGCTTCCCCCCCGCCCTACTGTTCTAGTTGACCTTCTAGAGATTGCTTTTGGGTTTCCTGCCACCATCTTTTCATGGTCAGGACACAATCACGTTTTGGGCTTTCTTCAGTTTCCTCCTCCTCCTTTTCTCATTTTCTTTTCCTCTTCACTTTCCCTGTATTTTATAGTTATTTCTTGTAGGGTGAGGGAAGCCTCTTTTTGCCTACTTTCTTCTTTACCGTCTCCTTGCCTCGTTTCTCACAACAGGTTGTGTCTCCGCTTTAAACAGTTTACTACTTGCTTGAGAAAAGCCACCCTCTTGTATATTGCCTGGTGTGCCTCCTTCTCCACTCACCTCTTTCCAGAATGGGGTCTTTGGAATCATCTGGGTAGGCAGCATTTGCCACCGCTGCCACCCAGATGCATTCTATTTGGATTATCATCCAGTAATAGGATGCGACCCAACTAATTGCTTGGTACGCATCTTGTGCAATATTCCTCTTAGATTATCAGCTGCCCCAGATCTCTCTTCAGGAGAATCCAGATCCAAAACTCTCCTTTGAGGAGTTTGGCCTTGACCTCTCCTTTATTTTCATTCCTCTTGTTGGTCTTCTCCTGTGTCTGAGGGCTTAGTATCTGACCTTGAGAAGGCCTTTTTCTTTTCCACTTCTCCTCTGCCTTGAGTTCTCTGAGTCTGGCCTTGCCTGGTGTTCCTCTCTGCTCTAACATTGTCACTTCCCCTGCCTAGAGTTTCTGTCCTGGGCTTTTTCTCCGCTGGCCTTCTTTTATTTTACTGCTTCTATTTTCATTGCTTTTGACTTTGTTCCTGTTCATTCTGGCTGACGAGGCTGTTTCGAGACTGCCCAAGGCTAAATCCTTCCGTTGCTTTTGCTGATGCTTTTTGCTTCAGTTACCAGCCTGGTTGAGGCTAGAGATATTTGTTAAAATTATTATACTAAACTTTAAACAAAATTACTAAATAAGTAATATGCTTCACTTTGTTTTGTACCAAGAAGGTCAAGGATGTATTGCATAAACTAGAGGAAAAAATTGAGCCATGGTCAACTGGAACAAACTCTTAGAACCAATAAGAGAAGGAATTATAAAAATTCCCACCCCTTCTCTCGTCATTGGTCCTTAAAAGTAATGTTGGAGAAACAAGTAACTATTTCCCCCTTCTTGTTGATCATACTAATGCCTTTCATTCATTGGCTCGAAAGTAGAAAGAGATTTTAATGAGTGTTTGGGTAGAGAACTTCCTCCACATTTCCCCTTACAGGCTTTTTATTTTTTTCAATGAATATCAAAAATTTAGGTGAAAGGCCTAATTATTGTTGGGGGGAATGATTCCCCCACAAAAGCTCCTCGTAGCAATTTCAGGACTTGGGCCTTCTGGTTACAGATATTAGTGACTCCATAATTAAACTGATCTCAGAGGACAAGGAAAGTGCTAGTTTATTCAGGTTAAAGCAAATTTAAGTTAATAAAAACATTGTCTACATAAAAGGCAACAGTGTTTCTTCTAACACGGGAGTACCTTTAAAGGAAAACAACTTAAAACTTGTTAATTTTATATTCTGCCTACAGGACTCTTTCTAAAACAAATACAGACTTATCAAATGTAGCCAGGAAATGTTTAAATAAACAGGAAATCTGTGTAACAGTGATAGATTTTAGATTTCAACTATGCAAGAGAATGACAGGCATTTAAAGTGTTCTTTTCCTGCACACGGACATATATTTTGAATTAATGGCTTTTACCTTGTGCACTTCCATGTTTGTGCAATATAATAGTTCATTCTTTTAAAAAAGAGCTTTGTGCTTCTCCCTCAGTTAAGGATCAAAAATATAAGAAAGTGCTATTTTCACCCTCAGTTAGAAAGAAGAAATAAAATGGGCTACTTGGCAGACAATTGAAAATCTTGTTTCATAGATTGATATTCTGTAAAAACTTACAGGATCTGTCGATTGCTTCAACATTAAGCTTTCCTAAACTTTCCGTCCCCAAATCCAATTCTAGACATTTAATAATGATGATGATGACAATAATAACATTTGATTTATATACCACCCTTCAGGACAACTTAACGCCCACTCAGAGCGGTTTACAAAGTATGTTATTATTATCCACAACAATCACCCTGTGAGGTGGGTGGGGCTGAGAGAGCTCTGAAAGAGCTAAGGCTGACCCAAGGTCACCCAGCTGGCTTCAAGTGGAGGAGTGGGGAATCAAACCTAGCTCTCCAGATTAGAGTCCCGCACTCTAAACCACTATAACCAACGGGCTCTTTATATTTACAATTAAGGAACAAATTCAATTCTGTGTTTAGCTTATTGTAAAACCTTTTCTTACAATCATAACTACCGTAAGCCTTGCCACCAAAGGTCTTTTTAGCTCAGTACTTGATATCCAACTGTGGGAAGCCAGTGTTTTAGGGAAGCTTGAAAGAACAGAATCATAGACACCGAGTTGGAAGGGACCCTAAAAATTATTTAGTCCAACCCCCTGCACATTAGACAGGAAATTCATAGCTACACTCCACTCTCCCAGTGACCTCTGCTCAATTCTCAGAGGAAGGCAAAAGGCCTCCAGGATCCCTGGTAAATCTGGCCTGGAGGAAAATCCCTTCCTGAACCTCAAAGTGGTGATCAGCATTACCCTGGGCACATAAGAATAGTCAACAAGAACTGAGCACTGGCTCATCCCTTCTTACCCTCCCTCTCACAATCCACCTTAGTTCATACTAAGTCATTCAGCACTGCTGACAGATGGCCATTTAAAAACCTCCAATGAAGGAGAGCCCACTACCTCCTGAAGAAACCTGTTGCACTGAGAAACCGCTCTGTCAGGAAGTTCTTCCTAAAGTTCAGTCAAAAAATCTTTTCGTTTAATTTTAACCCATTAGTTCTGGTCCAACGTTCTCGGGTGCCAGAAAACAACTACACTCCATCCTCTATGGGACAACCCTCCAAATACTTGAAGATGTCGATCATATCATCTCTCAGTCATCTCTTTTCTAGGCTAAACATACCCAACTCCTTCAACCTTTCCTCATAGAAATTGGTCTCCAGAAACCTCACCATCTTCGTGGCCCTCATTTGGACACATTCCAATATCCTTCTTAAACTGAGGTGCCCAAAACTGAACATAGTACTCCAAATAAGGTCTAAACAGAGCAGATTAAAAGTGATACTACTATTATACTTCTGTTGAGGCAGCCTAAAATCACATTTGTCTTTTAGCTACCAGATCACTGTTGACTCATGCTCCATGAATAGTCTATTAAGACCCCTAGATCCTTTTTACATATACAAGACAAGTCACACCCATCCTATAATCATCCGTTTGATTTTTTTCCTATCTACAATAGGTAGAGGTATCAGTGAGAGGATAGTTGAATCATTAGGGCAGTGGACTAGGTCTGGAAAGAACTAGTCTCAAATCCACATTAAGCTATGAAGCTCACTGGATAACTCTGGCCCAGATACTCTATCTCTCTAACCTCTGGTCTGATCTAACTCACAGGGTTTTTGTGAGCATAAAATGGATGAGGCCAACCATGCATGCCTGTCTCAGAGGAATGGGAGGATAAAGAGGTGTTTGAGAGAAATAATCCCCTCATTTGTCCAGATTAAGTTACTTTAATATAGTTCTTCTTTTCAACAAATATATGTTTTTGGAGATACCACACATTACAAGTAAGGACAGAGAAGAATTATTGCTTACTAAGGCTGTAATTGCCTATCAATCTCCAGTAGAGATGGGCATGAACCAAAATATGAACCAAAGTTTGGCATGAAACAGGTTGGTTCATGGTTCGTGAACCGGTGGTTCGTCAGAGCCCATTTCAGACGAACCACCATGAACTTTAGGGCAGTTCGTTTGGTTCATTTTCCAGTTCATCACCGCAGACAGCTTGGTGCTGATCAATCAGTTTCCTAGGCAACAAGGGATGGGCTTTCTTTGCTGGCCCAGAAGTGACGTTTTCACAAAACAAACAAACCGGTTCGTGAACCGGGGCAGGTTCGTGAAAGTTCATGGTTCGTGAAATGTGACGAACCATGAACCACATGGTTCATTTTTTTTCTGGTTCGTGCCCATCTCTAATCTCCAATATTTTTAAAAATGGGATGTGAAATAATGTGAAACAGCCCAACCAGGAACTATTCAAGCTAGTTCAAAGTGAACCATTAATTTACTTCCTAGCCACATTATAAACTGGCTGCCATCTTACCTCTCTCTGAAAGAAGTTCCAGGCATGAGTAAGCCACTGATATCTAGGTAAGCCATAATTGGTCATTCTGGCTTTTAAAGTGACCATGTCTGACCATTGCACAGGAACCTGAGGAAAAAAGGGAAACGTTTCAAATAAATGAAAGTCACATGCTCAGAAAGCAATTGGAAAACATTCATAGAAACCTGCAGATATTGGGGCAGATTAGGGACACTTTTGAGAAGAACCACTGGTGATAAGTTATTCCCTATCAATATCGATTGTATAGTAAAATGGTCTTGAACGAATGATTCTCTAATACGGTAACATATTGTGTCCCCCAAAGCTTCTATGTCCCCCAAAGCATTTGTTATTGTTTTTCACAATGGGAATCTGTATTTTTCCTGCACTGAAGTACCAGTATCATTTCACATAAAGGTAAAAGGTAAGGAAGAGAAAAAGTTTCCCTTGTGACCAGCCATCCCTTTCCAAATACCTGAAACAAGTTTTGACAAGTATTTTGTGTATATGAAATGATCAGTGCAGGAAAAATAATACATTTTAGTCCTAATAATGTTTACAATTTCAGCAACATTGAATAAAAACTAAATTTGAACTGTTGCATTATATATATTTCCGAGAAGAAGTATTCAAATTAGTGAGCAAAATAATTACATTTTAGGGATTTTGCATTTGAGTTTCCATTGCAATTATCTTTGGTTTTGTATGAATTGTAGAAGATTCAAACTACATAACTACAAGACATATCATTTCTATCCATGAGTAAAACATTCCTGTGGCTCTAAAAGCAGGGTAGTTAGCCTAGCATATCCTTTTTATTCTTGCAATGTGTGTTTTGTAGGTACTAAGAAAGTGTTTCCTTTCTAATCTCTTTCCCAAAATAAAACTATTTTTAGATGTACAGCTTGCTTTCTCATGTCACAGAGCATGACCCCAATCAGTGTATGAATAACAATGTTAAGGACAATTTTGCTTCCTTGAGCATAGCTGAGTTAAGACTGAAAACTGATTTCTACTTTATTGTGAAAAACACCAATAATCAAATGTCCTTACTGTATAATTCTGTTTCTTCATTATGTCTTATGCATTTGGCTTTCTATTATTTGGTTGGGTAGAAACCAAAGAAATTGATTTATTTAAGTGATATCCCTTCAGATTTTCCATGTGATAAACTGCTGGTATCTTTCCACTACTCATTCCTCGGCTATTGTCACGACGAAGCCACTATTATGGGCTTTATCATATCTCATCCTGGCCCTGTCTCTCCTTATTAGGTAATAAACTAAAGGATAAACATTCCACAGTAGCAGACCTACAATAATCGCATCTTGTAAATCAAGCAGCTATGACAAGGCAGCAATTTATCATGTAGAAAATGCTCACCCTGTTGTGAAAACAGATGGTGTAATTCAAGACTTAACTTTAGTTCTTAATGAATGTTTTCAAAAAAATGATACATTTTGGAACATAAACCTCAAGTCTACAAGATCCACTGTTAAAATTATGCCAACTTCCAATAATACTGGTTTAAGTGATCTTTAAATACGTGGCAATATTTCCATGTTTATTTTCTTGTAATACTGCTGATTTCAGTATTCAGTCAAAAAGAAGTCACCACTATGCTTGGTAAGAAAAGAAAACCAGTACCTTCCCCAAAGTTTATAACAACAATATTGTCATTTTTTCCAGACTTTGGACGTGTCTCAGGGTAATTTAGTCTAGATAAGAAATTGCTGAGGTCAAGCCAATTAGCTCAAGACTCCCCAGCTATTGTAATAGTTTTTGCTATCTTGGGGCAAATTGTGGATTTTGCTACACATGTAATTTGATATGTTCAGCTTTTCAAAACACACACATGAAAACAAAGGATTGTGGAAAGGATGTGAAGGATCGTAGCAACTAAGAATAAAACTGCCACTAGGAAGGTGCAGTTCGGTTAAGAATTCAGATTGAAGTACCCAAATGTTGGTTGACTTGGTAAAATCTGGGTATTCCAAATCAAAACCCAGATATTCTGAATTTTTAGTAAAAATTCGGTGAAATTCAGCCATTGTTTTCTATGGGGAAACTATTCTGGGGGCTATCCAGTGGGAAGGGGTGGTCATTTTTCAATCAAACTCCACCATATTTTCAAGGAACCTACTCCTAACTGCCCTATAAAGCATGTTTCATTAAGATTGGACTCCAAAGAAGGTGCCTCCACCCATCTCCATTATTTTCTATTGGGGAAAATATCTGGGAGCTATCTGGGGGACTGGGGATGGTATTTTTCAAGCAAACTCCACCAAATCTGCAGGGGACCTACTCCTGACTGTCCTCTAAAGAAACCCCAAGTTTCAGGAAGATTAGACCCCAGGGACCAATTCTATGGGCCCCTGAACAAGGTGCCTCCAACCACTCCATTGTTTCCTATGGGAAAAAGTCAAAGCTGACTCCCATTACAGAATCACACTGGGGCAAGACTGCCAAGGCCAACTCCCAAACGCAAGCTGAGCTCATCCCAAAGAAAGCCCAAGAGAAGCAAACTAAATCTAGGAAATGGAATCCCTCCAGAACCAAAGTGAAGGAAGGGGATCAACATCACATCAGAGAACCACATCCATTCCACCCAAACCAAACTGAAGCATGGGACACTGTTGAAACTTAGCCGAACGGAACCAGTTTCATTCAAAGCAGCCAGGCACTAGGTTCAGCCAGTGGGGAAACACCACAGAACAGAACCAAGCAGTACCAAGCCACAACCACAAGGCATTCCCTTGCTTCCAATTTACCAATTTTTTTTTGGTACACACTCCTAACTGCCAGTAAACATATCTCCAGTGCCACCTTATTTACAGTACAATCCTATGCAATTACTCCAGTTTAAGCCTATTGTAGTTAATGGGCTAATACTAGAGAAAAATTGAAATAGCTCTGCATAGTGTTCCACTGTTGGAATATTAAGTGTAGTTCTGGTTGCTGCATCTCAAAAACGATACTGAAGAACTGGATAAAAGTGCAGAAAATGGCAACCCAAATGATCACAGTATTGGAACTCTCACCATATGAGACGAGGCTAAATATCTCAGTTTAGGAAAAAAGTTGATGGACTGCTGACATGATAGCATTCTACAAAATAATAAATAGTGTCGAGAAAGTGGATAAAATTTTTTCTCCCTCTCCCATAATACTAGAACTCAAGGTCATCCTATAAAATTGAGGGGCAATATAACGCTTCTTTCAGAGGCTGAATGTGATTGACTGCAGGCCCTGCTCATGGGTTTCCCTGCGACATCTAACTGGCCACTGAAGACCAGGTGGGCCTCTGCTCTGATCCAGCCTGGGTCTTCTTGGATTCTTAGAAAAAACTGTTCCTTTTGCTTCTACAAAAATCTAGCACACAGTTGATATTAAACAACAGTAATTGCTGTACTATAAAACTGACAGAAGCGTGGCCACACGAACGGCCACACGAACGGCAAAAAGACGTGCTTTGTATTTCACTGTATTAAAACAATGCTAATTATTATATTGATTCTAGGGAACCATTAACCCATAAACACCTCAATAAACACAGATTCATCAGACTCCAGGTATGAATTTTTTCATGTATAAGCGCCTGCCTCAGATTATTTCTCCTATACTTTATTGTACTTTTAAAAAGCAGCTCTAAACTCAAGACAAAAGTGTACTCAACAAAAGAAAACACGATTTTGTTTATGAAGAATAAAGATTAACAATTGCTTCCTAAGTAATAATTTGCCAAAAATATAAATTTGATACTAATCATGAACATTTTATACAGAGTACAATGGAAGGAAATATGAAATTATTAGTCACAAATAATATCTGGATGGCTTTGCAATGTGTGAATCTGGTTTATCAACAAACCAGAACCAAATCCCGTAAATACCTCTGGCTGTATACTTAACCTTAGCAAGCTTGAACAGGTCAGTTTTTTCCATTAAATCAAGTCTCAAACTGCTGCTTACCACTGGGCCGGTCACAATTAGCAAATGATTAAGGAGAGATTCATACTCAAAGGAATGTTAGCCTTCGTCACCGTAAAGTGTGTCATCACAGACTATGGCTATTTGTCACTATTGGATGACTTGTTGAATGTTTTTGCCTTAGGAGACATGCTTCCTATCTGTATTGACGCATCACCTGTGAACTAACTTTCAACCATTCATGTTGACAAGTGATAACTGGTAACTGTCATGCAAATATCATAGCATGTGACCTTGCTTATAGTCTTGGAAATAAATGTATAAGTCTGAAGGCACCTTGTTTGAAGGGCTCAGAAATGATAAAATAAACCGTAAGATGTCCGTTTTCTCAGATATTTTGTAAACTGCGTTCCAAATTCTTTTCTGAGTTTTCTCTCTCTCTCTCTCTCTCTCTCTCTATAACAGGAAGGGGGGAAAAAACATGAACAGGACATTTGCTTACACCATAGCTGGCTACTATATGAAACTAGTAAAATGGGACATTGTCACGGTTTTCATTAATACTAATTGTTTCCTGAAAATGAAATATCACACCATGACAAAGAGTTAGAAAGTGAAATGACAACCCCAGAGGAAACTGGAAACTACTGTTGAAGGCAGACAGCACTATCTGTTGTGTCACCTGAGGATATTCAGGCACAGCTGTGGTTGGAGTTAATTGGCTCGCTTGCCTCTCTTGTTGGACTTCTTCCAGCTTTTGTAAAGATTAACATATGTGAACTTGCAACAACAGGCGCTTAAACTATCTGCACTGCCTAAACAAAGAAATTAAAATCTCAATCTTCAGAGTAAAAGGAGATCTCAATAAATGTATGATCACAAGATACGGCTATTGGTTTTAATTTTACACAAATGTTTTCATTAAATAAGATGTGTATTTTTTAAATCTTTCCAAAGCAGGCATTCTCAATTTCAACTGTAATGCAAATTCATAATGAAATTCAACGTATTTATTTATATTATCAGATCTCTGCTGGGGCAAATCCAAGCGTCCTGGTGCGTCCCGGCGTCACTTCTGGAAGCATGGCATCTTTCTAGAATGATTTCTGACTCATTGCGCAATGAGTCAGAAATCGTGCTAGAAAGACGCTATACTTCCGGAAGTTTAGCTAACGTTTACCGCGATGCTGGGACGTGTGGATTCAGCCATAGACTCCTCAGAACTAAATCTTTTTCTCATATGTAGTATAAGGTATGCAGTGAAAAGAAGTCCTCCTTTAATTGTGGCACAGCATACGCTAGTGGTAGGGTTAGGATTGCCTGGTTCCCATAGGGGGTGGTAGGGGGGACCTGGCACTTACCTCGTACCAGTTGCATGCTCCGGTATCTGTGTGATTACATCACTTCCCGAACTGACATCATTGTGCTGGCCATGGGAGCGCTCCTGCACTCTGTGCGGAGCTGATTCAACCCATTTAGGGTCAGAATCGGCCCCAAACGAAGCTCTGGAGCATTCCTGCGGGCGGCGCAACAATGTTACTTCCAGAAGTGATGCTGTTGTATGCTCCAGGAGCGTGCGCACCACGCATGTTCCCAGAGCGCCTGCCGGCGGCACACGACCTCTAGGGGGCTTGCCACTTCCACCCAATTGCTGGCAGATTGCCCATCACCGGCAGGCACCTGGGAACTCTAGGTAGGGTAATGATTTAATTCTTAAAGGGGCATATGAAGATATAAAGACATAGATAAACATGTATCATTTGACTGGTTTCTAATCAAAGATATTTTCAAACACCAATCTTTTTATTATGTTCATTCTCATTGCTTCTAATAATTTCTAGGCCTCACCTCTGCTTCTAATATGTTATAAACTATGTTTGGTTTTTCAGTTGTATATATGGAAGAAAATTAATCATATAAAACATACTTTCGAACAGCACTGAGTTGACACAGATCACTGCAGCTGCTGAAAGGTCTGGAAGAATGAGAGGTATTTGGCTGTGCTTGCTTCTGGCTGCCTGTGGCCCTCCACTGCAGCAGCCCATTGGGAACTTTCCCTGTATGTTAGATGTCCAGTCTGCCCTGATCATAAGTTAGAAGTCAATCTTTCTGCACACAGACTCACAACAATAATCAGAGAGGTCAATGTAGCCTTAAACTGTGACATGACGATTTTTTTTGACAAGCGTGTACATGAAAACATACTGTTTCAGGCATTTTCATACCTTTATGCTAAGTGGAAGGCATCATAGAATCCAGCAGAATTGGTTTCTATACCTGTTTATTTAAGATTTATTTATACCCTATTTTTCCCCGCAAGCAGCTTACAACATGGTTCTCCCTTCCTCCATTTTATTCTCAAAACCAACTATCCTAATTAAGTAATGCTGAAAGAAAGAGAGGCTGGACAGAGGTAGGTTTGCAAGCCCCTGGCCCTCACCTGCAGCTGCCCCTTCCCCGGCTCCTCTCACTTGGCCAGCAGGGAGGAAAGCACCAGGGAGGAGAAACACACACACTTCCACACTCCCCTGTCATGTTGGAGAATAATGTCATTTTCCAGCGCAATGGAGGAGTTGCAGGTCATGCTGAAGCCCAATTTATTAAAACGGGTGATTTTCAATTAATCTGGCTTCAGCGCGATCTACAGCTCTGCCACTGCCCTGGAAAATTACATCAGGGAAGCCACAGGTCATGCTGAGACCAAATTAATTAAAAACTGCCTGTTTGGAGTAGATTTTTAATCAATCTGGCTTCAATACAGCTTGCAGCTCCTCCATTGCACCCCAAAATGATGTCATTTAAGGTAAGCACCCCACTGCCCTCCAACCCCAGGCCCCTGTCCTCCTGGTTTGACCCCTGAGGGACCTGGAAACTCTACCCCAAGGTAACCCAGCTAGCATTCATGGCATAGCAGGGATTTCTGTCTTCTGATTTTTGTCTTCTGTCTACACATACAGAGCTGGAGAATTAGGAGGGCAAGCAATGACAAGTAAGGGTTATACAGAGGAATAACGACAGCAACGACTATTGATGGAGAAGAGACCTTCTGTCCAGATGAAATGGGTATTCCGGAACTGTAAGATATGCAAGTAAGAGTGTCACTTCTTCATATTTTCTAAACACATTTTTTTTTATGAGAAAACTGAAAACACTGAGAAAGTCAGCACTGTGCATGTTTGCATTTCTGAACATGCTCTGAAAAATAAAGGGAACTGACAGATACAGAGCCATATGAGGGCTTTCATATAGTCTCAAGAGGGGGGAAATTAAAAAGGTAAAGTATAAAAGAGAAAACCAGGTTTCACTTAAAATCATAAGGCATTGATACTGGTGAAAACCATAAAAGTACATGAAAAAATGAAATCTGAGGGGGGAAATGAATATTTCTAAAACAGACTGAAGAAATATTTGAAGCTGTTTTCAAAGGCTGAATACCAATTAAGAAGCTCGTTCAGTGAATTGAAGGGGAACCAGAAGGAGATACTGTCTAAACATAACACTTAAAAAATGAGAAAAATTCACAAGTAGGCAACAAGGTATTAAAATAGCTGTTTAAGTCCATACACACACTCAGCAAAAGGAAGAAACCTAGAGTAATGACATTGACAAGAGCGAAAATAACTGTGCTCAATTCAAATGAAATCACCTGGTATTAGTAACCATTTAAAGCAGAGCGATGCAAAGGTTTGTGAAAAGAAGAATACTGAAGAGGAAAAATCACATATTGCTAAGCTATAGTTTGAAAGTATACTATCAAAGACAAATAACCACACAGAAACTTTTAGCTGAGCGTAACTGAGGGAAATAAGGCAGCAACGCTATATATCACATAACTATAAAAAAGGTAGGGAAATGCCAAAATAGAAGGCATCCATGAACATCTAGGCTCATTAACAGATTGAACAGAATTCATATTTTTACAGTACATACTTCTTAAATAAAATTTCAATGAGTTGGAACCCTAGGACACTGGGCACAACAGAGAACCTGTTTGGTGTAGTGGATAAGAGCGGGGGGACTCTAATATGGAGAATCGGGTTTGATTCCCCACTCCTCTACTCGAAGCCAGCTGGGTGACTTTGGGTCAGTCAGAGCTTCTCAGAGCTCTCTCAGCCCCACCCACCTCGCAGGGTGATTGTTGTGGGGATAATAATAACATACTTTGTAAACCGCTCTGAGTGGGCATTGAAAGGGTGGTATATAAATTGAACTTGTTGTTGTTGTTGCTGCTGCTATCTTCCTCATCTTCTGTTTCTCACTGCAGCCTGCTGTGCTCCCTGAAATGTAGCTTTGGGAAGGGGGTGGGAGTCTACAGTAGGAGAAGGAATCAGCAATCTCCCACCCCCACACAAATGGAGATGCCCATCCATTCACAAAAGACAGGGGGGCACTCCTAAGCAGGTCTCCTCAAAAGTAAGTCCCATTTTGGTTGTTTTATTTTGGTTTTAACTAGAAATGTTTTTAACCTATTATTGTAAGCTGCCTTGAAGCACACAGAAAGCTGAAATATAAATGCTTTAATAAATTAAAAAAAAAATTTTTATTCAGTGGGGCTTACTCCATGACAAGTGTTCATTGGTCTCGAGCCTTAGAATCCTACCCATAACAAATAAATTTAAAATAAAGTTTTTAAAAATGCAAGATGAAAATCTTACTGGAAAAAGAACTAATGAAACTAAAGTCAACTGCTCTATTTTTTAAGTACAATTAATAACATTATAAAAATAACTTTGGCTCAAAAAGCTTTACATAGAATCAGTATAAACAAAAACTAAAGAAAACAATTCATTTATAGCAAAAGGGGGATGAAAGTATCAAAAACGGTAGGAACAAATTAAAACTGTGGTTCTTTTTCAGGTCTACACATAATTAACAGTAATAATTTTATAGCATCTACTACACAGGAATTGAGAAGATAAAATGGAATCTTGAACTTCTTAAAGAGAGGCCAAGATATCACTTTAATGACATGATACTAAATCTATATATATAAAGACAAGTGTCCTGACTGACTCATCAACGCCCAGCACAAACCCCTGGACCTAGAAACATGAAATTTGGGCAGGATATTCCTTTTGTGATGTAGGGGCTCACTAAGAAGAGATTTTAGGAAATTTGCCCCCTAAGGGGGTAAAAAGGGTCAAATGTGTTTTCCCAAAGGCATACATCTTCCCTGTGTGGCTGGGAGGCTGCTCCTACCCCTCCCCCCGCCAACTGCCAACTCAGCCACTCTGCACCGAGGTCATTTGCATATGTGGCCTTGATTGGCCATCAGCCCAACATTCTAAACAGCAGATAGGACACATGCAGTACTCAGGACACATTCAATGACATCCCAGTCATTGAACGTGTCCTGAGGTAAAAAATACACCTCCCCTCTAGGGTTGCCAATCTCCCTGTGGGGCTTGGCTTTCCTGTGTGACTGGTAGGCTGATGGGTCAGCTGTGGAACTCTGTGTTCTGAGGTAAAAATCAGGCAAAGGAAACTGCAGACAGCTGAAGAAAGACAGCACAAGACTCCTGAAAAGGGATTTTATATAAAAGTCAGTATGACAGCTGAGTTTTTAAATGTTCATGGGGAGATGGTGCACGACCTTTCTAGGGTTCATTTCAATGCGAACCTCATGAATTGACTTGAGGGAGGACTGCTTCTCACATGGGCAGTTCTACGTGGCCTACTGCAGAATGAGCTCACGCAGCAGCCTGGTGATCCTAAGCACCTGACAGGAAAACCACCAATGAGGTCTACAAAGAGGTCTTTCAGTAGAAAAAAAAAAGGTTGTGCATATTTTTCACTTTTTTATTGGACTACATTTTTTTCCTTTTAAAATCTCTTCAATAAAGGTTACATTTTGAAATTCACTTCATCAGTTTTTGGCATCAACACACTTCGCTTTATTGAAACACCTTTGTTAAGCTCGGGTACTATGCCATTATACTACAAAACCAACTCAAAAAACACCCACCCACCCCAAACCAAAAAATGTTACATACCCATAAGTATTATAATTGGATTTAAAGTAGTTAAATACCGTAGCGAAGCATGGGCATCAAGCTAGTCTTTTATAATTGTGCAAGCAATAGAAAGCAACACTTCTGTTCCCCTGTTTCAGAATATATTGATTCCAAAACACACGCACAAGCTTGTTTTGAGTTCTAGGCTTTATCAGCTGCTGACAGAGAAACATGGGGCCACAAAAGCCAGTAAAAGGAGAAAGGGCATCTCATTGCTTGTGTGCATTGCTAGTGGCCCCCACCTGAACGTAGGCCAGCGTGGAAGACTTCCCTTTCAATACATCCTGCGTGTAACCCCTGGTGAACTGTTTAATTATTATGCTCAAGGAAGTTCTTCCTCATCAGAATCCCAGAGGAAGGTAATCGTGTTCACGGGGTGAATGAAGCACATATAGTTACATTCCCATTTTTATTCTGACATTTCAACAAAAGGATATTTTTAACCACTGTTATATTTGGAATAGTAGCCTCTCACTGGAATCCGTATAGCAGGGGAATGAATTCTGATGAAAACTGTTAGCATGCAATTTCAAGTCTGAAGATCTGCCAGAAACTCTTTTGGTCCCAGTGCTGTGCAGACACCAAATGAACTCTTTTTTTTAAAAAAGCGACAACACAGCAAGATAATTTCTAATACACTTGCTACTATTGGAAAGGCCAGTGCCTTGGGTATATCTTGGCAGTTCTGTGGAAAACTCTTGTCACTCTCGTTATGAATATGTACCAAATGGAAAATAAGATGGGAAAATGAAACAGCTAGTGGAATAACATGCCAGCTTGCATTCTCCTCAGTGATTAAACTATTTCCCCACATAAGAATCACACCTCTAGCTAAGGAAAGAACGGCAAATGCTCTTCCAAATATTTGTAATTCACAAAAAATAAGGTGCATGCATTTAAGAAGCAGTTGCTATAGATTTCAGCCAATTTTACTTAGCAGATGAAACATAGTGGCTTTGATCCAACCATGTTGGTTGAGATCAAGTCCCATAGAAAACAGCTGGACAACAGACAGACAGTGTGATACAATGGTTTGTGTTTACACTGTGGGAGACTTAGGCCAAATCTTCACTCAGCCATGAATTTCACCTTGGACACCACCTAGCCTATTATACAAGGAGACAGAACTTTAGTTAGTTGCTAACTTGTACAGCTCATTTCAATTAAGCTTATTTACTACTAGCTTTAGCAAGATTGAAGCTGTGCCTGCGTCATAAAATGCTGAATAATGAGATTCAGATTCCTCAGAAGGAACATGGAATCTTAACTAAATCAACTCTTATTTGATGACTAAGTCCATCAAATAAGCCTTTCTATCAGTCTCCTGTCAGTGAGGGGGGCTATATGGCCATCTGCCCCCCCCACATCTGTTCAGTAGGATGATACCAACCCACACCTCCCTTCCCCCCCTATGTATGGTGGGTAAGGAAGAAGGAAGGGAGGGTCCATCTTGGGTTTCAGAAATTATGTTTACCAAGACTTTGATTTTACTATGCCAAATATGTTTTATCTTTTGTATCTTATGCATTATTGTAACCCACCCTGAGCCCACTCCCGGTTAGGGCAGGCTAGAAGAAATGATAATAATAAATAATAAATAATAAATGATGATGATAATAACAACAACAATAATAATAATGGGATCCGTTAGTTGCTGCCACTGCCTTATTTGAAATTAAAGAAGCCCGTATTATAAGCTGGCCCATTGTTGCTGGAGTGTCCTGAACCAACCGGATTCAGAGATAGAGGTTATGGAAAGTAGAGAAGGACACATCATGTGTCACAGAGGGGACTCCACAGAAACACGCAAATGAAGCTACAGAATGCTGTTGTGTAATATAATGTATGTAATGAATTGTTCTAATGTCAACTTTCTTCATTGCCGGGGTGGGAGGGGACCGATGATGAAGGCTGCTGCAGAGAGAGGATTATTTGGGTTCCCAAGTATCTCACTGTCACTTTCAGCCTGAGGCCAACTGTACTTGCTTGCCATTGTCTTGTGCTTGTGGCTAGGTACTGCTTGCTTCTGCTCTGTGGTGTTCCCCTACTGGCTGAATCCAGTGCCTGGCTGCTGTGAATGACACTAGTTCTGTTGGGTTAAGTTGCAAGAGTGTTCCTTGCTTCAGTTTGGGTGGAATGGATGTGATTCTCTGGTGTGAAGTTGGTACTCTTGTTTCACTTTGGTTCTGGTGGGCGGGCGGGGGAAGATTCCATTTCCTTGCTTCAGTTTGCTTCTAGTTGCAAGACTGTTGGTGTTGGTCCTCATAGGGAACAATGGAGAGTGGTTGGTCAGCATGGTCAGGGGGCATTTGGGGTTGAGGAGGCATCAATTTGGTTCTGTTGTATTTCCCCAGGGATGAGTTTGATTTGAGAGCACGGCTTTGCTGTGGTATCCTTGCTCTGAGTGTATGTCCTTCTGGAAAAGAACTTGGAAAAGTTCTCATCTCTAGGAACAATGGAGAGTGGCTGGTCAACCTGGTCAGGAGGTGCTGGTTTTTTGCAGGGGGGGTCAGTTTGGTTCTATTGGACTACCTGGTGTGGAGCTTGCATTTGGAGTGAGCCTCTGGCCTTGGCAGCCTTGGCCCATGTGTTTTTGCAGTGGGAGTCAGTTTGGACTTTTTCCCCACAATAGGGACAAATGGAGTGGCTGGGGGCACCTTGTTCAGAGGATCACAGAATTGGACCTCAGGGGGGTCCAATCTCCCTGAAACTGGAAGGGAGGTCCTTAGACCATCAGGAATAGGTCCCCTGAAAATGTGGTGGATTTTGCTTCCAAAATACCACCCCATCTCCCTGGATAGCCCCCATATAGTTTTCTCCATAGAGAGTAACGGAGAATGGAGGTGGCCGGGGGACACCTTCTTGGGGGGCCATAAAACGGCTCCCCAGAGTCCAATATTTGGGGGGGGGTCTTTAGAAGACAACGAAGAGTAAGTTCTCTGCAAATTTGTTAAATTTGGTCAATCCCAGGCAACGGATAAACCTGAACTGAGTTTCCCATAGGAAACAATGGCCGAATTTTACCACATTTGCTCTGTAATACTGAACCAAACTAGAGAATCAATTTGGTATCCAGAGAATACCTATTTACCAAAAAATTTTTCCTGTGCATTCTCCTAGTATGTTCGTATGTTGTGGAAGCATGGTAACAACCTTGATTGCCTAAACTAGATACAAATTTCATTTTGTAGAAAAGTCCTCTGGTTCAACTGGATTCGGAAAAACTGTAATTTGGATAGTTAATGCAGCTTCTCTCAAAACTTAGGCCTCTAATGCTTTTGAATGACTCAAGACCTAAGGATACAGACTTCAAGAAAGTAATGGTATTGTGATTAAGGAACGGAATTATCTTTTACTGACCTGTAATGAAGAACCTTATGAAAAATTTAAAATAGTTTTTTTAAAAAAATGAATGTATCAAATTAGGTACATTTTAGAAACAATTGCTTTTCCAAAAAGACTGCTTTGAATCATTCACATACAAAACAAAACTGACAAAAAGATGCAAACACCAGCTGTTAGGCCAAAGGTAGCTATCCAAGAATGAACATGAACTAGACTGAACCCTATATCCTGTTTCCACTGCTAGGGTTCTGCTTGGAGAACATGAAAAATAATACGAACAGCACATCTGAGCATGCAGAATATGCTTCTGTCCCTGAGGAGTAACTGCAGTCAACCCACATACATCTGAGAATACAGTCAGAACTTTTTAAAAAACTTTTAAAAATCCATTCTACACAACAAGAAAACTGTAGCAAACGCTTCAAAGTGCATTATGTTAGGTATGTTTTAGTAGACTTTTAAAGGGGGGAAAAAGCACCTGGCTGTTTCAAACTTCAATTCTAAATAATATGTATTATTGATCAGACTTCTAAGTACCCTATTTACCTGAAAGGAAGATAAAAGTTTTTTCACACATGTACAAAAAAGAGGGCTGTCTAAAATTCACATACAAGTTTCAGTTTTGTATGATAGGTTTAGGATTGGAATGTAAGTTAGAGGGAAATTTTTCCAGACAAGCTCTTCTTAGAATTAGTTACTTACTAGAAATCTTTGGTCTTGTTTAAATGCATGTACTTTTATCTCACTCACCGTAATTTCTTGTTCATAGGTCCAAACGCCACATGCCAGTTCAACACAGAATATCACAAGCAAACTTCCAAAATACTGCAGAACACAAAAGAATATTACTTACATTTCTAAAGGAAATGGGTATCTCCCTTCCCTCAATTACTGTCATTAAAAACAAAACAGGTTTTCAAATTAATTGAGATTTGAAAGCAAGCCCCTTGCCTTGGAAACCCAAAGTATGAGGCATCTATAATTTAGAAAAAGTAATGTAAAAATTAAGGTTCTGATCACTAACAGTATGAAATTATTTTTATATGTATATATATACACACACAACATGCACAGGGCTTTTTTCTGGGAAAAGAGGTGGTGGAACTCAGCGGTGGAACTCAGGACTGCACAATGACGTCACTTTGGGTCAGCTGGAACAAGGGGGGAGTTTTTTAAAGTTTAAATTGCCCTTGGCGAAAATAGTCACATGGCTGGTCTCCAGACAGAGGGGAGTTTAGATTGCTCTCCACACCACATGGCACGGAGGGCAATCTAAACTCCCCTCTGTCTGGAGATCAGGGGGTGGGGCCACCAGCCATGCAACCATTTTCAAGAGGTGCTGGAACTCTGTTCCACTGTGTTCCAGCTGAAAAAAAGCTCTGTATACACACACACACACACACACACACTTTATTTTACGTCGATGGAACACAAAACAAATACTCAGGGACATGAATTAGTTTTCAAGGAATGTAGCAGAATAATAAAATTTTAACAAAGAAATGATCTCAAAGAGGCCACTCTTGATTTCTAAAACATAGAACAGCAGTTTTAATGATGTTTGCAACACAAATAAATAGAGTTCATGCAAAGGTTGGCACACCATTCACAGTGGGATAATTGCATATAAATAAAGCCAGAGCCCTGCTCTGGAGCTTGGGTTCAGTATGTAAATATCAGCAAAACTAGCGCATTCTACTGAAGTCACTGGACTCCGAAGGGTGTAACTCTGTTTAGGACTGCACTGTATACAGAGAGATGGGGTTGTTAGGATACTAGTTCATTGAGCCTCCCAAAAAATCTGCTTAAAGAAGTGCTATAATGTTTGTTGACAAGACGGTAGTTTTCATCAGTAAGATGAAAGAGAGGAGCTTCAAACGGACAGCTGCTATCCCTTCTTTACATTATATAGCATGTTACATAACTAGGGCTGTTAGCTTCCAAGTTATATGTTCAGGATCAAATAGCAAGGCAAGTATGTGCTATACAGTCAATTGGAGGTGATAGATAATATTGCACAAGAATGCCTTAGCAGAAGAGCTGCCAGTATTCAGTCTGCCCAAACCAAACCCTAACAGCAACAACATTTGAGTGTTCAAAGCACTGTATTATCTCCATAATTTTGCAAAAAAAACCTTGCCCAGTAGGCCAGTATTAATCATATGTTTGTGTAACTGTGCAATTCTGTGCAGAGTTGCACAAATTTAAATCACTGGGCTTTGACTGGGGTGATTCTTCATAGCTTTGCACTGGAAGTTTACCTAATGACTTCCTAAAGTCTACATGAGCAGGGATAGAGTGTCTGGAAGAGCCAGGTTCAAATCACTCAACCATGGAAGTTTGCTGGGTGACCTTGGGCCATTCCCACAATTTCAGCCTAAATAACTAAACAGGATTGTTTTGAGGATGAAATGGAGGAGAGAAGAATGGCGTAAACCACTTTGGTCCCTGCTGGGGAGCAAGCTGGGACAGAAACGAAATAAATATGCTCAAGTTGCTATTTCAACCGGTGATGTTCTGGCACAAAGGCACTGTTCTACATCATCTAATTTAAAAAAAAAATTAAATGCAATCCTAGCCATTTGTTCCCTATCCCTATATCAGCTCTTAGTTGTACTCAGTCACAGTATCAGGACCCTTAAGTTGACAGTTCAACTTACACCAGGTGTTTCTTTCCTTAAGGCTAAATATTAACAGGGCGGGTGCGTGTGTGGATGTAAGGGAAGTAATGCAATCCTAAACAGAATTACACCTTTCTAAGTCTATTGACATCAATGCGCTTGGGTGTAACCAGGGCTTTTTTTCTGGGAGAAGAGGTGGTGGAACTCAAGACCGCAAAATGACTTCACTTTGGGTCAGCTGGAACAAGGGGCGAGTTTTTTAAAGTTTAAATCGCCCTCTGCGAAAATGGTCACAGGGCCGGTGACTCCGCCCCCTGATCTCCAGGCAGAGGGGAGTTTAGATTGCCCTCTGTGCTGCTCAGTGGTGCGGAGGGCAATCTAAACTCCCCTCTGTCTGGATATCAGGGGGCGGAGCCACCAGCCATGTGACCACTTTCAAGAGGTTCCGGAACTCCGTTCCACCGTGTTCCTGCTGAAAAAAAGCCCTGGGTGTAACTCTGCAGAGGATTACACTGCTTGTAAGTGAGACAGAATGCATTACTTTAAAAAATATTGTTCTTCCAGTATTTTATTCATTCTCATACATCCGAGAACATGGGGAGAAGAGACACTGGAATCTATTGAGATGTTATGTTTAAAAAAGGAAAGAAAGTTTATTTTCTTACTACATCTCAGCAAGTGAAACTCCAGAAAGCAAAAGATCCAAAGAAAAATTATACCTAAGCCTCATTAAAAGAAGCAAACTTGCAAAGTAAGTGGCAGCTCCATAGTTTCACCCCCTCTGCTATGCACAGTATGATAGCTATCACCGCAAGATACAAATGAAGCTAGCCAAGATAGGTGGGCATATTTAGCACAACAGACTGTAACGACATGAGCAATGGCAAAGCAGGCATTGCCAAGCAGCGGCAAAGAGGCAGCCGAAGAGGCAATTTGGAGCACAGAAGTAGCAGAAGGGAAAGTTTGGTCTTCAAGTCTTTAAAAAATAAAGCCCCAACCATCATTCAGTGTACCTATTTTTTATTCTTTGCTGCATTGTTAAAGTTACAACATTGCTGGAAAACACATTTGTCAGGATTTGCCAAATGTTATTATCCACTCATTTCCTTTCCTAATCAATGTGCAACACAGAATCCATCGTGAGGATGGACTTCCCAACCATATTTCAAACAACGATACAGTGAACACTGATAAGGAAATTTTAAAAAATATTCTGCCTCCAGAGTTCAGTCCCTTTTTCTGTATTCTTACATACTGACTTATTCTAACTGTTCCTTTTCTGAAGACCATCAAACATTCCACAACAGACACACCCCACCCATTCTTTCTGTGCCTCTAAGCAAGTCAGGCATTTTATACAACGGGTTCTATCCAACCAGCTTTTTAACCCAATCTCACCCAATTCCTCTAGTACCAGCCTTTTTTCATGGTCTAAGATGATGTATCCTTCCCCTTTCACCAGCTGAAAAGGTGGTTGGATTCAACCTACTGGTTATAATGAAAAAGGAAACCATAACTGATACTACATTTCCTAGAGTCAACAGCTGACAAATGAATTGTACTCTCTATTGTCCACTTGTAGAGTAAGAGTTCCCGAGTCATGAAATAGTAGAGAGTCCAGTAGCACCTTTAAGACTAACCAACTTATTTGTAGCATAAGCTTTCAAGAACCACAGCTCTCTTCGTCAGATGTTGACGAAGAGAGCTGTGATTCTCGAAAGCTTATGCTACAAATAAGTTGGTTGGTCTTAAAGGTACTACTGGACTCTCTACTATTTTGCAACTACAGACTAACACAGATAACTCCTCTGGATCACGTTATGAAAGAGGCTAGAATATGGTCACGCAAATATAATTCTCCCTTTTTAAAAACCTTGCAATTTTTGAACTTGGGGTGAATCATAAAGCTTTGGGGGGGGGGGTCCATCGGAGATTTCTTCCCTGTTCCCCAGAACTCTGACTCATCTTTAAGAAAGTTATTAAAGTCCTGAGGGGAAAACTATGCAAGTATGAGGACATACTCTGTCCTTCTTGGCTAAGGATGGAGTTACACATTCTGTGATTCTGTGTTGTTCTGCGATTTTTCTCAAAGATTTGAAAAGAATACAACTCGTAGAGTGGCGCTCATCAGTTTTCTCCAGCAGAGATAAAAGCAGCTAGGGGAGGGGGGAAGTTGTTTTTGGCAGGAAAGCAACAGAGAAAGAATTATAATTAAATAGTAACCCACCCAACCCCCATACCAGTCTCTCTTCCATGAAAGAATCATGGAAGTGAGTGTAATGTGTAGTTCCACCCTTTGTCTTTTGCAGTGGTCTCAGGTAGGGACTCTATTCATGGAAACTTTTTCAGTTCCAAAATCCCCTTGTCTGATATAGATCCTCCGCACTCATTTACAAATCTTATTTTTCCTGACAATACTAACAGAATTTGATGGAAATATTAGCATTAAAATTGGTGCCTGTTTCTGAATCACTCGTGTAAAATGGGTCTTATATTGGCATAATCAATGGAGGTGAAGTGGTTTAGTGTTTGGGAGACCCATGTCTGAATCCCCACCCTGCCATGGAAGCTTTCTGGGTGATCTTGGGTCAGCCACATACTCCCAGCCTTGCCTACCTCACAAGGCTGTTGTGAGGATAAAATAGAGGAGAGGAAAATGATGAAAGCCACTTTTAGTCCCCTAAAAGGGGGCAATTTTAATTGTAAGCCACCTTGAGCAGGACTTCTGAAGAGGTGCCATAGAAATATTCTAAATAAACAAAGGTGAGGTGTAAATGAAGTAAATAACTAAAAACATATAATAACGTTCTATTTACATACCACCCTTAAGGACAACTTAACACCCACTCGAAGCAGTTTACAAAGTGTGTCATTATTATCCTCGCAACAATCATCCTGTGAGGTGGGTGGGCCTGAGAGAGCACCTAGAAGCTGTGACTGACCCAAGGTCACCCAGCTGGCTTCAAGTGGAGAAGTGGGGAATCAAACCCAGTTCTCCAGATTAGTCCTGCGTTCTTAACCACTACACCAAATAAGTCAGGCACCAGTAACAAAAATGGATGAAACACAAAGCTTCACAACAACCATCTATAAAAGAAGAGAGAGAGAGAGAGAGAGAGAGAGAGAGAGAGAGAGAGAGAGAGAGAGAGAGAGAGAGAGAGAGAGAGAGAGAGAGAGAGAGGAAAAGGGCACACAAACCTTCCTAATCATAGGCTGCAGTTTCAGACGGACAACATTTGCCAAGAGGTAATGGGTAAGTTGGAAGTCGTGGCCTGGTTTATTCTTTGTCTATGACTGAAAGATTAATCATAAGCTAGAGCGTTAAGAGTGTTCTATATCCTTACTGCACTCCTGAATAAAAGAAGTGTGTGGCAGAACAGGTACTACCAGATGACCTTGTGGGTGGGTTACCAGAAGGATAAGAGCTCGGAAAGTCTTGCTTCCTGAAAAGGACAGAAAAACTTACCCTGCAAAATGACCTCTCCCACCACTATCCATCTTTAACCCCAACTAGCAGAGTTGCCAAAACTGGCTTGGTGAATTCTTGGAGACTTGGAAGTTCCCTTCTGCAGTCACCTATGGCAGATATAATAAGATACGTTCTGCAAGACTTGGTGCTTGTAATTCAAATTCAGTTGAGTCGCTTCCTCATATCCTACTCCATTGTTCCCAGTATGCTGATATACGTTCTAATCTTTTAGACCCAATTTTACTTAATATGCTGGGCCATTCGGAGGCCTTAATGGTGTACCGTCTTCTGAATGATTCGTCATCCGAAATAACTGAAAAGGTAGCCCTATTTTTAAGTCTGGTAATCAAGGATCGATGGAAAAACTAACTGCTTTCAATCAAATTACTCTTGTTACCATTATATTTGTTTACTGCCTGTATCAATAACCTGAGATATGCCAATAAAGGCCTTGTTGTTGTTGTTGTTGTTGACTTGGAGGAGCTGCCTGGGGAAGGTGGAAGGAGCTCCATGGGGATGCGAAGCTGGCAACTCCAAAATCGCCATTTTGCCAAGGGAAACTGATCTCTGTAGTCTGAAGATCACTTGTAATTCTGAGACAACTCTTTGAGGATGATAACCCTAACTGCAACAGAGCAAGGCCAGGACCAGTTGTTGTAGTGTTGTCTGCTTAGGACTGCACTGCTATTCACCAGGAACAACCGAGCACCTGCGCTTTGGCATACCTATTTATAAAGGAATGTGTCACAATGTAAGTACAGAATTAACGGTGCAGCAGCTGCTCCATTACCTTGTGCAAATATTGACACTGGACTTTGATTATTTACTAAAGGGAGACATTTCAATATATCACTCAATACCTAAAGAGGGTTGGGGGAGGCTGACAGAATTTTTAGCACTGATGTTTACAAAGAACCAGACACGACAGAGACTGGAATACATCATTTCTGGATTCCATGCCTTTCAGCAGTTTTTTTTTTTAAATGAGAATGTTCCAAATTTTGTTTTAGAATTACTTTCAAAATGTGTTAATACTGCACGGTGTTTAGAGTCGTATGGACTCCTTCTCTGTTGGCTGATCCATTTCTTTTTAAAGATTACAAATTATCAACAGAAAATGATACAGAAAATAGATCTGTACCTCTATTGGTGGCTGATTCCGCACACGTTGGATAATGCACTTTCAATGCAGTTTATCAGTTGTTTGAGGTGGATTTTTTGTTCCGCACATGAAAAAATCCATTCCAAATGATCTATAAAGAGGACTGGAAGTGCGTTATCCAACGTGTGCGGAATCACTCATAGTTCAGAAGGACTACGAAATGAGTACTTCTTTAGTAGGGTCACCAACTTCAAAGTGGGGCCTGGACTTCTCCCAGAATTACAACTGTTCTCTAGGCTACATAAATCAGTTGATCTGGAGGAAATGGCAGCTTTGAAGGGTGGACTCTACAGCATCACATGCCCATTGAATTCCCTCCCCTCCCCAAACCCAGTTTCCTCAGGCTCCACCCCCAAATCTCTAGGAATTTCCCAAGCCAGAGTTGCCACCCCAAATAATGGATGATGTGCACGATCAGTAGTTGGCCAATTCCCATCTGTCTGCAAAGAACACAACTGGGCTGCTATTTACCTGAACTTTGGAGGGGTTTGTTGTGTGGTACAATGTGGATACTTTCAGAAGAGGGGGCTATAATGGATGTGGAACTCACAAAAAGGTCCTAAGAGTCCTGCCAGATCAGTTCAATGCTACAACCAGTCCAGTATGTCATTTCCCAAGCTAAATGTTCCCTGAAACGGTTAATGGAAGCCAAAATGTCCCTGTTTTGTCTCCCAGCAATGGGGGGGGGGGGACTCGAGATTGTTTTCCTCCCTAAATCTTTTGGAAATGGGAGTTTCACTTAGCCATCATTACTAATAGTTAACGATGTATCTATATATCTATCATGAATCTTTAATTCTCCTTTAAAAAGCTAGACAAATAGTCATCAGTATATCTTAAGGCAGTGAGTTCCAGATGTAAAGAACATGCCGTGTTATGCACTGTGTTCTTTTTTCTGTCCTGAATCTACCATCCATCAAATTCATTGAATGTATCTAACTTCCAATATTAAAGGAAAGTAAGGGAAAGTTCTCTCTATTCACTTTCTGCATATCATGCAAAATGTTATAAGATCCTGTCCTTCAGACTGCAACCAGTATTTCCCTTTGGTGGGCCATATTTACACTTATAGTAGAGCCCTGTGGCGCAGAGTGGTAAGCTGCAGTACTGCAGCCCAAGCTCTGCTCACGACTTGAGTTCGATCCTGGCGGAAGCTGGGTTCAGGTAGCCGGTTCAAGGTTGACTCAGCCTTCTATCCTTCCGAGGTCGGTAAGATGAGTACCCAGTTTCCTGGGGGTAAAGTGTAGATGACTGGGGAAGGCAATGGCAAACCACCCCGTAACAAAAGTCTGCCAAGAAAATGTTGTGATGTGACGTCCCCCCATGGGTCAGTAATGACTCGGCGCTTTACCTTTTAGTAGGCATTTTACTCCAGAGGGGCCAAATACAGTCCCAAGAAACAGTCCTCATTTTGATACCAACCCATATGTAAAATAATTCATTCTACAACTTAATGGCATGAATCACTGGTTCAAACAAAGGTCATGTTTGTTAGCCATTCATCTTCTACTACCAGTACATACAAAGGCCTGGACCTTTGCTGTTATGACAAGTTTGGCTATATCTATACAACCTAATTCTATCATAAAGGAGCTTAATCATTGTTAAACTACGTTATTACACACTGCAGAGATGGGGCTGACGTAGATGGGGACAAGCCAATTTATAGATTCATTGTACCATGACTGTGTTAAGCAAATGTTAAAATACAGATCCCTTGACTGTTCAATAAGGGCCTTCCAGTGCTTATCTAACAAACAATATTTATTTTTCTGCCATTTTTCCGATAAAGGCTATTAGTAAAGAGATATGTGCCGTCAGCTTGGAGATATATTCCTAACAGATTTTCTTTGTTATATAGATTCAAATCCACAGGAAAGCAATAATTCCAGACTTCATACTTCTGTTGGCTGTTAAGAAAAACCCATTTTCTTTCTTTTTTTAAAAATTCCACCAGCAAAACCTTTGCACTTTTTTGGGTATATTTTATAGTGACAAATCCATTTGTATTTTTTTGGCTAAGCAAGATTATAAAGAATTTCAAGAGGAAGAAAACATTTATGGATGCAACTTGTGACAATCTGGCATATCCAAGGTTTCATCTGTTTAGTCCCAGAGGTTTTTTCAGCCCTACAAAAGATAGTAACATAAGAAAGAGCCTTGGAAGAATGCATTTCCCACTCTGTTGATGAACCAAAAGAGCCTTCCAAATGTCTGAGATTAGGGGGCAGCACTAAAAGGAATCGATGTCATACAGTAGCTGAGACTGTATGAGCTAAGGAGTCAATGTCATACAGTAGCTAAAACACCCAGCCAGTTTGGTGTTGTGTTTAAGAGTGGCAGGACTCTAATCTGGAGAACTGGATTTGATTCCCCACTTCTCCGCTTGAAGCCAGGTGGGTGACCTTGAGTCAATCACAGCTCTCAGAGCTCTTTCAGCTCTCACCCGCCTCACTGGGTGATTGTTGTGAGGATAATAATGCATTTTGTAAACTGTTCTGAGTGGGCATTAAGTTGTCCTGAAGGGCGGTATATAAATCAAATGTTATTGTTGTTATTATTAAAGTGGGCTGTGATCCAGGAGAGTCTGGGTTCTAATCTCACCTCTCTCAGGAACTTACTCTAATATGCTATTATATATGCTATTGATAAATGCCATTGATAAATAATAACAATACTATGAAGCTATGGTTTACAGCTATAGAGACACCCCAGCAGCTCTCTTCAGATAGTTTAATCATGAATTTGGACATCTCACACCCAAACCATTTGATTAATTAATTGTGCTTAGCTCAGACATCATTCACTGCTCACCCACATAAAGTAAAGGTGCAAGCACCAAGTCATGGGGGGACCCATGGGGGGATGTTGCATCACAACGCTTTCTTGACAGACTTTTTACGGGGTGGTTTGCCATTGCCTTCCCCAGTCATCTACACTTTACCCCCAGGAAACTGGGTACTCCTTTTACCGACTCGGAAGGTTGGAAGGCTGAGTCAACCTTGAGCCGGCTACCTGAACCCGGCTTCTGCCAGGATCGAACTCAGGTCATGAGCAGTACTGCCGCTTACCACCCTGAGATGAATATGAGACCATCTTGTCAAGTTATGGTCAAGTTATGGTCACTTATAACTTGACCACCTGGTTAAGTTATGGCCACCCAATTTTACATGGCAGGTGTCAAGCCACATCACTTTGCAAAGGCAACCAGTAATCAAAAGTGGTACTTCACTTTGTGATGAGCAAAGTACTGCTTCCCACCTGACACAGAAAGGGAAGATGGAGAGGCATCCTCAAAGACATCTGGTCATGGATATTATTGCAGATGCATCTGAGTTGTCCTGTCACTTTGTGAGTTCAAACTGGTACCTCATTCAATGCTTGCTACAAGTGAAATGTCCAACAACGAATGCACTCTGAATGGAATAAAATGTTTTTTAAGCTCTACAGAGCCAGCTACTCCTCAGCAATAATACTCTGTTCCCAATAATACTCTGTGCGACTGCGAACAGAGTAAGGGCTCTGTTCCCAGTCGACTTTTCTGAGGAAAATTTCCCCAGGCTCAGTTATGGAAGTTCCCTCACCTAGCCAGTCAGACCCCAACTGTAGACTGCCTTTCCCTGGGAGAAGGTAATTTGAGCTTTTCAAAGTATGTGTGAATTGGCTTTTTTTCAAAGCTGTCACCACTTGCTTCTAAGCTAAAAGAAATCCAGTGAAGATCCTATTAGAAATGACAAAAACACTGCTAGGGGACAAGCTCGGCCTGCAGGATTGACTCATTAGATGGCTGTCCCATGTACACCCCCCCACACACACACACACCACCCCGCATATTAAAAGTGTCTCACTCAGCTGAAACTGAATGCTTAGAAGCCTTTTACCTGCCAAGAGAGGCTTACCAAAGGTGTAAATTGTACACGGAAACAGAAGAAGATTTATACTTTGTTTACAAATGAGACTTTTTAAGAGCCCTTACTGGTTTGGTGAGCAAGCCTTTCAGTCTGTAAAAACAGGAACCATTTCAAATGTGTCAGATCACAGCAAAGACAGCAATAATATTCTCCTGAATTTCTGGTGTGTGTGTGTATGTTTTAATAACTGAACTGTTACACTGCCTAATACAAACTTAAATATTTAAGAATCAGGATCTCTGTAAGTAGCCTACGCTAAAGGGGAAAGTAGATTATTCTTCAATGAACTAATCTGGAGAAGTGATCGGTGCCCGAATTCTCACTGAATTAAATGGAAGTTCAATTTCTTGGAGCCGCCAGGACTGAACTCCAGCAAAACAAATATCTTTTATCCTTCACCTTTTCTTAAATTGTCTCTTACTAGAATCACTATCTCTGCGATTCTATTAGTGAACACATTGAAGAGCCTAGTTAAGAGGAAATGAGCAATACAAAAGAATGTTGTATTGTACCTGGAAAATGAGAATGACCGGCATTATCTATCCAGTTCCGCTGGCTTTTATTTTTAGACCTGCTCCTTGAAAAACAAGACTATAAACTTGTTCATTGTGTTAGCTGCTATTTCCTAGCAGCACTGGTGTTAATTCACATCTGTTCAGGAAGCTTAGTGTTACAGAAACTAAGAATTTAGTTTTCTCATAAGGCTAGCCAGCAACTGAAACCTTACTCCAAAGGACTGGACAGGCATATTCTCCACTGAAATGAACAGGACTCATGCTAGCACAATCACTGGGCAAACAGTGTTCACAGTTCAATTTCCGTGCGTTACAAAAGTTATACAGAACGTTCAATTAAAAATGCCATCTTTCTTATGAGAAATCTTATCAATAAACCTCAAAAACAACCTTCAAAGGAAATTGGAAGCCCCAAATCTTACATCATAAGCCATTTAATTCATTGTATGGTTTCCTTCTATGAGGAATCTTCGTTTAACGCAGTGTCACAAGCCCACTGAAAGAGCTCCGTTTTGCAGCTGTTCCTAAAAGTGAGGACAGCCATTCTCACATCTTCAGAAAGCCTATTATTCCATAAAACGGGAGCTGGAATTGTAAAAGAATGCAAACAAGCCGTAGCTGTCTGCACCTGCCCGCAGGAAGGGTCGGGGGGGGGGGAGGAATCAGACTGAGGCAGCATACAGGTCCATGCAGAGAGAGGTGGTCCATCAGGTATGTAGGCCCCAGGCTATGATTCGATTTAACGTTAAACTAGATTGTGAGTCAGCAGAATGAGGAGACAACTCATGTGTACTGTCTTGTACAGCCACAAAGCATGCATCAAACATGACTTCCAAGTATCATGTTTCAAGCCACTTGTACAAGCAGGTGCACGGGCCTGAGCAGACATACAGGAAGACCATGATACACAAGAAAATACCATGATCGAGATGTCTCTACACAACATCTGACACATGAAGAACACGTGTTGGGAGATGCAATGTTATCCAGGAAGGGTAGTTTAAAAAGACAGAGCTGGCAGCAGGGCAGAGGTGTTGCTATATACTGGAGCTGTGTGAGGGGCTGTGAAATGCCAGAAACTTCAGCCTATTATAATCTCTCCAGGTCCAAGCCTGGCTCTGGAAGGCAGCTCCAGCCCATTTCCCTTCCTCGCTGACCCCTGCTGGCGATCCCACTCTGTTTTAGACTGGAGAGGTGAAATTGACAGAGCCTTTGGGGAGGCGAAGATGAAATTAACACACCCTCTGAGGAGTGACCTCCGCCAGCACTGTCTTTTTAAACTACACTTCCCAGCTAACATTGCATCTCCCTACTCTTGAACAACATGTGCCGAAGCGTCTCGTGTAGAGAGGCTTGTAGACCTCTTCCCATCTGATTTCTCTTTTATTTTGCTATAACAAACACAGTTACCCTTTGAAGACTGCAACAGAAAGAAACAAAGAAGATTATGAACAAATACCAGAATTTCACAGCCATGACAGGAAAAGGATGTAGATGGGCTTGCATCCTTTTCTATAGGTTTAGGTTGTTAATGCTTGCGCAGCGTTCACTTAATGCTAGGCAGGCACACAACAGAACAGAGACATGGCATTGAGAGTACCCATAAGAAATACAATGCAATCCCGAGCAGAGTTACTCAGTTAATCAGAGGGCTTAGACTGAAGTAACTGCATAGGATTGCACTGTTACTAACCAAATCACATTGAAATGTGAGGTCTCAAGAGGCCCTGGGAGGTTTTGAAGTTACAACAGCTGTTTGTTGCACAGATGGTGCCCAATCTGACAGATAACAGTGACCATTTTCACTTTATAGAGACTGGAGTGAACTTTTTTTGAACTGTTTAGCTCCTGTGAGCTAAACTCTCTACTAATTGACTTGCAACCAATGTATCCAAACTATCCTGACATACTCCACATCGATATTAACCAAAGGGAAGCCTCTCCACTTAAGTATCTCTGTTTAGATTGTTGCCAAATGATCCCCTCTGTAAGCAGTAGGAGATGACAGATGGCAATCGTCTTGTAACTACGGTCTAATGCTATTAGAGAGGTTAAACATGTCAGTTCAGTTTAGACTTGTGTCTAATGCCCGACCAAAAAAGCTTCCATTTGTATTACATTTTACTACAACGTGCCATTTTGCAAATGAATGGTGGCACTGATGGGCCGATGAAAAAAAGCATACAGCTTTCACAGTGCGCTCACTGTCTCTATTTCATTCCTAATCCAAACATGCTCACGCAGTTTTGCTCTACTTATTTATTTCCTCTGTCCTGCTTCTAAGTCTTCCACTGGGTTTCCAACGTAGCTCTCATAAAAGTTACTGACACTTGGACCCCAACATTTCAGAGAGTAGAAGTGAGTTAGAAAAAAACCATCTAGTGCTTCCCTGAACCTTTTTCATTCTATTCTTTCTCTTTTACCCCTCCTTATGCAGCTTCCTACCATCCACCTGAAATATTCATTCCCTTCCCACTTCTCTGGCCTCTTCTTGTTTTTCCCTTCTCCTTGTCTTCACTCTCTTTCTCTCTCTTCAGTTCCCCCAGTAACCCTTTTGCACCTTCTCCTGTGCATCTGTTTAGGCTCCCAAAGCATTTCACAGGAAGAAATCTCATTCCAATTCAATAACTACGCTCCTTCATAGTTGAGTTGGACCCATGCATGACAGAGGGGGTGTGAACTCATAGTCCTTCTCCCTCTGATGGACTGTTCCTCAAAGTGCCGCACTTTGTTTCTCTCCTTAGGAATTAGAGTTGTCAAAAGACTCCTGGTGCGGGAAGGGGCCTTAGGTCATCTTGTTCAACACTGTCTCAATGCAGAAAATCCAAAGCTAGAGCATACCAAATGACTGCTTGAAGTTCTCCAGAGAGGCCCCCATTCATAACTGGCTTAATTGTTGAACCATTTATCATTAGAATTTTTCTGATAATTTACCCTCCAGGATTTCAACCCATAAGGTCTACTTCTGCCCTCTGGAAGACCAGAGAACCAGCCTTCGCCCTCTTCCATGTG
Organism: Eublepharis macularius; assembly: GCF_028583425.1. Taxonomy (NCBI): domain Eukaryota; kingdom Metazoa; phylum Chordata; class Lepidosauria; order Squamata; family Eublepharidae; genus Eublepharis; species Eublepharis macularius. The sequence continues at coordinate 80,437,829 of NC_072798.1, forward strand.
ACAGCACTATAGATTAGCCTTCAGTCTACTCTTCTGCAGGCTAAGCATTTCCTTCAACCTTTACTCATGGGACTTGTTTTCTGGACCCTTGACCATCTTTGTTGCCCTTCTCTGATGTAAGAGAAAGTACAGAGATGCACTCAGGGGCTGGACTGGGAGCTAAACTTGCCTCAAGCTCCTCCATTCACTGAGAATCAATCTAGTTTCTATTTGAAGAGTTACCAAATGTTGAGACTTGGCTCATAATTATTAATAGGGAACCACTGCGGCACTTTAAAGAGCAAGATTCGCGGCCAGCTGCACACTGAAGACCTAAAAAGGTCTTTAAGGTGGTTGTGAAGGTGCTACAAGACTCTTATCTTGCTATTCTACTGCAGACCAACACAGCTACCCACCTGAAACTATCTTCTAGGTTTAAGTATATTTTTAAAGGGGTAATAGCTTAACTTAAAGAGTTCATGAAAGTAGGACTTCACAACTTAGAGACAAGCTACAAGTGATGAATGACACTTGCCTGGCAAGTGAACAGACTCACGTGTATTCCTCCCTGTTCACTTGCCATTCACTTGCGCTCCACTTGTGAACACAAGTCTGTTCATTTGCCAGGCAAGTGTCATTCATCACTTGTAGCTTGGCTCATAGACTTTTCCCTAGCATCTCCCTATGAGCTTCACAAAGACTCAGGCCATATGATGGGAGAAGGCTGCAGGAAGGAAGGGGAATTAGGCCATAGCATACCTCTCCCCAGGTTCTTCTGAATGTGGAGTAATCTTGGCCGCAAGATTTGCTCCATATGTGCAAGAGCGAGGCAGAGCAGTTTCACCCTTTTCCTACAGGACCATGTGCCTCATGACATACAGTCAACAAGAACACAGCCTTCTGCAGAGGTTTTTTGGGCTGCACAGGGGCTGCTGGCATGGAAGAGCCACTTCCACAAAACCCCTTCCCATTTATAAGACTAACAAAATTTGTGGTAGGGTATGAGCTTTCGTGAGTCACAAGTCACTTCTTCAGATACATCTGAAGAAATGAGTTGTGACTCACGAAAGCTCATACCCTACCACAAATTTTGTTAGTCTTATAGGGTACTACTAGACTCTTAGTCTTTTCTATTGCTACAGACAGACTAACATAGCTACCCATCTTGATCCCTTCCCATTTGTGACCGTTAGGAACCAACTTTTTTTTCGTAATTTAAATTTAACTCTGAATTCAGTTCAAATGCACATGTACAAAATCAGGCTCCCAATTGATCTCAGAACAAAAAACAAATGGAGAGATTAAAAAGACTCACTACTTCACACTATATTTTTTTAAAAAAAAAAACCATGCCATTCATCTGGTTTTACAAAAGCTTTCGCTGTTGATCCATCAGGCTCTTTTTCTGATTAGTGTGATGAATGAACTATTGACTTGTGCCTGCACATCTCTGCAGTACAACAGTAAACTGCTTATTTAACAATTAGTCAAGAAGTGTGGCATACTTAGGAAAAGATCATTTATTCTTTGCTTATCAGTTGGGCCAGCAAAAGTTGGTTCTCAGATTCCCTAGAGTGAAATATTGGAGATTAAGAGCTTCAGGAATGTCTAGGCTTGATTTAATGAAGTTTGATTGCTCTACTCAAGCTACATGTGTTTACTTCCACATTGTGCTAAAATGTAGTAACTGATTCTTATGCTCCTCTGGCATTTTAAATAAGCAGAGGAAGAAAAGGATTAAGCTCCAGTTTTAAATCATTTTGGTCCCTGAAGATATTATTTGGAAAATGCTGCATAATTTAAAAATAAAAAACAAATGTAATAAAATAGAAAGTTATTCTGGATTTTTTAAAAAGGTTAGATTATTCTTTACATTATTTTTATAGATTGGAATACAGTTGTAAATTTTTGGAATGGCAAATTTAAGTAAAATAAACCAATAGAAATTCTTAATATCTGAAATTAGACTACTGGAATAAATTCTGATGGTTGGAATTACGTTAAGGATTATGATTACAGAAGATAATGATGGATTATTATTATAGAACATAATGGTGCATAAAACGGTTTTAGGATATCAGGTTACAATTTCCATGAAGTTTGGATGTGCTCATTTTAAGAAGTTTTTATATGGTAACATAGTTTTTCTATTACATTTTTTATATTAAATTACTGTGAAAATGGTATTGATGTTTATTAATAAAACTTAAAAAAGAGTTTCCAACTATCTATGAAAAGAAGAATCTAAGTGGCCTTGATGGGAGTTTTTAAAACAGGAGATAGATCAAGATGGGTAGCCGTGTTAGTCTGTCTGTAGCAGTAGAAAAGAGCAAGAGTCCAGTAGCACCTATAAGACTAACAAATTTTGTTGTAGGGTATGAGCTTTCATGTGTCATAGATGAGCTGTGACTAGGGATGTGTGTTTGGGTTATGGATCCAGGTTTTTAACCCAGATCGGGCCTGATTCGGGATGTTTTGGCATTCTCGAATCAGCCTCAGCATCGCTGAAGTGATTTGAGAATGCCTAAGCAAAGCTTACTGAAGTGCTTCGGAATGCTTTGTTAAGCTTCGGATAGCACAGAAACAGCCTTTCCTTTGGTGTTCCTAAGGAACACCAAAAGGAAACAGTGCTTCTGCTGCTAGTGGGGCTTTTTAGGTGGCTGGAGGTGGCATTTTGCAAGCAAAAGTTTCAGAAAGATTGTGCCCCTATCCACCACCAATCCCCATTTTTTCCTATGAGGACCAACCTTCACATCAGAGAATCACATTAAGAAAAATTTAATTTAAAATACACAAAACCATATGAAGCAAGGGACACTCTTGCAACTAGAAGTAAATGGAAGCCCCCTCCCCCCAATATAACCAAACTGATGCAAGGGGAACAACTTCACACCAGAGAATCACATCCTTTCAACCCAAACCAAACTGAACCAAGGGATACTCTTGCAACTTGATTCCCTTCTTCCTCCCCCTTCTGCCTCTCCTACCTCCTCATACCCCCTCCCATCAGCTAGGGAACCCCCCCCCATTTTCTCCATAGGGAACAAGAGAGGTCAGGGGTGGATAGGGGCACCTTCTTTCTGTCCAATCTTCCTGAAACTTGGGGGGTCTTTAGAGGATAGGTAGGAGTTGGTCCTCTGAAAATTTGGGATTATTCGGGAAGAATAATAGCCAGGATAGCCTGGATAGCCAGGAGCAGTGCTTCCCACTGGAAACAATGGCCGAATCTTCCCTAATAATCCCAAAGCAGTTTAAATACCTGAATCGGAATTTGGGTTTTCCTGAATTTTTTTCCTGCTTTGAAACCCAAATCTTTTTGGGGTGCATATCCCTAGTTGTGGCTCACAAAAGCTCATGCCCTACAACAAATTTTGTTATTCTTATAGGTGCTACTGGACTCTTGCACTTTTCTACTGTTTAAAACAGGAGACAGAGGAGGCCAGTTAGCCTAATGCCTGTTCCTGATTTATTTGGTAGAAACAGCATGGCTTTGGTAAGGTCCTTGAAAAAGTTTGCAAATGCAGACTAACACGATCCATTAGAGTGCATTCATATGGTATGAATAGTTATTACCTACACACACACGTTTTAAGGAAAAATAATCTCTTCTTTGGTCAAATATGAAATGATGTGCCAATGAATTAAACTTACCCATACAAGCAGCAAAAGATTTCTTTTTACTGTTCCACAATACCCCAACATCCCGACAATGATAAGGAAACAGCAGACTGCTATCATGACTGGATGAACTACAGGAAAGTAAGTGGAAACAACAGCTTCCTCTACCCTGAAAGCAAATGAAATACAGGGTCAGAGAAACAGAAGCCGAGCAGGATTCCCTGTTCTTTTGTTCAAACAATACAGAAAAAAAGTAGACTGTTAAGACACTGTCATGCACTCTCAGTCCAGATGAAAACAGTATAAAAATAGCGGTTCTCAGAGGAGCTCTACCTACTGAGGTGCAAGTACCTACAGAGCTATTTCTTCTTGTTGCATTTAGAAAAAATGAAGGACGAAAAGAAAGAAACATGCTTATCAATTTTAAACATGTGTTTCTGCAAAGGAAGTGAATACTTAAGGAAAAGTAGAGCCCTCATTAATTAGTAAGGTAAAGGTTACCTGAACCCGGCTTCTGCCAGGATCGAACTCAGGTCGTGAGCAGAGCTTGGGCTGCTGTACTGCAGCTTGCCACTCGGCGCCACAGGCACAGAGTGGTAAACCAGTACGGCAATCCAAGCTCTGCTCATGACTTGAGTTCGATCCTGGTGGAAGCCGGGTTCAGGTAGCCAGCTCAAGGTTGACTCAGCCTTCCATCCCTTCCGAGGTCAGTAAAATGAGTACCCAGTTTCCTGGGAGTAAAGTGTAGATGACTGGGGAAGACAATGGCAAACCACCCTGTAACAAAAAGTCTGCCAAGAAAACGTCCTGATGCGACGTCCCCCCATCGGTCAGTAATGACCCGGTGCTTGTAAAGGGGACTACCTTTACTTTTACCCATTAATTAGTAATAGTGGAAGACTAGATTTAGGTGGAGATCCTTGACATCATGATACGAATATTAGAATTTTAACATATGCAATGTTGGAGAATGTGCTCAAATGTTCAGTGAAAAGGAGATGAATGTGTCAAAATGCTACATAAATTGAACAGAAAAAGAAAGGAACCTAATTGTAAGACTGTGTCTAAACACTCACTTCAGTTGAACAAACCTTTCATGCTCTCTAATTCCTAGACTGTTCTTCTCACCAAGAGAAAATGAAAGAGAAAATATACAGCTTTATACATGAATAAATTGTTCATATCAGTGTTAACAGAGGTAACTATATCCCTTCCTAGGTTTTTTACATCCACCACAGAAAGAAGACTTCCTTTCTAGAATGCAAAAGAGAATTATTGCAAGCACTGCAAGTATAGGTTATTGCATATATAACCGATACACAATCCTCCAATGTTTTCAAACAGTGCATAGATATCGAGGTATAATCAGTACAGCAAATATGCAGATACATATTCATAAACCTCTAGATATGGCCAAGAATGCCATAGTCCATTTTAAGGATTGCTCTTTTAGTGTTTTTTTTCTCTTTCCTTTACAGAGATGCCAGAGTGAGATTTCAAGCCGACAACACCGTTGTGTGCAGGCAGGCAGTCACTTCACGCAATAACCAGTATCCTCACCTCCTTGTTTTTGTTCTTTTGCAGGTCGGATATTACAAGTTTGGGGGTACAGCCCCTCCACTCACCCCGCCCGACAGGAAACTAGCCCACTTTGCCCATTTTGTAAGGACAACTTTATCAAGTGTATAGGTAGAGCATATTAACTGTTATTTATGTACAAGAACGTATTGATATATTTTTATATGGGATATATTTATTCACTTAACGCACTTGTCACTTTATAAATATACACATGTGAGATCCTTAGTATTTTTGTATAGTTGATATTTCTCTGATGTTTGGGGTGTTCCCCTTCTTTCTGTGCTTTCTCCCAGGGGTGCCTCTTTGTTGTGTTTGTTGTAACCTTCAAGTGGGGCCTGGAGATCTCCCAGAATTACAGCTGTTCTTTAGACTACATTGATCTATTCCCCTGGAGAAACTGGTTCCTTTGGAAGGTGGACTCTATGGTGTTATAACCTCTTGAGGTCCCTCTCCTCCCCAAACCACACCGGCATCAGGATCCACCCCCAAATCTCCAGGAATTTCCCAACCCGGAGTTGGCAACCCTACCAGCAGGAAAAGTCCCCAACATATTCTGCAAGAGGAGTTTTTAGAACCTGCCAGCAATGCAGGTAGACAAAGTACCTTGCTGCATCCCATGCTGGGAGGCAGCAGCAGTACCAAGAACTGAATAGTTTTCTGTCTCTGTCCAGACTCAAAATACCACACTTACTGCTCCTCTGTTGTAAGAAATCCTTGGCAAACAATGAGTACAAAATGATACCTGACTACTGAAAACAGTGGTTGGCTACCAAGACCAATCAACATTCATGGATGCCAACCATTTATGTTTTTGTTCACGTAAGCATGTCAGCAGCATTCCTTTTGGGGTAAAACCAGTGGTAGCTTTTTAAAATCTACCTCCTTTTCTCTCATGCAGTGAATATCCATTTGAAAGACTGATGATGGAATTAACTCTCTGCCTTAGCTGCCCCATAAGAAGGATTCTCAGTTGGATTTCCATACCTATCTGGGCAGTGACTTGCAAATCTTCACATTGAAATAAATGTTGCTAGTCTTTAAGGTACCACTGGACGTTTGTTCTATTTTGCTACAACCGACAAACACGGCAACCTCTTTGCAAATTTCAAAATCAGCACAGAGATTTTCTACAATATATAGTGCTGCCTCCATCAAAGACGATGGTACTAAAATGATCGTGCATTCATTTTTCATTTGCTGCTGTATCATTCATGTCCAGCTGGCTCTAGTTGGGCAAGCAAATTCAAGGTATTAACTGAGAATGGTGGGGTAAAGCCCTTTTCTGAGGTGACACCATGTCAATAGAAAGCAGGTTTTCCTGTTTGACTTGCCAGAGCCAAAAGACAAACTGCATCATTCGCTTCCCAATCTATGTAGCATGAAGAGTTTGTGTTGGCAGTCACAACCGACCGGTGGCCATTTCACAATTTACATCGCTATCACATTTGCAGTGTGTATAATGGCATTTTCGACAGCAAACTCTGCACAGCCTGAAGGGAAGCAGCACACTGGAGAGCAGGGAGGAAGCTGAAATGGGAGGACACTGCCTGCTGCCACTTGATCCACGCACACTGTAACTGTAAAACATTTATGAATGGTCACTTACGCTCCCAGTAACTGTGGAATATACACTCGCCAAGCATTGCCTCTTCAGTTTAAGCCTGTTATCTTTTGGTGAAGTGAGTTTCTACCAGTGGACTTGTTTTAGTTCCTTCTAACTTGCCTCTTATAATTTATAAAATCAGGGTAGAAAATGCCATTTTTCTCTTTGAAGACCATGTACCCCCCACCCCCCACCCAAACTGTCTGAAGGATTGGTGACTACAAGAGAAAAGGTGCTGTGGCTCAGAAGTTCCAACCCAAGGAAAGTCCATCTCGGCTCGTCTTTGCCAGTTTTCCACTGTGTGTGTAAAATGGCTCTTTTTACAAGGCCTTTGACTGGTTATGCTGCTCACAGGTGATAACGGCTTTGTCTCTGCTGTTAGTTTTAATGATGCTAATGACAAACCAAGATTGTCCACTGGCTGAGAACCGTGTGTGTTTTTGTAATAGAAATTTAGTGTTTTTAAATCCACACTGAGGGATCTTTTTTAATGGGCTATAAATTTTTAAAAACAAAATAAATAAATCTGGAGCTTGGCTCCTCCATAACTGTTTCTAATGGAGTACGTAAAAACGTTAGAGAAGATCAAGACCTCAGGTACTCTAAATAAAGGCCTTTCCTGCATATAAAGAGACATTAGAAGAACAAGTTACAAAGTTTTCACTGAATTCTCTGTCTGACAGACATGTATCCCACCCACTAGTTCTGCATTATGACGTTTCCACCAGTCATTCCTTCACTCCCACATTGAGCATCAGAAATATGGAAATCAACACGGCTCCCACATTACCTCAGCCGGTTGTAACACATGTTCAAAACCTTGAGAAATGCAAGTAGGACTAAGATTTATGGCCTTGAAGATACAGTTTTAGGGTTAGGCCTACCTTGTTTCTGCGGTTAGAGTGAGAACATTATTCAGGTAGTCCCTCATCCAGGCAGAAACTCCTAAAATTGTGATGGACATCAACTGAAAAAAAAACAGGCATTTTATTTAGCAAACACTTCTCATCTAGGGCAGGCTCCACTATAAGCTTTATAAGCAGTTGCCCTTACACAAAATAATTTTTCTGTACTTAGTGCTGCAAGCAGATGTATTATCAAAGTATTACTTCTCTAAATACACCAATCTGCTCCTCTCCAATTTACTAATACCTTGGAAGAACACATTTCTCAATGGAGTGATTTCAGTGTTGACTGTTCTCCTCAAAACTGTACTCCTCAGAGAGAGTACAAGCCTTGAGGTTTTATTTTCTGCTTGCTATAAGATTAACAATTCCTGCTGAGATTTCATAATAGAAATCCACCAGCTACCATGACATAAAAAGGCAGTAACTTCTGAAGGAAAATGTGGTACCATTGTATAATAAATTATCAGATTACTAGGGACAAAGGACAGGCACCCTTGTTCAAGATGGTATACGGAAAATAAAACACTTGTGTGGCTATGGCAGAATACATAGCCAGCTCAGAGGAATGAATTAAGTTATATTTAATGGGAGAGATTCTAGTTGTTGATGTTTTAAAAAACCTTTTGTAAACTTCTGAATAATACCTGGAGTTGTTGAGCCTCTCTACAGAAAGCATCTTACACAAGGACACTCCAGAGTAGAGAGATGCAACGTTAGCCAGGAAGCATAGTTTTAAAAGACACAGCTGGCAGAGATCACTCCCCAGAGGGTTTGTTAATTTCATCTTTGCCTCCCCAAACGCTCTGTCAATTTCACCTCCCCTTTGGGGGAGCTCTGTAGATGACCAGGCAAATGTAACACTTCAGTAGTGCAACCCTCTGCAGTTAGTCCAGCCTAAACCCATTGATTTTAACTGGTTTAGGCCAATTCAGTTCTGCATAAAGATTGCACTGCTAATTCTGTAACCATTTTTAACAAATGAGAACTGGGCTACAGGATCGCGAGTTCCTCTCTTACGCTTGCTTATCATAATACGTGGAATCTGATGTCATGGGAAGATGGATTCTTTTAACCTTAAAATTTATCCTTTGAAGTGCCCCCCTCCTCATTAAAAACCCCACAGAAGTTTCAGGAAAAATTACAATATATGCAGTATTTCTTTCCTATAAAACATACATTTTATTTATTTATTTAATACATTTATTATCTGCCTTTCTAGCCAAAGTGGCCTACTTATATTTTTAACTTACAAACTTGTAACTTTTACAACTCAAAGTGCATCATTCATAAATAACTTAACATATGAAATTGTACTATTTGGCCTATTTATGGAATTAAAAATTATAAATGCCTTAGTTTTCTACAAGCAAATTACAAATGTACCTAATCATATTGAGGTGACGAGAGAGGAGGTCCTACGACTGATAGACAATTTTAAAACTAACAGATCACCAGGCCCGGATGGCATACATCCAAGAGTTCTGAAAGAACTCAAATGTGAATTTGTGGATTTCCTGTCAAAGATATGTAACCTTTCATTAACATCTGCCTCTATTCCTGAGGACTGGAAGGTAGCTAATGTCACTCCCATCTTTAAAATGGGTTCCAGAGGAGAGCTGGGAAATTACAGGCCAGTCTGTCTAACGTCAATACCGAGTAAGTTGGTGGAAACCGTTATTAAAGAATTAGTATGCACATTGATGAACAAAAGCTATTGAGGAAGACTCAGCATGGGTTCTATAAGGGAAGATCTTGTCTCACGAACCTGTTAGAGTTCTTTGAGGGAGTGAACAAACATGTGGACAAGGGGGAACCAATAGATGTTGCCTACCTGGACTTCCAGAAAGCTTTTGATAAAGTTCATCATCAAAGGCTGCTAAGTAAGCTCAATAGTCATGGGATAAAAGGACAAGTCCTCTCGTGGATCAAAAACTGGCTAATGAATAGGAAACGCAGAGTGAGTATAAATGGGCAATATTCACAGTGGAGGGTGGTAAGCAGTGGAGTACCACAGGGCTCAGTATTGGGTCTGGTGCTTTTTAACTTGTTCGTTAATGATTTGGAGTTGGGAGTAAGCTGTGAAGTGGCTAAGTTTGCTGATGACACTAAATTGTTCAGGGTGGTGAGAATCAAGGAGGATTGTGAGGCACTCCAAAGGGATCTGTCGAGGCTGGGCGAGTGGGCATCAATGTGGCAAATGAGGTTCAACGTGGCCAAGTGCAAAGTAATGCACATTGGGGCCCAAAATCCCAAATATAAATACACAATGATGGGGTCCAAACTGGCGGAGACTGACCAAGAGAGACAGATCTTGGAGTCGTGGTGGATAACTCACTGAAAATGTCGATAAAGTGTGCGACGGCAATAAAAAAGGCCAGTGCTACGCTGGGGATTATTAGGAAGGGAATTGAAAACAAATCAGCTAGTATCATAATGCCACCGTATAAATCAATAGTACTGCTTCATTTGGAATACTGTGTACAATTCTGGTCACCGCACCTCAAAAAAGATATAGCACTGGGAAAAGTGCAGAAAAGGGCAACTAGAATGATTAAAGGGATGGAACACTTCCCCTATGAAGAAAGGTTAAAGCGCTTGGGGCTCTTTAGCTTGGAGAAACAATGACTGAGGGGTGACATGATAGAGGTTTACAAGATTATACATGGGATAGAGAAGGTAGGGCCAAGCTACAAGTGACGAATGGCAATTGAACGGCAAGTGGAATGAGTGGAGCGCAAGTGAACAGGGAGAAATACACTTGCCGTTCAAGTGTCATTCGTCACTTGTAGCTTCGCCCGTAGAGAAAGTATTTTTCTCCCTTTCTCACAATACAAGAACTCGTGCGCACTCAATGAAATTGCTGAGCAGTCAGGTTAGAACGGATAAAAGTAAGTACTTCTTCACCCAAAGGGTGATTAACACATGGAATTCACTGCCTCAGGAAGTGGTGGCAGCTTCAAGTATAGACAGCTTCAAGAGGGGATTGGATAAACATATGGAGCAGAGGTCCATCAGTGGCTACAAGCCACAAGGTATAGATGGAGCTCTCTGTCTAGGGCAGTGATGCTCTGTCTTCTTGGTGTTTGGGGGGGCCATCAGTGGGAGGGCTTCTAGTGTCCCTTCGCCACTGGCAGACCTCCTGAGGACACCTGGTTTTGGCCACTGCGTGACACAGAGTGTTGGACTGGATGGGCCATTGGTCTGATCCAACATGGCTTCTCTTACGTTCTTATGTTCTTATCCTTGAGAAAGAGAGATGGAAACTTGCTACTTCAATTTTTGCTCTCTGAGAGGTAGAGAAAAAATAAAAACTTGAAATTATAAAATGCATTTTGTAGAAAACAAATAAAATGTATTATTTGTATAGAAACAGTCTCATACAGCCTTAGTAAGCCTACCTGTATATCTGGATATCAAGTGAAACATTATCATATTGAAAACACTGAACTGTTTAATAACAAGTGAAGACCAGCCAGCCCACCTAACTGACTCACTCTGCCTGCCTGCTAACTGCAGCAACTCCCCCACCTGCCTGCCTTAAGTGGGAGGACAGCTTCTCTTTCATATGGTGGAGGAGGCAGTTGAAGGGTCTCCTCCTCCCCCATCAACCCCCCTGCAGCCCTGCTGCCTCAGTGGCAAACGCAGCAGAAAAATCTCCTGCTCCTCTTTTTCCTGCCTGCCTCCAGTGGTGCCACCTCATAGCTGGGAGACAGTGACAGCTCCACTTTCTCCTCCTCCGCCCACCTCCAATGCTAGCGCCCCCAAAAGCAAGGGTGATTGGGACAGTGGATTCCACTCGTTCCTGCTTTCCTCCTGTTTGCCTTAGGGATGCAGTGAAATGCCACACATGCGTGCCCTGGAAGCCCCAATAATGTGACTTGCAGTTGAAAACCAAAAGCTACAGAGTCTCAGTGGGGCTAAACTGGCACCAAACATAGCAAATTGCTAACTTGGCCCCAAAGAGATGCTATCGCTTTGAGATACTGATCAGGACCAGCCACCCCCCACCACTCCACCATCCACCACTTCAAGGTAAGGAGGCTGGCAACTCTAGTTTGCATGCCCCCTGGGGGGATAGTTGTCTGTTCCTGTGCAAGTGCAGACAACTATTAATTATTTGGGTGTATTGTAACCCCTCTCTTTGTTTAGTTTTAAACACCCAGGTTTACCGAAATATATCTTTCATGTCCACATGGCCCCAGTTGATAGATTTAAGTATCCACAGATGGAGCCATGCTGACTGACAGATAACTGATGTATTATCAAACACATTATAATATATTAATAAATATGCCAGAATTATTCACATTTAAGTAATAAACATATGCTTGAAATTATGTTTTATCTACAATATACACAGGAATTACCATGATCTGATGCTTTAGATTGTCTTTCATAAAAATCTTCCAACTACATATTTTGAGTCAATTAAAACTTATCTGAAAAAGCATTTCATTCATTCCCAAAAGGAAAACATTTCATCTCAGGTATTTTTTCAGTAGAATTTTTCCATAGAAAAAAATGAAGTATTTTATTTAAAAAAAAAATCTTTGCATTTTTCAGGATTGAAAGCAATGACAAACAGTAGAAAATGGTGGAGGAAGAATGCTAACAGTCAGGGCTTATTTCAGCTGGAAAGCATCCCGGAACTGCTTGAAAATGGTCACATGGCTGGTGGCCCCGCCCCCTGATCTCCAGACCTCAGAGTGCAATCTAAACTCCCCTCTGTCTGGAGATCAGGGGGCGGGGCCACCAGCCATGTGACCATTTTCTCCAAGGGCAACCCACTGAGTTCCACCACCTCCTTTCCCAGAAAAAAAGCCCTGCTAACAGTGAATAGAAAACAGAAGGTTAGAGAGCTGGTTAGAAAATCCAGGACAACCTGACATGATCTGTGAGCCACTAACAGAAAAACAAGAATTTACCAATACTATTCGTTTAGCCTCTGCATACCGTACACATAAAACCCCTATCTACCTATTTATACCATCTGGGTATCTTTCAATTGACCCTTTGCAGCTCCTCTGCTTTGCCTTAAGGGAAAGACAGATGCACAGTTACCTTTTACCCCTTTTGCGGTGCCATCCTAAGCAGAGTTCTATGCTTCTAAGTCAATCGACTTAAACTGACTTAGAAGGGTGTTACTCTACTTAGGATGGCACTAGTTAACTGCATCACAGTTCATAACTGCAACACAAGCCATTTCAACTGTAGCTTCTAATCATTCTGAGAATACTTTTAAAAATAACACTTGTTTTTTTTATTTTATTTTTTATATTTATATTTTTATTATTATTATTAATTTAATTTTTAATTAATTATTTTAAAAAATAAAAATACCTCTTGTGTCTCAAACAGTAGTACTTGATTTTATGCTATATTCTCTTGAAAAGCAAATTTTAAGAAAAAAATAGAGTTGATGAATGAGCAATTACTATAGTCCACAGGAAACCATGCAAAGCTGAATTTGATATATTTGTGGCCGGAATGTCAGAAGAACCAGAGAACAGCTGCTACGGCAACTTGTCTTCTTGGCATGTAATAAGGTTTCAGCTAAGAAATCTGCAAGCATGCCAGATAGTATGTAGTCAATAAAGTGCTCGCCCAGTTTCCACACTCCTCAGTCACCTTTTCCAAGGAACAGAAGACAGAAAAGGTTGTATTTAGTCCTAGAGTGACAGTATTTAAAATTCTACTCAAAAGAACTATTCACTTCCCAGTAGATAAGCTGGTGAAACTTCATTGTGTCTGCTACAAGAGGAGACTGTTGAATGGAACAATCAGAGGACCAGTTCCTATAGAGACATATATCACTTCGGCTGCATCCACACGTTGTTGAACATTGCGATAGATTCATGTGCCATTGGATTTTCCTATGAGGACAAGATAACCTGGTTGCAAATTACTGTTATATTACAATGTTAGTGCAACGAACAACAAATGTTCAGCTTTGATCACTGAACTGGATGATTCACAACTGGCTATGCAAATGGCCTCCAAGGAAGAGCATGGGCTTTGAAGAGAGAAGAAACCTCGGTCTGGGGAGTTTTGAGTACTTTTTCACATGATTTAGTCGCTAACTGATGATGCAATCTTTGGGGAATAAACATGATGTGGGAACAGGACCTTTACTGCAGCCATCCATGATAAGATTATGAACAACTGCTCCATAATAGAATAGATGAAATACCAAGATGAAATGTTTATACAAATTTTCAGATTATATATTATACTCCAGGCCTCAGTGATATGCTTCATATATTGTAGTTTCCTAGATCATTCATGGGAAGCTGCTTCACTCATAACAAAATTCTCTCAGAATCCTTGGCCGTCGTCACACGGGCATCTCTTCCGTTAAATTTACAGCATATAGCGTCCTACCTGTTATCGGCACAGTAACGTTTCTTTGGGTCACCTAACGGCTCTTCGCGCCACCAGCTGTCCACACCGAAGCACTCTGTTCTGTTCTCTCTAACCGCGCAGAAGCAGCTCCCCCCCCTTTTTTTTATTATTCTGGCGTTTAATTCCGCTATAACGGAATAACAGCATATAAACATTCCGTTAGAGCAAAACGTTACGACCCTTTTGTTTTTCCAACTTTGAAATTATATAAATAGCCCTTTGCCTGCAGAAAACTCCCTGTCTGATGTGATCCCCATCGCTGAAGACTCTGCCATGGCGATTGAGTCATTTTTACTTCAGCAGAAAGTTTGCATTGTGTTATGGCGTTATGGCGTTATAAGGACATAATAAAATTTTTTAAAGGGGAGTCGCAGGACGAAATGGATTCTGGGATTGAAGGGAGGGCATAGGACGTTGCGAGGCGAAATACATCGATGTGAGGCATTCACACTGAGGCACAAAATAGCGCGACTATCAAGCACAAAGCAGGAGAGAGAAAATCGCTACAGTGTTGGAATAAGGTGGGTGTTTGCCGGGAAATAGCGCCATTTTAGCGCTAAATAAAAGCCCGTGTGACGACGGCCATACTCTTGAAATTTGTATGATACACTCATGGCCCAGTGACTGCCAGGACGATAGAAAAGAGTCCAGTAACACCTTTAAGACTAACCAACTTTATTGTAGCATAAGCTTTCAAGAGCCATAGCTCTCTTCATCAGAAGCATCTGGACTCTTTGCTATTTTGCTACGGCAGACTAACACGGCTAACTCCTCTGGATCTAGGAGAGTATGATGGCTCAGGGCCAAGCTACAAGTGACGAATGACACTTGAACGGCAAGTGGATTGAGTGGAGCGCAAGTGGAGGGCAAGTGAACAGGGAGGAATACACTTGCCATTCAAGTGTCATTCATCACTTGTAGCTTGGCCCTCAGTCAGACTACTAAAGCCCAAAGATATGCTTCAGGGAGCTCAGACCTACCCTCTGTAACTTCCAACACAATGGCCGTCGTCACACGGGCTTTTATTTAGCGCTAAAATGGCGCTATTTCCTGGCAAACACCCACCTTATTCCAACACTGTAACGATTTTCTCTCTTCTGCTTTGTGCTTGATAGTCGCGCTATTTTGTGCCTCAGTGTGAATGCCTCACATCGATGTATTTCGCCTCGCAACGTCCTATGCCCTCCCTTCAATCCCAGAATCCATTTCGTCCTGCGACTCCCCTTTTTAAAATTTAATCATGTCCTTATAACGCCATAACGCCATAACACAATGCAAACTTTCTGCTGAAGTAAAAATGACTCAATCGCCATGGCAGAGTCTTCAGCGATGGGGATCACATCAGACAGGGAGTTTTCTGTGGGCAAAGGGCTATTTATATAATTTCAAAGTTGGAAAAACAAAAGGGTCGTAACGTCTTGCTCTAACGGAATGTTTATATGCTGTTATTCCGTTATAGCGGAATTAAACGCCAGAATAATAAAAAGGGGGGGGGAGCTGCTTCTGCGCGGTTAGAGAGAACAGAACAGAGTACTTCGGTGTGGACAGCTGGTGGCGCGAAGAGCCGTTAGGTGACCCAAAGAAACGTTACTGTGCCGATAACAGGTAGGACGCTATATGCTGTAAATTTAACAGAAGAGATGCCCGTGTGACGACGGCCAATGTCCTTGCGCGTGATGCACGAACTATCTGATTGTGTCCAAATAAACGGATATCATAAAGAAACATTTCTGTCCTGATAGCTATTCTGTTCTTGCCCCAATCACCTTGAACAATTAACAAAAAGATTAAAAGCTAATTCCTCCATTAGCTTGTCCCAGATCTGTTAGACAATCTGGGTCTCATGGGCTAAGAAGACCAAAAATGCCATCTTCAGAAACATCTTTTCTCCATGGAGGGCGAAATCACAAATCGTTATCCGAAGGAGATGCTATCCACGATGCACCATATGCTGATACAGGAATAAGGATGCTGGATTCTATTTTAGTACATTAGTTTTGATGAGCCAATACTTATAAAACAACTGACTGAACTCCAAAAAGGAAGAGAGAAAAATACATCAGAGGATATATTGACTATCCATGCAGTGTTAATCTTATGCTTTTAATTAGGAAGGAAAAAAACAAGTGGGGGACGTGGGAGGGTTTCTCATTTCCCCTTCCTCCACTATTTCCTCTTTCCCTTTGCTGAAAACCCCCTTAAGCATCTTCCCTTTTCCGGTTATCTTCCTACCCACCAGCCAACCCATCTTTTTCTGCACCCCTGTCTTCAGCTTTCCCTCCTCCTGGCAGCCTCTACCAAGAACCAGTTGCATGGTGCCAGCTGGGAACAGTTCCACGGTGAGGAATATGCAAGGACTTATGGAAGGGCACTGTATTTCTCCCATGCTATTTCCTCTTTCTCTTCTCCTGGCAGCCCCCATATCCTCACCTTTTCCTGCTTCCTTCTCTCCTTCCCACCAAACTACCTATCTTTTATCTGCCAGGAGACCCAAAGCAGCTTACATCATTCACTTCACCTCCATTTTATCCTCACAACAACCCTGAGAGACAGGTTAGGCTGAGAGTGTGGGACTGACCCAACACCACCCAGAAAATGCCACGGGAGAATGGGGATTCAAACCTGGGTGTCCCAGATCCTGGTATGAAACTCTAACTGCTGCTCTAGAATCACAGACTGATAGGGTTGGAAGGGACTTTCAAGTTCATCTAGTCCAACCCCCTGGACATTGCAGGAAATTCACAACTACCTCCCCTTCCCCCTCCCACACACACACACCCAGTGCCCCCTCACTCCATGCCCAGACGATGGCAAAACGCTGTCAAGATCCCTAGCCGAACTGGCCTGGGGAAAATTGCTACCTGACCCCAAGGTGGCAATTGGCATTACCCTGGGCAAGTAAGAAGGGGCCACAAGAACTAAGCACTGATGTAACCCTTCCTGCCCTCCCTCTCATGATATGCCCAGGATCACAGAATGAGCCTTGCTGTCAGATGGCCATCTAGCCTCTGCTTAAAAACCTCGATAGGAGAGCCCACCACATCCCAAGGTAGCCTGTTTCCACTGAGGGATCGCTCTAACTGTCAGGAAGTTCTTCCTAAACTCTTTTCATTTAATTTCAACCTGTTGGTTCTGCTCCGACCTACATTGGCTTTCATGGAATGGCTGCTGTTGAACTGTAGTATGCAGCCAGGCCTGGGAGATTAATGCAAAGCTGGTAGTAGCAAGTTACCAGCTGGTTGCTGCAAGGTCTGACTCCCACAAGTTCTCTTTCAAAGGTAAAACAGTTCTTCAAAAGGCCCTGCCTCCTTCTCCTGTTTTTACTAAAAGAAATTAAGTCTTGAAGACTGTCAAATGTCAATACTGTTATTGTTGTCTAGTACCCTCCTCTGAGGTGCTGCTTGTGTAATTACAGAGAGTTTTAATGCTACAATGTATTTTTCTTCTTTTAGATTTCAATTTTTTTCTGCAAACATGGGGCTTTTTTAAGTTTGTGGAAAGATCTGTCTTGACTGTTCATATCTCTGGTCTCCAGACTTAAATAGCCACAGATTTGGCTATGCTGAGAATTAGATACAGTAAGAATTGGATTAAGATACAGTAAGGGAACAAGCCTAAGCAGCTAGGAAAATGTCACACCCAAAGAGAAGGATAAAAGTCATGCATACCAAGAAAACTAGCTCTCCTAAGCAGTCTTTCCAACGATTCCGGTGTTGGGGAAAACTTGATGATTGGTATCAGTAAAGCAAGTTTGTGATAAATTTGGGAAGGTAATATCCCTTAGAATTCACCAGGCCCTATAGAAGAAGCAAAGATCAAATTGCCTCTGTTAAACAAGTTCAGCTTATAGCAATAGCTATATGTTTTTCATGATCCTTCTCTTTCCTTTCAAAATGACTGCAATAATAAGATAACGCCATCCAGATACTAGAACGGGGAATTCCTGTTGTTCAATATTTAAGCGTTCCTATTCCTTTGAAACAAAGGGTACTAAAATTGCATGGAGCCTACAAGTGCCATAGAAAAATATTTTGCTCAAGTTCCCCAAATCTCTTTTGAGAGGGGAAAGAGGGGAACAAGGTTTATCTCAGCCTTTTTTGCAAACATGTTTTGGTTTTGGAAGCCAGAAAGGAAGGAAAGGGGGGCAGAGGACAGATACAATCCTAGACGGGGGCTACTACAAAAAAGACTGTATGTTCGTCAGGAGAATCCCAAAAGGGAAGAAAAAGAGATCAGGGATACATGCTCCAACAGCAGACAAGTATAATTTTCACACATGACAAGCTACACCTACGCTTTCCATGTAGGAAGTTCATACTGTTCAAACTAAACCTTACAAAGAAATAACATGAAATGAAAAGGCCAGGATTTATCTCCAGATAAATTTATTTAGAATGTGGCAGTTCTAGAAGTTACTAGATTAGGAGAACAAAGTTCAAGTCCTCTACTCAGCTATGACTCTTATTGGGTACCCTTAGACCGGACACACACACTTTTGCCTAACTTACCTTGTAAGGTTGCTGTGAAGATAAAAACAAGGAGACAATAATGTATGTTGCCCTATGTTTGTTTATTTATTTAAAACATTTCTACACCACCTTTCCACCAAAATAGGGTCCCCAAGGCAGCAAACATCAAAACATTAAAATTTTTCAACATTAGAAACATATATATGAAATACTTCAATAAAAAATATAACTACAGAAGCACCCATAACAACACAACATGGCCTATAACAGTAACTAGGGGTACACCAAACAAAACAAGAAAAGTCTTCACCTGCTGGCAGAAGACAACAATAGAGGGAGATGGACAAATCTCCCTGGAGAGGGAGTACCAAAGTTTTGGTGCTGTGACCAAGCAGGCCCTTTCTCGGGTAGCCACCAGTCTAGCCTAAGATGGCAGGGGGAACTGAAGATGACTACAGTGGACAGATAGGTTCATATCGGAGAAGGTATGCTTGCCCCATGCTATAGAGGGCTTTAAAGTTCAAAACCCAGGGGTTTTTTTTCTTGGAAAAGAGGTGGCAGAACTCTCAAGAGGGAAGTGAGGAAGAAACACATGGGTATCTTTGAAATAATATTATTTTCAAGCACTATTGTCGAGTATTTCCGTTCCACCGCGTTCTCCCTGAAAAAAAGCCCTGCCTGCACCTTGAATTGGGCTGGGAAGCTAGTATAGATGGGACAAGACTGGAGTGATATGGTCCCTGTGATCTCACTCCAGTCAACATTCTGGCTACAGCATTCTGTAGCCAACTGTAGTTTCTTGACAGACTTCAAGAGCGCTCACTAGTCCTCGTAGGCTACATTCCCTACTCTGTCTCTACAGGCTATTACACAAATTATACATATAATTCTGAGCCGAGTGCATGTGAAGTTTATGACGGCATATGCCCAACATTCAAGAAAGTGCTCAGAAATTTTATACCCTCTTGATTCTGCATCAAGTCCAACAACTGCCTGATACTGCTTAGCTGTCTGAAATAAGAATTCTCACAAGCAATATTTTTGGGTTCCTGTCACCAAAACAAACATAGAGCCAGTTTGGTGTAGTGGTAAAGAGTGGTAGGACTCTAATCTGGAGAACTCCACTCCTCCACTTTAAGCCAGCTGGGTGATCTTGCGTCAGTCACAGCTCTCTCAGAGCTCTCTCAGCCCCACCAACCTCACAGGGTGATTGTTATGGGGATAATAATGACAGACTTTGTAAACCACTCTGATTGGGTGTTGTCCTGCAGAGCGGTATATAAATCTAATATTATTATTATTAAATCCCCCAGCCACCATTCCCTTTTTGTTTTTCTAAAAATTAGAATCCAGAGAGGGAAAAATCCCAGTCACCCATCACAACTTCCCCAGTTAAGCCATAGCAACTCCTTTTTACTGACAATCTCTGTAGCACTCTATGTCCTCCCCACGCTGTGATGAAATAAAATTCACAGAGTCCTCACCTTGTTTTGAGCTGGAACCTTTTCCCCTGCCACCCTCTTAATTCCAGAAGAGAATTTCCAGACATTTGTTCAATTGTTCTCATCCTCCATTCTGGAACTCAACAAAGCAGGCTGGCTAAGCTTAATCATTTCCTCCTGGCAAGTTTATCTACCCAAACAGAAAAAATCCAGTCCTCCTCTGTGTGGCTACCAACAGTCCTTTGAATGACACCCATTCCCGCAACCCTCTCCAGCTCATATAATAATATCATTTGATTTATATACTGCCTTTCAGGACAACTTAACACCTACTCAGATCAGTTTATGAAGTATGTTATTATTATCCTCACAACAATCACCCTGTGAGGCAGATGGGGCCGAGAAAGCTCTGAGAGAGCTGTGACTGACCCAAGGTCACCCAGCCAGCTTCAAGCAGACGAGTTGGGAATCAAACCCAGCTCTTAACCATTACACCAAATGTACACTCCTCTCATTGGGCCCAGCTAGGGTTCTTGTGGATCCTGATTGTGCTCTAGATAGAAAGGCAGTTAGTGATGTACTTTCCACTCAACTAGAACACCTCTCATCCAGTGTATAGAACATACTCTGATGCCACTGGGCCTCTTGCTGTAATATTCCCTTTTATTTGTAGGTTGGGATTAGGGTACTCACAGGTTCCTTCTCTCAGATTATAAGGTTGTTAACCTCCAGGTGAGGCCTGGAAATCTCCTGGAATAACAATTCATCTCTAGATGATAGAGATCAATTCCCCCGGAGAAAATGGCTTCGTCGGAACATGGACTCTATGGCATTATTCGTACCTCTCCTATCCAAACCCCACCTTCCCAAGATCCACCCCCAAATCTCCAGGAATTCCCCCACCTAGAGTTGGCAATGGGGCAAAAGAAAAATCTCCCTGTAAAGGGAGTTCCAAAGTTTGGGTGCTAGGTTCATATGGTACAGTTCGGTATGCTCAAAACAACATCTATTTATTAACAAGAAGACACAAGGATGTGAGCAACTGGTTTCAGAACAAGAGGGCCCATGCAGTCTTCTAGCTAACAAACTAATCAGTGATTCTACTCCATGAAACTAAACCAACTCACATAAATATCAGAAGGGAAATGAACCTTTCCATTGTAATGCATACCACACTTGGGATACGGCTAGAAACTCTGATGGATGGTAACTAATGCAGGAGCCAGGGGGAAAGGGGTAGAGAGGCAGCTGGCTAAAAAGAGAACCTATCTGGGATATTAACATGGGAGGATCTGAATAGAATAAGCAAGGCAAGGGAGTGCTGGAGGCTAGGCTACAGCGTCCTTAGCCAAAAACACAGCCACAAAGAGACGTGGTGGAAATATCTAGACTAGGGGAGGGGTCACTTGAATAGGGCAGAGGGGCCAAAGCACATCTGCCCTTGGAACTCCTGAAATAGCAACCCACAGATGGCTTCCAGATGGATGTTGCAACCCATCTACATCTTTGTCATTTCAGGAGCAAAGAGGAAAGAACGCCATAGGATGGTTTGATGTGACCTGCAGATCTTCCATTGTCTAGACCTGTTTAACAAAATCTCCCATGAGTAGAAAAGAACATAGTTTTATAGAGTCTGATATTCGTTTTAAGAAGCAATTGTGAGACATCTGTAATAATCAGTTGGTATGGCAACTCCATAATCTTATGCTCAGCTGGCCGCAAAACATTTTATGAAGGGTTTGTTTTTTAAATAATTAACATTAACCTAATATCTCTTTGGATTATGGATGTCCAAAGATAGATATGTGTGAAGAATAAACTGGGTAATATACCTCCCGCACACCCAGAAAGAAACAGCCTGGTTATTACCCAGACAAAGACAACACATAAGTGGAAGCCATCTGGCATCTGGATTATATATTCAATATGCACTTTTGGCTTTTGACTGCAGGAAAAAAAAATCATCGGCCCACACAGCATCTGTGCTTCTAATATAATTTGTTCTTCTCAACACTTCCTCCTACTGAATTTTGAAGATTTCCAGATGAATCTTTCCCGTCTGTATCTCCAGATTCCAAATGACACACTCTACAATTACACAGGAGTTATGTTAATTTACAAGACAAAATAAGGATTGTCTAGCCTCCCTCTTTCCCCTTAGTAGGCAAAATTAAAACAAGCATTCAATAAAATTAGGAGCTGGAATTCCTGTACAAAAATTAACCTTTAGTGCTTCGTGTCTGTATTAAACAAACACAAGCATTTCCCCCTCAGTGTGTGTCAATAAATCAGGAACACAAATTCCCACTGGCTTTCTCACACAAATTTGCTCCTTTATAATATGGACTCAGCCCAGTTATACCAGAGCACTTGTTTGGATCCCAAACACTTGGCCATGGTCCATTAGTGCTGATACTCCTGCTGAGATTGACACAAACTGGGTCTTTCATGCGCTCTTTTATGAGCACGGGAACACTCTAAGCACACCAGGGAATTTCCCATTAATAAGCAGAGTATTTCCCATGACAGAAAAGAAGAGGACTTTGGACCACATCCCTTGGGTGTGGTACACCAAACTTTAAAAACTATTAGCCCTATATCCACAGGCAAGTGGTCAACACATTCAAAAAAATCACATGGTACAGTCCTACTGGAACTATACCACTTCAGACTTGAATTGCAGACACCTAATCGGCCCAGGAAGCGGCAGGCCCACTCGCCTCCCTGAGTGCTGGAGAAGCACCTAGCCAGCTCAGCCTCCTCCTCCAAGTTAGGGAAGCAACAGGCATGCAGACCCAGCCGGGGGCAGGGATGACGTCACTAAAGTTATGTTATCACGCAGGAGTTGGGAGTGCATGCGCTTCAATGAGTGCTAGGGGCCCCGTCCATTTTGGGGGGGAAGGCCATCTGGCAATTCTAGGCACAAAAATAACCACGGATGCCATACTGAAGATTGTTGTACTAGTCCAAGGCAACCATATGGAATGTGAGTTCCTTAAACAGCATGCGATTTAAAAAAAAAAAAAAACTGGTGTCTTTTGGCATTGGAAATGTCAGTATATCAGTACTAAGATCCCAATTTCTCTTTGCAGATATCAGCTGTGGTACATTATAAACATAACACAACAGTAACCAATTCAACATTTTCAACTTGTTACAGATGGCTGCCCAAATCATTCTGGTTTCATTTTAAACCATCAGGATGTTATATAGTCATCACCGTGAAATTGCTACTTTAAAATTTCCCTGGATGAGCTAACTATCATGATTGCCGGGGAAATAAGTGATGAATCCACACAGACTGACATTTAGAACTCAAGCTACGTTTGCTCAATTTAAATTAGATATTTATTTAATTGCACAGAAAAGAAGCAGTCACTTAAAGTTGCAACTTTAATTGTTAATATAGACATGACAGAAACACAGTGTTATGCAACCTAAATGAAACCATCCAAACTATTTTTTTCCCAGCCAGGGCCTTTAGAAACCTACTGGCCACAGTTAAATTAGGCATTCCAGAACATATACATCCTTCCTCTAAATTACTTTATATGAAATAAAAGCTTGCTAAAATCAATAGATTTAACTTCTAAATCATGGTCCCAATCCATGGAATATTAACCACAACTAAGAACACTTACTAATGACCAAGCAATACCAGGACAACCACTCTCACTCCACCATTTCATGGCTATCATCCTGTCAAGAGATATATGGCAATGTGTGAGGTAAAATGGTTGCCTGTATGGGCAGTGCATTCCTTTGAAATCATGCATTAGTCATAATTAATCCCTATTCTATTACTTTCCATTACTAATAGGACTTCATTGTCATCAACTTTTGCTGGATTGTTACCAAGCTGTTTAGGACTGGATTGTTAGAAACCACAAAGATACCATTACTCATACTGATTTAGTTAACTTACTGCCACAAGAAGCTACACTAGCTCTCAAGTTCCAGACTGCAAGTCAGAATACAATTAAGAAGATGTATCTGCAGTAGAGATGGGGGCATGAACCGAAATACAAACCAAAATTCATGATGAACCAGGCTGGTTTGTGGTTCGTGAGCCAGCAGTTTGTCAGATCCCATTTCTGACAAACCGCCATGAACTTTAGGCTGGTTCATTTGGTTCGTTTTTCAGTTCATCACTGCAGACAGCCTGGCGCCAATCAGTTTCCTAGGCAACAGGGGATGGACTTCCTGCAGACCTTCTGCTGACCAGGCAGTGGTGATTTGCTGGCCCGGAAGTGACATTTTCACGAACCAAAACAAACCAATTCATGAACTGGGGCAGGTTCGTGAAAGTTTGTGGTTCGTGAAACATGACGAACCACAAACCACATGGATCGGTTTTTTTCTGGTTCGTGCCCATCTCTAATCCGCAGTTAAACTAGCTAAACTGCAATCCTGAATACTCTTCCCTGGAAATCCAACCAACATCCAAGATACATACTTCTAAATAAATAAACTAAGATGGTAGGCTACAGATCTTTAAATATGTTTCTTTAGAAGTTATGGCCATATGCGGCCCGATCATGTATATTTACTAAAAACAAAGCCCACTGAATTCAATTGGGTTTGTTTTAATTGACAGTGAACAGGACTGTAGCCTATCAGTTGAATTTGCTTCCATGCAAATGCTATTAGGATAAAGTTTGGGTTGCCAACAAGCATGAAGCAAAGTGTCCTGTTCCTTTAACAGAAGCTTCTTGTGTGGGAAAAGGGACCTGAAGTTTTTCATAGGCTGGAGGGGAAACAACATCACATGGTAAATAACAGCCTATTAAACCTCTATTAAAGGGACCAGACATTTTTTTCTCCAGGAGGTTGGAAACCCTAAACAAGTGCCAGCCTCATACATATGAACTCTGAACTCCTATTCTAGTTCTAGCCTGACAAACATCTTGCCCTGATGCCATAAAGTTTCATTAATTCCAAAGTTATGTATACAATAAAAAACAGAGAAATCAGGTAGTAAATGGTCACACTAAAAGGTCTTCATTCCTATAAGTATATTGCAAGGAAAATTGAAGAGATGTATTGAAGAGAAGCTGAAAAACATGTCAAAGGTTTTCAGTACAAACTTTTCACTTGGGAGAAGATTTTTCCACCTTGGTTTAGTCTGAACTTGTCTTCTTTTAAAAAAAAATAACAAGACAATCAACATAAGCCCCTTATGCACTCACTGAAATGAAGGTTTCTTCCAGCCGGCTAAATACCTGTCTAGTTAAAGCAAGAAAAATGGGACCAAATATAAACATGTGGACTTGGCAGCTGTGTAGCTTCCCAATGATCAAGTTGTAACCAGTACCAGAAAAACTGCAGCAATTTATGAGGGAGTATTCCATGGTCCAATTTAGAATTTAATTTCACCGTCAATAAACCTGCCAGGTTTGTGGCACTTTTAAGAAATGAAGGAGTGCGACATAGAGGCTTAGAAACCTATCAATAAATTGAAAGTCCATCGTTCAAATCCTGCCTGTTACACAAACCCATTACGTATCTCTTAACCTCAGCGCTAATCTGCAGTGTGGGAGATAATACAGGCTAGCACAGCACAGCTGTTGTTCAGAGTAATGAAATAATAATGTCGGTGGCCACATTGGTCCATAGCAAAATCCAGAAACAGAAGCTACATAAGACCAACCAAAATAACACAACCACCTTGGTGGCTCTCATGAGGGAAGAAAGGGAGGGTATACATTTCAAATTATAAACAAACAGAAAGATAAACAAGTTTTAAAAACCCATTTTGCAAGCTTTCAACTACTTCAGAAATCTTCTGGCTAGATGTTAAAAAGCAAGCATCTAGCTGGATGAAGAGCTCTGGAGAACCTGAAAGCTTACACAATGCGTTGTGTGTTATTTTGGTCGGTCTCGATAAATGGTATTATGTGGCTTCTGTTTTTAAAGCTACAATGTGTGTGAAGAGCTAAGCTTATATATACTAAGGATTACTCTTAGAATTTCTACGGAATATTACCAAAGAGGCTACAGGTTTTGCTTCCTTTCTTTTCACCTTCCCAGTCCGCATGCAGCCACAGCCTACCCTTCTGACTTGCTTCTAATATCAAAACCCAAGTTGGAGAAGAGCATCAGGGGACAGGGGCTACAGCGAGTTGACAACATATGGAAGGGGAGAGTCCACGTCCTTAAACCAGACACTCCATCCTCTGCCCCACATTCCAGGCAACAGTAGCACAGCTGCCTTTAAACATATGGATCTGTCACTATTACATCAAGTTTGGCCCTTGTTTGCTAGAAATTTAATGGAAACCTAAGCCCATTCAAGAACCAGAAAGCAAAGCACAGCAGAAGGCAGTTCCATCAGAAAATACCAGCTCTGTGCAATGAGTCCCTCTCATACATATTTACATCAGAAGGAACTATGATTTTTCACAGAAAAATGAAAGAAGACACCCACAGGAGTGGCCGACCTTTCAAACTCTGCTGGAGGTTATTATGGCTTAGTGGTCTAAACATCTGGCTTGGAATCTTTATTCTCAGTGGAACTATCTGTTCAAATTAAGCTGGCCTTGGTTTAAATTGGAGTGCCGAACTACACAGTCAATTGGGTTGATATTTTCCAGTCTTAATTTTTTTAAAAAAATACTGCCATTCCTCAGACTGGTTTTGGATATTAAACACAGTCCATCACTGTCCCTTTGCAACACAGTGTTTTAGCCACAGGCAAATCTCTCTCTTGTGCACCCACCATGCCTTTGTAGAAGCTAAAACTGTTCATATATTGCAATTGCTCTGGACATTTACACATGCAATTGCATGTAAGCACAAACAGGCATGTGGCTGTGGGCAAAACAGTCCCCATTCCACATTCACAGTTTTCAGTGCAACCGGCTCTTCAGAAGATGGAAACAATCCTACAGTCAAGTTTAATGAGGTCAGAATAGGGATGCCAGACCCCCGCCAGGGAGTCTTACCTGGCCAGCAGGGGGAAGTGCACCATCCATGTGCGCTCCCCTGCAGCGCTGCGTGCTCCCGTGCACTGCAGCCACCTGGATGAGGCCCATTTTGGCCCAGATCAGGCCTGGATTGAGGGCGCTGCGGCACGCAGAAGCATTCCTGCGCTCCACAGCAGCCCGAAACACGCCCATTTTGGCCTAGATAGGGCTCGTTTCAGGCCTCTGTCTGGATCGGGCCCGTTTTTGGCCACTGTGGAGTGCAGGAGCGCTCCCGCACTCTGCAGCTGCTCAAAACGGGCCCAATCCACACAAAAACAGGCCCGAAACGAGCCCGATCTGGGCTGAAACTGGCGCATTTTGGGCCACTGTGTAGGGCTGGAGTGCTCCTGCACGCCACAGCGTCCCCAATCCGGGCCCCTAGGGAGCGGGAGCGCGCTCCCAGGGGCCACGTGATACGTCATTTGCCGAAAGTGACTCCATCGCGCTTGCAGGACCGCATGTGCACTTTGCACGTGCACCCCCCCCACCCCCACAGCTAAGTGCCAGGATCCAATCCCCCGCCGGGAGGTTGAAGGGGCCTGGCAACCTTAGGTCAGAATGTATTCAGCACTAACGGGCATTGCTTGTTCTCTAAAATTTCTCTAAAATCAATAGACTCTCATGAACACATAAAGTTGGACTATCAACATCAATATTGTCTACTCTGCATGCATCTGATGAAGAGAGCTGTGTTTCTCGAAAGCTTATGCTACAATAAAATAGGTTAGTCTTAAAGGTGCTACTGGACTCTTTACTATTTTGCAACTACAGACTAACACGGCTAATTCCTCTGGATCTTTGTTTATACATTGCATCCTAGTATATGATTCTGATTCTAAACTCTGCATAATAGCAATCATTCAGTTTTACAATCCACATAATTAATAATTCACAGAAACACCAGGACCATATTTTGAGGAATATCTTTGTGAGAGTTGCAAGAATAATTTTAATCCTTGAACACTAGCATTTACTGAAACGATATATATCCAAGAGTTTTCTAGTCTTCCACACACGATTACATAACAAAGGGCCAGTCAGTATCGTTTAGTAACCACTAAGAGCCATCTTACACAGATTTATGCTGTTCTAACCTCACTGACTTCAATGGACTAAGAAAGAGTGTAGTTCTGTTTAGGCTGGAACTTCGACAGGAGACGTGGGTTTAACTGCTTGCTCAGTCACTCACAATGCTCATTTTACCTCAGAGCCAAGCTACAACTGATGAATGACACATGCCTGGCAAGTGAACAGACTCACGTCTATTCCTCCCTGTTCACTTGTTCATTACGTGACTGAGGGCCAAGCTACACATGACGAAAGACACTTGCCTGGCAAGTGGATTGAGTGGAGGGCAAGTGAACAGGGAGAAATACACTTGCCGTTCAAGTGTCATTCGTCACTTGTAGCTTGGCCCTCAGAGCAAGTGAATGGCAAGTGAACAGGGGGGAATCACGTGAGACTGTTCACTTGCCTGGCAAGTGTCATTCATCACTTGTAGCTTGGCTCCAAGTCTAACATACTTCCCAAGCTGGCGGGTGCAAAAGTGTACCCTTTCAAGTTTTTGTTAGTGGTGTCCCCTGGAACCTACCCAATGGTCAATGGAAATGGACCCTCCACGCCCTTACAGTTGCTACAAGAATTACACAACAACACTGGAGATTCAAAACCACACTTCCCATAATTCATTGGACTGAGGTCCTTAAAAACTTATCAACAGTTGAACGTATTGCATATAGAAGACAAGTGTATGGACTTATTTTTTAGAAATCTAGAGACTTACAGAAGCTTTATTAAAAATAAATAAATACATATTTTTTAAAAAAATTAAAAAGTTTTAGTTGATAGTTATTTTTGCCCCTTGCTAAATGTATCTAGCAGCTTCAGGATAATATTACCATTTAAATTTTCTATTAATAGATTCCTCCCCCCATTTTTCAGGGCAAATGACACAAAGTATGCTGAGTTCTTTCCTGAAGGAGAGGCTTTCCTTTCCTCCAGGAAAGGCAGAACATCCTCCTAAGAAAACATATGTGTTAAGTCGGATCAGCAGTTCATCCTCTCTCCAACACTTGACAGTTGAAAATTTACAATGCTGAAATTCATAATGACAAAAAAGCCTCTTTATTAAGTGCTCCGTTCCTGGCACTGGTGAGAGTCCAGTTTACAGGACATCCGGTCCTCGACCATCTGGAGCACGCCCTTGAGTAATCCACTGACAATGCAATCCTATGCAGAATTATTGCCATCTAAACCCAACTCTACATAGGATTGCACTGTGAGTGTCTGTTCTTCCATGAATTTGCCTAGCTCACACAGGAGGAGATTCCGCTCTTTTTTATTCCTGAAGCAGGTTGATTTCTTAAGAGATCCTGTCGTGTCTGGATTAGGTAAGGGAATAAACCTCAGCACCGTCTTCCATTTTTCTATATGATCCCTGACTTCATACGCCTCACTCACAGGGTGACAAATTACAGCCAGCATGCAGCGAACCAATTTTTGTGGCTCCCCAGGTACTCCTAAGAACAAAATTGAATGCATTGCCTGAAGCCTAGCACAATGTCCACCTCAGTACCTTGAAAAGCACAGTTATATTTGGCATTCAATTTGAGAATTGCCAATTTTCCCTGGTTTAGTAAACACAACCTAGTACGCAGAATGAAGGATCAGAAACCAATGCTATCTTTTATGCCACTTTATTGTATATAATAGGTAATGTATCTTAAAAGCAGCAGCCCTCTAAGAAGCTGTTATAACAAGCCTGTACTATGACAATAAAGCAACCGTTGCTGGCTTGGAACACCAAGTTTGGGCCTGCCCAGAGTAGATAGCTGGGGGGGGGGGGGGGATGACATCTTTAAAGAAATACCTTCCCATCAATAGCTGTCTTATATTTAGTTGAAATCAGGCACAAGCAATATAAAAGCCTAGTAGTCAATCTGCTGAGGAGAGTTTATGCTAACACTTCATGGTTAGTTGAGTTTGTCCATCAGCCCTTACAATACAGCCCCGTACAAACATATCTATGAATTATTACTAACGCATGCCTTGCTTGTTTATTTATTTAGACATGTATAACCCAATTTACTTCCCAGAGCAGCTTACAACATCATTCTCCCTTCCTCCATTTTGTCCTCTTAAGAACGGGGAAGAGCCATGGCTCAATGAAAGGGCATCTGCTTGGCATGCAGAAGGCCTCAAGTTCAAACCTGGGCATCTCCACTTTAAAAAAACGATCCACGCCCTATTTACAAGTTGTAGTGAATGTACGTACAATCCACGTACAGTGTACACTTGATCACTCTTTGTATGCGCCTCAAGTTATAGTCAACACAGGAAACTCATGTTGTAGTCAACACATGGACAGCTGATCATGCGATACAAACCTAAATTTATTCAGGTACTGGCCCACACTTTCATTCGTAAAGTGATGTGCCTTGACTCTTTCTTACAAACAGATGTATACGCACTTACAGGATGTACATGCGATCACTGTAACATGGGCTTAGGTACAATTTATTTTTATTTACTTTGTTTACACCCATCTTACTCCCCAACAGGGACCCAAAGCAACTTACATTGTTTTTCTTGCCTCCATTTTATCCACACAGCAACCCTATGAGTTAAGTTAGGCTGCGAGTGCATGACTGGTCAAAGGGAGGGTTGCCAGCCTCCAGGTGGTAGCTGGAGATCTCCAGGCAACAGAGATCAGTTCCCCTGGAGAAAATGGCTGCTATGAAGGGTGAACTCTAGGTATTATACCCCACTGAGGCCCCTCCCCTCTCCAAACCCTGCCTTCTCTAGGCTCCCCCCCCAAATCTCCCAGAATTTCCCAACCTGGACCTGGCAACACTAGCCCAAGGTCACCCAGCAAGCTTCCATGTAGCAGGAGGTGATGTGAAAGACCTCCACTCAAGACCCTGGAGAGAAAATGCCAGTCTCAGTAAATAATCTTGACACTGACAGATCAACGGTCTGATGTAGTATAAGGCAGCTTTATGTCACTTGGTCTACCTCCCTTTGAGGTAGATCATGTCACCCAGGGAGCCTCCATGGCAAAGCAGGGATTCAGACCTGGGTCTCCCACATCCTAGACCAGGGGTGGCCAAACTTGCTTAATGTAAGAGCCACTTAGAATAAATGTCAGATGTTTGAGAGCCACAAGACATGATGCGTTCAAGTGACTTCAGATGAAGAGATGGGTTTGGAGGAGTGTCCTGAAAATGATATCACAGGAAGGGGTGGGGTTTTGGTGCAGTATGCTGGAAGTGACATCATCAGGAGGGGTGGAGCTTAGGAAGAGCCATCACTTGACCTTTGACTTGTAAGTGAAATCAGAAAAGTGATGTCACATTCTTGCTAGGCTTCACTCCCAAGTCCCCAGGTAATTTCTGAGTTAGACCTGACAACCCCAACATTTTTATTGAATATATGAAAGTCATGGAAAGAAAGAAGGAAGGGGAAAAGGAAAAGGGAGGGAAAGACATGGAAAGAAAGAAGGAAAGAAGGAAAGGGAGGGAGGGATAGACATGAAAAAGGAGGAAAGGGAAAGGAGGTAGGGAAATAAACTAAAATAAAATATAATGTATGGCCACAGCGATACTCAGAGACCACTGGGAGCTGCACAATATGTCTAGAAGAGCCACATGTGGCTCCCGAGCCGCAGTCTGCCCATCCCTGTCCTAGACCAAAACTCTAAACACTTCACCACACCAGCTCTCTGCTTTTAACCCTGGTTAAGGTCTCAAGTAAAAACTGAAAAAATGGTTTTGATTGGCAATGTTGAGCCCTGCCCCTATGCAGAATGTTAGGGGAGAGGAGAGAGATTAGCAAGGCCTTCCTGTTATATTGCAAGCAAAGAAGCTGGAGAGAGAGGGAGACTGTATCTGATCAAACCAAGGTTTGCATCCAATCACTGGCTTAGGGCCAAGCTACACATGACAAATGACACTTGAACAGCAAGTGTATTTCTCCCTGTTCACTTGCCCTCCACTCGATCCACTTGCCGTTCAAGTGTCATTCGTCATGTGTAGCTTGGCCCTTAGTCATTCAGAAGGAATGCTTAGCTACATACACATTTTGTCTGTATGTTAAAGAGGGTTTGTTTGAGCCATCTGGTGATCCTCTACATAGTAAATGATGACAGCGATGATTGTGTAGTGTAATTCAATACCTTTCATTTTTATTGTGTTGTGATTTATTTTTATGCTACTGGGATATCTTGCTGCATTACTGTTTCATTAGCCATTGGCTGTTTTATTAGTGGTTATGGTGTGGTTGATTGTTGCTTTGTTATTTTTAAATGATTTGAACCAGTTCCTTTTATGCAAGCCATTTCTAGGACTGTCTGAATTGAGAGACCAGGGACAAACATCTCAAATAAACACTTGCCATTCCAGAATAGCAGCCATTACAAAAATTCCGTGCCAACCATTCTAGCCCTTGCCGCATTTTGATATGCGCTATGCAGCCCTTTGTAATTCTTTCTGAAGAAGTCTTTAAAGGAGGGGAACGGCTGTGATGACAGCGCTTCTGAATCTCCAAAAGACGCATCAGTCTGAATCGTTGGACGACAAGGCGAGAGCCACGCTTTGCCAAAGCACATCAAACAGCTCTTTGAAATATAAAGAAAAGATCATCACCCTTGAAGGTGTGGACTTGAGCCCAGTCTAAAACAATCAAAGTACAGTGGAAACCCACAAGTTGGGGGAAGTACTGGAAAAGACTATATACAAAGATGGTAATAAATGTTTATAAATATTTATAAACAGATAGTAGGTAAAGTGCAAAGTGTACAAGTGCTATACTCTAATATAAATATAGTCATATAAATAGAATGATATAAATAATTCCAGAAAACCCAATCTTCAGTAAATATCCTTATACAAAAATGTCTATGTACATAATATCAGCAACAGCCTGGAAGTCAAGCAGACGTAGCCCAGCAACACAAATCGGAGTAATGCTTGTTCTCTTCTCTCCTCTAGGTGTGGACACAAGCGGTGCTCCTGAAGATTATATGTAGGTATCCAACAGGTAAATATAAGTAGGTACCATTTTACTTGTCTTTCTATATTATTTTTAACAGGTGGACCCAAAGCAACCCTGAATTTATATAGACCTAACAAGAAACCAGTTGGGGAAAACTTGTTTCATTGAGAGCCAGTTTGGTGTAGTGGTTAAGAGCGTGGGACTCCAATCTGGAGAGCTGGGTTTGATTCCCCACTCTTCCACTTGAAGGCAGCTGGGTGACCTTGGGCTAGTCTCAGCTCTCTGGAGCTCTCTCACCCCCACCCACCTCACAGGGTGTTTTGTTGTAGGGATAATAATGGCATACTTTGTAAACCGCTCTGAGTGGGCATTAAGTTGTCCTGAAGGGCGGTATATAAATCGAATGTTATTATTATTATTATTGATGGAACTTCATCAGGGGTCATTTGATTGATCCACCACAAATCAACAAGCACACTTGAAATTTCCTGTGTGTCTGTATCGGTGCAGTTAGAATCTTGGCTGACATATAAACATTTATTATCATCTTTGTATACAGTCTTTTCCAGTATTTCCCCCAACTTGTGGGTTTCCACTGTACTTTGGCTCTTCTGTTGGGGTGAGGTTTTCTTGTTTTTTCCAGTCTAAAAAAAGGCTGCTCAGGAGGACATCCCAAGGAATTGAAAGGGCCTTTGTTCTTGAGTAAGCAATGGTTAGGATTGCAAGACGAAGAGCACAGCACCTGTCTTCTTGTACCAGAGGAAAGAACGTTCATTGATGCCCACACAGACCTTGAGTGGCATAGCAGCTGAGCACGTGAAGGACATATACGCCCTACAGCAAGAGTGACGAAATCTAGCAACAGCATTTGAAAGGGAAGTCTGAGCGAAGCACGCAGCAGCAAAGAATGACTTCAAAATAACTTGGGCAGAGGCAACCTCAGGTATCCCAGTACTGAAAATCCCTGCAAAGATCAGTACCATCAAACGGCAAAATAGCACTTGGGATGCAAAGAACCTTATGCCTTGTGCACGCTTCCACACATACTTGATCCAGAGGAGTTAGCCGTGTTAGTCTGTAGTAGCGAAATCAAAAAGAGTCCAGTAGCACCTTTAAGACTAATCAATTTTATTGTAGCATAAGCTTTCGAGAATCACAGCTCTCTTCGTCAGATGCATGGATGCACTCCATGCATCTGACGAAGAGAGCTGTGATTCTCGAAAGCTTATGCTACAATAAAATTGGTTAGTCTTAAAGGTGCTACTGGACTCTTTTTGATTACACATACTTTGAGTGGTTGGTTTTTTTCCTATCAACAGCAACATTGGAATCATTGGGGGCTGCCACAATGGGCTATTAAGCGGTGGGGGGGAAGACTGCTGCCAAAAAAAGGAGGCAGAAAAGTCTCTGTGCACGTATAAAAAGTTGCACAGATCCTGACCAATATTTTTTGCAATTATTACAGAACATTAACATGTATCCCACCACACAGCTCCTCCAATGAAACAGCATTTCCATTGGCAGAAAAAGGGGCGGAGATTCTGGCTGACTCCCCTGCAACTCCCTACACATACTCCACACACTGCCCACTACTATGTGGTTTCTGAGAGTTTGCTGGCTCCCAGGAACTGGGATGTCCTATTCTGTTGAGTCCATGGATGGTTAGATACATTTCAGTGAGGTGAATCCAACCCTACTCCAAGCAGCCATTCTTCAACTTAAGTAGTTCTTCCTCCAGTGGACTGGAAGGAAGCTTCAAACCTGAGCCAAAAGGAAAGCTGGGGCATAAATATTTTAATTAATAAATGAACTTTGCTCAGTGGCATGGTGGGATACACCTAGGATCCACCCCAGTGTTTTTCTATTCAAGAACAATGCACGAGGCCAAGTGACATGGTGTTCTGCAGGCCACAGAGCATACGGATGGTGCAAAAATATTTGGACATGCAACAAAAGTCTGCCTGGCTGCTGAAGCAAATGTATCCTAGAAGGCATGTCAAGGAATCTCCTGTTGTGCTGATGTCTGGCTCTACCAACCCCGAACTTTATTTTAGCAGACATTTATTCCGCACACCTGTCTCTGTATAATGAAAGGTTTCCCTAAAAGCTTCCTTGATTTAAGTGAACAAACAGCTACCAATATGGGCCTCTCCACAAGGAGGGAGATCCTTCAGCAGCCCCAATTCTGCTATAATAGCATTAGACAATGCAGGCCTGCAGATACAAAGCCCAGCGCATTCTTGCTAAAAGCAACCCTGCTCCTTTCAGTGGGGTGTACTCCGTCATCAAAGCATTCCCGGGAGGAGAATGCACACCAGGAATATCAAAAAGTTTTACTGCTGCGGTTGCTGTTGTTCACGTAGCATTCGGTGAAGCTGAAGTGAATGCTGAGAAGTCCATAACGAGGGTTGTTTTTTCACAGAAAAAAGTAATTAAATTTGCATTTTAACTATTTTGTTACAGCCATAATAGATGTTCACATGTTCAAATGTTCTGTGCAAAAAAAAAAAGAACAAATAAGAAATCCATCACCAAAATCAAGGCAATTTGCCAAAAAAAATATTTTAAAACATGGTAAGTACATAACTGAAAACTGAAGGATTCTCGTTTTAGTTAGATTGTTAGACATGCAGCTGAAGCAATCAGTTTACAGGCACCATCCCAAGTAGAGTTACGTTCTTTGAAGTTCATGGACTTCAACAGACTTAGAAGGGTGCAACTCTGTTCAGGGTTGCACTGTTAATGAACTTATTGTTACTAATGAGTTAGTATGTTTGTTTATCTTATATACTAATAGTGAAGTGGTCCTGATCTGTGGATACAAATCTGGAGACTGAAGCCATAAATGGACATAATAGATCTTCCTACACACCTGAAAAATGCCCCAGGTTAGCAGAAAAATCTGAAAACTACCCCCCCCCACACACACACACACAAAATGATTAAAGGAGCTCCTATGGTTTTAACCAGATCCCCTCAGGGGCTGTTGCTAGGCAACCATAACAGTTAAGTCAGAATTCCAAGCTTGGTTTCTGTCAGGAAAAGGCAGGGGAAAAGGCCCTTTCCAGAGCTGTTTTGGCCTTTGAGGGAGGACTCATGGGGGCTAGGCCCAGAAGGAACCACCACATGACTTGATACCACATGCCCTGCATGACTCACCCAGGTCTGGCAGTTTGCTTCTACTCAACAGCAGTCCCCCCCCTCCCCAAGCCAGTGTAGTGTAGTAGTTAGAGTTTCAGAGTAGGATCTGGGAGACTAAGGTCTGAGTCACCACCCTGCTGTAGAAGCTCACTGGGTGACTGATTCAGTCACACACTCTCCGCCTAACCTACCTCTCAGAGTTGTTCTGAGAAATAATATGGAGGCAACAAGCATGATGTAATCTGCGAGCAAAGGTGAGCATATGGGGTTGCCAGGAGGAGGGAAAGAGGAAATAATGTGGGGAAAGAGATACAGAGAAAAGCGAAGTATCTCCCACAAGTCCTTGCAGCTTCCCCACCATTCAACTGGGCCTGGCTCAGCCAGCCCCATGCAGCTGGGCCATAGGGGAAAGGCTGCCTGGGATGGAAGAGAGAAAGGGGAAAACAGGGTGGCAGACAAAAGTGGTGGAAAGGAGAAAAGGAAGCAAGAAAAGGGGAGAAGATGTAGGGGGCAGATAAGGGAAAGAGGACATGGTGTGGAAGGGGAACATGAGATGTCCCCATAAGTCCTTGTGGGTCCCCCACTTGTTTAGCTTATTCTCACTGAGAATCAAAGTGGATTATTGAGTACAGAAAAAGGAAAAAATATAATCATACAGGATATGATCACATTATTTAGGTTATTTGTCCTGATCCAGCATAACAATAGATCCAAGAGTACAATGCAGCGTGGAACAATGTAACCCACATGAAGGCGTGGATCTATATACAAGGGAGGCAATGTAGTATGTTTACTGAACCACAAAACATATTTGGTGGCCTTGGCTAAGTTGGTCATTCTTTCTTTCTCCCTGCCTTATAGAGAGTCATTTAGAAGAACTGTAAAGAATAGTAATTTGTACGCTGACAACTGGTTAGGCCCCTAATTGTGAGAACAATCCTCCACTTCAGTGAATACCTAAGGCCATTCATTAGCAACAACAGCGTTAATTAAAAGGATCGCCCCTCAACCACCCATTTTAAAAACAGTGAAAATGAGAATCGTTTACTTTCAAAAAGTAACTTGTATTTTTTTTAAGGATGAGCTGTCTTGAGGGAAATCGTATTTACAAAGGAAGAGAAATTATCAAACAGCTGCAGGTGCCCCTGTGAGGACCAAAAAACATACAAGAGGGAGTCACTCAGGACTAAGGCAGAGGTTTCTGCAAACATCTGGGGAGCCCCAGAATTACAGAAAAAATGAATAATAAAAAATTGGGGACGCGAGAGTAAACACATCAAAAATGTAAATTGCGATGGTTCCAGACACCCAAACATGAGAGGGGAGAGGTCTGGATGATCTTGGGTTAACTAGATACTGTGTGACAAAGGGTTGGCTTCAGCCGGCAGGAGCAAGGAGCCAAACGGTCAAGTGGACTACTGAGCAGAGGAAAGGATGGGGGGGAGCAGAAAGGTGAATGGGCAGAAGGTGAAAACACCAGGCAGCTGGCCAGATGTGTTTGGTGGAGAGAAAAAGTGGATGACTAGGCAGCAGGGCAAGCTGCCAAGAGAGGACAGGCAGGTGAGCGAGGGGATGCAATGAGAAAAAGTAGACAGATGTGTGAATGTCCATGGGCAGAAAGATCCAGAGGAGTTAGCCGTGTTAGTCTGTAGTCACAAAATAGCAAAGAGTCCAGTAGCACCTTTCAGACTAACCAACTTTATTGCAGCATAAGTTTTCAAGAACCACAGCTCTCTTCGTCAGATGCATGGAGGGTATGAAGAAACTGGCCAGAAATATACAGGTGGTGAGGGGGGAGTAGATGCAAATCAGTTGCAAAAGTCATGAAAGAGGTGGCATGCACAGTTCAGGCAGACGAAGAGAACTGCGGTTCTCAAAAGCTTATGCTACAATAAAGTTGGTTAGTCTTAAAGGTGCTTCTGGACTCTTTACTATCATGGGTAGGAAGAATCGGGTAGGAAGGTAGGCAACAGAGACTGACTGAGCAGGTGGAGGGGGGAACAGAGCCACAGCTGGAGTGGGAAGAAATTTCCTCTCCCCTGAGAGTCTTCACAAGTCCTGCTCCTCTGACTATCTAAAGCAGTCTCTGGCATTCTTTCCCAGACTCTTCACATTCCATCACACATTAGTGTGACCAGGAAAGCAAATTAAGAATGAGGCCAAGAGGAAAGAGTCACCAATGGCGTACCATCAGCTTTCCCCACGGCACTGTGAACCTATTTGTTTTGTCATAAAAGTGAATGGTTCTATCTGATTTTTACTCTACCTTTTCTCCCAAGAGTTTGGGAGGGGGGCATATTCATGCTCTCCTCCCCCATTTTATCTAAACAACGCCCCCCCCCGAAAGGGAGGTTAGGCTGCAACAGAGTGACCAGCTTTATCGAGTTTTGTGGCACTCAAGTTTTCAACCTCCGCCGAATCTAACACTTAGCAGCACACTGGCTCTTATTTATATCTGTCAGAGTAAATGAGATGCATTACACTCATCGGAAAGGAGAGACCACTGTTGTGTTGAGGACAAAATCTATCCATTCCTCTGCACAACACCAGGGTCCCTGACTCTCTCTCAAAGGGATCTTGCAGAGATGAAATGAGGGAGGGAGGAAAGGTCTGCTCCCCCCTCCAATCTTTGCCATATAAGCTCTCCCCAATGGCTGTTCCAACCAAATAAATACATTTCATCTTCCTCCGATCAACATGTGCATCTGACCAACATGTACACATAGAGCTAGATGAAATCTTAATAAATAGGTGAAGGACTTGCAAGAGATAAAAATTATGCTGACAGAATATCGGCATTAATAACAAGAGGCACATCCTTGAATTTGCACGATACTGTTGAGAATTTTGCACAGGGTACTCTTAGTGTGTTTTAATACCCAAACAGGAGAAGCAGTTTTTGCTTTTTCTACACCTCGTTCAGAGGCAAACACAATATAGGCCAGAATGTATTTGCATTTATAAAAACCACTTCTCTCCCACTTTCTGTTCTGCAGATAAAGAATCCCAGTCGATTACTGCATGCTAACTGGTCCCTTTGATGCAATGTCTGCAGGGGCCGGGCTTGTAATTTGAGCAGGGCAGTTGCCACCTGCTTGCCTTGCAGATGGACGTGGGAACTCACCCAGAAGAGCAGATTGAGGGCATAGAGCAGGCAGCGCAAACACTTCACGGAGTCCTCTCTGGCCATTGTGCGCGCCGCTTGGGTGAACGCCCCATCCTCAGCCAGGCTACGTCCTATTGTCAAAGCCCCCGAACAGCCAAATCCAAGCACTCTGCAAAAGAAGGGAGGGAAGCGCTTTACGGAGGATGACGGGGAACGACTCAGCGCAGAGTGGGAAGAGATGCCCAGCAGGAACTTTGCAAACTTTTCCGCGCTGCTGCGAGCTGTTTGAACTTTCAGAGAAACGTCAAAAGCGCTTGAATCTTGCACTGCCAGAAAACGGACTTTCCTCCAAACCAAAGCATATGTTGAAAGCAAAGTACAAGATGGCACCTTTCTAATCAATGTTAATTAACACACACACATAAACATCCTGGCTCTTCCTTTCACAAAATCATGAACAGTGAGTAGAACCAGAGGGGCGTGCTCGGAAAGGGGTGGGAAAAGTTGATCCTTTTATTTCACAAGAACCACAGGGACGTTAAGGCGACAGGTTAACAAATCTGTGTTCGATCATCCCGGCACAACTCGAGCCCCGAGTTGACACGTCTCGGAACGGGCTGCTCCTTGCGCCTGGCTTCTTCTTCCTCCCTTTCTCAAACTTGGGGGAGGAGGGGGTGCTTTTTAGTAACCGCGCCTCCCACTTTCCAGTGGGTGTATATGGGGGAGCTGTCCGATTGCAAAGGAAAAGCAAAGAAAAGCGTGCACTGAAAAAAAAACCGGGGGGGGGGGGTAATCGCTAAGAAACGACAGGCAGGAAACCCTCTCGGGTGTATTACAGCTGGGGCAGCGCAAAAAAACTCCAGCGATGGACTTATTAATCCCCCCCCCCACTACTTTGGGTAAATCAATAGCAGTAACATTCCGACTTCTCTGCCCAGCGGGCATTTCTATTACTTTCCCGTCCGATCGGAGCTGCCTTGCACCCCAGCGCCTATTCCCTTGCACGGCTCTTAAAGGGAGGTCGAAGAGACAGCTGAATGGCTTACCATGCTTTCCCCGTGGGGTGCAAACCAGCCCCGCTCCCCTGCTCCGATCGGGCCGGTCCAGAGCGCAGCCCGGACTTCCCCGATCCGCCAAGGCGCGGGCGAGCGCTGCAACTTCAAACTCTCCTCGCCTCCCTCCTCCTTCCGCAGCCCGGGCTGGTGGCTCCGTGAAAGGCAGCGACCAGCTGCACGAACCGCTGCCACGCATGCTCCGCGCCCCGCTCCCAGGCTTCCGGCGGGTCTTAGAGCCACGCCGACTCCGGTGAGCTCCGCTTGCCTGAAACCTGCCCGGAGCTCGCGGGCTGCGGAGGGAGGAGAAGAAAACGGGCTGCCCTGTTTAGACGCGCGGCTTTCGGGGGGGGGGGGGGCAGAAAATCACGCCGGGAAGACGAATGGGCTGCAAGGGGCATTAAACAAATAGTGGTGGCACCCAAGACAGTGTTAAAGACACTCGCGAATACTATTTTAGAAATGAAAACATGACAATGTCATGCTTTTATTAACCCTTTCTCTGCAGAAGTGCTCCCGGAACACCGTGGAACCGGAACTGGTGCTAAATAAATGCTAGAACCACAAGAAACAGCGAAATAGAAAAGAGTCCAGTAACACTGTTAAGACTAACCAACTTTACTGTAGCATAAGTTTTCGAGAATCACAGTTGTCTTTGTCAGATGCATCTGACGAAGAGAACTGTGATTCTCGAAAGCTTATGCTACAGTAAAGTTGGTTAGTCTGAAAGGTGCTACTGGACTTTTTTCTAGTTTGATACTACGGACTAACACGGCTAACTCCTCTGGATCTATGAACAAGAAACTGTGGGAAGCATTAAAGACACCGAAGAACAATATTTTATAAATGAAAACACTTGAGCTGGCACACTTTTAGTAACCCTTTCCCTGCCAAAATGCTCCCAGAATATCATAAAATGGCCCCGAACAGGCACTAAATAAATAGTACCACAAAATAGTGGGAATCATTAAAGACACTGCAAAACAATATTTTGGAAATGAAAATATGGAAATATCAAGCTTTTATTAACCCTTTCCCTGCCAAAATATTCCCAGAACACTACGGAACAGGCCGGAACTGGCACTAAAGATATGCTAATACCACAAAAAAAAAACAGTGGAAATCATTAAAGACAAGGTGGTCTGGAGCTAGGCTTACCAACAGCTCTGCAGAAAAATGTCTTGCCCTTTTAATAGGGGAAATGGGCAGTTGACGCTTTTCATGGTATGGAATGGCCAGGAGACACTTAAGAACAAGACATATGTATATACAAATATCATTGCAGGAAAATCTTGAATTAAACATAAAGGTTATAATCCATCCAAACTAGCTCTTCCACTTGCTCAGACGTTGCACAGAAACTGTCTGAAATATATAATGAATATTCTATACAGTGCAAAGTGTGCATCAATGCAATATAAGTGTAAAGACAAGAAATAACCGTATTATCAAAAGACAAGGTATATACATATAAACATACTATCCAAAATGGTCCAGTCACAATTCCAACAGGAGTGCATGCAGGCACTCACCAATACTGCAAATATACACCAATATAAAGGTGCTCACAGGCACTCAAGTGCAATCCATAGGTGCTCACAGGCACTCCATGAAATCCAATCAAAGAGAAGGCGGCACAAATGTCAAAAGTGAATTTTAACTCCAGTATTGAAATATGAGGCTGTGATGTAGCAGATGGAAGCGCGATATCCGAAGCCACATCAGCCACGCCATACAGAATGAACAAGTAACAGAATCAAAAAAATAAAGGGTGTGAACAGGTGCCGTCTATTGGGTATAGAAGGACTAAGAACCTACGAGATGTCTTGGTGCATTCATCTTTTGGCACTGAGATGGATGAGAGGCAACTCCCAAGAGGGCATTTCCCTTGTGGGAGCTGTAATATCTGCCCCTTAACTATGAAACTTTTGGAGGTCATAAACCCAAGCACCAGAAAACAATTGTGTTCATATGCCTTTTCCACTTGCAAAACGCCCTGGTAGTTTATCTAATTAGGTGCAGCTGCCCTATGTTATATGTTGGAAGCACTATCCGCCCTCTTAAAGTACGGATTCAGGAGCATTTGTCGCGTATTAAACATAAAATCATGGAGGCTTCTCTAGTGGAACATTTTTTATAGATACATAGGGGACAGAGAGATCTTAGGGTCTCAGTACTAGAGGTTCTTAATACAAATAATTGTACAAATGTTCAACAGAGATTGTTACCATTGGAGTCCAGATGGATTCACAGACTTAATACCTTAGCACCTGCTGGTCTTAATAACACTTTGGACCTTACATGCTATTTGTAAATTCCAGCTTTATATTGCACAATCTCATCTCTATTTCCCCGACTCAGCAGGATCTGCTTCCTTGGAGGTTGTGGTTCCTTTATTTTCTTGATTCTGTTACTTATTCATTCTGTAAATGAGCTACTGTTCCTTTAAGGTTATTATATAAATGCTCTGATAGGGAAAGAGTGATCATGGCGTTCAGACCATCAGGCTATCATTAATATGGCGGAGTAAGATAGATACGTGGATATGTAGTAAGTAATTTGCCTTGAGTATGGTGAATATGATATTTTTGCATTATGTATATTATATATTTGGTAATATTGCTTTGCTACATATCAGATATGAGAATAACGTGCCTGTGAAGAAGTGACTCTCACGAAACGGGTTGGAATAACGTATCCTGGCAAATCCCGTAGGCATGGCTGACGTGGCTTTGGACATTGCACTTCCATCTGCTACATCACAGCCTCATATTTCAATATTGGAGTTAAAATTCACTTTTTGACATTTGTGCCGCCTTCTCTTTGATTGGATTTCATGGAGTGCCTGTGAGCACCTATTGATTGCACTTGAGCACCTTTATAGTGGTGTATACGTATATACCTTGTCTTTTGATAATACGGTTATTTCTTGTCTTTACATTTATATTGCATTGATGCACACTTTGCACTGTATAGAAGTAACCTGGGGCTTAAAACATGGCTCGAGCCAATAGGGGTCCTCCGACTGAAGGCTTCAACTAACAATCAAAAAGAGATGTCCTATTAATATGTATAATCAACCAAACAAAGTAAACTGCTTTAAGCATTGCTCCCCATAGATCAAATTAGGCAATGGGTCAAAATGAAAGTGAGTGCAACAATGATGGAAAAGGTGTGTGTGTGTGAACATTGAACATTGGATGAATGTGAACAAAACCAGTGATGGAAAAATTGACAACACTTTGTCAACAAAAATTGACAAAACCTTCAATTGAGACCTGAAAACAGCTTTTGCTCTTTCAGAGAAACTGTTTATCAATACAAAATAAATGGGATGGACCTTTTTGTTGTACTCTCCCAACCAAGACACAGACATTCCTCCTAAGAGCTTAATGATTTCTTTCATTAACATAAACTCTAGTCTTTTTCATAAAGCATCAAAATATAAATGCTTATTTAAATAAAACCTATAAAGATAGAACAGATAAACATAAGAATTAAGTTTCTTAACATTTCTTAACTAAATCTAAGTCAATCAGATTAACTACGAAATGCATTCAAGTTCTCATAGCACACATTACAAGGGTAAGTTTCCCACCTAGATCTCCATGAGATTTCTTTCAGCCAGATCCCTGATCTGCTATTTGCGTTAGCATTTTTATATTTTTTCTAAAGCAGAAATCTAAGATCTTTTTCATGTGATAACATAGATAAATCTCAAACTAATCATAATTTAATTAATTATTTATATTTCCAATCATGTGACATTCTACATAGCCAAAAGTAACATTATGACCAGCTGCATCATAAGAGATATAACTCAGGAAAAATAACCGGAAAAGTTACATGAGCAGATCTTCATTCGTCCTTCCTAACAATTACAGAACATTTATTTGATACTGTTCACTATTTTTAATTGGCTGTCAAAGATAAAGGAGCACCTATGTAGTTATACAACATGCTAGGAAAAAACCCAGTAAAGTTCATACAGAGTTATTTAAAATACATATATATCAAATATTTAAAAAACAAAAATAAAAAATATCAAACATAAAAAATATCAAAAAGATAAATATTTTTGTTTGTAAGGCTGACTGTATGACTAGAAATATGTTTTTATTTTAATGATGTTTTAAAATGTTTTAAGGAAATGGAATTTTATTTTAATGGGTTGTGATCCGCCCTGAGCCCACTCGCGGGGAGGGCGGAATAGAAATGTGGAATAAATAAAATAAAAATAATGTACTCTAAACTGTATTTCCATGACACCCTCCCTTGCCCTGTGAACTTAAGCATTTTGGTAAATATAAAAGTGATACAAAATATAAATGCATTGCACAATGTGTGAGTGTACATATACAAGCTTTAGAATTTTTATTGGATAATACTGCAAAGCATGATTACTGAGAAAGCTGCTTACATTGCTTTCATTGTGGACAGTGGCTTGTAGATCAAAACAATCTGGTGAGCTGTCTTCATGCAGAGTGCACTTGATTCGGCTTTTGATTCTGCTTTTGTTCAGCATGGATGAATCAATGTGTCAGCAGTGAATGTATGTATCACTCCCCTCCAAATGGCCTTTTAAATTTTACTGCCTATAGTGTCAAAGCAATTAAAATTAGCAATACAGGTATTAAGCTGCTAAGATCTTGTACGTTCTTATCTATTGAAAGCATTTGTACCATCTCAAGGGGCAGGACTTTGATTCTAAACCCAATTTAACACTAAAAAGAAA
The DNA here is from genome assembly GCF_028583425.1 of Eublepharis macularius. Taxonomy (NCBI): domain Eukaryota; kingdom Metazoa; phylum Chordata; class Lepidosauria; order Squamata; family Eublepharidae; genus Eublepharis; species Eublepharis macularius. The sequence goes on from NC_072798.1 coordinate 80,482,821, forward strand.
ACATGTCACATAAACACCAGCAAACAAGTTCCTTTTGTCAAAGGGGAAATGTTTCCTATAAATAAGAAAGAGACAAAATCTTTTTTTACTGTGTTCATTAGTAAAACTATAAAGCTTCTCAGGAAGATTAATCCTGGAGAATACTGCAGAAGATGTACTAACTGGCTTTTCTAGTGTTTTTTAGCTGACTTGATTCTTAAAGGAACGAAGCTGGAAATAGTGCTATATCTGATGCAAAACAATTGCTTTACATACGTAATAGATAGTAGTATTATCACAACTGGTAAGTCAAAATATCTAAATTTATATACTCTTATAAAGTCACAAAATATAGCTTACTTGTTAAGATGTCCAGGTAATTAACATCTCCTATCCTAGTGCAAAAAGGTTTCTGCAAAAGGTTACTTCAGGTGTCCAATCTACATTGGTTGTAAAGTTAATCTGTTGGCTAGGTTAAATTATCAGAACGCATACCTTTTTAATGGCACAAAATTAGAACCAAACTCATAAAATTATCTGTTAACTGCCCGGGGCTAAACAACAAAATTAAGGCTAGGAAAGTGAATTCTGCCCTAACCAAATTTCAAACCTCACTGTTGTTTCTTCAGGAAACACATAAAAAGAATGCCGCACTCCCAGTTCTACAATCAAAATAGTTTGGTCAGCAGTACCAAGCCCCTGGCTCATCCAAATCTAGGGAGGTGGCAATATTATTATCAAGAGAGACCCAGTTTTCTTTGAAAGACTCATTAATTGACAAAAAAGGTAGATATTTGTTCCTAAAAGGCCATCTAGAACAAGAAGTTACTTCAAGTCACCCTGCCGGGATCAGGAGCTGAGCAGCTCCTGACAGACCATATTAAAGGTAAGTGTTGCTTAGTTAATAGTATAGTCCAAATGGTTAAATCAGTTCTTTTTTTCTTTTTTCACAGGCATAAAGACATACATGTACTCCTGTGTTCAATCAATGGACAGAGGCACAACTTGGTGGGGTTTTGCCTGCCATCAGTAGGCACCAGGCAACCTTATTCTGATGTCAGGCAACTACCTAGCTGCTCAGTGGCTCACAGACCTAGGAAAGTGGAGGCCCATTGCTTGACTAACAAGCAGGGCTCATTTTGAGAGGAAACGCGCAGGAATGCAGTTCTGGTAGTTCCCCAAAGAGGTCACATGTCAGGTGGCCATGCTCACCTGCCTCTCAGCCATTTGGGCCTGTTTTGGCCTGGAATGGGGCCAAAACAGCCCAGATTGGGCCTCTGACGGGTGGTGGATCATTCTCCCAATCAGCAGCGGCCCAATCCTGACAATTTTGGGCCCCTTTTCAGGCATTTTCAGCCTCTTTTTGCCATTTTGGGCCCAATTTCAGCACTGAATGGCCAGGATTGGGTCCAAAACAGCCAGGATAGGTGATGTCAGGGGGTGTGGCATATGTAAATCAATTATTCTAATGACACACTTCCGGTGATGGCAAGGGGCATGGCATATGCTAATGAGTTATGCTAATGAGTTATTCTAATGAGTTCCTCCAGCTCTTTTAGTAGGAAATGACCCCTGCTAACAAGATATTACAAAACCAAATAGTAAATGTACCAAAAGCAGTCCCATGACTAGGGCTGTAAACCAGAGATTCCTCACTAACAACACCATACCTTTCAGTTTTCCAATCAGAAGTAAAAGATGAGACAACAGGGTTATCATGGGTGGAGCCCAGCGTTCTCCTGGAATTATTGCTAATTTCTAAACTGCAGCAATCAGTTCTCCTGGAAGCAATGTCAGTTTTGGAGGCTGAACTCTATGATATTCCACACAGTCAAGGAGAAATGGAAGTCTTAGCGTGCCACCAAATCTCCTCTAAACTCCCTAACCTCTCCAAATTCTGTACTCCCCAAGCACCAACACTAAATCTCCAGGAATTTCTCAAGCCGATGTTAGCAACTCTGTGACGCAGGCACAGCTGCTTCTGCTTGTTTCTCCATTCCAGGCACATTTCCAGGCACATTTCTACACATTTGACATTAAGCAACTTTCTGTCTTCAGTGCTTTTATAATGGGATAGGTTTGTAGTCTACTGCAATGACTATTATTCTAGGTATCATCCTGTATTTACTGCACTGTTTATAGTATACCTTGCCTTCCACCATTTGTTATTTGCATTGTCTTTTAATTCTGAGCAATTGCATTATCAATTGGCTGTCTTACGTTGTATGAGTACATTGCTTTTATTTTGTATCCCCCACCCCGCCCCCAGAGTCTCAGCAAGAAAGTCAGCTAAGTGTGGTGTAGTAATAGTAGAATGTCATACAAGGAACTGAGAGATCCACGTTCGAATCCCCATTCTAACATGGAAGCTCAAAGGGTGACCTTGGGCCAATTACACACTCTCAGCCCAAGCTACATTACAGGGTTGTTTTGAAGATGAAGTGGAGGAGAATAATCTAAGTTATTTCGAGTCCCCATTGGGGAGCAAGGGAAGATATAAATGATATAAGTTAATGCAAAAATGAAATAAACACTGCCATAACCAGAATAAAGGAGATTGCTTTTCTCCTTTTAATTGAAATGGGATGTTTTTGAAAGCATGCCTATGTCCTTGATCTGTTGTCTTTAGGCATTTTTGTTTTAAATCTCAGAAGTGACCATGAGCTTCGAAAATATGTTTAATATACTGAAGCTATATAAAAACACACACACATAGGCAGTACATTTCCTGGGATTTTATGCCTTAGTGTAAAAGAGGTAAAATATGCTTAAAGATAGTTCTTTTATTTCACTTCTCTTTCTATGATGAATTGTATAGCGTGAGCATTTCTGGCACTAAGGCAGGTTTCACATATGAATGTTTGGCAGGCTCTGTAGGTCTAATGAACAGTCCCCAAGGAGTGCTTCTTTCTACTGGAGTGTCAACTTTTGTACAATTTCCATGACACTAAAACTGGGAAAAAGTCTATGCAGAAAGTTCCCAGCAAAGTAAAGTGGTACAATGAAACCGGAAGTGTTAGCAATTCGCCCACAATTCAGAAAGTCCTTTTCAATTTTGTTCTGTATGAAGCAAGCAAGCAGAAAACATCCCAAGGAAAATTAAATTTGTTTATAAGTGAAAATGAGTGGGGGAATTTTTTGATTTATATTACTTAGTCATTTTTTAAAATACAGAATTGAAAATCAAAGTAGTACAAAGATATATTGTGTGCTTTAATGCTGCAGTTATTTATGCATTTTCGTATCCTTGAGTATCGAAATCACTCCATGTACTTTAGTGGAGTGTTCAGAAATAGAAATTGCAGTATATTTTTATTAATATGTTAACTGGCATGTACTGCTTTCATAGGCTGTGCAGTGAGCTGACACTGAAAAGTAAGAGAATTGTTGTGTCTGTGTGGATGTAAGGTAGTTTATATGTACAACTCCCAATGAAGTTTCTCATGAAACAAATTGCATAGTAGCCGGCCCCTTGTTGGGTCATCAAGGTCTTCCCTTTGGATGTTGGTGCCACCTGAAAGAAAGTAAAAACAAATGGGAGATTGATAATTGTTCATTACTACTTACCTGAGCCTTCCAGTGTTTCCTTCCATGATGAACTTTGCTTTCTGCGCATCTGCAAGGAAGAAGAAAAAAGAAAAAAAAGATATAGTGACATTATCAATATTTGTGCTCTTACTCTCTGCGCACATAATAGGACTTTTCAGCCATTTGAATGTATTTTTGTATGTGAGTTATTCTGGACAGTGATTGTAATTTTTGATACTGTTATTTATTATATTCAGGGCTTTTTTTCAGCTGGAACGTGGTGGAACGGAGTTCCGGAACCTCTTGAAAATGGTCACATGGCTGGTGGCCCCACCGCCTGATCTCCAGAGAGAGGGGAGTTTAGATTGCCCTCTGTGCCGCCAAGCGGTGCAGAGGGCAATCTAAACTCCCTTCTGTCTGGAGATCAGGGGGCGGGGCCACCAGCCATGTGACCATTTTCTCCGAGGGCAACCCACTGAGTTCCACCACCTCTTTACCCAGAAGCCCTGATTATATTCAATATATACTAGCACTTTTTCACTATTGCACTTTATACATTCTTTATAATTACCTTTATTGTATTTCACTGTACCTTATTCCCTCATTTTGTGGTTACCTACTTTAGGTTTTAGCTATACCCGAGGGTGGCTTCTTTATTGTGTACCTGTCCGGAGTGGGTCTCGCCCACCCCGGACTGGGCCCTCCCCCCCGACCCGACGGACCCCCAGGGAGCCCGTTGCCAGCCTCCCGGCCCCCGCCAAGCACCTCCGCTTACCCAAGGGCCCGCGGCAGCGGGCCCGGAGACGCCGGGCGCCTCGAGCTTCCCCGGCGCACCAACGCCGAGCCTGCCGCGGCCGCCGGAGCAGCGGGGCCTACGGCCGCCATTACGGCCGGAGCGGCCGGGCTCGCCGCCGCTGCCGCCGCCGCCGGAACGACCAGGCCTGCCGACGCCGCGGCGGCCGCCGGAGCGGCCGGGCTTGCCGACGCCGACGCCGGGGCGGCCGGGCCTGCCGACGCGGTCGCCGCCACCGAGGCTCGCGGCGAGGGGGAGGCCGAAACCAGGCCGGCCGCCCGGCGCGGTGACGGCGACAGGATGGGGGGAGGGAGGCAGCCGCGGGGAAAGGACAGCACGGCCGCCGCCGCGGCCGCCCCGGGCAGCATCCCGGGGACGGGCACGGCCGAACGCCGGCAGGGGGAGGGCCCAGCCAGGACAGATGAGGGGAGGAACGCCCAGCGAGCCGTCCCCGCGCTGGGTTGGCTGGACGGTTCCTGGGAGGGCTCCTCAGTCTGAAGGGACACTGGGGATTGGTGAAGGGTGGGAGAGGGGAGAAACGAGCACAGAGGCAACAGCAGGGGCGGAGGGGGTGATGGAGAGGTGTTTAGCCCAACCAGGTGAAAGCAGCCAGGTGTCGGGACCGGGGAGGGGTGATTCTGGGGAAGGGATTGGTGGAGAGACAGGGGGCAGAACCAGGAGGGACTATAAGAGGGAAGCTCCCGATGATGCCGGGGAGGAGAAGGCTGGTTGGAAGGTTGGTCAGAGAGAGTGCGAGAGATTTCCAAGGCAGCAGGTAGGAGGCAGACGCTGGTGCCCAAACCACTGCCCCTACCAAGTCTGAGGCAGAGGGAGCTCCCTCAACCTCCCCCTGGTGGTAGCCCGGAGGACGGCAGGACGAGGGGAGGACGCGGCCGGCGGGGCGGGGCCTCACAGTACCATAGAGGTAATGCTGCTAACCTTTAGGAAAATTCCTCGAGATTTAGGGGTAAACCCTTGGGAGGGTGGAGACTGGGGAAAGGAAGGAGCTTAGCAGGGATGTAAAATCATTCAAGTTTATCTTATTGAGGTTCCCATTTCCTCCTAGAGAACTGGTCTCTGTAGACTAGAGATCAATTGTAATTCTGGGAGAACTCCCACCTGGAGGTAGACAACCCTAAGTCCAAGATGATGCATTTAAAATTATGTATTTTAAATCGTTATTATTTAATATTACTTATTGCTTTATTCTATACTAGATAACACTTTGAATCTTTTGAACAGTTGCATAAAAATCCTGAAAACCAGTAACAAATTAAACAGATTGCAAAATAATTTGCAAAATGACGGTCCTTCTATATAGGCTTGTCAGACCTCTCACTGTAGTGAGAGTAGAGTTGCCAGGTCCCCTCAACTTCCCAGTGGGGGATTGGGACCATCCACTTACCTGCGGGGGTGGGGGGGGTACACATGCATTTTGGGCCACTGTGGAGGGCAGGAGCGCAATGTTGCTGGCATCTAGGGTAGCTCTAGAAAATGTTATATCATAGAATTTTAAGTGATTCCTAGAGCTATCCTTTGTAACTTCTGGGTTATATCTCATTGTGTACCATAGAGGTAATGTTGCTAACCTTTAGGAAAATTCCTAAAGGTGTAGTGGTTAAGAGCGCAGGACTCTAATCTGGAGAGCCGGGTTTGATTCCCTACTCCTCCGCTTGAAGCCAGCTGGGTGACCTTGGGCTAGTCACAGTTCTCTGGAGCTCTCTCAGACCCACCCACCTCACAGGGTGTTTTGTTGTGGGGATAATGATGACATACTTTGTAAACCGCTCTGAGTGGGCGTTAAGGTGTCCTGAAGGGCAGTATATAAATCGAATGTTGTTGTTGTTGTTATTGTCCCTGCTCCCAGCCCTCCTGTCAGGGTTGGTCTGGAAACCCTACTTACACGAGTATGAAGAAATAACAGCCATTGTAATACTTCCTCCTAGCTCTGTTGAAAATGGTTTTGCAGATGACTGTACATAAGGACATGTACTTAAATAGCATAGCATCCCGATTAAGCCTGTAGGCTTAATGTGTCAAAGGGAACACCCACCACTCTAGCGTTCTCGGATTAAAATTAGCACATGCAGCAGTACTCCACTCTATACTCCACTGATATCAGTAGACCTGGAGTGACTCTGCATTTAGACTCTGAAAAGACACTGTGCAAGAGCATAATCATATTAAACATTTATCCTGCCCATGAATTGTACTCTTCATCTCAAACTCTGTCTTGCTTGGCTTACTTACCAAGGAAAGGTGAATGGTATCAACAAGGGCTTTTTTTTTTAGAAAATAAATTTTATTTTATTTGCAATGATATTTACAGACATAACATTACAGTTGTTATAGATTGATATAGTTGTAATAATAATAATGTAACTGCATATAAGCTATGATCTCTATATGTGTGCTTGAAGTTTCAACGTCTCATTACATGTTCTAATCAATAATTTTGCTATATGCATATATTTTCTAGGGAATTTTACTTTGTTTTATATAAGAGAATTGACATCATATGTTGAGAGTTTTCTCATTCTGTTCTCTTCTTAGATTAAGTATCTAGTGTTGGACCGAATTAAACTATTTTTATGCTGCTTATGTTTTTAAATATTTATACTGTATTCACTGTGATTTTAAATTGTGAAATGTAATGATTTTAAAGTCTATGAATGTAATCTGCCCTGAGTCTGCCAGTGTGGGGAGGGCGGAATAGAAATTGAAAATAAATAAATTAGTATTGTCCAATAAAATATATTTGATGGTTGTATATCATTTTTAGTGATATATTGAATGAAAGGTGACCATTTCTCGTAAAATCCTGTTTTCTTGATGTTTCCGGTCGATCGATGAAGTCCATCTGTAATTTTTTCTATGATGAGGTGGAACAAGGTTTTTTTTTATGGTGGCACGTTGGAATACTCTGCCCCTGAAGATCCACCTGGTATCCAGCCCCACTGTCTTTTAGGTACCATGTAAAGACAGTTTCAGTTGTTCAAGACTTTGGTGGACTTTTCTAATCGCTTTTATTTAACCAATTTTACTCAGGTTTTTTGTTTGTCATTTGTTTTATTTGACCTTGTTCTAATGGATTAGCATGCTTCTGCTACTTGTTTTGTACTATTTGGTGCTGTTTTATTGTATTTTAAGCCACTACTGTGTTTTTTACTGATTGTTTCCATTTGAATGCTGATGGCCTCAAGTAGATTTCTAGAGAGATGATTAAGGAATATCCAGATTAAATGAACGAATGAATAAAAATAATCACAATGCTTTTCTGTTAAACTGAATTGCTGTTCTAAAACTTGGTAGCATTACTGGAATCTCACTGTTCTATCTGTTTCTTCTGCATATTTATACAGGAAATGAAGACCTATTTAAAATGACCTGTTTAGCATGAAGTTAAAGAAAGAAACCCTTGGCCTCCTCACTTCTGCTGTGCAGCTGGAAAGATTCCTTTCTTGTCAGAACCAGAAGCAGGAAATTTAACTCCAGATTCAGTGACAAAGTTTGACATTGAATAAATATGCATGCATGAGAATTCGAATTTGATAAACTTTTCAAAGTTAAAAAAGCTCCTTAATGCAGTGCAACTTTGAGTGAAAACAAATGCACAACATTTGTAGCCTGGAGCAAACAGAACAATGGACAAGAATACACATAGAAACAAGCAAATTTCAGAGTGGATAATAGATTATCTCCTGAAACCTGTTGTTACAGATAGGAAATAGAATTGGTGATCATTTGTTTCTTTACAAGTACCATAGCTGGCAGCACAGAACTGTTTTAATGAATGAATACATTTTACTATTTTTTGTTCTAATGAGAAAAAACGGAGATGGTGGTTCCTTATGTTTTCCATTTCTCAAGTGTTTATAACATAACCAGGAAGCTGTGCAGGTGATGGTAGAGGATTTCAGTACATTTGCTGTTTCAGCAGAATAGAAATGCCTATGTATTGGCAAAAGAAATCAATAGAGAATAGGGTCTGTGCCCTTAAGGACAGACTTATGGGAAATGTAGTCAGATACTCCTTTCTGACTCCCTTCCTCTTGGTTGCGTGGAACATGTGAGTCTTTTATTGCCCCTTTTCCCGTCTTTATCTCACTATAAAAACATAATACTAATAACATTTGATTTATATATCGCCCTTCAGGACAACTTAATGTCCACTCAGAGTGGTTTACAAAATATGTTATTATTATTCCCACAACAATAATCACCCTGTGAGGTGAGTGGGGCTGAGAGAGCTCCTAGAAGCTAGGACTGACCGAATGTCACCCAGCTGGCTTCAAGTGGAGGAGTGGGGAATCAAACCCGATTCTCCAGATTAAAGTCCCGCGCTCTTAACCACTACACCAAACTGGCTCTCCATCCCCAATGAGGGATGGAGGAATCCATTATTTTTAGTGCAAGTCATCATGAATAGATTTGGCTAAATGAATAAAAGTATTTACTCCATTTGAACCACGTCTGCACTGATGATATGAAGTGTGAATAGAACTCATTTGAAAGCTAGAAGCTCCTAGAAGCTGTGCCTGACCCAAGGTCACCCAGCTGGCTTCAAGCGGAGGGGTGAGGAATCAAACCCGGCTCTCTAGATTAGAGTCCTGCTGCTCTTAACCACTACACCAAACTGGATAAATTTAAACCGGATCTTTGAATATCTCTGGCCCAGACAACCTGTGCCATTTTCTTTTTTTAATGCTTTTTGTCCATGTTTTTGCTTCATCATAAGCCGGTGTACTCAGACTCCTACTCAGGTCTATTCAATAGGGCTTACTCTCAGGAAAGTGTACTTAGGCTTGCAGCCTTAGTCTTCTCAGGCCATATTTTTTCCTTAGCTGAACCGAAATGAAATTATAAGCTGTTTATTGTTTATTGTTTATCATGAGGCTTCTGGCTCATCCCTACAGTGTTTGGATGCTTTGTATAACTCAATGGCATACTTCACTTTAAACAGGCTCCCCAGATTGCATCACACTACTATGTATAGAGCACATGCTTCTATCTTTATAGGATCAAAGGAAAGTTCACTGTGCTTTATAGACAAAGATAGATTTAATGGAGTTACCAAAGTAATTCCCATGTTATGTTGCTCTGATGTGCCTCTTTGAACTGAATTGGGCACTACCCCGTGGAACGTGCCCTGAGTGTACTGAAGGCTTGCTTGAAGCAGGAAAATGTGACTCATCCATTGGGTATATTGTCACCTGGAAGCAACTTGCTTTGGACTACACAGCTCAGCCAAGTTAGCTAAGGACCCTTTGTGAAAGGATCAGCCAGCTAGAGGACCAGGGGAACTGCAGCCTGCAGGGGGTCAGTTGCTGGTAGAAGGGAAAGGGTGTCCAGACAGCCTTGAGAAGCTGGGCTCAGGAGGGCAGAGCCTGCTGGAGGTGGAAAAGCTTATGGGTGACACAACCCTGAGCTTTAACAGGGCCACCAGAGATTAGCAGCAGCAACTGGGAGAGGGCAGAGCAGAAAGGCAGGTAGGCCAAGTTACTGGTGGAAACAGGTTTTAAAATCAGCAGCAAGTGGGATTTCAGGACAAACTGCAGAAGGTCTGCTATCAACCACTTCCTTGCCTTGACTGTATGAAGTCCTGCATAAATATCTGCCATCAAACTGATTGGGGAGTCCAGTATGTTCTTGGGGGAGAAGAGGGGGCCCTGACATCTGAACCCTCACCTCACCTACCAAGAGCCCAGAGCTCCAAACTACCTGGGTGCTACCCAGCCCTGACACACCTTTACAGTGCAATCCTAAGGAGAGTTAAACCCTCTAAGCCCATTGTCTACAAGGGTGTAACTGCTTAAACCAGCACTGTTAGACTACTATAAGCCCATCTGAATTTCAGAACCCAGTGGGATACTTTCCTAAGGTGCTAGTGCATAAATCACACATGGGGGCCCAACATGGTTGGTTACGAGCGGCAGGACTCTAATCTGGAGAACCGGGTTCAATTCCCCACTCCTCCGCTTGAAGCCTTGGGTCAGTCACAGCTCTCTGGAGCTCTCTCAACCCCATCCACCTCACAGAGTGATTGTTGTGGAGATAATAATAAAATACTTTGTAAATTGCTCTGAGTGGGCTTTAAGTTGTCCTGAAGGGCAGTATATAAATTGAACATTGTTGTTGTTATTACTAGGAACCAGCCTTATGTCTGGTCCAAAATTAATCATGAGTTCCTGACAGTCCTTGCACATCTCAACTGAGCTATACCAAAAGCTTTTGGAAAGGTACAAAGGAACAGGCAGAGTGGAGAGCCATAAATGGACTTTTCCCCACAAAATCCAGAGAGTCACTGAAATAGCTTTGGATGCCTGCTATAGTACCGAGCCCAAAATACAAAATGAAAAATAAGTTGCTGAATAGCAGCAATGAAGTGTTCTATCATTTGCTGTGCCACCTTTCTTCACACTGAGAAGCAAAAAGAAAATTCTTTCCCCCCAGACAAATTAGCTTTCCAAAGAAAGGTTTTGTTGTAGTTGAACATTCAGACATACAAGGGAATCCCAGACTGTTTTATGAAACAAATGCACTTCAAGAAGACTGTGCCATATCCTTTCCCTCAGATTTGGGAGTGGCTTGTCAAAGAACCAGTGTGGTGCAGTAGTCAGAGTATCAGAACCTGGGAGGCCCAGGTTCAAATCCCCACTCTTGTCGTGGAAGCTTTCTGGGTGATCCTGGGTAGAGATGGGCACGAATAGCAATACGAACTTAAAAAAGCCACGAACAGCCCAATCTGCTCTTTGCGAACAAGCTGTTCGTGAGGCCCCATTCTAAACAAACAGGTGGTCATTGCAAGCCTCATTAGTTGCTGTTGGTCAAGCCAATCTGGCACCTGTAATCAATTCCCTTGTCAACCGGAGGCAGGGACTGCCTGAACTCTGTCTGAACTCCTGCTGTTGCCCTGGAAACCCCAATCTAAGCCCAATTTAGCTTGATAGGCAGGTCTTCCTTTCAAGTGTGGAGCTCCAAATTTGTTACAAGGAAGCAAGGAGCAGGGGGGAGGGGGGTTCCCAGCTCTAGTTTTGCAGACAGTGAGGGAGAGACAGTTGCTGTTGGCATTTTGAGAGAGAGCCAGGGAGAGTGCATTGGAGCTTGAATTTTCTTTGTGTGGGGTGGAATAGGGATCTACCTCTTCAAGTTCCAGGGCTGCTGCCAGGCTCTGGACCCAGCTATTATTTATTACTGGTACCTTTCCTGCTGCCTGCTCAGGTAAGGTTTCTGGGAGTGGTGCAGTAGGGATCTACCCCTTCAGGTTCCAGGGCTGTTGCCAGGCTCTGGGGTCAAGTTATTATTTATTATTGGTACATTTCCTGCTGCCTGCTCAGGTAGGGTTTCTGGGAGTGGTGCGGTAGGGATCTTGATGGCTGGAGGAGAGCCTGCTGGCCCCCACGACCAACGAACATGTTCATGAACAGGTCATGTTTGTCAATGTTCATTGTTCGTGGATGGCAACGAACAACGAACACCATGTTCGGGGTTTTTTTCTGTTCGTGCCCATGTCTAATCCTGGGTCAGTCACACTCATTAAACCTAACCTACCTCATACAGTTGTTGTGAAGATAAAATGGAGGAGAAAAGAACAGTGGAAAAACTACTTTGGGCCTCCATTGTGGAGGAAGGCTGAGTGGGTATAAATAAAGTAAATAAATAAATACAAGGCACAATATGAATCTTCACTGTGCCATGGAAGCTCATCATGGCATTGAGCCTGTCACACACTTTTAGCCTAACCTACCTTGTCAAGATAAAATGGTTGTGAGGATCAAATGGAGGAGGGGGGAACAATGTTTGGCTTCCTATTGGGTACACTAATAAAAATGCATTTGCTAGCATACTTAGGATAGGAAACTCTCACCACTTTTTCTGTGTTTACATGGATAAAACAGATAACTGCATGAAATATGACATCCTTATACTGATTTTTCCCCCCTTTTCTGATTGTAGTATTCCATGATGAAGGCCTTGTTGTTTAAGCAGGTGCTTTATCATGTTCTTTATACAGTGGAGTAAAAGGAAATAATTTTTAAAAGTTGAAAACAACAAAATGTTGTGAAATAATGACGACTGAAACAAAAAAGAACAGCCAGCATGTTCTTGTCTGTTATCTGATACAGGACTTCTGCTGTGTGTTGCTATTTTCTTTCTGCTTTACTGAAGCAGCAAATAATAGCAACTAGCAATTTACTTATTATAAAGCATATATATAAGCCAAGTTATATTGACACTGCCTTATTTTTGAAAACCTATAAAAATTTATAAGGATCAAACCAATAATCTTCTATACACATTTAAACATGGCATTTATACAGATTACTTTAAAACCTCAAGTTTAATAGGGATTTATTTTTTTTAGTACTTTGATAAGATTAAATAAAAGACACCAGCAACTTTAAGATGCTTTTAAACTAAAATCAAAAGATTTTTTCTGTTTAATTCCCAAATGTGATAAAGTTTTCCAATGTATATTTTTCAGATATAAGCATGCTGTTACTACTTTCTATGCAAAAGAATTTATACAAAAATCTTCTCTCCAGCTATGTTTTTTAAAAACCCAAACTTTAAACCAATGCTTAAATTCTGAATGGTAATTCATAAACATTTTACTCTTCTAACAAGTCTATTGAAGTAAAAGTTAAAATGAAGCAATTCTTCAAAGCTAATAGAATGGTTGTCTTATCATTATACATGAGCTGGATTCAGTCAGCACAGTTCTACTGGTGAAAAAGGAAGGAGGGGTCCCCTTTGACCACCCAAAAATGCTACATTTGGGATCACTGGATCAGTGTGGACAAAAGCCACGTGGGATGGAAGCTCTCGCATGGAGGAGACCTGGGCAAGATGGAGCACAAAACTGACTGGATCCAATCCAATGTCTTTCATTTAAAACATGAATCACAAAAACGAATGACTGTTTTGAGGAGTGTTTTATGAATGTTTGAAGGAGATTGAGACTTGGAACAGCAGCCATGGAGGAACTAGCAAAGATCCTTAAGGATGTCTTGCTGGGGACCAAGATCAAGATAATTCATACTAGGGTATTCCCCATTACGATGTATGGATGTGAAAGTTGTCCAACAAAGAAAGCGGATTGGAAGAAAATGGATACATTCAAAATGTGGTGTTGGAGGAGAGTTTTACGGATACCACAGACTGCCACAAAAAGTGGATTCTACATCAAATCAAGCCTGAATTCTCCCTAGAAGCTAAAATGATGAAACTGAGGCTATTGTACTTTGGTCATGTCATGATGAGAAGACAAGACTCCCTGGAAAAGATAATAGTGCTAGGAAAAGTTGAAGGCAGTAGGAAAAGAGGAAGACCCAATATGAGACAGATTGACTCAGTTAATCCGTCCAGTTTGTAAGAGATGAGCATGGTCTCTAGTTTGCAAGAGATTAGCATGGCCTCCAGTTTGCAAGAGACTAGCAAGGTGTCAATGATAACACATTTTGGAGGTTGTTAATTTGTAGGATTGCCATAAATTGGAAGTGATTGACGGTACCTAATACACGTACAGAATGAATGTAGGTGATTTTGCATCCACGCAGCACATCTGCAAAAAAAACTTATTTATCTAGCACTTGATTATCCAGAATGTTCAATTAAATGGCATTGCCCAGAACACAAGCTCCTCCCCCTCAGCCACCATGCCCTGTGTCTTCAGGCACACACCTGCTGCACTCCTTCCTCTCCAGATGACCAGCTTGATGATGCCTCTGGCTGTTCCTGGGCTTCTGACAAGCTGGTGCTGTCAGCTGACGTCAGCCTTGGGTACCTCCTTCCCCTCAGCTAGTCTTGAGCTGACAGGGGCCTGATACACCGGAGGATCCCGGAAGATGGCCTGCTTGCCTGCCTGCAGGGAAGGATGGCTCTGTGGCTCAGGTAAAGGGTTCTGCCAGGCCTGTCACCCTAGCATTTCCAATGCAGTAAGGTTTGATCACTGGACTCCTCTGGCTAGGAGGCAGAGCAGAGCAATAAATTTCAGTATCCGATTCCTTTCATTAACTGGAAACTCCCATCCCATATGAGTGCCAGATGAATGATAAATACTCATGATTTACACATTTAAGTACACATCAAATTAAAGGACATAGAATGTCTCTTTAAAGGAATGGCTTTACCTATTTGGGAAAAAGAAATCCCAAAGAAAGGAGTAGCTGCATGAACAAGGTGTCTAACAGTGCACCAACTGTTACAAGGTACAATGTCTATAGTGTCTGCATGGTGTGAAAATTTAGGTCATTGGTTTTACTTACAGTGGCTGTGCTTTTGGAGGCAGAAAAGCCTTGATTCATTGGGATCAACTTTTGTTTGGTAGGTCACAGTGGCTAGCGATTCTACTGAGAGCAAGACCAACCATGCGCACAACTGGCTAGATTTATGAACTGAATTGGTTTATTAAAGCATGCAACAGCAAATAATTAACTAAAAATATATACAACTCATAATATAAAAACATATAACACCCCCCAAGGAATTATTAAAACTACAGTGTAGCCAGTTACTTCATAGGTAGAAAGCATGTCTGGTCTTCTTAAGGACAGCAAGGAGGATGGTGGCATCCATGTAAGATTGCCAACTTCCCGGTGGAGCCTTAAGATATCCCAGAATTTCAAGTGATCTCTAGACTACAGATGTCAGTTCTCCTGGAGAAAATGGCTGCTTTAGACGGTGGATTGTATGGCATTATATCCTCCCCAAACCTTGCTCTCCCCAGGCCCCACCCCCAAATCTCCAGGAATTTTCCAACCCAGATTTGGCAACACTAACTCGCAGTCATGGCTACCTTGGCTTCCACTGCAGATGGAGAGAACATAAAAACCAGTTTGGTATCTGGGGGGTGGTCTCTTTCTCTCTGAGCTTCTCCCTCCTTGAGCGGCTCTGCTCTTCCATTGACCCAATAGTTCATGTTTTAAAAATATATATATTTCTATTCCTTTCAGTGAACAGGCTAATAGTACAGTTGTATTGTCTCCTTGCTACCATCTTTCCCATGAATGTTCTGGCCACATCTTGTCCAAGCAAACTTGCTTTCCTGTATAAATGTGAAGCTTAAGCCAAACGGAGAACTTCCTAACCATTCCTATTCCATCTTCTTCCAGGCTATCTTGCGTCCTGCTTCAAGCAGCAGTTCTATTCTGATTGTTATTTTATATAAACTATTCCCCAATTTTCCAAACACTCATGCAACAGGACTCCCAAGAATGAACTTCTGAACTCTGTCCAGTTGAACCTATTGCTTGCTTCTGGAGACTTAACAGACGGTCTTCCAGTAACTGGCCTCAGTCCAGTTTGACCACAGCTCAGCAAATCTTCTCAGCCTGTAGACCTCCTTTTACAGATGGAAATTTTTCTCAGCAATAGCCTCTGAGCCCTTTTAATTCCAGAGCCAAGTTCTGGCTTTCTTATGGGCTGTAGCTTCTTGGCCGTTAAATCCAGGTATTCCCGAGTTACATCTTCATCTCTTAAATGGAAGGGGGGTTTATGCTTATGTCTGAGACACAGTACACAGCCTCTGTACACAGTATGAAGCTTTCTTACTGGAATGAGAAGTCAGAGTTGTCCAGTGCAACACTAATGTTGGTGCCACTCATCTTGTGTAGGACAACACGAGAGCCAGCATGGTGTAGTGGTTACAGTGTAGTGGTTACAGTGCTAGAGTAGGATCTGGGAGAGACAGGGTTGACTCCCTACTTCGCCATGGAAGCTTTCTGGGTGACCTTGGGCCAGTCACACAGTCACAGCCTAACCTACCTTGCAGGGTTATTGTGAGAATAAAATGGAGGAGAGGAGAATTATGTAAGCCACCTTGGTTCCCCAAGAAAGAAAGGCAGAGTATAAACAAAGTAAAAATATCGCCCTATAAGTCTGTTGTCAGTAGTGGGCAAGGTATGTGCCTCCCTGCTTTATGATAAACTTATTATCATGGATACAGAATGAAGCTATTTTGGGATGAGAGCAAGCTGGATTCTGTAGAGGCATTAGTGCAGTTGATCATTGTCATACTTTGCAGTTTTTTGTAGATAAATGTACCAACTCAAAGAATGACATACTGGCTGTGTCCTTTATGGACCTCAGTACTGTAATGGGAGCCCTGGCTAATCCACCCACAACAGAGTGCTGTTGCTAGTTTAACCAGGTATGTTTTTCTGTGCAAGACAGCTCTAGTTGTATGTCCCTTCTCTCTGCAGCAGCAGCAGCAGCATCCCTAGTGGGGCAGAGGACTTCCTTCCCTCTTGGTTTGTCTAGGTTGTCCTGCATCTGTATGTAAGTACTGAGCAAACCCCAAGACTTCTGAGGCTCCAGTACATGGTCCCAAATAATAATCTGATTACACTGGTCTCAGAAACCCTGTGCCGTGTTTCGGGATGATCAAGCTGATCTTAATGTTTTATATTTTGATTATCTAGGCCAGGATTCAGAGGACTGCATTCCGAGTGCTGCTTGCACACAGAGGATTTTGAGCCTTCCCACTTCTGGTAGCAGGCATGAGAGTCTATTGCCTCTATCAAAAAAGTCAATATACCCACTAGTTTTGATCGGGGCTCTCGCTACTGAGCTTTTATTATAGTGCTGTCTATATAAAAGTGAAAGAGGATCCAGTTTTGCAGTAACATTCACTTTGGAAATCCAAATAAAATGTGGAAAACAGAGAATGCAGAAGTTGGCATGTTCTCGTATATACAATTATAAAATTATCCTAAATCGTAGTTCAAGATTTATTTGTGCAAACAGAAAAAAAAAGACTCCCATTTGACATTTTGTTTAGAGTATCCACCGGTGTTACTGAAGGGTAGTAATATGTTGCAGAATTACAGCCATTGTGATGTGATGTGATATGTTCCCCTGGAGGTCGCTTCGATCAGCTAATAAGCAGTTGTTGATGGCCCCTGACCCCAGAGAGGCCCGTCTGGCCTCTACCAGAGTCAGGGCCTTTTCAGTCCTGGCTCCAACCTGGTGGAATTCTCTGTCTGAGGAGACTAGGTCCCGGCAGGATTTGTTATCTTTCTGCTGGGCCTGCAAGATGGAGATGTTCTGCCAGGCATTTGGTGGGGGCTAGGCTGTCCTCTTGCAGGCCATACCACTGAAGACCATCCACCACCCGTGCAGGAGCTCATAAAGTGTGATGCAGGTCATTATGTAAGAGCCAAGCCCTGCGCCTAAAATGCTGAATTTTAATATTTATACCCGCCATTTGAGAAATTTTATTGCACATGGAATAATGTTTTAAATGTTTATTTATAATGTTTTTATTGTTTTAAATTGTATGTTATAAATTGTATGTTGTTACACTGCCCTGAACCCGTCCGACGAGGAGGGCGGTCTAGAAATGTAATAATAAATAAAAATAAATACATTGTGGCTCTCTTCCTAATAATTTGCTGTTGACCACATTGGACACTATCCAACACAGAGTCAAGCATCTTAGGCCCCTCGGAAATCAATAAGCTTAAGCTTGCAAAACTCTGCATTGTATCGTGGCTCTCAAATGTAGATTCAAAGTGATAAAGTGATGAATTAGTTGTATTCATAACAACTGATTGTGAACTAGGAAAAAAGATCCGTTGAGTGGCAGTCTCTGAGCAGGTACTTCTTACATTTTGTCTACACAAAGCCATTTGAGCACTATCATGATAATTTAATTTTCCTCTTCCCTTTATGTTCCAGAATGATAGCTCAAGACAGTATCCCACAGTTCCCTCCTGGAAACTAAATATTATGCTTTCAAAAGGAAGGCATTCTTCAGTCAAGTTCAACTAAAGAATCTCACAAGGGAACTGCTTCTGTTGTCCAATGCATTTATGAGCCAGAATCAGTAAATAAAGAAAGCAAACCGCATCTGTCCTGTAACTTTAGAGGTCACCAAGAAATTCCAACAGCCGTAAGTCATCAGTCTAATGGAATTTCATATTTCCTTCATTCAGAGCTTTTTGTCACATTGGCCAGCATCTGACACCGGAATGTCCAATATGTAGACAGTCTCTTAAAAAGTATTGCAATGTATGTTTTTCACTCTGATGTCTTTGGCATGTACGTATAATGTATACTGTAAAGACAGCGGGGAGGGGGTTAACTCTGGTTTTATTATGAAATATACTCTTGCAGTATATCTGTGGGCAATATGCATGGAAGAACTTGTGGGGGTGATTAAGAGACTTTATTACACTTCCGAGAATGTAAGTCAGTGTCTGGTACTGAACAAAGTGAGTGGACTTGTACAAGAAAGACCTTGGTTGAATCCTTATGCAGGCAGGAAGTTCATTGGCTGACTTGGAGTAAATCACTGTTTCTTATAGCCTCTTTGGGGGTTGCCAACATTGGATGGCAAAAATTACAAGCCCTCCTGAGAACAGCTGGAGAGTGGAAACAAGCAGGCTGAATTTGGTGGGCAAGAGTGGAGCCTAGAATAATCTAGATGCTAAGAAGCAGAATAGAATCTGGAGGGTCAACTATATAGCTAGGGAAGAATTTGGCAATCAGAGCTGGGCTTGTAGTTTATGGGAAGAACCTGGGAGGAATCTGAAGCTCTTCCACCCCAACACATACTTGGGCAGTTGATCTAGTAAAATACTGCCTGGCTAGTAAACATGTATCACTGATGTGCTGAGGGAAAAGGCTGGATATAACCCAAGCACATCATTCTCTAATCATAGTGGAAGGGTGGAATAAAATATAATAAAGTACTGGTGCAGGGGTGAAGTAGATTGTATAGATCAGCTGCATGAGAAAATGCCCTACCAGGATGGGTCGATCTATGTGGACTTTGCTGAGCACATGCAACCCATATTCAGTTGCCTTTGTACTATGCACCAGAAGACCAGGGTATTTTGCCTCGTTGAGTGTGTGGTAGAGGAGTTCAGGCATAAATACACTCAGGGCTTTTTTTCAGCTGGAACATGGTGGAACGGAGTTCCAGAACCTGTTGAAAATGGTCACATGGCTGGTGGCCCTGCCCCCTGATCTCCAGACAGAGGGGAGTTTAGATTGCCCTCCGTGCCGGTGCGGAGGGCAATCTGAACTCCCTTCTGTCTGGAGATCAGGGGGCGGGGCTACGAGCCATGTGACCATTTTCACTGAGGGCAATTTAAACTTTTACAAACTCCCTCCTTGTTCCAGCTGACCCAAAGTGACATCATTGGTCCTGGGAGCGTCAAAGTGACATCATTGGTCCTGGTACCAGGGCCACCACCTCCCTCCAAGAGTTGCCCCCTGTGCTGGCAACCCACTGAGTTCCACTACCTCTTTTCCCAGAAAAAAAGCCCTGAATACACTACTGTTTATTATGTAATTTAGCATCAATAGCCTTTGTACTATACACCAGAAACCAGGGTATTTTGCCTTGTTGAATGTGTGGTAGAGGAGCTCAGGCATAAATACAATACTGTTTATTATGTAATTTAGTACCAATAGTGTGTGCTAGGGGGTGCTATACAGCATCTGTCTCTACGCAGAACATTTAGCATCACTGCTAGGTAGACAAAAGATGGTTGTAGCAATTAAAGAATGTCAGATTTGCCACATAAATGTTGACTCATTGGGGTATAGATTCAAGGACAATTTTCTTTCTCCCTTTGGGAACAGCTGATGTTCTCTTCATTGTTCTTTAGGTCTACTACGTTACCTTGCTCCCTTGTCACTTTTGGAAGGTTAGTTGGACTCTGTTTTATGACGTAACTCAGGGTTAAACAAATATTTGAGATGTGAGGGCCTCTTTAGCATGGTTAACACAATTTATCAGCGTGGCTCAGCTGTCTATTTTTGAGCAGATTCACAGGAAATTTGCATGTCGTTGCTGTAAATTTCTCTCCCATAATCCATGCCCTGCTGCATTCTCTTGGGTTAACCCCTTGCAAGAAGATTATTCATAGCAAAGCATTTCACATTACTAATCAGGTTACTGAGCATCGGTCCATCATACAAATCTTCTCCTCACACTGGAATGCATGTTGTATGAACAAATCTTGTATGTTTCAGTCAAACAGCCAAATGTGAAAAAGGTATGCTATTAAAGACGAATGAGAGTGTGACAGCAGCACATCAGACGTCTTTGAAGCCATAGAATCAACACAGAGAAATTTCACCATAAAATATGTAAGTAGACAATTGTCACAAAATTGCTACATATTTTAATTTGCTGATTTGAAAGTTCTCTCCCTAAATGATAGTACAAGTGTTGTATCTTCACTTGTGCTCCTGCTTGAACAAGATCTTGTGTCAATTTCTGGACATTATAATCTATAGAGAGGAAAGCACTGGGTGTTGCACAAGAGCTTGTGCTTGTGCGAGCTGAACTGCACCAAGTCTGTTTGTGTTTCTGCTTGCACAATGCTGGATCCAAACCAAGGATTATAGCTAGGAGCGGGGCTTTTTTTCAGCGGGAATGCGGTGGAACTGAGTTCTGGCACCTCTTAAAAATGGTCACATGGCTGGTGGCCCCGCCCCTGATCTCCAGGCAGAGGGGAGTTCAGATTGCTCAGTGGCGCGGAGGACAATCTAAACTCCCCTCTGTCTGGAGATCAGGGGGCAGGGCCACCGGCTATATGACCATTTTTGCCGAGGGCAATTTAAACTTTAAAAAACTCCCCCCTTGTTCCAGCTGACCCAAAGTGATGTCATTGTGCAGTCTTGAGTTTCACCACCTCTTTTCCCAGAAAAAAAGCCCTGGCTAGGAGAGTCCTATCCCTTCTGGAACATAGGAAGCCATTTTTAAAAAGTTTTTAAGGGTCACAAATAAAAAAATGTATCACAGTTAGAAAAGGTACGAACAACCCCCAACAGATGCCACTGTGGTTAAATTGCAGAGTAAAGAAAACTATACAAGGGAGAAAATATAATGGTCACATGATAATAGGGCAGGTCCTATTTTTTTTTTAATGATTGTTTAGATAAGAAGCGGTGGGTGACCTTGGGCAGTCACTCACTGTTAGCCTGGAAGAGAGGAGAAAGATGTAAACTTCTTTGGATTCCTGCTGGAGGGAAATGTGGAGTATAAATGAAATAAATAAATAGTTATCATAATGGAAAAGCAAAGCAGTGGGGGGCTGGGGGCTCAGCAAGAGGGGGGGTTTGCTGTTTCCCCTGTGAGTTTCCCTCATTGAAATCGTCACTCCTAAGCCTACAATTGACCCAGTGAGGGAAAGAAGATAGGTAACCAGAGCTAGTTACAGTCCAAGGGAGCAAGTTTGGACCAGGGGAGCAGCACAGGGGGAAAAGATGGAAGATGCCTTCGCCAATGCTGCAGTCCAGATCCAGCTGGCCCCTCCTTATGCAGTTGCACAAGGGAAAAAAGTTTTAAAAAAACAGTGGGAGATTTTATTGGGCTTCGATAGAGTTCTCTAACATAACATATACTTTGGCCCTTAGTTCTTCCCAGATCTAATACTATTTGTTTATTAGTTGTCCAGAGAAAGGGGTGGACAGTGAGGCATCTAAATTTATAGATGTGGTGGGGGACCCCTAAGAAGATTGTGAAGGACTTGGCAAGAGCCAGTTTGGTGTAGTGGTTAAGAGCGGCAGGACTCTAATCTGGAGAACCTGGTTCGATTCCCCACTCCTCCACTTGAAGCCAGCTGGGTGACCTTGGGTCAGTCACAGCTTCTCAGAGCTCTCTCGGCCCCACCCACCTCACAGGGTGAATGTCTTGAGGATAATAATAACACACTTTGTAAACTGCTCTAAGTGTGACATTAAATTGCCCTGAAGGGCGGTTTATAAATCGAATGTTGTCGTTGTTATATATTCCTCACCTTTAGTGCCAGCCATGTCTACCACATCTCTTTAAACAGCCGATGAGACCGAGTGTGAGTCAAAGCAACATTACACACGTTGGGCCTTTCACATATTGACTGATGGGCTCTGATGGCAGAAAGGCGTGTTAGAAATAAATTTCACAACCAACATTATGAAGATTAACATTCACATTATCATCTGGAGTCAGAGTAAAACCTAAGGCAACCCAGCTTGTACCTGACACAATTATTTAGCATGATCAAGTCCCAAGCAGCCTGGGAAGAATTCCAAACCTGGTGATTAGTCTGCAGAATGGGACGATGAGATTCAGTGTAAATGCAAAGGGAATGTAAAATCAACGGGAGGGTTCCTGAGCTTATGAAGTGGCTTAAAAGCAGCTGCCTTACAGTGAAGCCAGGCAGTGGTCCATTTGAGGCTTGTAGTTGACCAGCAGTCTCCAAGTTCTCAGCCCCGCTTCCTAAAGTCAGTGATTGAATCCAGGAACTTCTGTACATAGAGCCTGCTCTCTGCCACTGAGCTACGGTCTCTCTCCTCAATCCTGCAGGAGTGCAGGATGTGGCCATCAAGTCACACAACCAAGTTATGGTGATTCCAGCAAGGGGCTTTCAAGGCAAGTAAGAAGCAGAGGTGGTTTGCCATTGTGTTCCTCTGCAGAGTCTTCCTTGGTGGTTGCCCATCCAAGTACTGACCCTGCTTAGCTTCCAAGTTCTGATGAAAGTGGGCTATACCATGCCACCTCCCCTCCCCATCCTACAGTGGCTCAAATGACCAACAGCGCTGCCTCAGCTGATGAACAAATCTATACACTTGGGTAATTGGATGACTCTGCCCAACTTGGCAAAAAGTTGTACACATTCCTCACTCTTACCAACAGCAATGGCTATCACGTTTTTCTGCAAGCCTCCACCGTTCCAGTAGAAAAAAAGGGATGATACGGAGAAGACTAGGGGGGTAAGGGATCAAGGAAGAACAAGTGGCAGAGCTTGAGACAGCTAGCTATCCTAGCCCTGTCGCTCACCTGTATCAGACCATTGCTCTGAGTCCTTATAAACTACTGCTTAGGTACCTTGACTCATAAAATCAGGCTGTAAAAGTGGCAAGAATCATGAAAACCATAAGTGTTTATGCAGTTTTACTGTAGATTATGAAGGATTATAATCTATTCTTGCAAACGATGCTTTGTTGCCATTGAAGTGACAAAGTGCAGGCATTCCAGGCATAACAGGCCCATTAATAACAACTCTAAACCAATGGCTTTTAGAATAATTCATCATCATGTTCCTGGAAGACTGGTTTACTTTAATCCTGTTTACGGCGGAAGTCTTGCTATTTAAAGGTAGTCTGGTTCCAGTATATAAATCACTTGGAACTAAGAATTAGCATTCCATATTTATTTAAGATTATTTTGTAGATATTTATTAGATTAACAACATATTTTGTTGCTGCAATGCAGTTAGAAAGTGGAATAATGATTTCCCACATACAGTATTTCAATTGGAATAAAAATTCAGTTGGAATGAAAACATGTTCCGAACTATCAAGATTTCTTTCTTTTTCTTTGTATAAATTTGAAATCTAAATGTCTCAATCCAAACCCAAAATCCCCTTTGCTATTGTTTACATGAACATCATTCCAGGTCTAAAAAACAAAAATTGTAAGGGGTTGCAATGCCTTCTGATAAATCAGTTTAGGGCTAGATATATGGTCACATGACTTCACAGAAATACTTGTCAGCTAACTTTACCTGTGGAAACTATTTATTATTCACAATAAAGACTCCATCCACATTATCAAGTAGAAATAAAATCCAAATTAAATACATAACAGATAAATTATTATACCAATGGATCCAATCGTCATTCTTTGTCATTCGTTTTAAGTATCTCCAACAGAATTGTTGTGGATTCAAGATAACCAAGTAGTTAATTTCTCCTACCTGGCATAGTTTCATGTTTCTGTCTGGATGTGCCAGATAAGTGGAATAGTTAAACCCAGACAATGGGCCATTCCGCACACATTGGATAATGCACTTCCAATCCTCTTTAGAGATCATTTGGAACAGATTTTTTTGTGTGAGGAACAAAAAATCCACCTCAAACGACTGATAAAGTGCATTGAAAGTGCATTATCCAACGTGTGCGGAATCAAATGTCTGCTGTGGGATAGTGATGGGGCAGTAATGTAGCGCAACTAAACACTAAAGGTTCTTCTGTTTCAGAATACATTGTATATACATTAGATCATTCAATACTGATTGCACCTAACGAACTTCATTACAGGCAAATGAAAGGCTTTGATCTGACTGTATATATTCTGTTCTTAACGGGGAGAAACAAAATCAAAATCCTGGGCCAAAGTAACTGAGACATTGTATCAAAGGGGAAAATGGAATTCTGAAGTTTTATGTAAATTAAGACAATGTGCAAATTTGTTTTTTTTTCTAGTTACAGGTTGGCAGGAAGCAAAGCTGGACAACGAACACTTCCCCTGACTACTAGAAATCTTATTAAGCAATTCTTCTGGCTTTTGAACTTACTGCCAAGCTACAAGTGACGCCTTACACAGGTTGGACACTTGTCAGCTTCCCTCAAGTTTTGATGGGAAATGTAGGCGTCCTGGTTTTACAGCTTGGCTCTCCATTACAGCTGCAAGACCAGGATGCCTACATTTCCCATCAAAACTTGAGGGAAGCTGACAAGTGTCCAACCTGTGTCAGGCGTCACTTGTAGCTTGGCTCTTTTACGCTAGGATTTAAGGGAGAGGCCATGGCTCATTTGTAGAACATCTGCTTTGCATGTAAAAGATCTCAGGTTTAATCTTTGGCTTCTTGAGTTAAAAGGATCAGGTAGTGAGTGAAGGACCACATCCTCAGACTCCAGAGAGCTGCTGCCAATGAGAAGAGACAATATTAACCTCAATATACCAATGATCTAGCAGTCAAAACACACGAGATGAAATACCTAGGTTCAACTCGTGTTCTCTTACCTAAAGGTTTGTCGGGAAGGGCAGGTGTCCTTGCAGCTTAAAGTTTAGCATTTACAGAGCAGCAGAGAGGGATGTGCGGGGGTCCTTGCAGCTTAAAATCTCCCGGTACAGCCAGGCGTCGCTCTGCAGGGCCAGGCCGGGTGAGGGGAAGGGAAAATGCCGTGATGCACCTTGAGAGTGGGAAGAAAGGCGCCCCACGCCTGC
Source organism: Eublepharis macularius (assembly GCF_028583425.1). Classification (NCBI taxonomy): domain Eukaryota; kingdom Metazoa; phylum Chordata; class Lepidosauria; order Squamata; family Eublepharidae; genus Eublepharis; species Eublepharis macularius. The sequence continues at coordinate 80,508,074 of NC_072798.1, forward strand.
ACTTCCCTCCTCGCTGCTCTGTAAATGCTAAACTTTAAGCTGCAAGGACGCCTGCACTGTAAGTGCTAAACTTTAAGCTGCAAGGACACCTGCACTGTAAATGCTAAACTTTAAGCTGCAAGGACGCCTACACTTCCCGGCAAACCTTTAGGTAAGAGAACACGAGTTGAATCTAGGTATTTTGTCTCGTGTGTGCTGACTCTAAGACACCTCCATATGTATCATGTGTGCATTCCAACCGTATCTTTGCCACCAGATTAGAATCTTGCTTTTGTTTTTAAAAAGAAAGCTGAGATTTTCAGCAAGTTGGATTCTGTGTCCAGTTTCAAAGTATCTGTGGATGCAGAATCTGTCTTTGATAAACCAGTAAATGGGTTATGATCACGCCCAGAAACATCTTTAAAGAATTCTGTATTACTGTGTGTTTACTAACATGACAGACAGACAGACAGACAGATAATTTCATGAAGATAGTTCTACCTATAAAAGTAGAGATTGGGTTTTTCAACATCCAGTGATTTGTTACATTAATCCATGGTGAGTTTCATAACATAACTGTTATTAATTACAATTAGATATTATTTTACTGTGTTGTAAACCAGGCTTCCATGTCATGATCCAATGAAAGATGAGAATCAGAGCTGCGTGTTCTGAATTGCCAAATGAATTAGCACCTTCACTGTATTTCTGTGACACAGGCAAAATAGGCTCAATTTTTTTAAATTGCTGAACAATGGGAGAGGAGAATTACAGTCCTGTAAATATTCAGATGGATGAAGCCTTTTGAATAATTTGTGCCACACGTGCTATATGAAAGACCCAGTGCTGCTATTGCTTTCCTCATCAGGAATGTGATATTCACAGAGACGGATTTCCAATCAACATTGCAACAGATAAAGGATTTCCAGTGCTGCATCGAAATTCTTGCTTTATATTATGCTTTAGTGCCAAGCCAGCATCTGCAAATACTGAAATTAAGCCAGCTATTTAATAAGAAAAACTCTCAACAGACAACTAAATGAAAGTACAGTTTGGATATTTCAACCATTTGTTAAGAGAGGTAGCTGGAATAATAACCCTGATATGCTATCCACTTGGGACGTCTTCCTTCAGGATGATTTTGAATTGCTTATCCATGCGTTATCCATGCTGTTCCCTGCCCCCCCCCCCACCGCAGCCAAATTCCCCATTTCAATTTCACCTCTCCCTCATGCAACTCAAAAGTTGTGATTCTTTATTTTCATATACTTTTCTGTTTGCTCAGACCAAAGTTTTTCCTACCCAAAGTATGCATTTTCAACAGGATTTTTGCATAAAATAATGAGCAAAATATGCACAATGTACACACTGTCAGGATGTACGCTGTACATTCAGAGGGAACTGTTGTATGTTGTAAACTGTTGGTTGTTACACCGCCCTGAGCCCGTCTGATGGGGAGGGCGGTCTAGAAATGTAATGTAATAAATAATAAATAAATAAATAAATAGGGGAGAGCTTGATCTTGTCAGATCTTAGAAGCTAAGCAGTGTTGTTACTTGGATGGGGTGGGGGGCACCAAGGAAGACTCTGCAGAGGAAAGCAATGTCAAATCTCCTCTGCTTCTCATGTGCCTTGAAAGTCTTTTGCTGGGTTCGCCACAGTTGTGACTTGACAGCATGTAAATACACTGTACATATAAGCAACCTTACATGACACAGACCAATGTACAAAGACAATAGTGAAAAGTAGAGAACTGAGATTGTTGAGAACAATATAAATGAATATAAAAAGCATCAAATATAAAATAAATATGAACTGAATCCAAAAGCTTGTTATGCCCTGGGGTCTAGTTACCTGAACAGCTGCTTCTCCTTGCATTTCTATAGCCAATGTACCCTTACTATGCCTTCTATCAAGGACATCTGTTCTGCAGTGGCCCATTTCAGGGCATTTTTAGCAGTCACTTCAGTACTCTGGAATGGGTTGCCAGTGAAGATCTATGACCTTCACAGTGTTTGCAGAGCATGCAAGATACTGCTATTTCTGAGGGCCAAGCTAAAAGTGACGAATGACACTTGAACAGCAAGTGAACAGACTCACATGTATTCCTCCCTGTTCACTTGCTCTCCGCTTGATCACATGTGATCAAGTGGAGGAATACATGTGAGTCTGTTCACTTGCCATTCAAATGTCATTCGTCACTTGTAGCTTGGCCCAAAGTGTCTTTGGCTGAGTGATAGTGGTGGTGCTCTTAGCTGCTTGTTGAACATTGGCAGGCTTAATATCTCTATTTTTCCTATCGGCACATTTATAATTACTGGATTTTAATTGTCCATCTGTGTACGGGGCTTGTTTTAAAAAATTAACTATATCCCATGAACTGCCTTCTCTATGAGTGGGTATTTTGGGCTCACAGGAGCCTGTTTCTTCTCTTGACGTTTTATGCTTCTGTCATGGACACCCCATTTGGGAATGACTGTTCTGGATAGATTTTCCTCAATAAGTCCACCAGTCACTTTTCATGACGACTTTGGCTAATCAGCACATCTGCTTGTTAGCACCTGTTATGTTCTCATTCAAGCTGTCATCAGGACTTCCTTCTTACAATTCATCTCTGAATAGAGCTTGTAAGAGCTGAACGTGCTAAATATTAACAACTTCCTTAGTTGAAAATATCTAGCGTCATACCACTCAAGTTCACATCCTGCTGCTACAGGCAGTCCCATAGGATGTGCAGTGGAATGTGAATACTGGAACCTTCTATCTGCTGGCCAATCAGCACAGCATGAAAAGGGGCCACTTAGAAGACAGAATAAGCTTTCTGCTAATTCAACAGAATCCCCAGTTAAGCCCCCCCCCCCCAAGTTTCCTTCAACATCAACAGCAAGGGGCACAAACCACCCTTATAATAGGAAGAAAATTGTTCATGCAGGCCATACTTTGCCTGTAAAAATGAATGGAAGCAAGACACTTTCTTCCTTTCAGCAAAAAGGGAGCAAAATAAATTGAGGTTCCCCCAACTTTCTCCTAAATCAGAAGAGCAGATCTTCTAAATCTCTTGCTGAGACCTAACAATGTTTGCTCCTGTGATTACAGGTCCATTGAGAATTTGCCCCATCGTGTCACATTCCATTGTCCGAGATTTGAGGCAGATTGCAGCAGATTTTTGAGGACTATTCTATATTGTCTCCCAGGAAGGTCAGGCCAGAAGAAATTAGTTTTATTATTGGCAGATAGGAACAAATCCATTATTCTCCAAATGGAAAGGTTTGCCACAGCCATCCTAAAGGTAAAAAAGACAATAAGGCGTGCACTGCTGACCCAAGCATGCTTGACCCGTAATTGCTCTATGTTGGGTCATTAGCCTTTGAATTATATGGTGCTTTTATTATCAGATATTCGTGTTTATTATTATCAGATATTTAAATTGAGATTCCGTACTTTAATCCTTTCTGTGAAAATGTTCAGAAATTTTTTTTTATTTTGAAATTTTATCTTTTATTGTTGCTATGGCTTTTTAGTAAACCAATAAAAATTAGTGGTGATAATGATGCAAATGTGGACATTAACTTGCTAGGTAATGCCCCTTATTACAGAGAGTGAAGGGGGCAGTCTCAGGTAGAATGTATGATACTAAAGTACAGCAAATGGCCAATCACTATATTTGGGGGGGGGTACTTTAATGGAAGGCCCTTTTGGATTTCCAACCTTGTTATCTCTTGGTTAAATTATCATTTTTATTATCATCATTCATGAATTTGATCATCCCCCCCTCAGATCCTTCAGAAATATTTGTTGGTTTCCATCACTTTTGCTTTTTCCATTTTAACAGTGTATTTAATGTTTGAAACTATGAAGGAAGGCAGGAAGGAAGGAAATAAATGGTGAAAATGAAAACTCAGTATTTGTCAAGGGCCTCTTTAAGATTGGCAACAATGTAACCTTTTATTCTTTATAGATCGTTTTTTACACAAGATATTTATACTTGCTTTTTCAGTCCCCAAACATTCTGCAACTGAGTGTACAACAGTTCCTTTTGAATGCCTTTTACCTATGCCTGGAGACAGTGTGTGCACTCCCTCTGCTGGCCACAGGTAATGGATGCAAGACCCTTTAAATGCTGTGCCGGCCAGGGCAGAGTGGATTTTGGCTCCAATTATTCAATTGTGGGTTTTTTTCTTTCTTCTAAGACCATGCATGGCCAGCTCCAAGTTGGGAAATTCCTGGAGATTTGGGGGGTGAATCCTGGAGAAGGCAGGGTTTGGGAAGGGAAAGGACCTCAGCATGATATAATTCCGTAGAGTCCACCCTCCAAAGCAGCCATTTTCTCCAGGGGAGCTGATCGCTGTGGCCTGGAGATCAGTTGTAATCCTGGGAGATCTCCAGCCTCCACCTGGATGCTGGCAATGCTATGTACAGGTAGGCCTGATTCTGGAGGTCTTTTATTTGACTGCTCAGACTAACATAATGATGCAGACTCCAGTACGCTTATTCCAAAAAGACAAATCACAGTTCTCTGGGGCCCTTTTAGAGTGGGGAAATAGTGCAGAGAAAGGCTAAAACACCCTTGGTCCCAGTAAAAATCCTGCCCTCTGATCATGGTTTCTAAAGAGAAACACCATTAGGAGCTTCATGCATGGCAACCCCCATGTCCCGTGTTAGAAGAGGAGGACTCCACTCTGTCCCTTTTCCTCAGTTTTCAGAGCAGGACAAACTAAAGAATTAGAAAGATAGAGAAGTCAGGGCATCTGTTTACTGCTCTGACGATCCTTTGATTGCTATTCTCAGGACTGCCTCCTCATGACATCCTCCTTCTCACTCTTCTCTTCTTGGCTTTATTCCAGCCACCATCTTCCTTTCCTTCCCTCCATCTTGCAACCATGGATGCAGGACCATCCTTAGATTAAGGGTAGACAGGAGCTATCTCTCCTCCTTTCCTATCAGAGTATGGAGTTCCTATAATAAAGAACTGTTATTTCTTTTCTAAATATAACCAAGTGTATACTTTATTTTCTTTCCTGCACACACACCAGCCAGCAGAACCAGTTCACACCACCTATAATCACACTTTCACTACAAACAATAGACTCTGCTAATGGCCCAACTATGGAATCCTTTAGTTAAGTTTCTGGGGCTAACATACGATTTATTTATCGTCTCATGCAAAATTGCCTTTCTGGGAATATTTGCAGCTGCAATAAACAATGCAAGGATATTTTGGCAACTTGACCACCTATCTTTAATGTCAACAAAAATAAGTCCACATGAAGCTGCCTTGTACTGAATCAGACCATTGGTCTCCATTGGTCAGTGTTGTCTCCTCTGACTAGCAGCAGCTTTCCTGTCTCAGGCAGAGACTGTACATCATGTAGTACCTGATCCTTTTAACTGGATATGCCAAAGATTGAACTTGTGGAATATCCCAAATTCAATGTGTTATGCATGGGAATATCTCATGCATAACAGGTGCTCTGCCATTAAACTACAATCCCTTCTCATACTTGGGCATTTTATAAACCATGGCTATCTTGTGGTCCCCAGAATTCAAAATTCTGAGATTTTCAGCTGTCATTTAAAAGACATTTCTAGCCTTTATGCTTGAGAAAATAAGCTTAAAAGCACAATCCTTGGTGATATTTCAGAAACAGGTGATTCAAAGAACAAGATTTCCAGTGGTCAGGACTCAGAGATGCAGAATAAAATATGCATACAAATAAAATAATATACACTTGTCTAAGTTGCAGAATTCTGCAATTTTCTTTTTTGTTTTTTAAATTTTATTAAAACAAAAGGGGAGTACAGAAAAGAAAGGGGGAAGGGGACAAGCAAAGCAGGTATACGTAAAACTGTGTGCTACAAGGATTGTTCAAGTACAGAGTACAAAAAATTTAACCTTTATAGATATTAGACTATTGATTAAAATAATAATTAAACCTATTAAAGAAATATTTTTCCAAATACACAACACATGCAAAATTCAAACCTATTCCTACTTATTATTCTAGTAATAGTAAAGAAAAAAATAACAATTATGGGAGACTTCCGGTTTGGCTAATGGCGGGCTGATGCGGTCCAGGGAGCTGGGCCGTCAAGAGTGACTGTTTTGGGCAGGCCAGGTGCCCAGATCACTGGCTGCCACTCCTCTCCAGGTATGAGAGGAGCCAGAACACTACAAGTTCCAGAGAGAGTGAGATCTCGGCGGTGGGGAGGGTCCTGGATGAAGGATCTCCCACATCGCTTTGAGGTACTCTCGAAGAAGGACGAGCTAACATCTCTGCAGCACTCTTTGAGTCATTGTTTGGCATAAGGTCGCCAGGACCCAAGCTTCAGAACCAGATTTGGCTAATTGGTAACGAAAGAGGCAGCACGAAAGACCCAAACAGAACAAACTGAGGTAAAAGATCTTTATCTGGCTTTCGGACTTAAAATGAGAAGGAAATTTTTTATTAAAAATGAAAATCGTGGACTGAGATGATAGAATAAGACAGGAGCAAGGCATCTTGAAGAACTGAAATTTGATAGACTATAAAGCACAAAAGAAGTGAAAATAACTTTTGTTTACACATACTTGTGGTTTGGAGAAAGATAACCAGCTGTGAGAAAAGGGGAGGAGGTGGAGGAACGGCTGAGTAAACATCGCGAGAGAACGAAATGCAAGAAGAATAGCGAGTGGAACTGCCTAGAGAGGCTTGATTTGGAAAAGCAGGAAGAAGGAAGTAAAGCAGCAAAGAAGACCCTGAAGAAATAACGCGAGATATAGCAGCGAGAAGAGGAAGTGGATATTCATCATTCTGAACTAGCATAGAGCTATCATAGAGACTCTCCACCCGATATCTGGTGAGACTAAAACAATATGAATATTTAAAGCAAAAGATAAAAAAGATGTCGGGGTGGGGAGAGAAATCTAGAGTAAGCTTGAAGAGAGTGGAGAAGGAACGGCAGGCTGCCATGGGATCAGCTATAAAATCGCTGGGAGAAAAAGTTGCAGAGGGTCACAAAGCATTGATACAATCTATTTGTGAAATGAATGAAAGCCTAATTAAAAGCATTAAGGATATATTTAAAACAGAAATGGAATTGAGAGACGAGGTGCAAGCAACTAGGCAGACAATTCAAGGAGAGGAGCAAAAAAATACTGAGGTGCCACCAAGTGTAAATGATGGAGAACAAGTGCCTCAAGATTGTGTGGCAGAAATCGAATACAGAACAGCAGGATTCAAGCAACAAAAATGCGAGAGGCAAGGAGAAGTGGTGCAGTATCTGCAAGAAGAAATGAATGAAGATCTACTAGGATCTTTAAAGAATCAAGTGCAAGAATTAGCAACAAGCATGAAAGACAGAACCATCTCCAGTTATCTCAAGCAGAAGAAGCTACTGACAGAAGAATTCAAGTGAAGAAGAAAGCCTGGAAAAGCAATATGAATACAAAAATCAAGTTACAAGTGGGAGTTACTTAAAAGACTAAGGCCATAGTTTAAAGCTAGAAGAGTTTTTTTATTTTTAGAATTGGGATGTATGATGTAATTGCAATGTTAAAAGTTAAATGAAGAAATTAGTAAATTAAGACAAGTAGAATAATTGGGAAATGTAATGTATAGTTAATTATGTAAATTGACATAAAGTAAATTTATACACAAAATTGTAGAAGGAACTAAGTGAAAGGCCAAATTGTTAATTTTAAATTAAAGTGTTATACTAGAGAATAAATTAAATTAAAGGATTGGGAAAATATTAAGGCAAATTTATGTGTAAAAGAAATGGGAACTACAAATAGAATGTTTTGAAGAAACAAATTGTCAGTTCCAACTTAACTTGTTAATTAAGTGAGTTTAATTAAATATAGGTAACTGATGTAAGAAACAATAATAACGGGGGGGAGATAGGTTTTAAATAATAGTATAAGGGAGAAAGGAAATGAGTGATAGAAAAACCAATTTATATTGAAATAGAGGGGATGTAATGGATAATTTATGGGTAATTGATGGCTTTTTGATAGTTTATTAATAGTTATAGAAGTGTATCAAGAAATGATAAGTTAGGATTTTACCTCTAGCTATTAGGGACAAATGAAAAGCAATATAGAACAAATGATAAGAAACTATGGGGTCGTAGTGCTGTTGGGAGTCTGCATAGAAAAGGGGGGAGGGGGAGGGGGTGGGCTGCATCTATGGATATATGGGGGAATGTATCTGTAAGATATGAATGAACTGTATGTCAACCCATCCAATAAAAATTGTTAAAAAAAAAAGAAAAGAAAAAATAACAATTATTAACAATAACACTGCTGAATACTTAATGCAATTGATTGTCACAATCTTTAAGAGTAATAAGGTAAAGTACTATTAAAAATTCTGATCTATTTCTACTCCTTATCTTAAAAAGTGAGAAAAAATCCTTATTTCCCTCTATATTTATCATTACCTTTTACTTATACTTTACTTAACAATGACAATGCTAACTTTTTGCCAATATTTCAATATTATACAGTCTATTATCTTTATATAACAAATTATCTTACAATCAAACTATAAAATATATTCATACACAAATTATAAAATATATTAATATGCAATCACTTTCAAATTTTCAGGACTTGGACATCTTATAATTTTTTTCCATTATAAGCAAAATATTTTCCCCATTTCTCTTCAAATGCTTTAATTGGCCTTCTATTTATGTATTTTGTCAATTTTGCCATCACTGCATATTCTGACATTTTGTCCTTCCAGATTTCCATGGTTGGGCATTCTCCTTCTTTCCATTTACTTGCCATTACCACTCTTGCCACCGTCAGCAAATATCGAAATAGTTCATGTAGTATTCTATCAACGTTATCTGGTATTATCCCCAACAACATAGTCTGGGGTTTCATAGCAAAATTAATTTTTAAAATCTTCTGCATCTCGGCATGTATATCTTTCCAAAATTTTTGACTTTTTTTACATGTCCACCACATATGAAAGAAAGAACCGTCTGCTTCCTTACACTTCTAGCTTGACCCTACATAATTCTTATCCATTTTCTTGATGTGACGTTTGAGTGTCGAAGTCTGGTTCAGATGAGCACAGAGCATGCACAAACCTGGCTTCAAAGCTACACCCAGGTGCTTCTTCAGGGCTAATAGAGCTAAACGGTAGAGCTGAAGTGCTACTCTGGCCTTGCTCAAGAGGAGGGGGCATGCCCCAGGGGGATCATTGCCATTTCTGTTCTTTAAAGCTTTATAAAGGTGCAAGGCTGTAGCTTAACACATTGGTTCAGATAATAGGATTGTAATCAGGGCTTTTTTTTCAGGGGAAACGCAGTGGAACGGAGTTCCGGCACCTCTTGAAAATAATATGATTTCAAAGAATCCCGTGTGTTTCTTCCTCATTTCCCTCTTGAGAGTTCCACCACCTCTTTTCCCAGAAAAAAACCTCCGATTGTAATCTATTACACTGTTTATGATGCACAGTACCTTGCTCTTACAGAATGTTTTTACTTCTGTGACCCATTTTATCCATTGCCATGTTTCTTTGCACTGTTTTCTAGTTCTGTAGTCCTAGTCTACTGTTTACTGGATGCCTTGGACTGTTTGTCTTCTTTTTACATTTTGTAATCTGCCTTGAGTCTCAGCAAGAAAGGCAGGCTATAAAGTGAACAAATGCTAAGCTCCTTTGCCATATCATGAATGGCCTTTTACAGTCATCGCTATTTCAAAAAGCTATTCGCCATTTTATTTACTCCATGAATATGTGACCACTCCGCCAATGCACTTCAGGCGGCTTACAATTTGAAATATCCATCCACCCCCGTCACAAAATTCTGCTAAAGCGAAACAAAACGAAGTATTTGCTCAAGCTGATTTGGCCTCTTCAGGAGGTTTCCTAGCTTTGGGAATCTCACCAGCCTCTCTTATGATCCCGTGGGTCCATCATCAGTTGTAGGAAAGGAACAGTACACACCAAATGAGAATCGAAGCATCGCAGTATCTGGAGAACAATGTGTGGACAGATGTTAAATTGAGAGCATTTGGGTGCGGGGGATCACTCTCATTTGAATAAGGAGCCCCACAGAAGCCATTCTGATGCATTGGCATACAATTACGAAGACTGCAGTGTAAACATATTTATGTATTTCTTAAAGAAAAGTTCATTGGCCTCAGTGGGACTATTTGTGATGCAGATCAAAACAAGAATGCTGCAGACACACCATCTCCTTAGTGGGATACTTTTCTTTGTTCAGTGTTCACCAGATTCTGAACCTCTGGCTCCTCCTCACATCTCAGTCACACCTGTCTCTCCCCCGCCCCCCAGTGGTTCCAAATGGTCTCTGCCCTTTTTTCCAAGCCTGGAAAGAAAAAAAAATGTTTTTGTATCTGGTTACTTACACAATAACTACAGACAGAATTTGCCCCCCCAAATGCATCTTGTGTCAGCCTGTGGCTAGATAAGGCTCTTCCTACAGGTTCCCTTTCAAAAGCAAACAAGAGTCCATTGATTGAATAAGGAAACTTTACTGCAGAAAAGGTCCATTATAGTCCACTGTCCTGAATAGAAGACTCAGGATGGTACACAGTCATTGTTACCAATGAAGAGCAAAGCATGAGGTACAGAGTAACAATTCCCATCTGAATCAGCCTCCCCCCATAGTTCTCAAAACAACATCTTTCAGTCCTGGGAAGCTGCTCTCCTTCAAGGCCAATGCTTGGTGGAACGGTGTTAGACAAAACAGTCTCCTCCGGTGGGAATGCTGCCTGGGAACTGGTGCACCTGCGAAGAAAGCACTTAAACACTAGAAGCATTAGAAAATGGAGTCAGTACAGTTTAAACATACACTGGACCTGACATTCTGCCCCCCTTAAAACAGATCCCCCCCTGGTTTATATGGGTAACGAGTATGAAAAGCTTTGGTCAATCTAGGAGCATGAACATGTACAGAGTTCACCCACTCATCGTAACCAGAATCAAAGTCCTTCCACCTAATGAGGTAAAAAAGCTGATTTCGTTTGAATTTAGAGTCCAAAATTTGTTGCACTTCATAGTGTATTTGGTCGTCTATCAACGTTGGAATGGGTGGAGCTTTGATGTGCCACTTGTCGTCGGTGGGAGCCCTTTTTAGGAGACTGACATGGAATGTATCATGAACATGGCGCAAGTTCTTGGGTAAATTTACAGCAACAGTTACTTTATTGATTACTTTGCGCACAGGGAAAGGTCCAAGGAACTTTAACGCTAGTTTGCGGCTTGTCTGAGCTAGTTTCAGGTTCTTGGTGGAAATATAAACATGATCTCCAGGTTGTAAATCCCATTCGGCCGCACGATGGCGATCTGCGTACTTTTTGTAATCCAGTTTGGCTTTTTCGAGGTGTTTCTTAATAAGAGTCCACTGTTGCGCGGCCTCCCCCCACCATGAAGATACATCAGGCGAACTAGAGGAATGGAGAGGGGGAGTGTCCAACGGGAAGGGATTGAAGTGAGCTCCATATACAATTTTGAAAGGGGCCTCCCCAGTGGAAGCATGCACACTGTTGTTGTATGAGAATTCAGCCAGAGGGAGAAGGTCCACCCAATTATCTTGTTGGAAATTAATGTAGTAACGAAGGAACTGTTCTAAAATCTGATTAGTTTTTTCGGATTGTCCGTCGGTTTGTGGGTGGTGGCTTGAGCTGATTCCTTGCTCAATATTCAACATTCGCAAAAGCTCCCGCCAGAAGTTGGCAACGAACTGTCCGCCGCGATCCGAAATCACCTTGGACGGAAAAGAATGTAATTTTACGATGTGTTTTAAGAATAAATCCGCCAGTTTTCGAGCGGTGGGTATAGCAGTACATGGAATAAAATGAGCTTGTTTGGAGAATAGATCTACTACGACCAAAATGCAATTATGTCCTTTCGAAAGGGGTAAATCAGTGATAAAGTCCATAGATATTATTTCCCAAGGTCTGTTAGGTGTTTCCAATGGTTGTAGGAGACCTGGAGGTTTCCCTTTCCGGGTTTTGGCGCTGAGGCAAATGGGGCAGGAGCTAACGTATTGGGAAATGTCTTTGCGCATGCCCGGCCACCAGAATTGTCATTGTATTAGATGCAACGTTTTTAGATACCCATAATGACCAGCAGTGGGGGCATCATGACATCGCTGTAATACCTCCCGTCGGAGGCTGTCCGGGACATAAAATTTGCTTCCAGCTAGCCAATCCCCCTGTGGGGATTGGGTCAGCTTGTTTCTAGGCGCTTTATCCCCCTCCTTTTCCACCTCAGTTTTAAGTTTCGATTTCCACTCCTGGTTGTGCGGGAGGGGCTGGCTTGCTCGGCTGCGGGTAGTCACCACGCCTCCCAATTGCGTAGGTGAGAAGACCGTGTCTATAGTCTCCTCCCGTTTGCTTTTGTGTTGGGGCATGCGCGATAGGGCGTCTGCCAGAAAGTTAGTCTTGCCCGGGAGGTAATTTAAAGTGAAATTGAATTTGGAGAAGAATTCTGCCCATCGCAATTGTTTGGCATTCAGTCTGCGTGGGCTTCGAAGGGCCTCCAGATTTTTATGATCTGTCCAGACCTCGAAGGGGTATCGCGCCCCCTCCAGCCAATGTCTCCAGTTAGTGAGGGCTGCCTTTACCGCAAAAGCTTCCTTCTCCCACACATTCCAATTTCTTTCTGCATCTGAAAACTTCCTCGACAGGAATGCACAAGGCCGCAGTTTCCCATCCTCCCCCTTCTGCAATAATACCCCTCCTATCGCCGTATCGCTGGCGTCGACTTGCACTATGAAAGGGTACTTTTCGTTGGGGTGGCAGAGGATGGGTTCTGTTACAAATTGCCTTTTCAGGCATTCGAAAGCAGTTTGGCAATCGGTTGTCCATTGTAATTTGGAGGAAGGTTTTTTAGCCTGGTCCCCTTTATTTTTAGTTTTTAACAGTTCCGTTAAGGGGAGCGTGAGCTGGGCGAAGTTTGCTATAAAGTCTCTATAGAAGTTGGCAAAACCCAGGAAGGACTGCAGTTCTTTGCGGGTGGTGGGAGTTTGCCATTCTTGGATCGCTTGTACTTTGGCTGGATCCATTTTTAATCCCTTTTGGGAGATACAGTACCCAAGGTAAGTGAGTTCAGTTTTATGGAATTCACATTTGGACAACTTGATGGGTAGTTTATTATTCATCAAGGTGGCCAGGACTTTTTGCACCATTTGGATGTGTTCCTCCTCTGTGTCCGAATAAATTAATACATCATCAAGGTACACCACCACACCTTTATAAAGGAATTCGTGTAGAACTTCATTTATCATGGACATGAATACAGACGGGGCTCCCGCCAATCCAAAAGGCATAACTAAGTATTCATACTGTCCGAGGGGTGTATTAAATGCGGTTTTCCACTCATCCCCTGCCTTGATACGGACGTGGAAGTAAGCATCTTTTAAATCTAATTTTGTAAAGATCTTACCTTGGGCCACGACGTTGAGAAGGTCTCGGATGAGCGGGATGGGATAGGCGTTGTTGGTGGACACAGCATTAAGTCCTCTAAAGTCCGTGCACAGCCGAAGTCCCCCATCTTTTTTCTTCACAAAGAGAACCGGAGCGGCGTGGGGGCTATTGGCTGGGCGGATGAACCCCCTTTGAAGATTGGTGTCGATGAATTTCCGGAGCTCTTCTCGTTCATGGAGACTCATGGGATAGAGTCGTCCTTTGGGCAGTGAGGCTCCAGGTAAAATTTCCACCGCACAGTCAGTTCGTCGGTGCGGGGGTAAAGTATCAGCTTCTTCTTCGGAGAAAGCATTCAGAAAGGGCCAATACGGTTCGGGTATTTGGTTTATTTCTTCTTGGGTGAGAAGAGCCTTCTCAGTGTGAGTTGGATCACTACCCCAGTTTTGGTTCCAACGATGGTTTTTACAGTTGGCGTGACTGAAAGTGATGCATCCTTCTGCCCAATTTATGTAGGGATTGTGATCACATAACCACTTGCTGCCTAGAATTAACGGGTATTTGGCAGTGGAGCTGATGACAAAAGACCTTTTCTCCCAGTGTTGGCCCATGCCTGTGATCACTGGGATGGTTTCGGTGGTAACAGGGTTCATATTGGTGCCATCCATTTGTTCAAATATTACTGGATTTTGCAATTCACGAGTTGGTAGGACTAGTCCGTTGACTAGGGCTGGGGCGATGATGTCTCTTGAACAGCCCGAGTCGATAAGGGCTTGCACTCGGATGTGCATCTTCCTCTCCGGGTTAAGTAAAGTCTCTGGCATGAATAAGATGGACCCAGGCGGCCGGTTCCGTGTAGGGACGGGCTTGGGGTGGATCTGTCGGTTGGGCCCCTTTACGACAGATCCATCTCGTTTCCCGACTGGGGGCTTTCTGGATTTACCTCTGCATTTGGGGAAGCGGGGTCGTATTCCATAACCTCTTCCGCTTCCAGCCCCCTTTCTGAGGCGGGTCGTTGGGAAGCGCCGCGGCCTCTGTTCGCTCGTGGAGCGGGAATCGGGCGTTGGAGAGTAGGAAATGGAGCAAGGGTTGGACGCCGTAGTTGAAGCGGAGGTCTTTGCACAGGCCGGTAGGGGCATTGTGCTGCAAAGTGACCGGCTTGTCCGCATTGCAAACACAGCCCTTGTTGCCATCTAGCATCTCTCGCTCCACGAGTGGCGTATCCAGCTCCCCGTCCTCCCCTCTGTAAAGTTAAGGGTCTTCTTTGTCCCGTTTGTTGTTGTTGTTCAACCAAACGGACTTCCAAAATGCGATTTTCAACTTCACATGCAAGCTGGATCCAACCTAATAACGTAGGAGGATTGTCCTGCATAAGGGCTCTGTCCAGAAGTCTCGGGTTTAGCCCTTGCTTGAACAGGATAATTTTGGTGGACTCCTCACACCTAGGGCATTTGGCGGCTAGTTGTCGGAATTTCGTAATATAGTCCCTTGCCGACATGCTGCCTTGTTTAATGGCTTGCAATTCTGTTCGGGCCCTGGTTTCCTCTAAGGGGTCTTCGTATTGTGCTCGAATAGCGTCCACCAACCCCTGGAGAGTATTGAGTTCGGGGGCCCCGATATTGTATAGGCCTACATACCAGTCCGCTGCTTTGCCTTGTAAGCGGGAGCCGAGATGCTCAATTTGACTGGCCTCGCTGCCGAAGAGGTGTCCCCACCGGTTGAAGAATTGCACTACTTGCACTAGGAAAAATCCTAGTTTGGAGGGATCCCCATCAAAAGTAGCTTCCAGTTTCACCCAGCCCATCGGGAGGTCTTGTCTCGGAGCCGGTGCTGGGTAGAAATCCGTCGGAAGCATCAAGGGCACTTGAGGTACGAGGAGAGGTAGCTGGGGACCCGGTTGTGGCAGCGGTGCTGGTTGCACTGGCGGCGGCAACACCGGCTGAGCTGGTGGTGGCAACCTCGGCTGGGCTGGCGGTGGTGGCCTCGGCTGGGCGGGCGGTGGTCTTGGTTGGGCCGGTGGCTGTAGCAGTGGCCGGGCAGGCTGCTGCAACCTTGGTCGGGCTGGTGGTGGCAACACCGGAGGCGTCGGCAGTAGCGGTTGAGGTGGAGGTGGCCGGTGCGATCGAGTGATGATCGGCCGCTGAGGGGCGGGTTGGTGGGGTCGTAGTGGTGTAGGCCCCACCGGTTGATTCGGAGGTGGTAATACGGGTTGGTCCGGTGGCAAACGGATCGGTTGCTGCAAAGGGATTAGTTGCGGTCGAAGCGGAAGGGGCCGCAGCGGCGAAGGCCTGATGGGTGGTGGGCCGCGCGGGCTTGCCCCTCCCGGCGTCGTTACTCTGGGAAGCAGAGGCTGGTCTTGTGGCGCCGGTAGACCGTCCCTTGGGATTTGCTGAATGGGGACAACTTCTAGCGGTTGTTGTGGCAATTCCTCCCCAGGAGGAGCCGGAGGCTCTTCCGACTGATCCGGCCGGACCGTTATTGGAGAAGCGGGAGGGGGTATCACCGTCGTCTCGGTTGGACGGGTTGGCCTTTCTTCCCCTTCTCTAGGCTCCTCAGCTGGAGTCTCAGCTGGAGACTCAGCTGGAGTCTCAGGAGGTGGATCCCCGTTCGATCTAGGGGGTTTTGTTGGAGCTTCTCCAGGTACCTCAGCTGGAGTATCCCCACTAGGCGGAATTTCGTCTAATCTAGGAAGTTCCGCGGGCGGTTCTCCCGGTTCTCCAGGGCAGGATTCCTCCTCTCCTGAAGGCGGCGGCTGCTGCGGAACGACCTCCACCGGATAGGAAATAACGCTTTGGAGGGTAGCTATCTGTACAGCCATTTCTTCAGGTGATAGTCTCTCTCCTGCCCCCATCGCTGAGATTAGGTGAATGGCATGAGCCAAACTTTCCTCCATGTCGATCAGCCTAGCTTCCAACTGTTGCATTCGGCTTGGACCCGGTTGCCCCATCACGGAACCTCCCTCAGTTGCACTCACCGGGGAAAACGGCCCCCAAGGCGGAGGGTCTCCTTGATCGACTCGCGATCTCGCTGCTAGAAGTCCTTTGGCTAGGCCCGTCACTGTCGAGATGCCGGAATCTACAGCATGGGTGCGACTTTGCATCTGCACCCAACTTTGTTCAGGAACTTCCGTTGGCTCTTTCCACGGGGCAAGTTCCGAATAATCCCAACTCAGGGCGCCGCGGCGGGATGTGTTCCCGTCCGTCTGTTCGGTCGTCCTGTTCCAAAACAGCCACGGTTGGCTGCTATCCAGCTCAGGGACAGTCTCTAGGCTTCGGAGCCCGTCCATCGAAACTCGTGGATGTAGTCCACCGGCCCGACGCTCTCTCGTTTCTCGGGGTCTGGCTCCCCACTCCGACGGGGTGGGTAACGAGATCAAGGGGAGAGCGGCCGCCGTCGGCCTTGTCCCCTCACTGCCGAGGTCGATGAGAGGCGGGGTAGAAGTCGAAGCTCCGGTCCCGGCTGGCACCGGTTCCTGAGATTCTTGGGGTTGCACTGTTTGACTGTCGGGAGACGCATACGGATCAAACAAAGGATCCCTGTCCGGGACTACCTTGGATTCCGCTGGGCCCGACTCAGGCATGATTGGTAACAAAATGTCAGCCTGTGGCTAGATAAGGCTCTTCCTACAGGTTCCCTTTCAAAAGCAAACAAGAGTCCATTGATTGAATAAGGAAACTTTACTGCAGAAAAGGTCCATTATAGTCCACTGTCCTGAATAGAAGACTCAGGATGGTACACAGTCATTGTTACCAATGAAGAGCAAAGCATGAGGTACAGAGTAACAATTCCCATCTGAATCAGCCTCCCCCCATAGTTCTCAAAACAACATCTTTCAGTCCTGGGAAGCTGCTCTCCTTCAAGGCCAATGCTTGGTGGAACGGTGTTAGACAAAACAGTCTCCTCCGGTGGGAATGCTGCCTGGGAACTGGTGCACCTGCGAAGAAAGCACTTAAACACTAGAAGCATTAGAAAATGGAGTCAGTACAGTTTAAACATACACTGGACCTGACATCTTGATTGGATACAA
Organism: Eublepharis macularius; assembly: GCF_028583425.1. Taxonomy (NCBI): domain Eukaryota; kingdom Metazoa; phylum Chordata; class Lepidosauria; order Squamata; family Eublepharidae; genus Eublepharis; species Eublepharis macularius. The sequence continues at coordinate 80,525,467 of NC_072798.1, forward strand.
ACAGGGCTTTTTTTCCGCTGGAACACAGTGGAACGGAGTTCTGGAACCTCTTGAAAATGGTCACATGGCTGGTGGCCCCGCCCCCTGATCTCCAAACAGTGGCATGGAGGGCAATCTAAACTCCCCTCTGTCTGGAGATTAAGGGGCAGGGCCACCAGCCACGTGACCATTTTCTCCAAGGGCAACCCACTGAGTTCCACCACCACTTTTCCCAGAAAAAAAGCCCTGGATACAAACCATCTCTGCTCATGTGCATGTGAACCACCCACTGTCACATCATGTGTCCCTATTTCTCTTTAGATTATTCGCTTCCCAGCTACTTTGGAAACAGGTGTGGCTAGGGAGTTATACTCCAATCCACCTTCTTACCTTATTTACCTCTTTGGCCTCTTTCTTCCCTTCTGGAGTGGATTAATTTGCACAGTGTTTGGATGCTCCGAATAACTGGATCCTTGTAATATTAAACAGGACCAAACAGTCAAAAGTATCTATTCTGCTCATCCTTGATAGGAACTGAAAAAAAAATAGTAAGCACCAACACTGTGTAGTAGTTAGGATTTGGCCGAACAGCACCACTGACCTGTGAGCACTGCCCCATCTTGCCCTCTGGGGTGTCTAGGGTTAATCAGTGGCAGCTCAAGTTCCTGCTTGATACATGCCACCCAGCTGGTGCCCCCCTTCATCCCTCAGAGAGGCTTTGCTCCTTTTCTCTTGTGCCCACTGCCACTACTTGGCCATGGGGAGAGACAAAACTCCCCACTCCGTGTGTGGGCTTGCCACTCTGTGCCCTGCATTGTACCCAGTTTCCTGCTACCCAGCACCTGGTTACTGCAGGGATGGTTTACAGCACTTGTGCACCACTGGGGGATCAGCCAACTGCCAACAGAGTACCCTATTCCCAGGGCACCTGCTTTAAGTAGTGTGGTTGAGCAGTGAGAGTCTATGTGGTACAGAAAACAACTACCAGCATTTAAGAATTTTAAAAAATGTATTTTTTAAAGATGAAAAAAGTCAGTCATACTTTTAAACACCCCACCAAAGCAAGCAAGGGGACTCAAAAAGAAACAGGTTAAAAACACAATTCCTCTATCCCTCCCATCTTCTGTTTAGGCAGCCTCTCCATCTTAGAAAGTTTCAGCTAACTGAGAAGTCCTTATACCTTTCATGGTTCAGCTCTCCAGCCTCCACATGGGTGATGGTCACCACCTGCAAGGAGCCAGTTGTCCACTCCCTTTCAGTTCAACTTAGCCAGAGTGACCCTCCATCTTGTGCCAGGAGGCAATATTCTCTCCCTTTCCCCACCCCCTGGGCAGGCCAAAGGTGCAGGTCTGAGAGGCTTTTCCTGCAAGATCCAGGAAGAAACTTTTCCAGCATTTTAGTCCTGCAAGTCTCTGTCGTCCTGTGCCCCCCCGCCCCCCACTGTACACACACTTGGAGGGGTAAGCTTTTAGCAGAAAGTCCTCTGGCCACATCTGCATGACTAAAGCCTAAGGCTGGGTGCAACTTAGAAAGCATCTGCTTTCCCTCCCCGCTCCTACTTGTTCTCAGTTAAGAAACATTTTTTTAAAATTGGGGGTGAAGGTTTTGACACAGTCCAAACCTACAAATGAAAGCATTTCTCCGCAAGCACGTTAGATAATGATCTGGGAGCCCCAGGTTCAAATCCCCACAGTGCCATGAAAAGTCAGTGGGTGATCTCTTGCTCAATCTAGCCTACCTTGGAGGGTTGTTATGAGGATAAAAAGGAGGAGGAAAGAATTATGCACACTTCCCTGAGCTCTGCGGAGGGAGGGATGAAAGGGACTAAATAACACACAAATGTTGCTAGTGCTACAGGTAGACAGTATCATGCCCGAGCAGCCGAGTCCTTGAAAATGTCCCACTAAATTGAAGTAAGTATGCATCCATCCGTATACTCCTACACACGTTTACTCGGCAGAAAGTCCCGCTGTTTTCAATAAGGCTTCTGCTTTACAATCATGCATCGGATTATAGCTTCGGGATGTGAAAATTGCCACCTGTGATCTTCCCTCTCTTGCTGAAAAAGTGACAGGGCTCAGTATGGGAGGCCTATTTATGAGATTTCCCCCAACTTTTGACACCACTGCTTGCCACGCTAGCCCTCATTAAAATGCTCCGCTTTCCAAGCTCACATGTAAACAATGACCGTGTCACATCCTGTAGCCTGCAAGAAACAGCTGAAACCTGCAAGTAATTTCAACAGACTCAGTGGTAGACAAAGTTAGCACAAGGATGAAGATATAATTGCTTGCATCAGACGTGAAGACAAACGACATTGCCTTTTTCTCCCTTATTCTTTAAATGAATTAGTTGAAGCCACACACTGATTTCCCAAAATAACAATGCAAAATATGAAAATACATCAATGGATCATGCATTTAAAACAAAGAAATATGGCTTCCTTAACCAAATTATTGTATTATCTTTCTACTTTATGATGTTTCTTGGATTCCACATACGGTTGTCATTTCTGCAAACTGCATTATGAAAACGGTCCAGCACAACCCATAGTCTGGACTGTGTTTAAAATAGTTGAACATTTATAGACAGCTCTGTGTTAAATGCTGACAATGTGCTTCTAAGAACCCTTTGCTGGGAGTAAGCCTCATTGAAAGACATGAGTAGGATTCTCAGTAGACCTACTTAGGATTGTCTTCAGCGTCACAATGTTCAGTTTAAGGCTGCAATCCTAAACATGCTTAGGTAGGAGTAACTTCCCCCATTAAACACAAAGAAAGTTATCTACAAGTAAAAATGTATATGATTGACAATGCAAGTCAGATCCCACATATCTATACATCTAATTCTCAACATAGCCCCATCTCTGGATACTTAAATGGGGAGACAGGGACCACGAACTGACAAATCTTTCTACAAATTGAGAAAATCCTCAGGTTTGCTGAAAAACTGGGAAAATGGGGGTTAAGCCCCCTCAAAATGACAAAAGTAGCACTGTACCTTTAAAGAAATGGCTTTTCACTAAGATCTCAGGGGTTATTGTGGGAGCTGTGAGGCAACCACAACAAGACTGCAAGCCTTCAAGCCTTGGTTTTTGTCAGTAAGAACAGAAGGAGGGGACAGGGCCCTTTCCAGTGCTGCTTTGGGCTCACAGGCCACTGCTGATCCCCTCCCTCCTGCCCTGAAAGGAGGACTCATTGGAGCCAGGCCGGGAAGCAATCGCCAGGTACCACACGACTTGCACAACTCACTCAGGCCCAGTGGCAACCAACTTGCAACTCCCTACTACTCAACAGTAGCCACCACATGAAAGCCAGTGTGATATAGTGGTAATAGCATCAGACTAGGATCTGGGACACCAAGGTTTGAATCTCTACTTTGACATGAATGGGTGATCTTGGGCCAGTCACTCAATCTCCATGCAACCTACCTCACAGGGTTGTTGTGAGGATAAAATGGAAACAAGGAGAGCGATATAAGCTGCTTTGGGACCCTGCTGGGAGAAAGGCAGAGTACAAATGAGTTAAACGAACAATAAATAAAACTGAAGACTAGGGGGCAGGGAAGGTTTTGTAGAGGGGAAGGAAGGAGGGAGAGAGGAGAGGGTATGGGGCCTGCCAGGAGGGGGAAAAGAAATAATGTGAGCAGAGGATACAGAGGAAACCCTTGTGGGTTCCCTGCTTTCTTCCAAAACTGGTAACCCACAGGGATCTGGCAACACTCCTCTGCAACACATAACATCAGGGTCAAACCTGCCAGTGCCAAAGATCCCTTTATTCTAAACTAGCCCTGCACCAAAGTAGCACCAGTACTGCTGCTTCAGTGCAAGGAAAATCAGGCAATGCAGCAGCCTCATCCATGAGGCTTTTTCAGACCAGGAAGACCTTAACCATCTCTGTCCTCGAGCTGCCTGCCTCAAACTGCTCCCTTGAAACCACATCTAGAGAGCAGCCTCCCACGTTCCTGGTTCGGTGGCGAGGTGCACAACAGCGATTACTAGATGAAAAGCAGGGACGTATGCACCTGGGACAGTTCTTCATTCGTGGCAGTAGAATTGGTTTCTTAAGAGCAAAGAATAGGCTTGCTGGATCAAAACGAGCTCACGATACGCTTCCTGAACTATTACCAAACTCACCCATGTCTCCACCTGAAATCAATTTTTGGACAGACCCCAGTTGGTACAAAACACTGCAGCTAGATCATCAGGAGCTGAGTGAAGCAAGTGTAATACTCCCATTCTGCAGTCACTTCATTGGCTGCACATCAAGTTACCGGGCTCACTGCAAGGTTTTGGCTATCACATACAGAACCCTTCATGGCTTTGGCCCCTCATATCTGCTGGAGCCACCTCTCCCCCTATGCTGTTTTGCTCCCTGAGCAGTTTTGCTCATCTGAACAGAGCCTTCTGCAGGTACCACCCTGCAAATAGGCAAAAGCAACAGAAGCCCTTGCACATGACTTCTTCGTGGTGGCCCCCCCTTTGTGGAATGGCCTGCCTGAAGAGGTCAGGAAGGCTCCCACTCGCCTGGCTTTCCACAGACTATCCAAACTGAATTATTCAGGAGAGTTTTTTTACACAGGAAATAGGACTGTGCTGTGAGGAAATGGCTCAGAGAGATGCTTGTGATAAAGGGTCTGTAGACTATACTTCTGGGCACTGTCTGTTGGTGAAGCTTATGCTCCTATTGGGTAGTCTCTACGTCCATTAATATGTCATGTCACATTGCTTATGCTTTGTTTCAGTTTCAGCTTTGGATTTGTGCTTGTATTTGGATTCATGCTTGTATTCACACTTCACACTTCTACAATCCATACCATATTGTATTTATTGCATGTCCCAGCCTTTCATTGAGTCTCAGTGAAAAGGTGGACTATACATAAATAAATTACTCCAAGTGCACACAAACGCTTTACATTGCATGAAGACATACTGCAAAACCAGTTTAACCTGATAGTTCACACATATATGTAGCTCCAGACCCTAGGAGTTCTCATATTTTTTCAAGTGGGACCCACTTCTAAACATCTTGTACTTCTTAGAAGCCACTGCTAAACTCACTGTACCTTGTGGGCCCAATGGCAAAGTAACTCCACGCTACTTCCTCCCTCCACAAACACGTGTTGTGTGTTTCCGAATTAGCAATGCTAGGAATTAATGGTCTTCAAAACATCCTATCATTAACAGCCTTCCTTAGCAGGTGCCAAGTGGCACCTTAGAGACCAACAAGATTTTCAGAGTGTAAGCTTTAGAGAGTCAGAGCTCCCTTCTTCAGACACTGTCGAAGGCTGACACTCTGAAAAACTTGTTGGTCTCTAAGGTGCCATTGGACTAAAATCCTGCTGTTCTGCTGCAGATGAACGCGGCTACCCTACCTAAGCCTTCCTCAGGTCTCGCAAACAGATGCAGGAATCTCACATCAGTTAACCCATGCTTAACATTAATGGATATATACTGAACAACATGCTGTATTTCATGGCCATTTTATACATTGTGCAGAACCAAACTCAAATTTTCCAGAAAACATCCTAGTCTTCCCTCCTGGTTCACTCCGCTCTCCTTTTCCCTCCAGGCTTCATGACTCAATTCGTCCCAAAACCACACACGTGATCACCTGCAGTGCCTAACTGTGCACCAGCTACTTGGTGCATTCACACAGCTGAGCCTTCTATACGGTATTTTTTTGGTCTTGTAGAGAGTCTGCTCTTGCTGCAAGCACCAACAGTGCATTAAAAGCACTATCGCTCTTTGCAGTAGTCTTTAAAAGCAGCAAGAGAGATGTTGACTTGGCAAGCCTGATGGGGAAGGGCACAAAAGAAATAAGGTGAAAACGGCTGTGTTACAAAGCTGGAGGAAGAACACACACACACACAAGAGAAGGCAGACAGTAACGTAAGAGCACAGAGGATTTATTTTACATTTTTAAAATGCATGACTTGAACAATAACCTAACATGGCTCAATGTTTAGCTTCCCTTCAAATCTGATATTCCAGCATTACACACCATAACAACTGAGTGTGACGTTAGCATGCGTGTCCTGCAGCAAAACTAGTGTGCATGAAAGCACCTGCAGATGCATTCCTATTTAAATACACAGATGCACATGATGTGAGTTCATGGGTTTCAAAGATGTGTACTATATATTGATGTGCTATGCCCACTCTTTGGGATTTTGCTGCAGCACATGTCAGGAGTTCCCACAGCAACTGAAACGCATCACACTGTTCTCCTATAATTTGCTTTGCTTCTCAAGGCGTGTATCTCTCCCCAAAGATTCCTTTAAAATGTGCTGCTGCTGTCAGTTATAATTTATATATAAATTGTTTTCAAGGCCACTCATTTCCAGACATTAAATTATTGGTAGGAAACACTAATGCGGCCCTCTTGCTAAACACTTTGTCAAACAGCAGGATCATTGCATACAGCCATTGCCGACAACACGCAACCACATTAGAATTTCCCACTCAGGTTCCTAGCCGGCATTAAATTTTATCAGCCTCTCAGAACTCTGTCAATAATTAAAATCTTCCCGGTGGGAGGCTATAAAAGTATTACACATGCCAAGTTAAAAAAAAAAAACATGTTCACCATTTTGTACATTAGCACACAGTCAGGCTCTTTTTCAACATCAAAAACCTATCATTCTTTTCTTAACCTGAAGTGCTCATTAACCAAAGAGATTTGCAGAAGCGCACCTTGAAGAGAAACTTGGTGGAGCATCTGTACTTTAAAAGGCCAGGAGTGGGGGGGGGGGGGCGGGGAAGCCCAGCAAGACGAATTCAAGAGCACAAGCCTCTACTGATGCTAGTGATGATGGAGTGAAGTCATAAGGGCAAATACTGCCAGCACAAACCACAACTTTAGACCGGAATGTTTATATCTGAGTACAAGATACAGCCTGTCTACATTTCCAAATTACTCTAGAGTTCACACTGTCATTTTTAGTTGATAGAAATAGATATCCATCCATACCCAACTGAATCTCAAGCCACTCCATCCCCACGATTTGATATTCGACTTCAACCTTTTGCTTACTGACCTTTGTAACTGTCTCTAGACACCTAGAAGCCATGTCTTCTAATGCGGAATCTCGGCCCTTTAATACCAAAGGTGTAAAGCAAGACTGCAGTTAAATCTGAGGTAAGGAGAATGCACACATGATCAGCGGATGTGTTCCTTGTTATTTCATACAGAACTAATCCTGGGTAGAGATGGGCACGAACAGCAATACAAATTTTAAAAAAGCCACGAACAGCCCAATCTGCTGTTCGCAAACAAGCTGTTCGCGAGGCCCCATTCTAAACGAACAGGTGGTCATTGCAAGTCTCATTCATTGCTGTTCGTCAAGCCAGACAGTCTGGCACCTGCAATCAATTCCCTTGGCAACTTAGGCAGGGATTGTCTGAACTCTGTCTGAAATCCTGCTGATGCCCTGGAAACTCCAATCTAAGCCCAATTTATCTTGATAAGCAGGTTTTCCTTTCAAGTCTGGAGCTCCAAATTTGTTACAAGGGAGCAAAGGGCAGGGGGGAGGGGGGCTCCCAGCTACGGCTTAGTTTGCAGACAGTGGAGAGGGAGAGAGTTGTTGTTGGCATTTTGACAGAGTGCATTGGAGCTTGAATTTTCTTTGTGTGTGGTGGGATAGGGATCTACCCTTTCAAGTTCCAGGGCTGCTGCCAGGCTCTTGGCTAAGCTATTATTTATTATTGGTACCTTTCCTGCTGCCTGCTCAGGTAAGGTTTCTCAGAGTGGTGCAGTAGGGATCTACCCCTTCAGGTTCCAGGGCTGCTGCCAGGCTTTGGGGCCAAGCTATTATTTATTATTGATACATTTCCTGCTGCCTGCTCAGGTAGGGTTTCTCAGAATGGTGCGGTAGGGATCTACCACTTCAAGTTCCAGGACTGCTGCCAGGCTGTGAGGCCAAGTGATTATTTATTATTGGTACCTTTCCTGGTGCCTGCTCAGGTCAGGTTTCTGGGAGTGGTGCAGTAGGGATCTTGACTTGGATGACGGCTGGAGGAGAGCCTGCTAGCCCCCACGAACAGCCAACCATGAACATGTTCATGAACAGGGCCATGTTTGTGGTTGTTCATGAGTCCCTGTTTGTGGATGGCAACAAACAATGAACATCATGTTTGGGTTTTTTTTTCTGTTCGTGCCCATCTCTAATCCTGGGTCCGAGCCTTATTTCAGATTTCATTAAGTTATCAAGCCCAGTATGCAGGCCTCTGCATGCTTTCAGGATAAGCCCAAAATCTCCACAGCTTTTAAAAAGCACATCACTTATTGAATTATTAAATAAAGCTAGAGGTAGAAGGAAAAAAATTGGACCCCTTCAGGCACTTAATTCCTCAGCAATGCTGAGGGTCTATCATTGAGAAATTTAAGTATCTGGGGAAAGGAGCACTTGTTCTTTAGACATCAGCAGAGAAGACACTCCAATCTGTGTGCATCCCACATGAAGAGGAGATATGGCAGAGGGAAAACAAAAGAGTTACATGTTTAGGCTTAAATGAAAGGTGGATAGATTCATTGTTGGGCACTGAACTAGCAGAAGATGCTGTAGTAACAGATAATGCAGCTATACAAAAAGCATTTTATAAGTACTGTTCTAGTTTGTATAAAGGACAAAACGTGTCATTGGTAAAAATAGATGAGTATCTCAGAAAACAAAATGTACCTAAGATTACAAGAATAAAGACAAATTATGAATGGACCCATAACAATAAGAGAAGTTGTAGAAGCTATGAAAAAATTAAACCAAGGAAAGTTCCTGGGCCCGATGAATTACTGGGTTTGTATTGCAAGTGTTTTGAGGATGAAATTTCACAGCCTTTACAAAGTACAATGAACTCCATTTTACAGGGAGGAAAGATGCCAGAGATATGGAAAGAGGCCAATATAACATTAATACCTAAAGATGGACAAGATCTGACTCTGGCAAAAAATTATAGACCAATATCATTATTGAATAATGATTATAAGTTGTTCACAACAATTTTAGCTGAAATATTGAAAATAATAATTTTGCAAGAATTTATTCATGGAGATCAATGTGGCATTTTGCCTAAAAACAGCTGAAGGACAGCTTTAGAATGGTTTTAGATATTTTGGAGTATTTCGAAAAATATAATGAAGAACGAGTTGCATTCATCTTTTTAGATGCAGAGAAAGCGTTTGACAATCTGAACTGGACCTTTTTGTTCAAGGTTTTAGAAGATACGAATTTTGGAGAGAATTTTATAAAATAGGTGAAATTGATCTATACTTTACAATCAGCACAAATAATCATTAATGGAGATTTGACTAAACCATGTGAGATTCAAAAAGGAAAAAGACGAGGTTGTCCGCTGGCCCCTCTCTTGTTTATACTGGTTCTTGAAATATTGAATAGAGATATAAGACACAATGAAAGGATCAGGGGAGTAAAGATTTTAAAAGAGACCTACAACTTACAGTGCCTCCTATGTGAGTGTAAATGCCCTTCTGTCAGTGGCGGCATGAGGTGTACCACCGCTGCTGGGCCGCTGCCGGAAGCAAGAGGTGGCTGGGCAGAGGCGGAGAAGCAGTGTAGGGCCCCCACGTCAGCGCAGGATGGGGGGGCAGAGGGTGGAGCTGGAGTTAGTTTGCTCCCTAAGCCCTTCCAGAAGCAGGAATGCCCACAGCGGCGCAAAAGAGCTACACCATGAAAAAACAAGGCGTAGCCCATAGGTGCCCATTGAATGGGGAAAACTCGGCCCCATCTCCAAGCGCCCAGCCCCACCCCCACAGCCTGAAGGAGCATAGGATGGGAACTATCATGGGGGCCAATCCGCGTGCGCTTCTGGCGTGGACGAACCCCCTCCTCGCACTCAATCACCTGCAGACACACCCTACAAAGCATCCAGCCATGCTGCCCAACCTCAGGTAAGTTAGCACATGGGTGAAAGCTCTGCCCGTTTGCCATCTGTCGTGGGTACTTTGAACATGAGGCGGGAGAGGGTACTCATGGTGGCAGGCACTGCATAAACTTTCGGGACTTTGTGAGAAAACTGGGAGAACTTTGCACTCGTGCAAGGGAAGAAGGGCAAAGTCCAGAATGCCTGGCTAACAATAACCACTCAAGGTTCCTTGCAGGTTATCTGACTCTGAAGTTCCAGCTCAGTAAGGAGCGAGGGAGCACTGACAGGTAAGGAGATGGGGTGATGGCTAACCTGTCTTGCTGATTTGTGCTAACTGCCCCATCACCTGAACTCACTGACCACTAGCCTCTTTAGGTGAGGCTTGGCAGGGGAGGGGGCGATGGTGGCAGCCGCTGTCTGCCCCAGAAGCAGTTGCCCAGAAAACTACTCTTGACCAGGTGTCTGTAACTACCTGCTAACTCCCTCCCTTAAGGGTAAACACTCCAAGGCAGAGCGCTTCCTCACCAGAGGGTCTTGCATCAGCTGGTTGCCAGCTGCATCTGTGGAGTTCCCGCTGCTGCTCTCTACTATGTGCATCATCTCAGATGTTGCAGTGTGGGCTTTGGCTTGGCTGAGTTCCTTGCTGCACATCTGTGTCTTTCCCTTGCAGGCACGTCGCAACTGTCCGGGAGACAACCAAGTACGTCTGCTTCAGCTCGCCCCCCACCCCCCGCAATCCTCTGCAAGTGTCATTCAGATCCAGCCCAGGAAGCGATATCTCAAGGCAGTCAGCATCTCCGCCCCACCCCTGGGAGCGCAAATGAGGGCTGCTCAAAATGTGTTGGCTAACAAGGGACAGTGGCACTTTGTCCAGTTTAATAAAACGTGTTGAAAACAACAAACTTCTGTGTTTCCATGCCTGACTGAGTGTCATTAGCCCCTCCCTCAACACCCTGTCACGCATGTCCACTCACACATCCCCACAAATGTATCAAGCGGTGCCCGTCTAGCCTCCCTGCCTTCTTCCCTTCAATGTGAGGTGGGAATTGACCTGTAGCCCATGAATGTATGCGGGGGGAGGGGAGAGGCACTGAGGACTTTCATTCTCCAACAGGCTGAGCTGCTGGCATCTGATAAGCTAGGAAGATGGTCGCTGCAGGTGGAAAGCTGCTGCCAGGGGGTGGGGGATGTGTTTGCACAAGCAGGGATGGACATGGCTGTCAAGGTCGGGCACCCATTCTCGCTTTGTAGCAATGCAGTGATGTGTTCAAGTTCCGCAGCAGCAAGTCTGAGCGCGCTTTTCATTCCCCTCATTTCCAAATGGCCTCCCGGCCTCCCACATGGTTCCCAATGGGCTTTCCTGGTACTCATTGCCGGCCCTGCCTCCCCCCACCTGCTTCTCCGGAACCTGGGGACTACTTAAGGTTGCCAGTCTTCAGGTGGTAGCTGGAGATCTCCCAGAATTACAACTGATCTCCAGGCAACAGAGATCAGCTCCCTACTATCTGGCCCTACTTTTCAGGGAGGGGGAACCTTTTTCTTTTGGTGGTGGGAGCAGTGGCGGGTATTTGCAGGCACACCGAGCTGCAGCCACCAGTCTGGCCTTCCCCATTGGCTGCGCCGCTGGTTGCCCGCCTGAATGTCAGGGGATGGTGTGGCTATTGGCTGGTGTGAGCAGGGTTGTCAGAGGAATGGTAGGCGGGACCTCCCAGGGGCCACTGCATCTCGCCTTGCCACACTTGAGCACTGGCGGGACTATCCTGCAAAAGTCCATAGGGTGCCGTGCAGCGCCACCCCATTTACACCGGTGCACGAGTGATGGCGCTGCCTGGGGGACTAGGTTTGAGCTGCCCGAGTCTTTGCAGATGATTTGGTGTGAGTTTTGGAAGACCATTTAAAGGGAACTAAATTATTGATGGCTAAACTGAAAGAATTTGGCTCATTAGCATGTTTTAAAATTAATAAACAGAAAACAAAGATGTTAACAAAAATACGAAAATACAAGAGCAAATAGAACTGATGAATAAAAAAATATAAGAACAAATAGAACTGGTTTTAAAGTTGATAAGGTAAAATATCTGGATATTATATTGACAGACATGAATTGTAAGTTATTTCAAAATAATCATATTAAGACATGGAATGAAGTTTTAAAAGATCTGTTAAAATGGGACAAAGTGAAACTGTCTCTGTTGGAGAGAATATCCATGATTAAGATGAATGTTATTTTTGTTTCAGACTATACTTGTTTTGACAACTGATGTGCCATTAAACAATGGCAGAAATATATATAAATGTGTATGACATGGGGAAAAAACACAAGTTAAATATAAGGTATCACAAGAAGCAAAGGAAAAAGGAGGAATGGGGTTACCTAATTTGAAATTATACTTTGCTGCTTGTTGTTTAGTTTGGATGAAAGAATGGGTGCTACTGAGTAGAAGGTTATTGGAGTTAGGTCATGATTTCAGATTTGTATAGCAAGGTTACTTGTGGTGTAACAAAGTTAAGGTTAACATGGATTTCAAAAAACATTATATTAGACATGCTCTTTTTAGAATATGGAATAACTATAAACTTAGATTGTATCTGAAAACACCTTTGTGGCTCTCTACACAAGAACATTCTAAAGACAAGAAATGACTAAGCATAAATGGTTACCATATTGTGACATATTAGATTTTTCTCAAGGGGGTTGTAAAATGAAATTGAGAAGATATAACAGAAGGATACACTTGTCAATGGTTGTTTATGCACAACTATCAGAAAGATTTAAAGCAGATAAAACATCTCATGATTCTGAACAACCTGAAACTGAATTTGAAACAGAATTATATACAAATAATGAGCATGTTATTGCTAAAATACATACACTTTTGTTGAACTTTGAGACTGGAAGAACAGCTGAAACTATCTATAATAAAATGGGCTAAATTTTTGGATATAGTAGACAAATGAAACAAGGGAAAATTTGTGAAGGATCTTAAATTTGCTCCAATCTTAAAGAGAATTTTTATAAAATGGTTTAGCTATGGTATGTCACCAGAGAAATAAGCTAAAATGTGTAAAAATATCTTGAATGTATGTTGGAAATGTGAACAAAATGAAGGGACATTTTATCATTTATAGTGAATGTGTAATAAAGCCAAAATTTTTTGGATGCAATTACATTCATTAATCCAGATTTTAAAGACCAATGTTTAATTGAAACTAGAGGTTTTTCTTTCGGAAATAATGGATAGTTATCTAGAAAAAAGTCATGAAACTTATTTTTATATATGGCAACAGCAGCAAGATTATTATATGTGGAAAAGTTCAACATTACCCACAACAGAGGAATGGTTGGTGAAGATGATGGAACATGCAGAGATGGCTAAACTTACTTTGATTAGATAAAAGACATTATATACATTCATTGCTAACTGGAAACCCTTTATAGACTTTTTGCATGAAACGAAAAGAACTGATAATTTGTGGATTCAACTATTAAGGGGGGGGGGCAAAAAGAAATTGCATAATAGAAAAAGGAGAGCCTTACTTTTTGTAATTATAGAGTATGTGTTAAACTTATGATTTTACTTGTATTGTCGAAGGCTTTCACGGCCGGAGAACGATGGTTGTTGTGGGTTTTCCGGGCTGTATTGCCGTGGTCTTGGCATTGTAGTTCCTGACGTTTCGCCAGCAGCTGGCGAAAGCCTCCCGCCATTAGCATTCCACACCCTGGGAAACTCTTAAAGGATAACTCAGCTCAACCCCACCCCTCCTGAGTAGATACAAATGACCTGCCAACATCTTTTCCACACTGTGACACAGAGAGATCTCTGTCTTTTGGTGCTACACCTCTGAAGATGCCAGCCACAGCTGCTGGTGAAACGTCAGGAACTACAATGCCAAGACCACGGCAATACAGCCCGGAAAACCCACAACAACCATCGATTTTACTTGTGTTTGACAGAAAAAAATCCAAAGTCACTTCTTTATATTTTTTTTCTTCAGTTTTCTATTTTCTTTTCTTTTTAAATTTTTGTTAGTTTTTGTCTTCTAATTCTAAAAAATTCTTAATGAAGTTTAATAAAAGAAAAAGCAGACGTGTAAGAATTAGACATCTCATTGAAGTGATGACAAGGTAGAAAATGATACTGGTCAGTAGAAAATCAGTGACTCAATCCTTGTCAAAGAGGCATTCACAATACAAAAACTAACTCTATTTCATGAACAATTTAGTGAAGGAGAAAGTCATGAGAGATTAGACTTGTTTCCTAAAACAATCCTTCTTGGAAATCAGAAATACAGTGGAGCCATCTGTTGGCCAATACATTTTGTACATGCCGATGTTTTATCTATTCAATTTGATTTCTTGCCCCCTCTTTCCCTTGGGTCCATTTTCAAGACCAAATATTACACAATTAATCAAATTGCTCTCTTCATTGATCATATTCTTCAAGAAATAAATTAGCATGTATTAATGTTCTGAACAGTCCATAATACAGCCAAAACATTAAATCCAACATCCATCACAAGCAGCATGGTGTTGCGGTTAAGAGTGCAGGGCAGATCTGGGAGACCCGGGTTCGAATCCTCACACTGCCACGGAAGTTCTCAATGTGGCCTCAGGCCAGTCACTCTCTCTCAAGTTACTTCACAGAGTGGTTGTTGTGAGAAGGAAACAATGTTCTGAGCTGCATTGAGGAGAAAAGTGGGGTAGAAACATCTAAATAATAAACAGTACAATCCTAAGAAGAGTTACTCGTCTGGGACAGTACGGTTAACTTAAAACCAATGCACTGAAATCCTATGCCCACCAACTACAGAACTACGCATCCTAACAAAAGTTACGCCAATCCAAAGCCTACTGATTTCAATGGATGTTAAGACTGGAATAACTCTATATAGGATTGCACCGTAAAGGCCAGTGACTTCACTACAGCTTGGCTGCCGCGTGTTTAGGGCTGCCGCGGTAACCAACGACCACTGCACACGCTCTGGAAACGGCGATATTGCAGCCACTACACCGACACAACGCTGCAGCTGTTGACTTTAAAGGGCGAAGGCGGGAAGCGGCACGTTTATTTTCAATGCCGCAGTCAGACCCGCAGGGTTTGTTCTGGGTGTGCGGCCGCGTCGGTCTGCAGTAGAACAGCCGGATTTGAGCCCAGGGGCACCTCAAGACACTGACGGGATTTTGCCGATCTCTGAGGTGCCCGGGCTCAAACCGTGCCGTTCCGCGGCGCCCGGTTCTTGAAGCATTAGGTCCCAAGCACCGCAAGCCGGGCAGGCGACCCTCCGTCACAGCGCCACACCGGCACCCTCAGCACTCGACGCCCTGCCCAGCCGCTCCCGCCAACAAACGCGGCTCCAGCTCAGCGCCTCCGTCCTGAAAGAGGCATGGCGGGATTTGTAGTTCCGGCTCCCCGCCCTTCGCCCACGGAACTCCATTTCCCAGAACGCCGCGGGACGGCTCGAGCCGCCGGTCACGTCAGAAGCCCTGGCAGCCAATCGCCTGGCGGCCGAAGCGAGCGCCGTCGGCCGCCAATGTTGTTTTCGCTGAGTTGAGCTGCTGGTGTTGTTGGCGGTGCCGGCGCCATATTGGAAGGGACGAGGCGGTGTTTTTTTTTTTTCGAAACCACCCAACCCCCCCTCCCTTCTCCTCGCTCGCTACCGGGACGACGGAGCCCCGCCGAGCGCGGGCCTCGCCGCCGCCATGCTGTACCTGGAGGACTACCTAGAGAGTGAGTCTTGTGAGGGGAGCGCGGCGGGGGCGCCAGGCCCGAAGGGGAGGGGGGCGGCGGCGAGAGAGCGGGGCGGAAGCTCCGCCCCTTTCTCCTCCTCTCCCCCTCCCTCCTCATGGCGGCCGCCGCCTCTGACTGACTCGCTCCTTCTCTCCTCCCCCTCCCTGCAGTGATCGAGCAACTTCCCATGGATCTCCGCGACAGGTTCACCGAGATGCGCGAGATGGACCTGCAGGTGCAGAGTACGTGAGTCAGCCCCGCCCACGGAGGAGGGAAGGGGCGGAGCCTTAGCCGGCCAGCTGGACAGGCGGGGAGAAGAGAGTAGAATTGCTGGGAGGGCGGCAGGAGTGGTGCAGGCAGCCAGCTGCACATGGGTCCCCCTGCTGTAGGCTTTAGGCTGCGTCCGAAAAAGGCTAAGCGAGAGCCCCATTGAACTCTCTCCTGAGCAGAACAGGCTGAAGAGTGCGCCCAGCAGGTGGCAATAAAAGTAACATTATTTTACTAATTGTGTTGCTGTCAGTGGCCGTAAAAGTGACATTTATTTTTTGCAGCGGTTATGCACGGCACGGATCTTAGTAATAAGTTAACTTTCTTCCAAGTAAATATGCGCAAGATTCGAGCCCAGCAACATGACCAAGCTCCTTTTTCAAAACCTTGTACCCTGGAAAATCTCACTCTTTATGATACTACTGGACCCGAATCTTGCTTTTCTGCTGCAGGCCAATGTGGCTACCCACCTGAACCTATCTTCAAGTAAATATGTTTATTGTTTAGGAAATATATATGCTGCCTCTTCAGAGACCTGCAGATTGTTATAATCTGTATTTTTTCAGCATGATCTGTGTAGGATTTCTTACCACGCTTACAGCGAAATCCTAAGCAGTAACTCTGTTTAGGATTGCATTGTTTGAGTGCTATCCTCCAGGCCAACCCTGATTGAAATTTTAGGGTTGTTTTAGACTGGAGTAACGGTAAGATTGCACTGTGAATAACACAATTTGACTTACTCCACTGAGAGAGCAATCCTAAACAGATCTACTCGTGCAATCCTTCTCATGTCACACTGACATTCTCAAGATTTCACTGAGAATACCTTTAGGCTTGTACTTTTTTTCAATATATGTTAAAGAGTCTTCACTTTGGATATCACTTAGCCAGGATATAGTATCCAAGCACCAGGAGGTAGGGCTTATTACTGAGAGAAAACACAAGTATTACAGACGTGTCTGTTTAACTGCCCAATTTCCACCTAAACCCAGGCAAGGGAGCATTTTTGCATTCTGTTGCATGTTTATGCTTCCAAGATACTTGAACTCCTGTAAAAAATAGTCTATTTTCTAAGTCAAAAAGAGTCCAGTAGCACCTTTAAGACTAACCAATTTTATTATAGCATAAGCTTTCGAGAATCAAGTTCTCTTCGTCAGATGCCTGATCAAAACTGGGCAGATACAGAAGAGGAGGGGGAAAGAGAGGGAAGGAGGGGAGCATAAATCACAAGAAGGCAGAATGCAATTAGCATAGAGGCAATCAAAACATTCCTTTGCTTGGAAATGTAAACATTTCCTTTTGGTGTGCAGTCAGTTTGTAGCAGTGAAGGTATCCAATTCCTATGTAGTATAAGCCTTCGGTAACCACAGCTCTCCCTGCCAGTTGCATCTGACAAAGAGGACTGTGGTCCCCAATGGCATCAACTACACTGTCTCTGGCTCTTACAGCTGCTCATCCTCCAATCTGATATATGCCCTCATGTGCCAACAATGTCCCTCTGCTCTGTACATTGGACAAACCAGCCAACCTCTACGCAAAAGAATAAATGGACACAAATCTGACATTAGAAATGGAAACGTCCAAAAACCAGTGGGAGAACATTTCAATCTACCAGGACATTCCACCAAAGACTTAAAGGTTGCTGTGGTTCAACAGAAACCTTTCAAAAACAAAATCCAACGGGAGGCTGCTGAATTGGAATTCATATGCAAATTTGACTCTGTCAAGCGGGGACTGAATAGAGACTATGAATGGTTATCACATTACCACAGGTAACAGATTCTCTTTACAGAGGCGTGATCTGGGGGAGCCCAGTGACGCCTGGTGTGAGCTTTCGGGGACCACAGTCCTCTTTGTCAGATGCAACTGGCAGGGAGAGCTGTGGTTACCGAAGGCTTATACTACATAGGAATTGGATACCTTCACTGCTACAAACTGACTGCACACCAAAAGGAAATGTTTACATTTCCAAGCAAAGGAATGTTTTGATTGCCTCTATGCTAATTGCATTCTGCCTTCTTGTGATTTATGCTCCCCTCCTTCCCTCTCTTTCCCCCTCCTCTTCTGTATCTGCCCAGTTTTGATCAGGCATCTGACGAAGAGAACTTGATTCTCGAAAGCTTATGCTATAATAAAATTGGTTAGTCTTAAAGGTGCTACTGGACTCTTTTTGATTTTGCTACTACAGACTAACACGGCTAACTCCTCTGGATCTATTTTCTAAGGTTTGCTTTTTGTCAGACGCAGTCATATGTAGGTTTTCCAACAGACACAGGAACACACATAGATGGAGTGGTGCAGTTATACATGTAAACACATTTTTTTACACAGGTCTGCATACATTGATATTCATGTTTTCTTCATGCATGTATTCCAGCACAATTATCTTATTTTCAGAAAGTGACCAATTGTGACAGGTGGACAAAGCCTGTTCTTGTCATGAAGCAGGCAGACTAGTATAGGAATCAGCTGAGCCTTAACCCTATTTGAAACAGCACAACCTTTTCCTTGTAAAACTACATTTGCAAACTATTGCTGTGGTTTATAGTATCTGATGGGCTCTGTGCTTTAGTTCCTAGCTTAGCTTTCGTAATCAGACTCCTTCCCTGATAATAAAAGTACAAAAACTTAAGAGCCCATAAATTTAGTATGGTTAAAATTTTTTGCTAAAGTTTCTGTAGTTCCTAAAGGGAAAGAAAATAAAATTATATTATATCTGACAAGATTTTTCTATACCAATTGTGTTGATGGTATTAAACATGCACAAGATTGCAGCCTTCTTTATATTGTAAATCCTTTAGAATTTAGTGAACCATATTTCTGAGTAAATATGATTAGGATTATGCTGCAAGTCATTAATTTTGCTTCTATATATTGTCGAAGGCTTTCACGGCCGAAGAACGATGGTTGTTGTGGATTTTCCGGGCTGTATAGCCGTGGTCTTGGCATTGTAGTTCCTGACGTTTCACCAGCAGCTGTGGCTGGCATCTTCAGAGGTGTAGCACCAAAAGACAGAGATCTCTCAGTGTCACAGTGTGGAAAAGATGTTGGCAGGTCATTTATATCTACTCAGGAGGGGTGGGGTTGAGCTGAGTCATCCTGTAAGAGTTTCCCAGGGTGTGGGAAAACACTCTATACCCAACAATAGCCCTGCAGAGAAGATTAGTACATCAAGCACCAATCCATATGCAAAAGAACCTCCTCAGGATACAGTGAAGCCTCCCTCCATTAGCATTCCACACCCTGGGAAACTCTTACAGGATGACTCAGCTCAACCCCACCCCTCCTGAGTAGATATAAATGACCTGCCAACATCTTTTCCACACTGCAACACTGGGAGATCTCTGTCTTTTGGTGCTACACCTCTGAAGATGCCAGCCACAACTGCTGGCAAAACGTCAGGAACTACAATGCCAAGACCACAGCTATACAGCCTGGAAAATCCACAACAACCATCAATTTTGTTTCTAGTTTCAAGTTCTTTCATAAATCTCTTCTTAAGGAGATGGGTCCCCCCCCCCCCCCCCGGATAAACAGATTGTATAGCGTTGGTTCACTTTGTCCAGTGTAGTAAGTGTACACTGTATTAAATTCCCCATGGAATTCTTCATGAAGTCCTCAAAATGCCAGTAGCCTACTCTCCTCAGCAGTATTTAACTCCGTTCCATATATAAGGAGATATCCTGGTCATATTTCTTGGAAATAAGTTCTTTTGGTTACTGTGGGACTTATTTCCAAATAGTATTTGTAGCCTTAGGTACCTGCAGGTGACTAATCCTCTGGGAAACCTTAAAAAATCATTTTAATTCATTCCCTTGGCAGTATTTTAACTTCGGGGTATAATCCCATATTATACTTGATATGACCTTAGAAAACCTTTTTTTGAAAAAAATAATTGGTATGGCTTTAGGTGTCAACACAACTTCAAATATTGGATTTTAAGAAATATATACACACACACACTTTGGCAAGTAAAATAAGCAAGAAAAATGTTAACGTTTCTGCATGCCTTTTAAATATTTATATTTCAAACCAAAACTGCCCATTATGCAACAGCTTCCATGAGGACTGTCAGGAACCTTTCCCCCTGAAATAGTAATTTTTAAATTTTAGCTTTTCTATTTTCCCCCTGTATTGAACATTGGTGAGATCTTTCCTTGTTCAGTAATTAAGCTGTACATGATTAGAATCAGAACTGAATTTGTGTAAAGCTACAACGATCAATTAATTTTGCTTCATCTTAATGGGTTATGCAGCCTGATTCTCTGTATGTTACTGCAGAGAGCAATCCTAAGCAGGTCTATTCAATGGATTTTATTCCCAAAAAAGAGTTTTTAGGATCTCACTGCTTAATGGGACTACTTCTAAGTCAGTCTATGTGTGGTCCAACCTACAATCAAGATCTGATGATGCATTCGTTTTCCTAGTTGCTCTGTGAAGTAAAGTCACTGGTTAAGAATCTTAAAATTAAAATGGAGTAGGTCTCTTTGCTGTTGATTTTAGGCAGAGGCACATCAATCCTAAACATATTACTCAAAAAATAAGTCATTATTTTATTATATTACATTATATTTTATTATTGGAAATAGTTTCCAAGTTACTTGGGAGTGAGTGTCATTGAATTCTATGGGAGTTTATATTTCTTGACCATTTGCAGCATTTCTTTTTCTAATAAATGTTCTTACAAGTATATTTACCTACAATCTGTCATATTTAAAGAAGATAAATGAACATATTCTAATCTTCTGTGTGTGTTTAAGATGCAATGGATCAACTGGAACAAAGAGTGAATGAATTTTTTATGAATGCAAAGAAAAACAAACCAGAATGGAGAGAAGAACAAATGACTTCAATTAAAAAGGTAAGAATTAGGCAAGAACTGATCAAATAAGCCCCCCCTCCTCCCTTCCCCTATATCAGTTCTGACAATATGCCTGCAGTGGCCTGGCATTCCCTGGGAGCTTCAGGAGTGTGGCAAGTGGTGGAAATGATGTTGGACTACATGCCATCTCAGCATAGTGGTTGATGCTCTAGTATTACCACAGAGTTTCTAGAGCATTGTTTGATATCACGCCCAGGTTTTTGCCTCGAATGTTACTTTGGCTTATAGCCTGATGTCATTTCTACCACCTGCTGTTTCTCCCAGCAGACTAGGGTTGCTGGCAGGAGACTTAGCCAGGTGGACAGGGCCCTCATCAGTAGCAGAATGATGTCACTGGCAATGCACTGACATCTTTATGGTTAAATCATAAAGTTTTGCCCAAATGCTAGAGTGCTGTGGTGATGTGCTGGCATCATTTCCAGGAGTAAGGGGAGTGACGTCACTGTGTCAGGATGCTGCCTGTCGCCCCCTCTCAATTTTCTCATCATTTTTCTCCCACTGACCAGTGGGAACCTGGCAGGCCTACACCATCCTGAGAGGAAGGGTGGGTGGGAACCATGAAATCACATAAAATTGTGGTCTATCCATAAGACCATAGATTTTGATCCCTGGTTTTGCTTGTGCTACATTTCATCCATTGCAGGGGGGCAGTCCTCTGCTATGTAGTGCGTTTCTCTGATGCTGAGCACTTTAAAGATGCTGGTCTAGTATGAATACAAGCATCTTCCAAAGCAGAGGAATGCCTCCACAAAAAACAGGGCTCATGTGGAAGCATGGCTTAGGGTTTAAAGCATAACTTTTTGTGAGTGTATGTGGTTTGCTTGAACAGACTCCCTGAATTTTTTGTGTGATTCTGTCCCCTACCTTGAAGCTTCATACTTGGAATGTATTCCTGAATGGGCACGTTGTCTTCCGTTCCAGTGTTTCAGTTTTCAAGGAAGATACCGCATTGCATTGTGTCGTGAATTTTCTTCCTCTTCTATGGAAACACAGTGCAAGAATCAAAATGGATTTTGAAATAATATAGACTAGCGCTCTGAATGGTGTATCATATTTCATTCCTACATCTCAGCATTATCACAGTATAAATGAAGAGAATGCAAAAAGAGGTGGATGAAATATTAGGCCAATTATTATAAATTAATTTTTTTTACTATAAACCCTGTTACTCTCATTGCGAGTTTTTTGTTTTCCTAAAGCACCATGCATTTTTATGTTAAAAATTTGTAGTATTATAAATGATTTCTGAAGATAATTTACTTTTATTTTTCCCATTCAGGATTATTATAAAGCGTTGGAAGATGCTGATGAAAAAGTACAATTGGCCAATCAAATTTATGATTTAGTAAGTAAAATAGAATTTATAATTGACATGTGCTGGGCTTTAGTTTACAGACTTTAAAAACATTAATACATGCTTCCCTTTAAGTCTAACATTTTGGTGTGTTTGTAAAGGGCATAATAGTGCAACTAATAATAATCTGTTTTTCTCTTTAAATCTTTTTTTTTGACCTTGTGGTAACTGGCTTATGTGAACAACTGTGATCTTTAAGGGTAGCTATAAAGAAGTAAAAGAACACCACAAGTTAGAACCAGACTGTATGTATATTTATTCAAAGCAAGTCCCACTGAGGTCAACAGCACTTACTCCCAAATTAGTGTGCCAAGGATTACAGTTGCAACCCCATGCCTATTAAACTGGGAGTAAGACTCATTAAAGTGGGACTTCTGTGTAATCCTGCGTGGGATTACGCTTTTAGTACTCCAGTCCATCATAAAATTGTAGGCTGATGTGCAAATAGCTACTTTAAACTGGCTCAAGGCTTTTTCACCAGCAAGGAACAGGAAGAGGTTCTAGTGTCAAGAAGAGAAAAAATCCAAAGGCCAGACCCCGACCCCCCCCCCAAGAACTGTACCCAAAGTAACAATAATACAAATGTGTATAATGAACAATAGAATATAACTTAAAATATCTGCTGTGTGTATACAGGAATATATAGTTTGTAAGTAAAATGTATCCACCCTTTACACAATTCCATTAGTTTGACAAGTATGCAAACACAAACTTATTTAGCAATATACAACAAATGCCACAATTGAAAATCTCGTATCGTAGTGGTAGTTCCAAACCTGCAGAACAAGTCTTCCCGCAAAAACTTTCAGATTCTGCTGAGGATTTGTTTGTGTTGGTTTAGGACTAGCACTGTGATGTGAGCATTTCAATGGAGGAGTTGCACACATAGTTCTGATTATATTTTCTTCAGTTTAAGAGTTACTAACAGGGCACAGCAGTAAGTGTCTGCATATAGGTTGTCCTCGTTTGAAGCAATTTGGTAGAAGTTCTAGCTGAAGTTGCTGAAGAAATTCTTGAAGATTTTGAAACAAATCATACCTGGAAGCTCATCTTACCCTCCTCATGTTGTGGAGTGTGTTTTTGCATGTTTCTTAAACAAGTGGCTGTATTTCTGCCTGTATTTTTGTTTATCCTCCTCATATTATGGAGTTTGTTCTTGTGTATTGCTAAATAAGTGGTTGTATTTGTGTTTCCATACTTGTCAAACTAGGGGAATTGCTCTCATTTCCAAAATGTATAGGGTGAGTATGTTTTACATAGTATATATATTTCTGTATATACACTGCAGATACTGTAAGATATATTGTACATTATACACATTTTTATTGTTATTATTTTATATACAGTTCTTTGGGGGTCTGGCATGTGGGTTTTTTCTTTTTGTTTTTTAACATCAAATATGTCTCCCTCTGCCCTGTGTCTCATCACAAACTGATTTTAGCAGGTTCCTCACTTTCAACAGCAGATTGCAATCTGGCAGAGGCAGGTGCAGTGTGGGGTAGGATGATGGCTTTATTCATTAAACGAGTCCAGATCCACGTTCGGCATGTGGGACTAGTTGCATCCTGTTTTTTTTTTAACTGCAGCCGTAGTTTACAACCATCTATATTTAATTGTTTAAATTCATTGGGCTAGATTTAATCTGTTCAGTATAGTTTGCCTCTTCGTTATATTTACAAAAGAGGCTTTTTCAGTGTTACTTTCATTTGAAAAGAGTCAAGACAGACAAAATCATACTTCTTTGTACAATACACAATTTACTTAGGGGATTCATTTCCACAAGGAGTAATGATGGCCACAAGCTTAGAGAACTTTAAATGAAAGCTAAACAAATTCATGGAAGATGACTTTGTCAATTTGCCCAAATGGCTGAAAGGAACCTTACATATACACAGACAGCGTACCTGCAAATACCAGTAGCTTGTGGAGGGGGAACAACAAGGGAACTTTATAGCTTCCATGTCCTGTTCACAGTGGGTGGATCAGCCAGCATTAGTCTTGTCCAGTTATCCTCCTCATTTTGGACCCCATCTGATACGACTTTTGTTCATCAAGGTCTGGCGATCTGCGTTCAGAGGTGATCTCTTCTCCCTTTTACACCAGTGGAAAAGCTGGTTGGATCGGAGCCGGTGTACCAGTTCTCTGAAACTTATAAGCCTATGTGCAAACTAGCTTGAATTTCTTTTATTCTGTTCTTAAATCAGGTAGATCGTCATTTAAGAAAACTGGACCAGGAATTAGCTAAATTTAAAATGGAACTCGAGGCAGATAATGCTGGGATTACAGAAATACTGGAAAGGCGTAAGTATGTGTGCTCTTTTCCAGTCACTAGAAAGTTGTGTGGTAGAAGTTCTAATATATGCCTTTAAGTTGTAACTACTAGCATGTAGATTTCTTGGGGCTAAGCATTTTAAGAAATAAGGACATCTGTTTGTGTGTGGTCTGACTTATGTTTTCATTATTTGCTTGTGGAGATGGATATTCTTTCAATCGTTTAGTTTCATGCAAAATGCATTCATAAATATTATCTACTTGAATAATCTTGGAATTATTATGGAATTAAAATGAGAATAAACACCACTTTGGATTATCTCATATTTCTTGCATCTTGATCCACAATCCAGTACAGGAAAATAGGTTCTGTAGATTTTGGTAGGGTTTACGTCTGTGAAGTGTGCTTATAGTTTTGATTTTTTTTATAGTCAGAAAGCTATATAGGATCTTGTTGCTTAGAGAGGCAGTGCGGTATAGTGGTTAAATATCAGATGAGGATCTGAGAAACTCAGGTTCAAATCTCCCCTCTACCATGGAAGCTGGATAAAAAGGATCAGAGGAGAATAATGTGATTGCCATTGAAATCCATTTGAAAGTAAAGAGGCTATTTTAAATTAAGTGCATATCTGCAAATTTGTATAAAACCATGCTTCAGTGTTTTATTCGGTACTCCAAAATATAAATACAAAACGTTAAAAATAAATTCAAATGTAATAAAGATCAAGAAAGATTTTATTTGCTCGTTTTTAGTTTATATCCCAAATTTATCCCAGAATGTCAGTTATAAGTCTAATTCTAAATGATTTGTTTAATGTATGATTTGTTTAATGTATAATGTATGATTTGTTTAATGTATTGTCTGTATGCACAGACAATAAAAATGGCTTTTGATTCTATTACAGACAAATCTTTTAATTCCTGTTGGTTTTCCACTAACATATCTGTAGCAATTGTTTGCAAGACTTACATTACTATTAGTTTTAATTCAAGGAAATTAGAAACCATGATAATTGCACAGAAATCTTCCTGCTTAGTTTAAGAGAGTCTGTTCCTGTTTAGTTAGTCTTAGAGATTTGAACAAAATGCCATTTTAAAGAATAGCATAGGCGAATGAAACTGTAGTTTTCAAGATTTTATTGCTGTATTTCACTCTTGTGAACTCTTCTTTCAATAGGTTCTTTAGAACTGGATACACCATCACAACCACTGAACAATCATCACGCTCATTCGCACACTCCAGTAGAGAGTAAGTGGAACGTTTAACTTCTGTTATTGATTAAAAAAGTAAAACACTATATAGAATTCCCCTAAATGAACAAATAGTCATCCAAGAAGTCTGTCTTTCCTTAAACCACCACCAAAATTTGATATAATCTCTTGGAAATAGTTCCTTGAATGAAATGTTATGGTTCTTTTCATAGTGGACTCAAACTAGGAGGGGAACGGTCCTTCTGTAATCAATTAAGTCTTTTGCATTTATGAACCTCAAATACTCAGTTGGATTAATAATGCATTGTTTACAACTAAATCTAGAAAGGAAGCATAATCCCTCATCACACCATGCAACAGCAGATCATGTCCCTGAAAAGAAGTTTAAGTCTGAAGCTCTTCTATCAACTCTCACTTCAGATGCCTCTAAAGAAAATGCAGCAGGTAATGAAAATTTCAAATGTGAGGTTTTAAGGATAGTCTTCTTTCCCTATATTCAGTGATAGGATTTCTTCTTCTTGGAAGAAAGGCAGGTACAATGTCTTTTTTCTCAAAAAAATTAGGGGCTTACAGTTAACATGGAAACGCATAAATACAACAGATAAGGGTAGCTTCAACTGAAATTCAACTGATGGAATATAGGAATTTAGGAAGGAGGCCAGCTCACCCACTATTTGGATTTTTTTGTTGACAAAATGTTGTGTTCATAAATACAAGAGTTGACCAATAACAGAACTGTTTCTGAACATTAGCTTCAGGTGACAATGCTGTATTTCCTGCCTCTGCAGAAAAAACAGTGGCATTTTTATTGAAGGGGAAATTGGCCTTCAGAGAGGTGTGTCCCCAGTTTCCTTTACATCACGAGGAGGATTCCGTCGTTTCTCTCCTTGGAGTCTAAAGCTTTATGTTAACAGGGCTTCAAAAATAGAGATTCATGTGGGTAGAGACATGTAAATTGGGTAAATATAATCTTTAGGCCAGCCCTCCATCCTCTCTTTTTAAGGCCCCTTGCTTCCCTTCAGCCTACTAATTCTCACTGATTAAGAGCTTGTGTCTGTAGCCTGTCCTTGTGCTGCCAGATTTCTCTTATAGGTAGTGTCAAGGTAATCTGCACGCTCAGGTTTTGATCACTGCAGCTCTTTGGAGGATACAGGGGATCTTTTAAAGCAAGACGTTCTTCACTCCATTGACTGATATCCAGAAACCCCTCCCTGTCTCCTTTTGGCACCCAACCCATATACAGGGGATGGCCACTTCAGTATAATGAAGTTTTGCAGGCCAAATTGTCCCTTTATGGCAGATTTCCATTTTTTGTGAGTCAGAAGCATATTATTTTGAGACATGTTTTTAAAATACTTTTAACAGTGTGCGTTTTCTTTCTAAGAAGGATATTTACATTGCACTGTTTTGACATGCATGCTCTAGAAAGAGCAAGAGTCTTGATCAAGCTAATCAGATGTATAATCTAGCAGGGAATTTGCTTTTTAACTGTGCAGAAGCTTTCATTCAGGTTGTATATGATTATCTTTTGGGCTCATTTTCAACAATCATTTCACTGGCATGAGAAAAAAATGTGATTATGTGTTTGACATTAATATAGTTCTCAAGTCCATGCACTTTTGCGGGTTATATTTATAGTTTATCATCGTCATTAAAATGAACGTCCTGTGTATCATATTTGGACACCACCTAAATTATTGATGCGAGGTGAGTCCTTTTGTTTCCTCACAGCATTATTACTCTTTAGTCTTGGAATGAAAAAATAAATAAATGAGTAAATGTTGACGGAGGAAGCAGTGCCAAGGATTCTCCCCAAATCATTGTATCATATTACTTATCATATTACTTAATTGCAGCCTACGGTTTCATTGGTAGATGCTGCTGGTTTTCAGCTTTTTGAAATCTAAATCTACTTTTAGTTTTCACTTTGGACTATATAAATATGTTCCCTTTGTTCATCAAGGGTGTCGAAACAGTAATTCATCATCCTCATCCAACAGTGCATATAATGCAAATTCTTCTCAGCCATTGGCATCGTATAACCTGGGCTCATTATCTTCAGGAGCTGGAGCTGGTGCTATTACCATGGCAGCAGCTCAGGCAGTGCAAGCCACAGCTCAGGTAAGGAATTTAAGCTATGTTTTAAGTACCTGTCAAAAGATGTCTGCGTTTGGTGGGGAACCTACATCATTCAGTTTGGATTATTAGCAGTTTAAAATTATTAACAATCTATCTGATGCTTTTGTGCTTAGAAGCAAGTCTTACCAACAGCAGGACTTACTCCCCAGAAAGAATGCATAGGCTTCTAGATACTCAGTGATACCCTTTCTTATATGCTGAACTTCTTTGAAACTTGATCGCAGTCTAAGCGTAAGAAAAGTGTGTTTTGCTGGTTCAGCAAGATTGAATCATAAACAGAGGTATGCAAAAAAAAGAAGTCTGAATCTGGATGTTCATCATTTAAAAATTAGTGTTGGATTTTATAATACTTTACTTAGCTAGTCATATTCAGTGATCAGTGGTCATGTCCACTAGTTTCAGTTGGGAATGTGTTTTCAAGGTGTCACTACTAGAGAGGGGCACGAACCGAAATATGAACCAAAGTTTGTGATGAACCAGGCCGGTTCGTGGTTCGCAAACCAGCGGTTCATCAGAGCGGTTCACCACGAACTTTAGGCTGGTCCGTTTGGTTCGTTTTTTTGGTTGTCACTGCAGACAGCCTGGTGCTGATCAATCAGTTTCCTAGGCAACAGGGATGGACTTCCTGCAGACCTTCTGCTGACCTGGTAGTGGGCTTCTGCTGGCCCGGAAGTGATGATTTGCTGACCTGGATGTGACGTTTTCACGAACCAAACGAGCCGATTTGTGAACCGGGGCAGGTTCGTGAAAGTTTGTGGTTTGTGAAATGCAGTGAACCATGAACCACACAGTTTATTTTTTTCTGGTTCGTGTCCATTTCTAATAATAATAATAATAACAACAACAACAACAACAACAACAACATTTGATTTACATACTGCCCTTCAGGACAACTTAATGCCCACTCAGAGCAGTTTACAAAGTATGTCATTATTATCCCCACAACAAAACTCCCTGTGAGGTGGGTGGGGCTGAGAGAGCTCTAGAGAACTGTGACTAGCCCAAGGTCACCCAGCTGGCTTCAAGCAGAGGAGTGGGGAATCAAACCCGGCTCTCCAGATTAGAGTCCCGTGCTCTTAACCACTACACCAAACTGGCTGTAGTCACTACACAACCTCCTCTCCCAGTTGTGATGAAATTCTAAACTGTCATATTTCAGGTAGATAGAGTCACGTTCCTCACCCTATAGTTAATTGAAATTCTCACTTGCATAACAGGCACAGTGAGGTGTTAATTAACATATCAGTGAACATATCCTACTTTATTGGGATGATAAAGTAGAAGGTTGTGCCGTTTTTTAAACAGAAATGCTGCATCTACTGTATTATCTTTTCCCCTCTCTTAACTTGCTTTCAGTATCTTTTTCCTCAGCCTGACTAATACTCTGGAGTCAAGCTGAAAAAAATTCATAAAGTACTGGAGTAAGGCATAGTATGGAGTAGGATTTGGTTATTATTTATCTGCTTGGGAATTTTTTGTAGTGCCTCTCCACAATCCTGCTCCAAGTGGCTTGCAATTAAATATTCTTAATATAAAAATAAACAAGCCCAAGGACATAAAAACACCATAAAACTATCCATAAAAGAGATCTCAGACCAGAAGCAACTGTGGACCAGGAAACGACTCTTATCACCGCCACGCTAGGATTTCTTTAAATATGAATGGGAATGGCTGCTTATCTTTTTCCCCTACTGGAGCTAATAGCAGCCAGAGAAGGATTAATTTTCTATTGGGGATCTGCTTGGTGCATTTACATAAGATTACAGATGTTGAGATGGTGTGTGTTTTGCCGCTGTTTCTCTTCTACATGCACATGTATCATTTGTGTGCTGGGCAGGCAGAATGCCTGTCACTGGGGGGAGGGTTAGGGTTAGGCCCAACCTTTGCCCTTAGCATTCCGCAGTCTGCATACTTCAGCCTGCCCGCTAGAAAAGCAAATGTCTCCTTGTGGTATGGATGTTGGGTAGTGCTGCTTCCCTATCATGGGGTGAGGTGGAATGGAACCATAGATCCTGCGTGTCTCTGTCTCTCCCTTATCAGTTTGCCATGCCTATCTCCAGCATGCTCAAGCAATGATGTTCACTCTCCCTTTGTGGAACAAATTGGGCTGGCTATTGCTGCCACTTATGAGGGGAAACTGTAGCCTCTGCCTCTTACTTCCCCTCACCACTCTGCTTATGTGGGGAAAGGCAGCCTATACTCTGCCACTATTTCTGCCCCATCTCTTGCCCTGCCTGTCTTCTAGTAGTACAAGAAAAGCCTTTCCCCTGCTGCCTAGTACTCACATATCTCCAAATGGGACTTGAAAATTTCTTCCAAAGCCATTTAGACATAGCAGTGATCAGCTGAAAGTTCACTGAAATGTCCATCAGAATCTTCTTTGGTAGGACTAATGATTCTTCTTGGTCAACATGACTGTCATGCATGTGTCTACTGAGTCATTATTTCAGCCTCCTGTTATCCTTTCTGCCTGAAAAAATGAAATCGATCAACAAAGCACCAGCATAGTTGTCAGATCAGGAGACCACCACTCTCCCAAACCTTGGAAATAATTATGTTTGGATTAGGAATGTTTCAAAATGAGGCAAAGTTTCAATTGGGTTATGATTAGTGAATTTCCATCTACACATCCTAAGTGTTTAAAGAGGCTTAGGCTGCAATCCTATGCAGAAGAAGAGACAACCAGGTGCAAGGTGGAAGAGTTTATTAAGGTATTTTGATCCCTGTGCATTTTGCCTTGAGCTTCTTCAGGGGATCTCCTGTGTAGTACTTCACATTTCACCTTGAGCCATGGGTATTCTCATTACCAGGTTGGATCCAGACTAAATTTTCTGCTAACAGAAGAGGTGGCATAATTTCCACCAGTTCCTTATTCCCAGTGTGGACCCTCTCTTGCTGTTCGTGAGGGTCCCCTGTCCCTCAGAAGCATTTCAGGATGATCAGTGGGCTGCAGTGGGGAGAGGTGAGGCAGGAATATTCTGTTTCACTAACGCAAGTGCCTTGTGTGAGAGCCAAGCTACAAGTGACGCCTGACACAGGTTGGACATTTGTCAGCTTCCCTCAAGTTCTGATGGGAAATGAAGGCATCCTGGTCTTGCAGCTGTAATGGAGAGCCAAGCTGTAAAACCAGGATGCCTACATTTCCCATCAGAACTTGAGGGAAGCTGACAAGTGTCCAACCTGTGTCAGGCGTCACTTGTAGTTTGGCTACAAGTGTCCAACCTGTGTCAGGCGTCACTTGTAGCTTGGCTCTGAGTGGAAAAGTTAGTCTGGATCCAATCCAATGTGTAAAGATCATGCAAGATTCCAAAGAAGGGGAGAAAATTTCATGAAGTTTTTCAAACTAATTTACACTGTGCATGCTGAATTTGTTACGGTCCAAAGTGTATTTGTAAGCCAAAGTGTTAATATTACTCTTTTCTTTTAGATGAAGGAAGGAAGGAGAACGTCTAGCCTAAAAGCAAGTTACGAAGCCTTTAAGAACAATGACTTTCAGCTTGGAAGAGAATTTTCGTTATCTAGAGATGCAACTGGCTATTCGTCATCTGCTTTGGCATCGACATTATCACAAACATTGAGTACTTCAACCACAGATTCACGGAGTGGTAGAAAAAGCAAGTGAGTTCATGAAAACACTCACTTCTCTTCTGCTGTGTTCCATTAAGAATCAGGACTTAAATCTATAATCAGTAATTTTAGCAGATTTTAAAAGAAACATAACGTATTTTTAAATAGTTATTACCTATTAGCAACAAAAAATACCATGGGCTCTAGAAAACTGTTGTTGGTCATTTTTTTATTTTTCATGAACAGCATGAGCACTCCTGGCAGCAAGCAGGTGCTTTGCAGCAGCCTGGAGGCCAGAGCGGGAGGGCACTGAGGGGAGGTGCAGGGAGGAGTGCTTAGGCCATCAATTTGTTGGGCCCCCTCCTGGTGGCAAGCGGGCATTTCTCATTGGCCTCGAGGCTAGATTGGTCAGCAATGTGCCTGTATGAGGATAAAAAGTGAGTTGTCACCAGTACAGATTGCCTTTTGTATAGTAGGTTTCTGAGCACTTGGAGTGAAGCAAGCTACACATTTTAAAAACTTTGTATGCATAAATTCACTTTCGCCTACATAACACTTTTGTATACATAACAATCTCATTTATAACAGCTTCTTGCTAAGGGAGAAGAAGAATGGCTGATGCCATTTTAGAGAACAATTAAATCAGTTAAAATGGAATACGGCCCTGTTCCTGATCTGGCCTATGGCACAGTGGGACCAGGTTCGCTTGTTTCTCCCCCCCTTCCATGCCTTGTCAGGTTCTGAAAACATGCACAGGAATGAAACAAGATTGCCTGGTCCTGTCACTCCTTGTGGCATTTTTAAATGGCCAAAGTCGTCTCTAAAATGGCATTGGTGTAACGTCTAGCTTGGCTTCATGTCTTCACTTTAGTAGGCAGTAAGCCACCACACTATTCTTCAAGTCTAGTTTGGCCCTATGTCTTAACTTTAGCAAGATCCCTCTTTTGTCTTCATAGCTTCTTCTTCACCCTCTTTATTCTTCATAGCTTGGGACTATTTAGCATAGAGCTGAGCTATCTATCTCTTAATCATAGCTCATCTGTAATAAGCATAAGATGTCTGTCCTAAGTGGAAGATTTTTTAAATAAAAAAGGTAGTGATGACAACAGTCAAGACAGTAGACTCTTAAGTAATATGGAGAAAAGGCATTTTTTAAAAAAATAGCTGTCAGTAATGGAGATGCTTTTAATAGGAAACTTCTAATTATTCTTTGGACCCATATCTAACTGTAGAATCTTATGTAATATGAAGAAAAATCATTTTTTTAAAAAAAAAAACTTTAATACCTCCCAACTTGCAAATTCTGTGTATTATATTTTGAGAATTAACTCAACTGTCAGATGTGGCTGCTAAAGCTAGAAGTGTTTATATTAACCTATATTTTATTGTTAAAATGCTTTTTAAAATGTCCTTGTAATTTCAGCATACATACCATTATGCAGAGGACAAAAAAAATCTTTGATTATATATTTTTCAGAAACAACAACAAATCTTCAAGTCAGCAGTCCTCATCTTCTTCCTCGTCTTCCTCTTTGTCATCATGCTCCTCATCTTCTGCTCTAGCACAGGAACTTTCTCAACAAACAGCAGTAATACCTGAGTCTGATACTAATAACCAGGTTGACTGGACCTACGATCCTAATGAGCCACGCTACTGCATTTGTAATCAGGTAAATCCCATCCAGAATGACATTGAATAGAATATTCAACATTCTGCATATAGTAGCAGATACTTCATATACGACAGTATGATTTGGTGGGCTCATTTTCTGAAAATAGACCATTTCAGGAAGATGTGGTATAAAAACTGTTCAGTTTGAAATGTTAACACTAAAACTATAAAACACTTAAGCATCTTAAGATAAGCCAGACTCTTGTGATCAGAGTCATTTGGTTTATGGGTTGGAGCTAACCAGTTTTTCTGCTGGTGAAAGGAGAGCTCCCCTTTGACCACCAAAAAAGGCTGTTTCCAGGGATCATGGAACCTGCATGTACAAAAGCCATGTGGGATGGGGGACAGAACTGTGTGAGATTAAGTGGGAAAGCTTACTGGATCCAGCCCATTCAGGAAGGCTAAAGGATCTGATACCAGAAGCTGTTCATAAAGGAGGTCCTCCAGCTATTAACTGGCCATTTGCTGTTTCTGCAGCATACGCACCTCTTCTCTTCCCCAGCTCTTGCCAAAACATTTGAATTCTTCAACGTGGAATTTTGTTTCTTAGTTTAGTTTCTATAGTTGTGTATTTTTTGTTGTTGAAATTTGGCATCCTGCTTCTATGCAATAAAATCTGATGGTCATAATTTATGATGATGTTATTATATGATAATGATTTATCATATAATTTCAGCACTGTACAAAATTTTTAAAACACTGGGCCCGTTGTGGGCCTTTAAGTGATGTATTTTGCACTTTCCTGTTCAGCCTAAGTCAGTTGACAGGAACTTGACCAAATATTCTAGAACGAAGATACAGAGAATTACAGTGTATTGTCGAAGGCTTTCACGGCCGGAGAACGATGGCTGTTGTGGGTTTTCCAGGCTGTATTGCCGTGGTCTTGGCATTGTAGTTCCTGACGTTTCGCCAGCAGCTGTGGCTGGCATCTTCAGAGGTGTAGCACCAAAAGACAGAGATCTCTCAGTGTCACAGTGTGGAAAAGATGTAGGTCATTTGTATCTACTCAGGAGGGGTGGGGTTGAGCTGAGTCATCCTGTAAGAGTTTCCCAGGGTGTGGAATGTTAATGGCGGGAGGCTTCACTGTATCCTGAGGAGGTTCTTTTGCATATGGATTGGTACTTGATGTGCTAATCTTCTCTGCAGGGCTATTGTCGGGGATAGAATGTTTTGTTAGCCTGGTGTTTTTCAGAACTGGAAACCATGCTCTGTTCATTCTTAAGGTTTCTTCTTTCCTGTTGAAGTTTTGCTTATGCTTGTGAATTTCAATGGCTTCCCTGTGCAGTCTGACAAAGTAGTTGGAAGTGTTGTCCAGTATTTTGGTGTCCTGGAATAAGATACTGTGCCCTGTTTGAGTTAGGCTATGTTCAGCCACTGCTGATTTTTCAGGTTGTCCAAGTCTGCAGTGTCTTTCATGTTCTTTTATTCTTGTCTGGATGCTACGCTTTGTGGTCCCGATGTAAACTTGTCCACAGCTGCAGGGTATACGGTATACTCCTGCAGAGGTGAGGGGGTCTCTACTGTCTTTTGCTGATCGTAGCATCTGTTGTATTCATGATCAGTGATCATGAAAACAGGAATACAAAAAGAAGATTAAGGAACTCCTGGACCCCTCCACCTACAAAAAACTAAAACGAGATCCCACTTGCAAAATCACCAGGCTAACAAATGCGCTGATCAAGAATTCCTCACTACATCCCGACATGCACAGAAAACTATGCAAGACTGAAGCACAGCCACCTAGACTATATGGACTCCCCAAAATACATAAGGATTCAGTCCCACTCCGACCCATTGTGAGTGCCATTGGTTCACCGACATATGAATTAGCTAGACATCTGGCAGATCTCCTGCAGGACCACATCGGGAAAACCTCGTCTTACATCAAAGATTCAGCAGATTTCATCAACAAAATCAGTTCTCTGAAACTCAATCCACAAGACATACTTGTCAGTTTTGATGTTGTATCCCTGTTTACCAAGGTTCCAGTAAAAGACACTATTGCACTTATTAATCAGATTTTCCCAGAGGATGTAACAGCCTTATTCCACCATTGTCTGACAACCAGTTACTTCCAATGGGACAACGAATTCTATGAACAGATGGATGGGGTGGCCATGGGGAGCCCACTCAGCCCAGTTATAGCAAACTTCTACATGGAACATTTTGAAAAAACAGCTCTAGAATCAGCACCCCACAAACCTAGTGTATGGTTCCGGTTTGTGGATGATACATTTATCATTTGGAGCCATGGGGAGGAAGAATTGATGGGGTTTTTGAATCATCTCAACAACATCCACCTGAACATACAATTCACAATGGAGAAAGAAATCGAGGGAAAACTCCCATTCCTGGATACCTTGGTCATCCGCAAAGCAAACTTTCAGTTAGGTCACAGGGTCTACAGGAAACCAACTCACACTGATCGGTACTTACACAAAAACTCCAATCACCACCCCCGACAGAAAAGAGGCATAATGAAAACATTAGTGGATCGTGCAAGAC
Organism: Eublepharis macularius; assembly: GCF_028583425.1. Taxonomy (NCBI): domain Eukaryota; kingdom Metazoa; phylum Chordata; class Lepidosauria; order Squamata; family Eublepharidae; genus Eublepharis; species Eublepharis macularius. The sequence continues at coordinate 80,560,924 of NC_072798.1, forward strand.
GGATATGTGAGCCGCACTTTCTCAATGAGGAAATTAATCATCTAAACCACGCACTTCAGGCAAATGGCTACTCGAGAAATGAAATCCGAAGAGCAATCAAACCCAGGATGAATCAAACAACCAAGGAAAAACAGTCTCCTACAGGAAAAGTGTTTTTGCCATATATCAAAGGAATTACTGATCAGATGGGAAAGCTTATGAAAAAGCATAACCTTCAAGCAGTATTCAGACCCACCCGAAAAATACAACAGATGCTACGATCAGCAAAAGACAGTAGAGACCCCCTCACCTCTGCAGGAGTATACCGTATACCCTGCAGCTGTGGACAAGTTTACATCGGGACCACAAAGCGTAGCATCCAGACAAGAATAAAAGAACATGAAAGACACTGCAGACTTGGACAACCTGAAAAATCAGCAGTGGCTGAACATAGCCTAACTCAAACAGGGCACAGTATCTTATTCCAGGACACCAAAATACTGGACAACACTTCCAACTACTTTGTCAGACTGCACAGGGAAGCCATTGAAATTCACAAGCATAAGCAAAACTTCAACAGGAAAGAAGAAACCTTAAGAATGAACAGAGCATGGTTTCCAGTTCTGAAAAACACCAGGCTAACAAAACACTCTATACCCGACAATAGCCCTGCAGAGAAGATTAGCACATCAAGTACCAATCCATATGCAAAAGAACCTCCTCAGGATACAGTGAAGCCTCCCGCCATTAACATTCCACACCCTGGGAAACTCTTACAGGATGACTCAGCTCAACCCCACCCCTCCTGAGTAGATACAAATGACCCACATCTTTTCCACACTGTGACACTGAGAGATCTCTGTCTTTTGGTGCTACACCTCTGAAGATGCCAGCCACAGCTGCTGGCGAAACGTCAGGAACTACAATGCCAAGACCACGGCAATACAGCCCGGAAAACCCACAACAGCCAGAGAATTACAGTATTTGTCATAATAAACATAGATTAATAGTAATTTATTGTCCATCAGAGAAATACCAATTTATGTCCTAACTGAGGATATATACCTTGAGGGGGCAGGGCTCATTTACAGTCTGAGGCAAGAAGTAAGGGGGAAAAGAAATGAGATACTACAAAAGAGAAGGAAATCAGGCAGCAAATGCCTGAATAAATAGATATGTATTATCTATGAATATGAATAAATAGATATTAAAAGATATTAATAGATATGAATAAATAGATATTAAAAGATTGAGTGAGGAGGAAGTCCCAGTATCTGGTGGTAGAGCTTTCTAAAAGCCACAAGCAAAAAAAAAAATAACCATTACATAACCTTTTTCAAAAGCCTAAAATCTAAAAAAACTTTAAAGCATTTTAGGGTTTTTGAAACAGTTATTTCATTTAGGAGATTCAGATGATAACAGGATAATAGAGTTTACTGCTTAAATGTCAGCTTGCTTCATTATATTGCCATTATTTTCCTGGAACTTTCACTTTAATATGTGTCTTCCTTTGTGCTTTGGCTACAGAAAAAACCACGTTGGTTCTTACCTTATGGCCCTAAAAGGCTGTGGCCAGGGGTACGTTAAGGATTGCCTCCGCTCATATTGTCTAGCCCATCAGTTAAGATCCTGTGTTCAAGCCCCCATCTGCAGATCTCTGTGCCCCCATCTGCAGAGGTGAAATGAGTGGTGACCAGAGACAGGGCTTTTTCTGTGGTAGCCCTTCATCTCTGCAGTATCCTCCTCTTTGAGGCCAAAACACTTTTTATCCAGATTTTTAGCTGTAGTTGGAACTCCTTGATTATTTTTGCTTTGCTTCTAGCCTGAAAACTCTTTATGACATGATATTTGTTTTATGCCATCATTACAACCTAGCTTTTGACTTTTTCACTGTGAATTGCCTTAAGCAGATTTCTAAAGAGGCAACATACAATCTTTGTAAATCTATGCATTTCCACCTTTTTTTTAATAAAAAGCTATAAAATATTATCCAAAATGCTTTAGCTCTCAGATTGCCTTTTGGATCAACTCAGAAAGGCCCTTTCTGTATTAACATTTCATTTGGGGCTCATCCATGCTGGATTGTATATGCATGCATACCTGCTGAGTATATGCTTAATGTTAATTACATGAATTGCACAGGTGAACACAAATGGCATACTTCACCCTGTAGATTATTAGCACTGTGAGTTCTGATAGTATAGAAGTTTGCAGCTAGATTTCTGGATCGTCACTGGAAAATACACAAAACAACCTCTCACTTAAAACGCAAGATGGAAATTCTGTGTGGGATATGAAGGCACAGGCTGTGCCTGCCTTTAAAAAAAAAACTTTTTATAGAAAGATACAATCTTCTGATCTTTGTGAAAACAGTTATTTTTATCCAGGCAATTCATCAAAGTGACTACCAAGCATGTGTAAAATGGTTGCTTTAAATGGTAATGGATAATCTAGAAAATCAAAACATTTCTTGGGTAACCAAATAGGGAGTTCTTTGCATGCTCTGCTGGTCCTTTCTAATATAAAACCGGCAAGAACAGAAAAGCCAATGCATAACATGGATGTGTTTACAGCCCAGGACAACTTGGCCTGTGTCCCATTTATGTCTTTTTGATAATGAAGTATCTTTGAAGCAAAGTATTTTGTGGAAGACACTAAGATTTTCTTTCCTTTCAACTAGGTTTCCTATGGTGAAATGGTGGGGTGTGATAATCAAGATGTAAGTATGGAAAGGATGAAAGATTTTAGATGTAAAATTATATTATTGAAAATTACAATTTTAAGCCAAAAATAAAGGCCAGAATGAGTAGTGCATTCACACCAGGGTTTTGTCACCTCTCATTCTTTCTAGAAAATGCTGCTAATGCTATAGCTAGAGTTGTCTGCTCCAGGTTGAGAAATTCCTTTGGGAGTGGAGTCTGGAGAAGCCAAAGTTTGAGAGACATTAGGGTATAATGCCATAGAGTCCACCCTTCAAAGCAACCATTTTCTCCAGGGAAACTAATCTCTGGCCTGGAGATCAGTTGTAATTCCAAGAGATCTCCAGCTACCACCTGGAAGACGGCAACCCTAGATATAGCTGAGGATATTTCTAAAGTTGCTTTAAACTTCTGAAGCAGCTTGTTGGTGGGGGGAGGGGGCAGGAATTCAAAGCCTCACGGCACATGCAAAGCCCTTTGGATGAGGGGCAGATTACTAAATTCACAGAAGAAATCATATCACTTGCTTAATGTGTTTTCTAAAATATCAGGTCATTTCCCCCCATACTTTATTTTTAATTTTTTCCTATCAGTGCTAGTATTGTTATTCTCCATTTTTCACTTTGTATAAATAAAGTGAGCCATGCTACTGACTTCTTCCTTACCCCTTCAGCTATTGAAAGGTTTCTACCAGCAGTTTTTAGTAAACAGTGATTATGTGTCTTCTCATTACTTGCCTTGCAGTGTCCTATCGAGTGGTTCCACTATGGCTGTGTAGGATTGACAGAAGCACCAAAGGGGAAATGGTACTGTCCACAATGTACAGCTGCGATGAAGAGGAGAGGCAATAGGCATAAATAAATGGCCTTTTCTCGTCAACAGAAGACATCGTGCTATGGGGTTGAGGGTGTGTGTGTGGGATGGGAATGCTTCTTTGCAACCGGTCAAAGAAGGATCGATATAGCTGTCATAAAATGTTGACTTAATTTTGCTAGTTGTGTTTTAATATTGTATCTAAATTATTTATGCACTACTGTTGTGCTATAAATACTTTTCCAGTTAGCCACGGATTGTTCCAGTGGCAGACTTATGCAGACATTTGTACTCTCCAACCATTTTCTGTAAGCAGCGGGCATTCTACAATCATTCAGTCTTCGAACAAATTCCAGCCAATGAAGGTTTTGAAGGATTTTATATTCAGCTGGCATTCTATACTGCATGTTCTATACTCGAGAGCTGTGTATATAGGGAGGTGCCGAAAGTAAGAAGGCTAAGAAAAGGGATTTTTCCAGATGCCTTTATAGCTTTGTTTCTTGTTGAAACTTGAATTCAGCAGGCTGAAGAAAATGGTTCTTGTATACACTGGGCTGGTGTCCTTTAGAGTACTTGGTACCTAACAAAAATCCCCAGACTCTTGTACTCTTTAAACAACAACAAAAAATTGTACCACTAGTCTTTATATGTTTTGGGGGCCATTCAGGGCACAAGTCATTAAAAAGGGTGTTAAAAGTGATAAACCTTTTATACCAAATGTGTTTATTTTTTTGTGCAAGTGATCCTTTCAATTGGAACTTATTAGGTGTTGCAATTTAAAAAAAAATCAAATGCTAGTATTGATGCTTTGCATACTTTATCAAAAAAAAGTACAGTAAAACATTTCATGAAGCTTTCATAATATGCTGTCTAATTAACTGGAGGATTTTAAATAGTTTTTATTTTTTTAAAAAATATATAAATAAAAGGTTTCCATCTCTAATGTACTAAGTGCTATGCCTGCAGTGTGGTTGTTTTCTGTCAAGGTTTTCCCATCTCTAACGTTAAACATTAATGCTCTCATAAAAGAAAGGTGTGTTGACCAGAAGATTATTAGAAGTAACAGTTTCAGAGAATTATGTAATTGGAATTGTCCTATCCAAGGTGCTTTTGCCATATTTAGTATTTTTTTAACTGTTACACAATATAGGAGAGCATTTATGCTCACAAGACTAAACTCTGTTCCTTTACAAGTAATGAAAGATCGAATGCAAAGGATTCTATATTTTGATAGACTTTATGACTGTGCTGTTGGTCAGATAGAAACTTTGGAGCATTGTTTACTGGAATGTAATATTTTTTGTAGTATTAGGAATTTGTGAATTACTCCTATTTATGACAATGAAGGACTGTCAATATCAGACAAGATTAAAACACTTTTGGAAGGTATGGCCTTAGGAATTTTACTGGCTGTTGCCAAATATTTTTGCTTATGTAATTAAATTTAAAGGCTTTCAAGTACGATAAACATTAGGTCATTTTAAAGATTATTTATTGTTGCTTTGAGTATGGCATTGCTCAAGGCCTGTTTGCCAAATGAGCTGTATTGTGAAAGTAAATAGTGTATTAGGAATTGAAAGGAAACCTTATTACAGCATATTTAAAGGTAATGCTAATTATACCATCACGATTGGCTGATAGCAGAATTAATAGTTTGAATAGTATATCATGTCTTTCAAATGTCAAGCACAATCAGGTCCAGAAGGGACCATACAAATGTAGAATGATGTTTCTGCATGTGGAGTACTTCCACGGTCTGCTCAAGTGGTTGCAGTTTAGCAAGAAAGAAGCCGCACATCAAGCATACTGGTTTATATAAGGTCAGAAATTGGCGAGAGTCACTGTGTCGTCACCGTTTCTCAGCCGAATCTAACGGGATTTTTGAATTGGGTGCGTATAATGCAACTATGAATAATGAAATAAAACCACCTGTAAAATGAATTAACTCCCAGCATTCAAAGAACAGCCAAAGTTTCAAAACATGGAATCAAAGCCATAAAAACAAATAGCAGCAGCAGTGCAGCCTCACTGTGATGGAAGCCCAGAGTGGAATCCTCCTTCCCTTCTGCAGTTGCAGAGGAGAAGGTGGGAGATGAAAATGCTTGTCCAGTTGTGGATATCTCCATTGGCGATGTCCCTCCTCCCACTTTGCTTGGAAGAAATTTCTTTAAAAGAAGTCTTTAAAAGGACATTTTTATGGGATAACTTCGATGGCTAGATAATTACTAATATTATCCATAATAAGAAAAATCACTTAGTAACCCCAAGGCTCTTATATGGAAGTAGGTTGAAATCAAGATTTACTTCCATGTAATGTGCTTAGGCATAGGACATGACCACCTTGATGGCTGGTGGGAAAAGCAGTCTAGGATTTTGAAAAATAAAAGTAAAGTCTTGTTTTCTGATAGAATGAATTAAAACGGGGGGAAAGCTGTCATCATATGAGATGGACTGTGGTTTAGTAGTAGAGCATCTGCTTGGCATGCAGAAGGTCTTGGGTTTGATCTCCAGGTGAAAGGATCAGGTAGTAGGTGATGTGAAAGACCTGATTAGTTACCTGAGTCCCTGAAGAGCCACTGCCAGTCTAAGAAAACTATATTGACCTTCCTAGAAGAACGGTGTGAGTTAATAGAAGGCAGGTTCATGTGTTCAGTTCAGATCAGTTAACAGGTGATGCGTCAGACCTCTACCCAAGACTGTAGGGAGCCAATGCCAATCTGAGTAGACACTACTGGCCATGATAGACTAAGGGTCTGAGTCAGTAAAGGCAGCTACACATGTTTATGTGTCCCTATGTACATTCCATATGTGACATTTTTCTATATAATCTCAGTGTACAAAAAATACATATACTATTACTCATGGTTTTTGCATAAGTATACAAGCAACCACTACACACAAATAAGCATGCTTAAGATTGACCTAAAGTTTATCTGGTAGTAGGGGAAGCTGTGATCCAGTGTCTGCTGCTGCAGAAACTTAAACCCTGTGACGCTTTAAAAAGAATTATACCTGTCTACACCCATTGACTTAAGTGGCCTTAGAAATGTGCAACTATGCTTAAGAGGGCACTGTTCCTGTGCTTTAAGGTATTATAAACTAGAGTTTTCTATAGTGTTAAGATGTGGCTTTTCCAGCCTGTCTGTAATCCCTGGGGATGGAGAGCAGCAACATTTTTTAAACATCTGTGCTTTAAAAATAATAATAGTAATACAAAGCATCTGACACATCAATGGGATTGTTGCATGTTGATATAGCAGTGCCAGTACTCTAAAATATTACATATCTAAGTACCTGAGTTTTTATTCAGTCTAAGACTAGAGTTCCAATTTTTGGTTAAATTAATAATTATTGTTGAAGTTGTATATGAAGTACAGCATTCCTTTCTAGCAGTCCAGTGAAAGATTAACATCAGCCAGCGCATTATGTGAGTGAAGTTCCTGTTATAGCTGCCAGAGGTTACTGTTGGCAGTTTTGGCTGCATTGATGTCCCAGGGTCTGCTACAAAGGAGAGAACAGAAACCCAAGGCCCTACATCTTGCTTGTACAATTGTTTACAGTGCTGTTAACATCTTGATTTACTGTGTGTGTGAACAGCTATATTAAACAATTACACGAGTGATAAACCATGAACAGTACCTGTGGATAACAATTCCATTAATAAAAAATGGCCACAAACCATTGGCAAGAAGAGATTGCCCACAACATGCTGAGTATTCATGAGCACATAAATGACAAGTCAGGCAGTTCAGTTTTATTGCTGTAAAGCAAAAGCGGTGCTGCACTGCCCAGCATGTATGGGTTTTTTTAACCAAAGCATGCTCCTTTTTGGAAAACCTGTAAAGCAAGGAATGCCTGGATCGGCCTGAATTTGCTAGAAATTCATGTATTTATCATATGGGGGTAAGACACTGTGGGGAATTAATATGTATAGTTGGAATTTGTTTTTTTATGTGAAAAATTTTGTTAAGTTTGCCTGTAGAAGGTTACCAAGTGCACTGTTCCAAGTCTTGTCTCCTAAAGTTTTCTGTCCTAAAGTTGACATCCATATTAATTTTCTTTAACTTAATCCTAGTAAGAGATGAAATACTGAGAACCTAGTACAAGTAACAGTTTAAATGAAACTCTGAGGTCTCATTTAACTAGGTAGGCTGGGCTCAGTCCATAAAACGATAAGGTAAAGGGGCCCCTGCCTGGGTTTCCACAAAGAATTGTAGATGGGAGAGCTCTGAAGCTAAGGGAAGAGTGTCTTGCCTATGACCACTTGTGATTGAGATGAGATTTGACTTGTAGACTAGCACCTTGTGCACTTAAGCTGTTTCACAACATCTTTACAAAGTATAATAGCGCATGTTTTTGTCAGTCCTGGTATCAAAGCCATCCCAGTTTGATGACTTTAGATATTAAAAGCACAAAGGATGGGATAAGATGTGGAGAGAGCTCTACAGTTTGACTGTATGGGAGTTACCAGCACTCACTAGCTTTTACCATCAGCATCAGTGAAAAACGATCTTAAAACATAGAAAATGCAGACAAGAAGAATCCCATTTTGATTTTGGGCCTGTCAAAATCATACGTCATGCCTAATGTTATTTCAGTGCTCTCAGCATAACAGTTAACGAGAACGAAATGTTTTGTTGTGGTTTTCCATATGTGGCTCTTTCGGACCTCTTCCGTCTCCGAATTGATCCTATTTGCATTGCAGGCAAGGGTATGATTCCTCATGGGACAGTGCTATAGTCTATGTACATCTCTTTGGATAAATGGTTGTGTGTGCAGTGGTGTACAAAGGGGGCGATAAAAAATATCTCAATGGTGCTATTAGGACTGATATTTGAGGCTGAAGCCCAGACTCCCAGCCCCCTAACTCAAAAGAGGGCAGCAAATTATTATGTCATTTATAGTCTGCTTTTCTCACTGAGACTCAAGATGGATTAGAGAGTATGAGATTAGTAAAGACAATATCAGGGACATTTCAATAAGCAATACTATAGGGGTATATAAATGCAAATTTCAGACCACTTCCCCACAGTACAGCCCTCCTATCTGAGTAAAAAAAATCCCTCTTGAATAACTCGATTTTGCATCATTTGCAAAAAGCTGGGGGGGGGGGTCTCCTAACATCCTCAGGCAGACTGTTCCATAGGGTGGGGGCCACCACAAAGAATGCACATATATGGGCAGCTGTTGATTTAGCCCATGTGCAGGGTGTCACCTGCACAAGACCCTGTTCAGATGAGTGAAGCTGCCATGGGGGAACATAAGAGAAGAGGCAGTCCTATCAGTATGCTGGACCAAGGCCAGAAAGAGCTTTGTATGTAGACTGTACATAGAGATAAAGGAGAGTAGACCACTCACTTCCATCTTTATTTCCCCATTTCCTTCTGTGCATTCTGAGAACTATAGTGCCTAAAATGCAGATTGCCTTAAATGCAGAGGGAGTGGTTAAGACCATTAACTACAGCATCTAGGCTTACCTAATTACACCTGTCAGGGCTTGTCGCTGCTGCCACTGGGCGGGACGCTGGCTGGGCCAGCCCTGACATCAGAGGGGCGCCAGGGATGCTGCAGGACCCTGCTCTGTGGAAGGAGGGGCGGTATACATCACCCAGACTCCCTCTCAGTCCACTCGCTGGCCTGCTCACCCCCTGCGTCCTCCATCATCGCATCCTCCCAGAACTCTCCTCCAAGCCTCCACTCTCGCTCTGCTCTGCTCTGCTCTGCTCTGCTCTGCTCTGCTCTCACGCCACGCCACGCCACGCCACGCCACGCCACGCCACGCCACGCCACGCCACGCCACGCCACGCCACGCCACGCCACGCCACGCCACGCCACGCCACGCCACGCCACGCCACGCCACGCCACGCCACGCCACGCCACGCCACGCCATCACTCCTCACTCACCACCTCAGAGCTCTTCCTAGCCACCCTTTATAGGGTTTCCTTTCTCCGCCCCGCCCTCCTTCCAGGCTTATTCCCTCTCCTGACTTGGCCCAGCTGTGCCTCCCCTCAGGTGTTTCCCTCCTACCACTAATCCCTTCTAGGTTTCCTTGCCTTGCTGGCAGGGTGGGGTTGAATGTGAGCCATCCCCAGCTGAGGTCTCCTCGGCCTTGCTCACGAGGAGCTGCCCCAGTAGGCCTTTGAACTGCTGAGCTTGCCTGGCCTTGCTCGCGAGGAGCTGCCCCAGCCGGCTTCTGTGCTGCTGAGCTTCCCTGGCCTTGCTCGTGAGGAATTGCCCTGGCCAGCTTCTGGGCTGCCTGCTCATTGATGCTGGGCGGGGCTACCCATCTCCTCCCCAGAATGCCTGTGGCAGCTCCACCTGGAGGGGCTTGGCTCCTAGCAACTCCTGAGCCAGGCTACTGTCCTCTGGCCAGGGTGTGGCTCTGGGCTGTAGTGGCTGCTTCTCCTCCTTGGCTGGTAAGGGCTCTGTTTGGGCTGCTGCTGGGTCCCTATTCCCCCTGCCTTGGCCCTTTTCCTCTGGCCTGCTTAGCCCCCTCTCCTCCCCCTGGAGGGTGGGACTGTCTGGTCTCTCCCTGCTTCCTCCAGCCCTCTGAGGCTTTGGCCTTTCACTCCTTCCCCCTGGAGTAGGCAGGTTCTAGACCTGGTTGCTGGCTGGGGTGGCAGGGCTGCTGCCTCCTGGTTGCCTCCCACTGTTCCCTCCTGGCAAGTCTGGGGGCTGGGACTCAGACCCCGGACAACACCATCAGGTCTGTCCTAGGACCTGTCTGTAGTACAGCAGACACCAGAAGGACTGAAGTAAGTGCCCCTGTTGTGTGTATAAAGCGCCATCAAGTTGCAGCCGACTTAATGGCGATCCCTGCTGGAGTTTTCAAGGCAAGAGGCTAACAGAGGTGGTTTGCCATTGCCTGCTTCTGCATAGCAACCCAAATTTTCCTTGGTGATATCCCATGCAAGTACTAACTAGGGACAACTCTGCTTTGTTTCCAAGATCTGATGAGATCAGTCTCACCTGAAAGATACTCTTGAAACTAGTCAATCCTAAGCATTTAAGTTATAACCTTCTAAGTCAACTGAAGTCAGTGTGCTTCCAAAAGTGTAACATTGCTTAAGATTGCACTGTACATCATGCAGAGATGCACCAGGCAACCTCCTTTATGGGCTGATGTTTTGAAATCACACGAGTATTTAGTTAACTGGACTGTCACCAGAATTATCATAGTACTTTTGCTTGCACAGCGACATTTTGTTCCCTAAAACTTCTTTATGAGTTCTGGTTATACTTAATGCTGAGTTTTCTGTATCCTATTCCCATTTTTGAACTTTGCTTATGTAGCCAGAACATATGAGGGGAAAGTACGTTGTTTCTGTGATCTAGCACTGCTCCTGCAGTTTCCAGTGAGTGTGAGTGTGTGCCTTTTCCAGAACTTGGTAAACTTAACCCCACCCCTCAGGGCAGTCCTGCTTTTTATTTATATGTCTGTGGTCCAACAGAGTTCAGACGGAGTGCCGTGTGCCTGTGTGCGAGATGAGAGGGAGTTAGAAGGCTGGATTGTTCCGAGTGGTTTTAATCAGCAACTCGTTGGGGAGAATGGAAAACGTCTGACAGGGATAAGAACAGAGTACATAAACATCACTTTGAACGGGTAAGCTGGGAAAACCAACTGAGAGAAAACGAGCCTTTCTGCTTCTTAAAGTCCAGACAAACTCATTCAGAGAAGGCAGTGTGTGTTCGCTGACAGGAAAAAGGCCATTTAAGAGATCCGGGATGAAAGTAACAGTAAAAGAAACGGGGATTGGAAGTGCAAGGGGACGAAAAACAAGAATAACAAATCAAGTGCTAGAAAAACTTCGGTGATCTTAAACTGTACAAGGCACATTTTTATCGTTTTCTTGACTGCTATTCAACCACTGGAGCTTCTTTTACTATCCTTTTACTATTTCCACCTTTTGTCCAAAGTGTAAGGCTTCTCCAGCTCAGCATTGCTTCTTTCATTTTCCCTCTTCCCCTTTGGTATAGGTCTGGCACTATTTCTTAAGGGACTATTTGTTATTCTGCTCTGAGGACTGAAGACTTTGTGCTACCCCGTGCCATGGGAAAATCCAGGCCCAGAAATGATGGAGAGAACTTGACGTGTCAGTGGGGAAACACAAGTGTGTCCCTTGATTTCGTGCTGATAAAAAGGAACCACGGGGACTTTTACAGTAATGTGGGGCAAAATTAGAACTGTGAAGTGGCCATGGCTTGCAGGCAAACTCTGCCTTGCCGGAGGTACTACCGACTCCGTCCATTCCTTCTGGTGCTGGTGCTGGCTGCCTATCTTTTCTATCAGACCCTGACGCCATTAAGAGCAAGAAGATACCTTCCAGCAGTTGACAGTGATGTTTTACCAACACAGGAGGTGCAGCAGAGGGTAAGCGAGGAGGTTCCTACAAGGCAAGTTTATTGTGTCCTTCCTTCAAGCAACCTACAAGTACAGAAGGAGGTAAGAGAACTTACAAATCTAAAATGAGACTCTTGACTGGTAAACTGGAGCAGCATGTCTGGCTAAAAATAACCTCCATGTGCACTGACACGGATCTGTCTTGTGTGCATCAGTGAGGCAAGAATAGTGAATAATTTTAAAACTTTTTAAGCATATGTTCTTTGGCCAAGTTAAAATTGTCTAGATGAGGGTTTCTAAAGTGATAGCTTCCTGGAGTCTGACACGGCGCTGGAGGGAAGAGGAAGTGGTGGGGGGAGAGAAATAGAAGTGGTTCCAAACTGTTCCATTACTGTAACTCTTTATAGCGATGTTGCTGCAAGTTGTGTCATGAGAACTCCAAACTGATGCGATTAAAAAAACAAAACACCCACACTATCACATCCTGTAAATTTGTTGTAATTCTCTTTCTAAAATTTCCACAAGAAAAAGAGAATATTGGAATATTTCAACAAGTAAAAGGGTGATGGGAAGACTGCAGAGATATGGGTCAATTATTTAATAGTATGAAGGAGGTAAGTAACGACAGCAGTCACCGAAGTAACTGTTTGGCGGTTAACACTGCAGTCCTATGCAGAGTTCCTCTAGTGTAAGCCCATTGATTTCAGTGGGCTCAGATTGAAGCAATTCTGCACAGGATTGCACTGTAAAAGGCCCAACCTCTGGCTTCTGGAAGTGTTTTAAAATAATAATTTCCCTGAGACTTTATTGGGCACTCTCCACACGTTTTCCAAGGGTTTTTCCATATTATAAAATCATGGGGAAAGTTTGCTGGCCAGAGGATTCGCCGACAACCCAGTAAATACATAGTGGGTGAACATCCCACTGGCCCTGTCCTTAAATCACATCCTTCTTTTCATGGGTCTGAACAGACAACACATTGATGGAGAGATTTGCTGACTACCCTGTGACTGGGAACCCTGGCAGCACTGGCTCTCGCTTTCACTCTCGCTCTCTCCCCCTCCTCCCGCCCTCTATAAAAAATCTGGACCCAGGATTTCCAGGTGCCTAAAAATTAGATGCAGGCATCCAGGAACTAAATATACTTTTCTTTCTTCCTGATGGGTTACTTTCTAAAACCATTGCACTTACTCCAGACCATTTGATCTCGGTGTCTTCTGGCCTGCTCACTATGGCTTTATTGACTTGTTTACTTCATTTATACTCCACCTTTCTCTCCAATGGGGACCCAAAGTAGCTTACATTATTCTCCTCTCTTCCATTTCATCCTCACATCAGCCTTATGAGGTAGGTTGGCTGAGTTGTGTGTGTGACTGGCCCAAGGTCACCCAGCAAGCTTCCTCCATGGCAGAGTGGGGTTTTGAATATGGGTCTCCCAGATCCTAGTCTAGCACTCTTGATTACTACACCATGCTGCCTGTCAGAGTTAAGTTGGAGCTGACTACCCTGAGTTGTAGCACAGCTGTGGAGGGTAAGGACACAAGTCTCCCGAGAGGATCACCCACATTCACTTTGAATGGGCTTTAGTAATCTGGATTGCATAAACCACAGAAGTGTGAGATTTCATTGCTGCTGACCAACCAAGGAAAAGTAGGGATGAAAGGGGGTACGGTAAGAGTGTAGAGTGACCTCGTTGTGATTCAATGGGCATCCTGGATATGAAAACCACAGGAGGGGGCATGGCTCAGTGGTAAGGAATGGAGAAGGTCTCAGGTTCAGTCCCCAGAATCTCTAGTTAAAAGGAACAGATAGTAGATGATCTGAAAGACTTCTACCGGAAACCCTGGAGAGCCATTGCCCGTCTGAGTAGTCAATATTGGCCTTGATGGAGCAACCAGGGTCTGATTCAGTTGAAGGCAGCTTCATACGTATATGTCAAAGTAGTCTGAATATATGTGTGGTGATCAAAGCTTGACTATCCTGCTTGGAAAACCCAGGTATTCATTGATTCACACATCTATAGAAATGTTATTTTAAGGATCTCAACCTTTAAAATGCCTTGATCTGGATAGCTCAGGTGAGCCTGATCTCATCAGATCTCAGAAACTAAGCAGGGTCTGCCTTGGTTAGTAATTGGATGTTTGCTTGTTTATGTTTATTACAGTCCTAAGACAAGCATACAAATTAATCAAAGAGAAAATACAATTAAAAAGAAAAAGAAATGATTTTTACAAACTTTTAAGATGCAAATCCCGTAGTTTAAGAATTAGTACACAGAATGTAGCAATTTGACAGGTAATCATAACATTTTTATCAGATAAAAACCAATGAAGCCTTGCTTTATTGGTGGTTATATATGACCAGGGATCATATCAAGTAATGGGGCAATAAATCTAAGACAAACCTCCCCATAAAATGGACAGCTAAAGAACATATGCTCGACAGACTCGAGTAATTGGATGGGAGACCTCCAACGAAAGCCAGGGTTGCAGAGGCAGGCAATGGCAAACCACCTCTGTTAGTCTCTTGCCATGAAAACCCCACCAGGGGGTTGCCATAAGACAGCCATGACTTGAGGGCATGCTCTATCACCAACCTTTAGAAAGGAACATATGTTTGTCCTCAACTTTCTGTTCTTGCACCATAAAGCTGTAGTCCTAAAGGCACTTTGCTGGGAGGAAGGCCCAGACGATAATCTAGGACTTACTTTTGAGTAGGCCCACTTAGGATTTCCCTTCAATGCTGTTTATTTTTGGCATTAAAGCTCTTTTTTAAAAAAATCCTTTCAGGTTTTATGGGTTTCATTAAAATCACTTGAAGGTTAATCAGTGCCATCGTTTGAGCCCAATGAGTATCCAGTGATATTTACAATATTTAAAAGAAATGACCATTTTCTAGTTCATTATGCAATAATCTGGGAAGCTGTTGAAAAAGGCCTCATTTTAAAAAGAACAAGAAAAGAATATTTCATACAAAGTTAAGCACTCTTAAATCCCAGTGGTTCCAATAGAAGAAAAGTGCTTTTTTAAAATTCTGCACTTTCCTTTTCAACTTATCAAGACCTCAATTTTTTTATTCTTTGCAGGACATACCTGAAAATTGCAACAAGAAAACATAAACAAACACAGCATGTGTAAGATATGTGCTAGAAACCTCAGTTTGTCCTTGAGTTGCCTGCTTTCCAACTGTGCCACACTCATTTGGCTCAAATATTTCAAACCCTGGTCATTCGTTTGACAGTTGTTTATTAACCATAGCTTGGTGTGTCTGTACTAACTATTTTTATTATGGCATTTGTGATTAGCATGGACCTAACGGCATTAGATTTTATTAAGTCCCCAGGAAAAGAATGCTCTATAAAACATGTGGATGGCTATTTAAATTAAATGTCCTCCAGGCCAACTCTCTTATTACAAGCAAAACCATGTCATTACTATAAATAAAGCATTCCCTGACATCCCTAATTATGGGGCACCTCAACAGGGCTCTGCACTCTAGATATAATTTCAAATAAGTTGGAAATTCAGATCGCTGCTGGCTTCCTAATAACAATAGCTGAAGATAGTCACTGTAAAGGACACAGACTAGTCTGACCAAATAGAATGTGCATGCTCTTTTTTACAGGTTCTGCAGTGGAATCTTAAGCAGAGTAAGCATAGACTTCAGTGAACTTAAAAAGGTATAATTCTGCTGAAGGGTAAAACAAAATCTTGCCTTTAGTGGACATATGTCCTGGGAATGCACAAACAGCATGCAGGCCTTCTGAAATAAGGACATCTGTTCATCTCCTCGTGAGTAGGAGCTGAAGATTTGGCAGGTCAATCACCATATTGGAAAAGAGTTTTTGCATTCCATTTGTCTGTAGATGCAGAAAAAGGAATGGAAGAGATCCCCAGCTGCAGTTTCAGTAACTTTAGAGCACGCTGATGTCCTATTAGCCAGTTCTGTAGGGAGCTGTCACTCTCTGGGTTACCAACCCCCAAGAACACCCTGGAGTTCTCCTGGATTTACAACTAAGCTCCAGACTACAGAGATCAGTTCTCCTGGAAGAAGTGGCAGCTTCCAGGTTGGGACATTCCTGCAGACTTGGAGGTGGAGCCTGGTGAGGTTGGGGCATGGTAAGGGGAAATCCCACAGAGAATATAATGCTATTAACATCAAAAGCAGCCATCTTCCCAAAAGGAACTGATCTCTGTCATCTTAAGACCAGTTGTAATTCTGAAAAATCTCCAGGCATCACCTGGAGGTTGGCATCCCTAAATCTATGGCATGTCACTCCACTGAACTTCCTCCCCAGCTCTGTGCTCTCAAAACGTCCACAAATTTCTCAAGCCAGAATTGGCAACTCTGCTGTGGTAGAAATGCTCCAAGTGAATAAGCTAATTGCCTGTGGTCTCTTCCCTTTGTTTGCACTAGTATGTATGAGGTGAAAAGGACCCAGTACAGGTATCTGTATGACATGGTGTGACTCCAACTTTCATGCCTACCCTTGTGATATAATGTGGGACTCCATTTCAGTAGGCAAGTGGTAAGCTACTCCCACATCCATCTGCATAGTTTGTGGTTAACCTGGACTGACCCAATCAGTATAATACTGGTCAACTAAACTCAGAGCATCTTGTTTCAGTATCATTTTTTAGTTAAATTTGAACTGAAACCCCCTCATTGTGGAGGCTTGGCGTCAAAAGAGTGGCAGGTTGTTCAACATGAGGAAACCACCGGTTAAAATTACTCATTTCTACTGATTTGTATCTATTTTATGAAGGAAGCTGAACTTCTAGCAGTAGAGCTCAGTTCCATGAAAAGTAGAGACAGGGCCGTATTATTCATAAAGCTGACTAGGCAGAAGCCTAGGGGCCCCGCAGGGACTAGGGGCCCATCCATTTTTTTTGCTGAGGCACACCCCCACATATATTACAGTTAATTGATTCTCTTATATAACTTCTATTAATAAGATAATTAACTGCTTACTTATTGAAGTGAAACAAATTGTCTCTTATATTAAAACAATTATCCATAAATTATATATTTTAATAAATAATAATTTTATTCATGTCAAAATATTATAATATTGAACAATTATATGCTTTCCTGAGGAGTTCTACTCGCGCAGTAAAAATATTTTAAAAATTGTTAATAGACTTCTTCAGAAGACCCTCAAAATGGATGTAGGGCTCTATACTGCAGTCTAGTACCTGCCATACCGGAGTCAGGCTGTCAGATGTAGTGAGGTGAAAGACTGAAGTGCTGGAGCGGGTCCGAAACACCTGAAAGCTTAGGGGCCCGGCCATCAGTTAATTATGGCCCTGAGTGGACAGAATTTCTACAACCTTGGTCACTTGATCTACCTGAAAGAAGGCATAAATAATGAACCACAACGGGTCTCTTCCTTTGGGCAAAGATGTACAATAATTACGAAAAGGACTTTTGAATTTTAGCACTATCCACTTCCTGCCTCAAGGTACAGTTGTCTGACCACACGAGTCCTTCAGCTGGCCCTGATGTGGCACCATATGTCAACAATCAAAGCATATCTTGGTGGTTTAGTGGCCTGCTGTATATTTAGACAGCAAACAATGAGAAACAGAGTAACATTCCAGTCATTTCAGATGAGAGCCCACTCCTTCCTGAACAAAACTACTAGTGAAGTAAAAGCCAACAATTAAAAAAAACTGTCAGGGGAAAAAAAAGTGAAGCAGGAAATTAGCTTCTTTCTAGCAATGCAGGAAGCCTCCAAATATAAACATAAAATAAACCAGACCCACAAAAAAGTTGGGGTTTGGCATACAACTGTGTGGGAAGCCCATATCATAGCACACATAGAAAAGGTTTGTTTTGGAAACAATAAAGTGTATTGAAAAGTTAAATACAGCATTGGGATCATGGCTGGCAGCAGCTAATTTGTAGTGTTCTAAATAATGAAGCTGCATTTACAAGAAAGGTTCTCTTTTTGGGCTTGGTGGCCTTTAGCAAACTTGGTCTACAGTGGTGTGCAACAACAATTCATCAGAGAGCCCATAACAACTCTTTGATGTTCCTAGCAGCCCCGATCCACTTAACCTGAGTACCAAACATTCCCTTGCCGTTCCCAAAGTGGTGTACAGTCAGCAAGGAAGGTCTACTCTACCATTCTTCAGTAATGGTCTCACTCACATGAAGCACTCCCATATGGTTTTTCTTTTTTCTTCCAGTTATCTGTGAGTTCAGAGTTTACATACTGCTACATGTAACCAATAGTTAAAATCCAAGTTCAAAACATTCTTCTGTTGATTTTAGGGTAAGTGTCTCTTCCCACTTTTTCAAATGCAAACTTACTCCCCATCAATTCTGATTCATAGGGTTGCCAGCTCCAGGGAGGGAAATACCTGGAGATTTGGGGGATGGAGTTTGGGGAGAGTTCATTTTGGGGAGATGCAGGAGCTCATAATCCCATATAGTCCACTGTCCAAAGCAGCCATTTTTTCTTTTATTATTATTATTATTATTATTATTATTATTATTATTATTGAAAGATAGAGAAAAGAGGGAAAGTAAAACATAACAAAAACATAACTACAAAGCTCCAACATATCGACCAGCAAAGTAAAAAAAAACCAGTAAAAAGCATAATAAGCATATTGTTAATCCATTATAGTTTTTTCGCCTACAACACTTCTTTCTTTAGTATCAATCAGCTTGTGGTCAAAGCAGCCATTTTTTCCAGGGGAACTGATCTCTGTCACCTGGAGATCAGTTGTAATTTTGAGAGATCTCCTGCCACCACCTGGAGGTTGTTAAGCCGATTCACCAGTGAGTTGAATTATCATTCCTGAAAATGTGGGTGGGTCGAGTGACTCCAGGGAGACTAGCCTGGCTTCAGGGTGTTCTACTTCAGCATGCTTTGCCTTTATGGATTATGTTCCTAATCAAAGTCAGACATAGAGGGGGCAGAATCACTGAAGCAGCTTTGTATGCCAACATTTTAAAGAGCAAGCTCCCCGTTCTTTCTATAGCTTTGAAAGATTCGGCCTTTTTTTAAAATAAAAAGTTACTCTTGTTTTTGGCCAATAGAACAGTAATTATGTGCCCTGTGAGTGAGTTCCTAAGCCAATTTCATGTTTAAACAGAAAACCCTTTGAAGTTATGTAAGTGAAAAAGAGCACCAGAGGCCAGCAAAATGTCTCGCATTAAAAGAAAATTAAATGAAAAGACAAAGCGTTTTTTTCCTGCGAATATGTTTTTAATTTTTTTAAATGGAGAAAACTGCCATCTGTTTTTCGATGAACAGTGGCATGTGTTCTGTTTAGAACTATGATTTTATGTGGTTAATAGTTGCAGGATTTAAAATAACATGAATGGGATGAGGATTATCGAGATGTTGTGTAGTGTTTAATGTGTCGGACTAGGATATGGGAGAAGAGCGTTCAAATCCCAATGCTACCGTGAAGGTGGGGACATTTTATCTCAGCGTAGCGTACCTCCACGGGTGGTCTTAGCCACTGGGCAACAGGGACAGCTACCCCAGGCCAAAGTAGGGGGGGAAGAAGAAGAATCTCCTGCTCCCCCTTGCTCCTGCCCCCTCTGGGGCTCAGGAAGCTAGATTTCACTGACTGTGAGGTGGCAGTGGTTCTGGCGCCCTCCTGGACTTTTGCTGAGGGCCCTGAATAACTAAGACCATCCCTGTCTACCTCGCATGGCTGTTGTGAGGATGAAATGAAGGAGAAGAGAACAATGTATTCTGCCCTGAGCACCTTTGAGGAAGGGTGGGATAAAAATGTACCAAATAAATGACTTGTTTAGAAACATGAAAATACACATGACATTTTACTCACAATTATTTGTGACTGAAGTCAGTTACAGTTAATCTAAAAAAATTGTTTTGTTTGGAAAGAAGGGGGAAGAAGTAAATTAAAACAAGCCTCATGCATAATAGAAATAAACATATGACAACAATACTTAAGAAATCTACACATAAGTATCCATAAAAGGTTTCCAGATATCTAAAAATAAGTCCATCCACAGTTGTTGTCTATATGCCTTATGTTTGAATATAGAGTTGTAAGGTCCTCCATCCATTGAATTATGAGAGGTGGGCACAGAGCTGAGAGGCCATCTAGTTCATTCCTTTAATTCTTCAGTTGTGCCCCCCACACACTTAGAGCCAAGCTACAAGTGATGCCTGACACAGGTTGGACACTTGTCAGCTTCCCTCAAGTTTTGATGGGAAATGTAGGCAGCTTGGCGGAATGTTGGACAAGTGACAGTTGAAAAGTCCATTGGACTGCAGTCGGAGAGCCAAGCTGCAAGACCAGGACACCTACATTTCCCATCAAAACTTGAGGGAAGCTGACAAGTGTCCAACCTGTGTCAAGCGTCACTTATAGCTTGGCTCTAAGATCAACACAGAAGGGAAAGCAAAAATCCTTCAGGTTTCACAGCCGAACCGTCTACTAATAAACTAATTTTCTTGAGTTATGATAACACACTTTTTAAAACTGCATCCAACCACTGTTAGCTATTTCTTTATTGTAGTGCTGTAACAATCCTTCATCTCCTGGATTGTCTTGAACACACAAGGAAATCCATTTATGAATTATTGCTATAATGCAAGAGTAATGTAATATTGTTACATGTAATGTGCACAATATAAATTATGCCATGTAATGTACACATTTAACATTGTTTTGATTGTTTGCCACCTTGGGTACACTGAGTTGGGTGGGAAGGTGGTATACAAATGTTTTAAATGAATAAAGACAATAATATGCAGTGATGTATGGATGCAGCCTGATTCATGAATAATTCAAGTTTGTTTAGAAAATGTCTCAAAAACCTTTGGAAAATAGTGCCTTTTTGACTTCATGAAGGAAATGTGGGAGGACTGAACACTGAGTAAGCAAAAGTTACAACTCAGAGTTAGACCATCTGTAACAGTTTCTTTGTTTTTAATCTTTATTAGTATTTGTTTTTCCTCTCTATTAGCAGGGCTTTTTTTCAGGGGGAACGCGGGGGAACGGAGTTCCGGAACCTCTTGAAAATGGTCACATGGCTGGTGGTCCCGCCCCCTGATCTCCAGACAGAGGGGAGTTTAGATTGCCCTCCACGCCACCAAGCAGCGCAGAGGGCAATCTCAACTCCCCTCTGTCTGGAGATCAGGGGGCGGGGCCACCAGCCATGTGACCATTTTCTCTGAGGGCAACCCACTGAGTTCCACCACCTCTTTTCCCAGAAAAAAGCCCTGTCTATTAGTTATTGCTTCCTATTAATTAATCAACTAAATCTTTAGTAGGTTAGTTTAGCCCAAGGACCTAAAGTAAATTTCCAAAGTACTGTATTGAAACAGATCCAGAGTATAAACTAAACCTTGTCATTCCACATGATACCTTACTGGATGTATTTACAATCTGTTATGGAAAAGCTGTTCATTGCTCTAAAACCTGCCGTGTACCATATTCAAGAGATGTATTCATGATGATGTTCTGTTCATGTCCCTGCAGTTGTAGTTGTACAAAGATAGTCACTTGGTTAATGCTCTCCATTTATCAGGTGCAATCAGCAGAGATATGTAGATGGTAGACTACAGGAGGTGTACCTTAGGCTGTGCTTGGAAATCACTCAGAAGCTGAGACTTCCTGCAATAATCTAAAGAAAGAGGCAGACATCAGATCTCGGAATTAAAGGCCACAATTTTATCAAGCAACATGGCAGATCAATTTCAGTTATCTGGGGCCAGAGTGGTGGTGATACCAACATACTGAATGGGAATGCCCAAGAGAAGACTGGGTGAAGTTCCACCCAAGCAGCTACCGCCCTGAGCTGCCCAGCTCTGAGAAAGTCCCCTCTACAAAGAAATGCCCCCAGACCAGTGGTTATTCCTTTCCTATGCCATTACATTTCCTATCCATGTGTTTAAATTCTGACTCTGTGAAAAGTTGAGATGAGGATAATTAAGAAATCTAATCAACACAAAAATGCCAAATTGGTACAATTCTCATAAACCACGTTCAACAAAATTATCAGGTGCTAAATCTGTTAAAATACACCAAATTATGGTAAGGTGCATCATGAGAAGAAAAGACATGCCCATTTTCAGGGCAAAGAGTGACCAGCATAGCCCATGCTGCAAGAATTTTTATCTGTATACAAGAAGACAGAATGTGTCGGTTTAGGACAAACCGGTTCAAATCCCCGCTCTGCCATGAAATCTTGCTGGGTGACCATGGGCCAGTCATGCACTCTCGGCCTAACTTTCCTTACAGGGTTGTCTTGAGGATAAAATAGAGAAGGAGAGAATGTTGTAAACCACTTTGAGTCCTCATTGGGGATAAAAGTGGGGTATAAATGTTGTCAATAAACAACAATCTGGGGACTTCTGTACAGGGATGAGACTTTTTACATTATTATATGAAAACATATCAGATTTCCCGCTTGATCAGTACAGCATAAATTTTTGTGCTCTATGATTTGGAGAGTGCATGATGGATGACTAGGACAAGGTGAGAATTTTGTTTCCTAGTGTAGTTGTCCCAGCTGTGGATGGCTTGCTATATATCCTTTCTCTCTGCTGCCTCAGCATCCATAACAATAGTAGTAGAATAAGTATTTGAGAGGTTTTCTCTTCTCTGAGCTCCACTGGGGAAGTGGAATGGGAAACTTTTTACAAGTGAACAATGAAAGAGGAATCCTCCTGAACCCCTTGAAATGAAATAGGTGAGAAGAAAGGCAGATGAATTGCTATCTGAAGTGAGAAATTGCTGAGGGACATAGCAGCTGTATACTTCCCAAGCACTCTTTTTAAGTGATGTGTCATAATTAGAGATGGGCACAAACCAGAATACGAACCAAAATTAAGCATGAACCAGGCCGGTTCGTGCTTCGTGAACCACAGTTCATCAGATCCCATTTCTGATGAACTGCCGCGAACTTTTAGGCTGGTTCGTTTGGTTCGAGTTTTGGTTCAAGTTTTGGTTCGTCACTGCAGACAGCCTGGTGCCAATCAATCAGTTTCCTAGGTAACAGGGGATGGACTTCCGGCAGACCTTCCACTGACCCAGAAGTGAACTTCTGCTGACCTGGAAGTGATGATTTTCTGACCCGGCTGTGACGTTTTTGCGAACTAAACAAACTGGTTCACGAACCAGGGCAGGTTTGTGAAAGTTCATGGTTCGTGAAATTTGACAAACCGCGAGCCACATGGTTCTGTGTTTTTTCTGGTTCGTGCCCATCTCTAGTCATAATACTGCTGTGAGGGAATAGGAAAAACCTGGAGCCCTAGGCAACTGCCTACTTCACCTATATGGTCACGTCACCTCTAAAATCAACATGTCCTTGAATATTGCACTGGTGTAAAAATTTCCTGTCCAGGCAGGAAAATATAGGAAGTGAGTAACTACCATAACGAAGTATCCAACATGTGGATCCCATTCCAATCTTCTTGCAATAACATCCTATTTTCTAAATAAGCAAGCGTTTTGTCTCAGAAATGCAAGAAGTTATTTTATGTGCATGTGTGTATGCTGTAGAGTTGCCAACCTCCTTGTGGGTCCTGGAGATCTCCTGGAGTTATTGTAACTGGTATCCATATGACAGAGATCAGTTCACCAAGAGAAAATGGCTGCTTTGGAGGGAGGACTGTCTAATATACCCTGCTGATGCCCCCCCTCTCCAAACCATGCCCTTCCCTAGCTCCACTCCTAAATAATCCAGAATTTTCCAATGCAGAGTTGGCAACTCTATCTACAGTGATATCTATAACTTTGAATTTATAACAAACCTGTGCAATTGTTTGTTTAGCATTTCTAGCAAGATAAATATTCTGTATGAATATTAGTTTGAAAATTGCTCTTGAAATATAGCAAATAAAGCTGAAACCATCCTCCCACAGTTTAGGTAAAGGAATATGGAAAGAGCAAGAGGGTAAATTATTTGAACAGACTCTTTTCATCTGTTGATATTGAGTCCTTTCATGCCAAGTCTCAGCCTGAGGTAAACTTTTATAGCTGGAAAATAAAGAGCTTGAAAAAGCAAGATTGGCAAACCTGTACATAAATTGGAACATTGTTCCAAAACACTGGAAATTCTGACACACTCCAATAATTAGAACAGCATGCATGGCGATGGTGACATTTTATGTGTAGTGTGGTTTAAGGTTTAGCAGAAGTAGTTCACAGGAGGAAGAATGTATTAAAAGTTTGAAAGCCTTCATAATTAAAACACAGGTAAAATTCATTTGAAATAAAACTGAAAAGAAGTGGGAGGGAGATACTGTAAGTTGTTGGCCTAGGTATTTCAATACCTCCAAAGTAGATTGCCTACAGCAGGGGGGCTCAATTTTGTCGAGCTGGTGGTCATTTTTGGAATTTTGAGAAAGGGTAGTGGGGAACTACCACAAAAAAGTACTCTTCCTTCTCATGCTCGGGTACTATTCCCAGACGAAATCCCACCACTCCGTTCACCAGATCCTGCTAACCATATACTTAGCAATATGTTTAATTTAGTCTTGGATGCTGTAAGAGATGTGGGTATTTAACCCAATTCTGAGAGCCAAGAGTCCTTGAACTTCAAAGGAAAAGAATGTTGCCCTGAAGAAGCCAAATTCTTTGTTGCCTTGTCAAAACACGTGTTGTGTTAGTATGGCTTCAATCCTGCGAACACTTTCCTTGGAAGTAAGCCCCATAAAATAAAATGGGATCTATTTAGGATTGCCTTCTAAGTATAGAAAACATGGCTGCCCAGTAGCTCGACTGAACCTTATTTAAGTTTGGTGGACTGTAAAACATGTGGCTGATCAAAGATTTCACTTCACTTGCATTTATACAATATTTGGGGAAGAAATAAGGAAATGTCACCCCAGGGGCAGTGAGGTGAGGCAGGAGTCCACAGAGTACAAGCAGCACTCACACCATGCTGGAGGGAAATTGGCCACAAATTTATTGATTACAGCCATTGCAGTATTGGCACAGTGACTGTGCTACCCTTCATGCTCCAAAAAGGAGCAAGGAGGTCCTGAAGAGACCTTAACAGGGACTTCTCTACTACCCTGCCTTTGGCCAGCTCTCCAGGATTGGGTGGCTGGGTCCAGCATGGAGTCTGACCCAGGCATTTTCCCCACATGCTGCCAAGGCCCAGTGTTGTGGGCAGTAGCATCCCCTACAGGGACCCTGAGTGCTGCAGCAGCGTAGTCCTGGCAAAAGAGGGGACCTCCGTCTGGCTTTATTGTCCTACCCCAGACCCCAGAACTGCAAACTGGACCTCTAGTGAGTTGGGGGGTGCCCCACTTTTCAAAAACTGGAAGAAGTTTTCTGTCTGGATGCTTTAGAAACGAAAGGCAGGATGCTGTATTTTGCTGTTTTCCAACTGGTTTGTGACATTTTTGGAGCTATTTTTAACCATTATCTTTGTCCATGATGGAAAATATCTGCTTGGATTGGACATGTTCCAGATATGTCATTTTATTAGAAAGTATTTATTCTATCCTCATTTTTTTTGTTAACCCCAAAATAAAAAGGCTATTGGACTTTCAGTGGTGATGGACAGCAGCTTTTCAGCTCATAAAATTCTGCCTCAGGCATATGAACATTTATATAGTAATGATTTTGCTTTTTTCTATCTGACAAAAAATGTAAAACATTTCGAGCAACATTGGAAGGAGATTTACATTACAAACATGTTCATTTAATCTCTTGATAAACACTGTTTATGTGCAGATGTTTGGTGTGTCCCAAAAATCACAGAGGAGAAATAAAACATTTTCCTGCCAGAACTGATAGGAGTTGCTATGTGGGAGACACTGAAGAGGTCTGAAGAGACAGGCAAACACATGGTAGATTCGGAGAAACTTCAACGAAGAACTGTAATTGGCTTTGGGGGCGAGGTGAAGCATGGGTTAACGGTGAGAGTATCAGACTAGGCTCTGAGAGACTTAGCTTTGAATCCGTACTCTACCATGGAAACTCTTGGGTCAGTCATTTTCTCTCAGCCTAATTTGCCCCACAGGGTTATCGTAGACCCTAGTCTGAGAGAGAGATTGGCTGAACAAGGGAAGGAGGCCCGACAAGTTGCTTAATTTTTATATTTGCAAAACATGTTTTTTCTTAGATACATACTGTTCCATACGTGAAAGAGATAAGTTACAATGGTCAGTTCAATATCCAGAATAATCTCTTCCATGCCAGGTTCTGGGGCATCCAGGGGGCCGCACCTCAGAGTGCCTTGGCTCAGGGCAAGCAGAGAGTCTTCCAGGCCTGCTAGGAGACAGTGCCAGCAAACTCAAAAGAAAGCCCACAGGCCTCATGTGGACTCAGAAAATGGGGGAACCACAGGTGAGTTCTCCTTGGAGGGGGAAGCAGGGAATCCTGAGGACTATGGGGAGATCCATATCCCTGGTCTACCCCCCTGATCTCTACAGAAGAGAGCAAAATGCAGGCAGTGTGGGTCTGCCCCATCGCCACATCTGCATGATGTGGTTGGCCTGTGAGCCCAGTTTCCCCACTTGAGGATCCCCTTACAGGATCTTGGGAGTGAGGCATGGCAGTGCATGCCCAGCTTGAGGGCTGTTGGGGCAACCTCACGCCTAGGTGGCAGGGAATCCACACAGAGGTGTGCGCCTATGTGGCATCCCACTAACTGTCACCCCATGGTCCCCCACTCAGCAGGTGGGCTGAGGGAGAGAGGAGATCGTTGGCTGGCAGGAGGTTCAGCTGATGCTTGGATCCATGCCCCATGCTACACTAATACTTTGTAAGCTGTGAACCAATAGAGTTTTGGCCTTTTTAACCCCAGCTAGTTGTCTGTATCCTTGTTTGCCTTGGGTGTGCCTCTCTGCGCTCCTTGATGCTGGGAGGGACTGCAAATTCACCATAGACTGCAATGAGGATGCATGAGGATCGTAGAGCAGTCTGTAAGCTAAAATATAAGGAAGGCAGCATGGTATATAGCCTAATCTTGTCAGATCTCAGAAGCTAAGCAGGGTCAGTACTTGCATGGGCAATCACCAAGGAAGACTCTGCAGGCACTGGCAGGCCACCTCTGCTTCACACTTGCCTTGACAGCCCTTTGCTGGGGTCATCATAAGTCAATTGCATCTTGAGAGCACATAAAAGGAAGATAAGCACCATGGTCAGGGATGTGTGTCCAGAATTAGGACTCGGTCACTGAGCCCATGTCCACAATACACATATTGTTTGAGGGGGCAAAAGAAGCCAATCAGCAGGATCAGTACCACATGACCTGTCGAATGACTAGCAGTGGCCACCATGGACCACTCCCATCACTGGCCCATGTCAGGAACAGCAGCGTGGTGTAGTGACTAGAGCTAAGCACTAGGATCTGGACAGCCCAGTTTCAATTCCCTGCTCTGCCAAGGAAGTTTACTCGGTGCCCTTGGGCCAGTCCCAAACTCTCAGCCTAATCTACCTCACATAGTTTGATGTGAGGAAAAAATGGAGGAGATAAGACTGATTTAAACTGCTTTAGGAGGGGTATAAATGAAGCAAAAGAAAACAAAAACAAAATGTCCACATTGCTGGCCAATCATCTACTGAAGGCAAGGTTTTGAAGGGACTCTCATCCAGTTCGTCCCCCCGCTGGTAGTAAATCCATTGAAAAAGAGGAGATTAAAGGAAGTTCTGGTAACCCTGACAATTAATTAAGCGAAATAGAAGTAGGAAGGGGAGAGTGGAGAAGAGGATACCGGATAAAAAAGGACAGAGGGGGGATACAGAAAGAAGAGGTATTCTGAGGTAAACTAGCACTTCCTCTCCCTCTATAAATACACAACAACGATAGGAGAGGTTGAATTACAGTCCTGTGTAATACAACTCCTGTGAGACGATCGCTTCCTATTTACTCCTATTCTTGTGCTTGACTGCTGGAATATTTCAAATCCTCTTGCCGTATATGTTTGTTCAATATATCCAATAGAACACGAAGTGAATATTTTAACAGGTGTCACTAGTATCAATTCAAGCCAGGGAAAGATGCATATTTTATATATTAAGACCAGAGAGGCATTAGCTGTTCATCAAAGAGCTAACACAGCTATGTGTGTCCCTCCTGCAAAGAATCTTACACTTGAGCCAAGTGTAACATAAGGCTACTTCCTGTGACTGGGGGAAAGACTGCGGTGGGAGTCACTTTATAGCTCGCTACCAGACTCATCAACAACTGGAAGCACTTTGAATGGCATTTGTTTACATTGAAACATCTGCCTTTCTGCTTTTAGCTGACACCCACTGGAAGACCCAGGACAGCTTGTTTACATAATCCTTCCTATAAGCATTCTAGCCATACATTTAGCAAATGTGAAGTTTGTCTATCCACCTTGTACTTTTTCAAGTTTCCCCCTTTTCATCGATATGGATAATCCCTTATGGATAATTTCCAGAAGAAGTATTATGTTTTTGTATTATATTATGTTTCTGTCCTAGTGTAAGTTTTAATTATTTTTCGTATCATCAAAACACTTTTGATAATGATTTAAATGGTGAAATCCAAAAACAAAAGCCATGGGATACTTTTTATTAAAACAAAAGTTGGTTTATGATTATTGTGGGCAACTTCATCACCATTTTTGCCTTATATATTATCTGCTGCTTTAAATATGTACTCCTGTGTACAACCATCACTCCATGCTGTTGATTGTTAGTCCTAGAATTGATTATGTTTTGCTTCAGTATCTCTACTATGTCTTGGATCCTTGCTAATGCTATGTCTTTAAACTTGTATAGGTTTACCTTATGGTATTGTATTGAAATGTACTTACTTGATACTGATTGTATTAACCTCATACTGTGTAATCCGCCTTGAGTCTCAGTGAGAAAGGTGGACTATAAATGATGTAAACAAACAAACAAACAAACAAACAACAGGTCCATAGAGTTGCCAGCCTCCAGGTGGTGGCTGTAGATATCAGTTTCTCTGGAGAGAATGGCTGCTTTGGAGGGTGGACTCTATGACATTATATCCTGCTGATCTCCAGCCCCTCCCCAAACCCCACTCTCTCCAGGCTCCACACCATAAATCTCCAGGAATTTCCCAACCTGGAGCTGGCAACCAGTATCTTGTCTCACACAGTGGTCAACCAGTTGCTACGAAGGGCCAAAAACAGGACATAGAGCTTGAGGCCGTCCCTTGAAGTTACCTCCTGGCAGTAGTATTCAGAGGTGTACCTTAGTCGCCATGGCTAGTAGCCACTGATGCACCTCTCCTCCATGACTCTGTCTAATCCCTTTTTAAAGCTGTCTGTGCCTGTGGCTATCACCACATCCTCTGGCAGTTAATTTCATGTCTTAATTTTTGTGTAAAGAAGTATTTCCTTTAGTCTGTTCTGAATCTACTGTCCATCAGCTTCATTGGATACTCTTGAGTTCTACTATTATGGAAAAGATTAATCCTCTCTGTACATGTGATATGATTGCTATTTTGTCTGAATACAACAACATGCGTATGTTCCTGCTTCAGTATGCATGAGCACATACCCTGATAAATTAGGGTTTCCGTTTGCATGTACCAAAGCAAGAACATTCATGGTTTGCTCTATTAACACAACATAACAATTGCCTATACAGCAAGAATTGTGCTTAGCACAATCTCCCCTAATGTATGAATTGTGCACAACATTTCTAGATCTTTTAGAACTTTTCAGATCTCTAGAACTTTTCATCAAGTTGGTTGTTATAAAAAAACCTTTGAGGCCATAATCTTAAGGTTTCTATGCATCCTGTGGAGAATGCTTTACGGGTTTCACTGTGCAGAGGTTCTGACTGGCTGGAATCAGGTATGCCCAAAGTATTTGGGACTAAGAAACAAAACTTGGAAGCTATCTAATTGAAAACAGAACCAGCAATAGTTGATCAAATGTCTCTTGGATGGAACGCGTTGCCAAATCAGTACAGGTCCAGTAAAAGCAAGCAAAGGGAAAATGTAACAATCCCTTTTATATCCTTAACAATACAGTGATATTATCAGAGGCAAAATTGTATTTATTTATTTATTTATTTGCATTATTTATAGTCCACCTTTCTCACTGAGACTCAGGGTGGATTACATAGTGTGAGTCAGTAGTCAATTTCAAAGGCATTTCAATAAACAATATAATTGGGTATATGAATGCAGATTTGCAGAGCTTTAAAACTTGCAGTCAGGGTGCAACTAAAATGGGTTAAATGAATGCATGCAAGATGGTATTTTGCTTTTGTTGTAAAATTTGTAATGCTTGATCTGTGCATTATGGTCATTGGACTGGATCTGAAATAAATTGTGTTTGGGATGTTAACAATACTGGAGATTAATTTTAGTTGAGTAAAGAGTGAATGTAAGCCAAATTGCAGTGGTATGACCTAGTGAAATTTCCCAGGATCTTTTCTCTAGTTGAAGATCCCAGGATCTTTTCTCTAGTTCTCTCTAGTGGCTAAAATCTGGAATTTCCAAAATAGACAAAGGTGTTGGTCCATAGCAAAATTGTTTTAAAAAATGGTCAACTACTTTGGACAAATATATGGACACATTTTACAAGTAATAATATCTAGTGATCCATAGCATTTCCTTAACACTACTCGGGAATATAATCTTGTTTTTTCTCTTTTAGATTGAGGACGCCATTTCTAAGCACTTCAGAAATCAGGCAAAAAAAGTGATACTTTACGTCACATCTTCCAGCAGTAAACAAGACCTTCACTTATATCAACACATCCTTACACAATACGGCTTTGCAGTTACAGTCCTTGAAGACAGGAAACCGAACAGACAAAAAAACTTTCATCCAGGTAAGAAAGCTCAATGCCATTTTAATGCTAAACAAAATTATACCTATGTAAGCCCTTTTACTTAGAACTAGACATGGGCACGAACAGCATTACAAACAGACAAAACCCACTAACAGCCCAATCTGCTGTTCGCGAGCAAGCTGTTCGTAAGGCCCCATCCTAAATGAACAGGTGGTGGTTAAAAGCCTTGTTCGTTGCCTTTGGCAGCCCAGCCGCTAAGCAAGCCAGACAGTCTGGCGCCTGGTGCAATCAATCCCCTTGGCAACCGGAGGCAGGGAGGGACTGAACTCTGTCTGAACTCCTTCTGGCTTTAACCCTTCAAAGTACTTCCAGCAGAGAGTCCTGTTTTTGCCATTGTGAAGAGAAAATGACAGCCAATGGGGAGACCCGTGGATCATGCCTTTCCTGGGGTGCAATCTCTCTGAAACTTGGGGGATCTTCAGAGGACAGTGAGGACTATGTCCCCTGCAAATTTGGTGGGTATTGGACATTGGGAAGGCCAGTTTGTGGGATGTTTAAAGGGCCCTGCTCCTTGCATATGGCAGTTTAAAAGGCTCTTTAAAGGGCCAGATAAGTGGGTTTGAGGGGAGGGGGGGCTAAGTGGGGGTGGTTGGGGTGGGGGGTGGTTCTGGCCCCCATGAACAATGAACATGTCCGGGAACAGGCCATGTTCGTCCATGTTTGTTGTTTGTTGTTCGTGGATGGCACCAAACGACGAACAGGGTGTTCGGGGTTTTTTTTCGTTCATGCCCATGTCTATTTAGAACTCTGCTTGGTGATGCACTAGAATTATCAGGTCACTTTTAAAAAAAATGCCCATGTATCATGAGATCTCGATATATTGTGGGATCCCTGGTCCTACTCAACTGATTCCATGCATTAGCACAAGCCCAGTTTGCACCCCTAACATGACACAGAAATGCATTTCAAGCCAGGAGTTAGTTGGGCAATGATAGAGTAGAGAAGATCACAGCACTGAACTGTTTAAGCAGTCTATTGGCATAACCACATGTCTGGTTTTGTGTTGTTTTGTGGCCAAAAGGCATCTGCGATCATTGTGAAGAATACAATGCTCTTTTATTTAATATAGCACAGGACATTGGGTTTTATCCAGCACAAAATTCCGCATGCCCTAAAGGTCTTGCGCAAGCAGAAATGCAAGAAAAAGACTGTGATAACTGCTTGCACTAAGTCACACTTATTCCATCCCCACTTGTGCAAGATCTTGTGGAACCAATTTCTAGGGGCAATAATATATAGGAAGGAAAGCACTAGATGTTGTTGCACAAGATCTTTCACAAGCGGAACTGTGATATGTCTGTTTATGCATTGCTAGGCATAAGCCTTATTTTATGCTAAAATGCTTCAAGTGCCTTTACAGAATCAGATGGTCCAGTAACCATGTTTTCAGTGCAATCCTAAGCAAAGTTACTTCCTTTCAAGTCTATTATAGTCAATGGATTTAGAAAGGTGTAATTCTGTTTAGGATTGTGCTGTTATTCTTGTAAAGGCTTTAAACCAAATTCAGTAGTGAACAACATAGTTCACAATTTCAGGTGATACTTCTGCAGTTTTTCAGACAAGTGGCAACAATCCTTATATTTCTTCCCAGAAATAAAAAAAGCAAATGTGCTTTCTTTCAACATCCAGATGTACGCGCAACTTTCCCGTAAGGGAATTGTATCAAAATCTTTCAACAGATGTCATTTTTAAAGCAAAAATTCTCCTGCTCGTTCTATTCCGTGCGTTTGAAGAGTTTTGTAGCTTGTTCAGATTCCCAGCTTTTAAGAATAAGCTTTTCAAATAAATTCAATAAGTGAAGTAACTTGCTTACATACCAAACTGATGATCTTCCCTGAAAACAGATGGAGAAGCGTTATTTATCCCCTTGCTAGGCTACATTCTTGTATGTACTTCCAACTGTGATACTTAAAGCATTAGTTTCTGAAGACACATAGTTTATGTCGTGTCATAACATTTTCCTAGTAGAACTATTCTAAATTATAAAAATGTGCTCTTTGGAGGCAGTACTTAAAAGGTTTAAGCAATATAGACTACCACAATGAAATGAAAATGGTCAGATAAAGAGACAAGACTCACTTCTCCTTGCCAGATATAATTTAGTAGCTATCCAGTAATGTTATCAGTTTCAGGTTTTCAAAAGTCTTGGTGCTTCATGTTCCTATACAATTTGAGAGTGATATTGTAAAGATTTGTAGAAAGTTGATACTGAACCAATGGCTGAAGCTGACAACATAAATGGAAAAAATGACGTGTTCCTTACCCTTCCCTCTGTACCCAAATTCTTACTAGTTTGAATGCAAATTTATTTTCCTTTGTTGGCACATTCCTAAGAGCCTTTTGTCAATTTGAGCCACTTGATGTTGACAGCAATCATAAGTCTACTCACAGTCCCATTCAATAGGACTTACTCCCAGGAAATTATTCTTAGGATTGCACTGTAAGAATAGTCTCTATATAAACAACTGAAGGAGCAATCCTAAGCTAGTCTATTTAGAAGTAACTCTATGTTCATTGTCGGCCTCCAGTGCAGTCCCACGTTGGGACTGCGCAGGCGCAGGCCAGCCACTGGAAAGATTCTAAAGCTCTCAAGTGGTAGGGGAAACTCCCTTCGCAGCAGCACGCATGTGCGGGGGCTTCCCGCCGAATGCCATGTTGCTGGGTGGAGCGTCCCCACTTCCAGTTCCTTTCTTGCCGCCGCTGAGAAAGGTTCTTCTTTTGTCTCTCTCTTCTTTCTCCTCGAGTTGTTTTTCTCTCTCTCCTTCTACCTTTTTTCCTTACCTCAGCTCTTCTTCATCTTTTGATGATGTGTCAGAAAGCGCTTTTCAAAAAATGCTCCCTTTGTGACACCAAGATGCCACACTCGGACAAGCATGGACTCTGCTTGCTCTGCCTAGGCGAGGGCCACAACATGGGAACTTGCCAGCACTGCAAACACTTCACAGCTAAGGCAAGGAATGACAGAGCAACTTGCTTAAAAGCCGCTCTTTGGGAGATGTCCCTGACAGGTTTCAACAGGCCAGCCGTATCAACCCTGGCCAAGCAGGAACCGAAAACGTGGTCCAAAGCGGGCACCTCGGATCCGCACTGGGACTGACCTTCAATTCCAAAGGCCATAGCAGCTACGAGCCCTTCAGTTCCATCAAAACACTCCAAATTGAGGTTGGATCCAAAAAAATGCTGTTCCCCGGAATGGGCAGCCTCGGAACCACCTGCAAAGAAGGTGAAGGCCAAGTTGAAGCATCCTAAGAGGCCTGCCTCAACACCTTCACACCGTCATCGTCACCACTCTTTGACCTCGATTCCCTCTCTAATAATTGAGGAAGAGGTTCTTCAGATGCCTTTGACACCTTCACCTCCACGTACCCTGCAGCTAATGTGA
Organism: Eublepharis macularius; assembly: GCF_028583425.1. Taxonomy (NCBI): domain Eukaryota; kingdom Metazoa; phylum Chordata; class Lepidosauria; order Squamata; family Eublepharidae; genus Eublepharis; species Eublepharis macularius. The sequence continues at coordinate 80,594,903 of NC_072798.1, forward strand.
GAGGAGGAAGAAGACCTTGCTGCAGCCACAACTTTGCTGTCCAGCTTCTCACCAGATCTGGGATTGGTTCCAATAACCGATAGCTTGAAATCGATGTTCCAACAGAGTTCTAGTTGGATGCCAGGCACTCTACAGCAATGCCACAGCCTCTGTTGCTTTTCCAGCCACTGAAGATCTCCTAGACATTGCACACAGTGTTTGGGAGAAACCAGCCTCCTCTCCTGCTACATCTAGGAAGATTGAAAACAGCTATAAGCTGTAACAGAAGGACTGCGCCTTCACATTCCATCATCCATGACCCTCCATCCTAGTAACAGAGGAGATTCAATCTAGACATCGCTATGGATCCCACTCCTTGCCAGCGTACAAAGAGGGAAAGAAGTTGGATGCCCTGGGGAGGAAAATTTACTCCTTGGCTGCACTAGAATTCAGAATTGCCAACTATCGTGCCATCGAGGTTGGATCCAAAAAAAATGCCATAATGGGCTCCTACAATTTTTTTTATAGGACCGCCTCTCCAATTATACTCAGGACATGCCTGAAGACAGGAGAGCACTCATCAGGGCCATTCATGGTGAGGCTACAAGGCTGGTGAAGCAGCAGATGCCAGTGGGAAAACACTCAGCTGATTGCACTGCAAAAGCCATGGCCTCTGCAATTGTCCTCAGGAGGCATTCATGGCTTCGCTCCACTGCCCTCACACAGGAAAAATGTAACAAAATTGAGGACTTCCCTTTCGAGGGCTCTTCCTTATTTTCAGAATGCACGGGCGACTCCCTGCAGCAAATGAAGAAAAACCAGCAAACAGCCCGCTCTTTGGGAGTAGTCACTCCTCAACAACAACAACATTTCCAGAGGTACCATTACCAATAACGCTCCCAATATCAACAGCGATCCAGGTATCCTTACCAACAGAAGAGCTACCAAAGCTACCCCCAGGATGAGCTCAAAGAGGACATCTAAACCTAGGGCAAGGCAGCAACAGCCCCAGTCCCCTAAATCTACACAGGGACCCAAGCCCCTTTTCTGACTGACTGCCAACCAGCAGGAGCAACCCCCTCTTTTTGAGGACAGACTGGCTCCATTCTATGAGACCTGGACCTCTTTCACCTCAGATACCTGGGTCCTTGCTATTGTCAGACATGGTTACCAGTTGCATTTTTCAGAACTGCCACAGTTATCTCTTCCTTCTAACGTTTTCACTTGTTCAGTTGAGGTTCTCTCTTCCGTTATCCAAGAACTATTGGTCAATGATTCCCCGTTGGGTTTCTACTCAAGGTACTTCATTGTGGAGAAGAAAGATGGGGGGCTCCGTCCTATACTGGACATCCACAATTTAAATTTGTTTATTAAAGTTGAAAAGTTTAAAATGTTAACTCTCTCCAATTTTTTGCAGTATTTAGAACCAGGTAACTGGTTTGCTGTAACTGATTTAAAAGATGCTTATTTCTACATCGCTATTTCCACAGAACATAGGAAGTACCTCAGATTCTCCTTTCAAGGGGAGATCTTCTAGTAAACTCTCCTCCCGTTTGGCCTATCCTCTGCACCCCATGTCTTCATGAAGTGCATGGTGGTAGTGGTGGCCCACCTCAGGGCTAAATGGTGTTCAATATAACCATGTTTAGATGACTGGCTTCTGGTAGCCCAATCTAGGTCCCTACTCCTAGAGCATATCAATATGACTGTCCAAACTGTATCAAGTTTGGGACTTATTATTAACTGGGAAAAATCATCTCTGACCCCGACACAGAATATCCAATTTATTGAAGCCAGATTAGACTCTATAACAGGAAGAGTTTTCCTGCCTACAGATAGGGCAAAATCGTTACAAACCATCATCACCAGATGCAAGAGGAACTGTTTTCAATCAGTGCTGCTGATCCAAAAACTCCTAGGTCTCATGACATCTACCACAGGTGTTACACCTTTTGCTCATCTCTTCATGAGACTGCTGCAAAACTGGTTTATCAGACACTTTGACCCTATTAGGGATTCTCAACAAAAGAGATTCTCTATTCCTAGATCCATTATGAGATCCTTGGACTGGTGGCTGGATGACAAAAACATCTTAAAAGGAACACTACTGGGCACCCAGCTACCAGACATCACTATTGCAACTGATGCTGCCTTCCTGAGTTGGGGGGCACACTGTGGGAACCTCTCCACCCAGGGGGAATGGTCAGTCTCAGAAAAGGACATGCATATAAATGTTTTAGAGCTGCGAGCCATTCATCACGCCCTTGTCTCCTTTGCAGGTCTCCTACGAGACAAGAGGGTCCAGGTCAACACAGACAACATGACCACCCTCTATTATTTGAGCAAACAAGGGGGAACTGCGTCCCTGACCCTCTGCTCAGAAGCATTGGAGTTGTGGCACTGGGCTATCCAACACAACATCTCCCCTCAAGCAGTGCACTTTGTGGGAAATGTAATACCTTAAGCAGATACCTTAAGCAGAGTATTCAAGACCCACCACGAGTGGGCGATCACTCATACTTACCTCCTCCCCCATCTTCCAGATCTAGGGAACTCCAGAGGTAGACTTGTTCGCAATGTCAAGCAACACGAAAGCCCGAGTGTTCTACTCCCTGAGGGGGCTCGGATCCTCGCTCCATAGGGGATACCTTTCAGGTTCCCTGGAAAAAGGGCCTTTTCTACGCATTTCCACCCATCCCCTTGATACCCAGGGTACTGAGCAGGCTCAAACACTTCAAAATTCATTGCATTTTAATTACCCCATTCTGGTCACGCAGGGACTGGTTCCCAACCCTCTGGCAAATGTCAAAAGGTTCCCACATACCTCTGCAGGAGGCCCCAGAGCTTCTCCACAGAGATCCAATCCGCCACCACGATATGACCATCCTCAAGCTCACAGCGTGGCACATACTCCCAAGAAAACATACTTCTCTAAGGAAGTTACGCAAATCCTCCTGAATGCCTACAAGGCATCCACTAGGTCATCATATGGTCAAAAATGGGCTCATTTTTCGGCGTGGGTATCCAAGACGACATACTCCCCCTTCTCGTGCCCATTATCAGTCATCCTGGACTACCTAGTAATGCTCCTTAAGACAGGACTGTTTGCTTCCTCCATCAAAGTTCACCTTGCTGCCATTTCAGCGTTCCAGGAACCAGTAGATGGCAGGTGTTCTCATATCAGGCCTCCAAATAATTTCTGAGAGGCGCCCTTAATACCTTCCCACCTAGGGCTCCCCCACTACCCCAGTGGAGCCTTTCTCTCATACTGGGGCAACTCATGCTACCCCCATTTGAACCCCTGGCTAGTTATGACTTTAATTTACTTTCTTGTAAGGTAGCCCTCCAGGTGGCCATAACATCCCTCAGGAGAGTAGAGGAGCTTTTGGCCTTAAGAACAGACACACGATTCTTCCAAATTTTTTATGAGAAGATGATTCCGTACCTGAGTTTAGAATGGAGTAATGGGACTTACTCCAAGGAAAGTATTTTTAGGATTGCCCTGTAAAGCAGGAACTCATTGATTTCTGTCACAGAACTGCCTATGAGTTCCATGTTCTTTGGAGTGTAGGGGAGACACGCCTAGGAACCATAAACAGATCCCATATTGTGCACAACGTGAATAAATTGTTCTGGGACAGGGCTATGGCTCAGTGGTAGAGTATCTGCCTGCCATGCAAAAGGCCACAGGTTCAATTCCCTGCATCTCCAGTTCAAAGGATCAGGTAGCAGGTGACGTGAAAAACCTCCAATTGAGTCCCTGGAGAGTAGACAATACTGAACTTCTAGAAGAATGGTGTGAGTCAGTAGAAGGTGGGAGTTCAGCTCCCAAGAATGAAAAAAGGCCCACAGTAAAAGCTGTATGTGTATGTAAAGTGCTGTCGAACCACAGCCGACATATGGAGACCCCTGCATGGGTTTCAAGGCAAGAGACTAACAGAAGTGGTTTGCCAGAAGTGGTTTGCCAAATGTACATTACCAGCGTCTGCACAGGAATCCTGATCTTTCTTGGTGGTCTCCCATCCAAGTACTAACCAACACCAGCTCTACTCATAGTGAAATCCTAAGAAGGGTTACTCCAGTCTAAGCCCACTGACTTTGCTATTAGCTTCTGAAATCTAAGTAGATCAAGCTAGCCTGAACCCTTCCAGGGCAGGGTAGCTGTATAATTGCTTAAAATTTGGGTTGATGGTTAAATAAATATAATGAAATAGGCATGCCAATTACTAGCATATTACAAAGTATGTCACAGGAATAAGTAGTACAGTGTTACTATACTACTACTACAGCATTACTGTATTACAACAGCAATTCCTATAGGACCAAGAAGTTTGCAGATCTGAATTCATTTCAGATTTTCTAATCCTACGCTGCTTTTTGCTTCCCCGTCTCCACTATAACTTCCCCCTTTCTTTTTCCTGCAGCGTTATGTACACATATATAACCCTTCCTCTTTTTAGGAAGACACATTGGATATGAACTGTGAAGAAGTAAATCTGAGAATCCAAAAGGGAGTACCAATTCCCTACGTAGCTCTTGGCACAGTGCTGCTATTGAAGTCCTTTGCAGCTGGTGCAGAGGAAAGAAGCAGAAGTGGCCATTTTAGGAGGGTTGGGGAATACCACAAAAATTATAGTAGGTCACAGACTATATATATACATCAGCAAAGTGACTGCTTCCCAAAGCAATACAGCTATCGTTATGGGCTACGGAATCAAGACAGGGATTTTAAAAAACTTGTTTTGTTTATTTTACGACCATCGTTAGCAGAGGTTAGACTTCTGGCTTTACCATCTTCTCTTTTTCTTAAATGTTTGGCAAAAGATGTACATGGAATAGAAAAGAATGCGAAGAGAGAAAGTTGAGACAAAAAAATGATACAAAATGCAAAACATATTGGTAAATCTTATCATTGATTCATTTTGATATTTATATCACTCTTTTCTCCCCAAAGCAACAGACATCATTCTTGTGTTATCTGTTTTATCGTCACTCCAACAGCCCTGTGTGGTAAGGTAGGGTGGGAGAATGTTAGTGGTTCAAGGTCATGAGCTTCCATGGTAGAGCAGGAATTCAAACCTAGGTCTTTTAAATCCTGGTCTGACGCTCCAACCTCAGTGGCTGTACATTGTGAGTCTGGAGAAAAATAGTGTTAAGAAGGAACATGACTGAGTGCACTTCAGGTTGTCAAGAAGATGGAAAACAAATGTTTATCCCTTTCAAATGCAGTGTGGCCACAACATAGCAGAGAGCTGGACTTGCTTAAGCCCGTTGGAATCAAGTTGCAGTAAGGAAACTTGCTTTATACAAGTATAATTGGCTGTAGAACAATTTGCGGGCTTGGGGGGGGGGTATGAAGTTCTAAGATCTCCTTCACTGGAGATGCCACTGAGGGCCAAGCTAGAAGTGACGTTACACTTGAATGGCAAGCGAACAGACTCACGTGTATTCCTCCCTGTTCACTTGCACTCCACTCGATCACTACGTGATCACTACGTGAACAGGGAGGAATACACATGAGTCTGTTCGCTTGCCATTCAAGTGTAACTCATCACTTCTAGCTTGGCCCTTAATGGAGAAGTGAAAAGCCGTAAAGCAGGAAAACAGACTCTCTTCTCTACGTCTTGCTCTTTCAAAACCCAGTTTTGATGTAGTATGTTTGATGAAGTATCATCACTACAAGGACCATATCAATTTTGGGTGGTGAATATTCATATGTGCTATTACTTGGTGAGAGTTGATAGTTTTAGTTAGAGATGGGCACGAACCGGGAAAAACCGAACCATGCAGTTCATGGTTCATCAGATTTCACAAACTACGAACTTTCATGAACCTGCCCCTGGTTCATGAACCGGTTCGTTTGGTTCGTGAAAACATCACATCCAGGTCAGAAAATCATCACTTCCAGGTCAGCAGAAGGTGACTTCCGAGCCAGAAGGTCACTTCCGGGTCAGCAGAAGGTCTGCAGGAAGTCCATCCCCTGTTGCCTAGAAAACTGATTGATTGGCACCAGGCTGTCTACAAACCAAAAAACGAACCAAATGAACCAGCCTAAAGTTCATGGCGGCTCGTCAGAAATGGGATCTGATAAACCGTGGTTCTCGAACCATGAACCGGCCTGGTTTGTGCTTAATCTTGGTTCGTATTTCAGTTCATGCCCATCTCTAGTTTTAGTTAGGGTAACTACTTATTTTCAAACAGCTTGGGGTTGATAAACACCCATTTCCCCATGTTGAATGTTCATCTAGGTTCAATACAAGAAGGGGACTCATAAAATTCACAGAAGATGGGGAAATCCTCTTTTCACCCTCCCTCTCCTTGCCAGCAGCTGTAGTTCCCCTCTCCTGACCTCATCTCCCTCTTGTCCTATTTGTCATCACCGCTCCTACTTTGTCCTGCTTGCTGCTTCTGCCTCCTCGCCACCAGTGTAATGTTTGTGTTCCATTTAGGGGTTGCTATGACCACCCAAAATAGCACCCAAGGTCTGTCAGCTTGCTCTTTGTGACTCACACATCTCCTTGGTACATTTGAGGAAGTTGCCCCATATTAGTTTTCCTATGGATTTGCAGAACCCTAAGTTATTGTACTGAGTGACTCGCTCCATTATACAGAGTTTGCTATCCATGTGGGAGCCAGCCCTTTACTATTTATTTATCCATACCATTCTGCTCAGAATTAAGACCTTCTGTGAAGGCCCTTCTCTGGGTGGCCCACATTCAGCAGTGAGGAAGGAGAACCTGTGACAGACTTTCCTCTGTCATGGTACATTAGTTTCTGGCTATGACCTCTAAAGGCCCCTGTGGCCTAGGACCACCATATTACCACCATGAAACCAATGGGCTTAGACTGGAATAAATCTTCTTAGGATTTCACTGTTGTAAGCCACCCTGAGCCCACTTGTGGAGAAGGCGGCCTAGAAATTGAATAAATAAATATTGATTAATTGATTAATTGAATAAAGTTCCATCTCCTCTCATATGTCCCTGTGCAGCACCAACTGCAGCCCTCAGGTTGTCACCTGCTGGCTGTTCCCTTGCTTAAGGTAGCCCACTTGGCATCAACCACAGCCCGTGCTTTCTCCTGTATGCGTCCCTCTTTGCGCAACACTTCCTTGAGGAGGTGAGGGAGGTACCACCTCTAGACATTTTTAGGAGGTCATTTTATTCTGTCAGGTCTTTCAATAGGTTATAAGTTGCCCGTATTTGGGAAGAGGTGGCATTTGTATTTTCTTTGATTTAAATTGTGGTGCTTTAAAGTCTGCTTTGTATGCTGCTTTGAGAAAAAAGTGGGAAATAAACATTTTAATAAATATATCCAAATAAAGGAATCTAACCTTCCTCATAGACTCATTGCTATGAGAATGAAATTGAAGAGAGGACAGTCATGTACACTGCTCTGATGTCCTTGGAAGAATGGTGGAGTTAAAATGTGATAGAGAGCAATGGTAAAGTTAGTCACTGCCCCTGCAAGCTGCAGATGGGAATCCTTCTCCCCATAAAAACATCTCTCTGCATGTCAAGAACAACGACAACAGCATGCAGTTTATATACCGCCCTTCAGGATGACTTAATGCCCACTCAGAGCGATTTACAAAGTATGTTATTATCCCCACAATAATAATCACCTTGTGAGGTGGGTGGGGCTGAGAGAGCTCTGACAGAGCTGTGACTGACCCCAGGTCACCCAGCTGGCTTCAAGTGGAGGAGTGGGGAATCAAACCCCATTCTCCACTACACCAAACTGGCTCAACCTTTCCCCCCAGAAGCTATACTGTCTGCCATTATGGAGGCCCTGCCCTCTGTTTTATTTTTTAAAATAACCTTTCAGTTAGAAGAGGAGGGCAATTTCCAGTGGCAGTCAGAACCTAGCTGTTCATCTTGAATGCAAGCTGTACTAGTGTTAGTTCATTTTCAAAAAATAACGATAGTAATGAAAATAAAAGCACAGGAGAAAATGCTAGTGTATTCAGTAAACATCTGGTTACCATTTTCTGATACCTATTTAAATGAATGAAAAACAAATAACACACTGGGTCTTTTGTTCTTTTTATTACTGGGAGCAGGGGTAAAGGAAATATCATGAATAGATAGGTCACAAGAAGCTCAGCTTTTATAAATACAAAAGTCTGAGAAAATTTAAGTAAATTGAACTCAAGTTCAAGCAGTGTAAACAATCCAACCGAGTTAAGGTTAAATAAACATGACGAGGGATCCATGGATACTCGTACAAGCACAAGAGTTCTTGAGACATTAATAAATTTGTCTTTAATGACTACTAAAGAAACATACTAACAATGATTTATGACATAAAAGTAGAATGAAGTAAGTTAAAATGTTATAATCAGTCTTATTCTCTCTTAAATATAGGATGCAAATGTCACAGACACTATGCAGAACATTAGTTTCTCAATCTGAAACATATGTTGAATGCATTAATTTTTGTTTGAAAAGCAAGATATACATTTCCATTGCTTTCTTTAGTCCTGGCTTTCAGCAAACCTCTTCCATTTAAGACCAAATTTGTAGGTTAGTAATCATTTTGATTTTTTAAAGCTTAACATTATTATTTTTTTTAGTGTAGAATTTATGAGATTACTTGTTTTGATTTCTTATGAAAAGTTGGAGACTTAAGTACGGTGGAGGAACAAGGAAGGAAGTGGGGGTTTGATTTCAAGGTAAAAAGAAGATTATAATGAAGCTAGTGTAAACTTCAGGGCACTTCCATGAATGTACCCAACCATGCAAAATAGCAATAAAATCAAATAAATACTTAAAAGAGTTACTCAAAAGATAGTTCTTTGAGAACGGGTTCTAGTTCTAAATCCTATAATGATTTTTTTTTCTTTTCCCTCCTCAGCAAGTACTGCAGCTCCTTTCATTGTGTATATTTAACTACTTACAATTTCTCTACAAGAGACATCTTAGTGCATGTTCATCAAGTGTAGAGAGACGCAATGTTAGCTGGGAAGCGTAGTTTAAAAAGACAGAGCCAGCGGAGATGGCTTCTCAGAGGGTTTGTCAATTTCATCTTTGCCTCCCTGAAGGCTCTGTCAATTTCACCTCTCCAGTCTAAAACTGTGTGGGATCGCAACCAGAGGGCAGCGAGGAATGGAAATGGGCTGGAGCTGCCTTCCAGAGCTGGGCTTTTACCTGGAGAGGTTATAATGGGATGAAGTTTCTGTTCTGGCATTTCACAGCCCCTTCACACAGCTCCAATGTATAGCAAATCTTTTACCCTGCCACCGGCTCTGTCTTTTTAAACTACCCTTCCTGGCTAACATTGCGTCTCCCGACACATGTCAAATGTCGGGAGATGTCTCCTGTAGGGAGACTCTTAGAAAGCTGTGTATTCATTCATCCCTTAAATGTGCAGGAAAGCTGTTAAATAAGGTTGCCAACCTCCAGATGGAAAAACAAAGTATGGCCGTTTCTGCAACTCACAGTAGTGACAAAGGAGGAATTATCCACAGAAACGTTGGCACACTATGTGCACGCCGCAGTAATAATAAATGATTATACAATTTTCCAAAGTGCAAGTGCCTCTTATTTCTTAAGCCAATATTGTAATTCATACAAATACTGTGCTCATTATACAGTTCATACATGTGCAAATTCATACATGTGCAAGTTCATTTTCGGCACAGTACGAAATTCAGTTTGGGTTTCATACCACCTTTGGGAAGAACTAGGAAGAAAACTAGCAGAACGAGAGGAAGGAATGAACTTGTATAGAATTTAATTGCATTACCTGTATACCTGGTATCGTAGAGTTGTACGATTTTTTGCAGACCCACCTCGTGTCTCTTAACTTACTCAATTTATTTTCTGTTAGGGAAAACTATTGCCAATGTTTGGATGTACAAAGTCTTGTGGAATCTAGCTAGGGCTTTAAGAATGTCAATGTATATCTCAACATATATCTTATTGACAGCAAAGATCAGCATCTGCATGTAAATGCAGTCTGATGCACATTCGTTTTAGGCCTGTAAGGATATCAGGGTTTCAGTGGATATCTGAGATGAAGGGATAGAAAGGGATAGAAGGGATAGAAAGCTCCATGGGTTTTACCCATTCCTCTAGTGTAGCAATGCCCTCTGAAATGTCCGAAACATAAAGAAAGGTACTGTAGAAGTGGTCAGAGGTGGGCTTCAAAATCCTGTAAATTATTGTGCGTGCGTGTGGTGTCAAGTTGCAGCCAGCTTATGGCAACCCCTGATGGGTTTTCAAGGCAAGAGACATTCAGAGGTGGTTTGCCATTGCCTGCCTCTGTGTAGCAACCCTGGTCTTGCTTGGTGGTCTCTCATCCAATTTCTGACCAGGGCTGACCCTGAGATCGAACAATATCAGGCTTCCTGGACTACCCAGGTCAAGGCCTTATTATAATATTACTAAGAGGAACAAATTATTCAAATGAAGAAAGTGAGTGCCAGTTTGTTTAATGTGCCCAATTACTATAGGCAACAGTTTTGCTTGGCATATCACTTGAGTTATCTTTAGCCCTGACTATAAGAGTTAGTTCTTTGAATTTAGTGTGAAAGGCAACTACTTTTCTGAAATAAAGCTTATCACAGCTACTTCCACATTGAGGTTTTCCTCCAGTTTGATGTTCAAACCAGAGAGGGTTTTTATGGAGCATCGACAATCCACATGACGTTGTCCCCTAAATGGCCACTTTCTGTGTCTTCTCCTACACTGTGGTAATCTTTCCCAAATTTGGTTTGGTGCTTATTTTTTTGGAAAGTTCTTAGTCCAAGCACATTTCCATGCCATGTAGAGAGGAGGGTGTGATGTTTGCATAATAATAACATTCAATTTATATACCATCCTTCAGGACAACTTAATGCCCTCTCAGAGCGGCTTACAAAGTATGTTATTATTGTCCCCAAAATAATCACCCTGTGGGGTGTGTGGGGCTGAGAAAGCTCAGAGAAGCTGTGACTGACCCAAGGACACCCGGCTGGCTTTACGTGGCAGAACAGGGAATCAAACCCAGTTCTCCAGATTAGAGTCCTGCTGCTCTTAACTACACCAAGTTGTTGTAAGTCCACATGAATTCAATGAGCTAGTTGGAATTATGCCACAGAAGGATGTAGACTGTATAATTTATTTATGTATAAGACATTCAAAGGGTAAAGCTAATTTTGCTAGATAATGATTGCAATACAATCTGAAAGTGGCATGTTCAGCCTAAAAAAGTCTATGTTTGCTGAAGTATTGGCTACATTCCAGAGAATCGTGTGAGCACATCTGCATATACAGCAGGATATGTCCTCTTTTTTTCCTTAAAAGCAGACCAACACCACTCTCTCCAGCTGGTCTGGAACTTGAGGGACTGCTGAAAACAGAAATTACATGTTAACTTTGCAGAAGCTTAGTCAGATGTACTGCTGGACACAGGAAGCAATAAGTATTGAAAACTTTGAATGGAATTTCAGTCTGGGCCAAAGGTCAATGGCCTATTCACCATGAACTGACAGACAAGCAGGCTGTTGGCCACAGATCTCCACAGGAAACGGAAAAGAGGACAGTATATAGTTTATTTGTTTTTAAACGTTTTTATTCCACTTTTCTAGAAAGCTCAAGGTAACAATAAAAAGGCATTATAAAACCATCAACGATTATCACCACAAATGCCTCTGTCTTCACAAATGAGAATGTAAATATTCACCCAAATGGAAATATGTAAATATTCCCTCCAAAAAAATTCCACTAAGGAGCCTAGCAAGTGTCCATATCAAAAGGCACACCAAAATAAACTTGGAAGGACGTTCCATTTAGAAGAGGGCACACAGGCAAAAGCAGGCTTTCTCAAGACTTGAAATCTTGCTCACTTTTTCCAGAGGGTCACAGCCACAATGGAAAAGCCTTGTGAAGAGTCGCAGTGGCAGGGGTGGACTGGCCATTGAACTTACAGGGAAGCTTCCTGGAGGTCCACAACCAGAAGCAATCAGAACCAAACCCTGGTAGGTCTGCCATTGTAAGGGGCTTGGATTCTTCATCGGCAACAGTGACTGGCTGCTGCGTGAGAGAAGGAAATGGGTGAGCAGACACCTGTCACTGGTACTACTAGCAGGGTCTGAGCTGAGCTGCCCCTACTGTTCTGGCTGGTAGAGCCACAGGGGCTGCTCCACTTGGCTTACCCCTGGGCCATTCCTGACTCTATCCCTGTGCAATTCTAACTGAAGGCACAACCAGAAGCTTCTCCTGTATTGTAACCATTGCAAAGGTTCATACAGGGATTGTAAAGGACTTTCACGGTAATTCAGGAAACCACAAGTGAGTCAAGAGAATGAGACAAAAGATATCTGGTTGAAGGATGCAGCAAAGCAAAGATATTCAATGATGCCCGCTCTTACAGCACTGGAGGGAGGAAAGAGGTCTTAGACTCAAGGGCCTTCATGGGAAGAATTTCAGGGGGGACGAGCTTAAAAAGATCTAAGGAAGAGAGCCGAGGTTGATATTTTAGCCGGTGATGGTTGACAGAGATTCCAAGGGCTGTGCGGGGTACCGTTAAAAAGTTTTGTAATCAGCACTGCTTTTTCTCATACTATTTTGGCCTCATTGGATGCTGGAGACTCTTTCCACAGTGATAGAATTGCGAAGAGTAGTTCAAAGTGCCTGGAACAATAAGTTCTGGCTCAGAAAATACTCCTGACACATGCATCCAGAGTGTAGGAAGCAAGCCTTGGAATGCCAGTACGATGAACACATTCTACACACGCCTGGCTGTGAGTTCACCCAAAGTACTAAGGCTCAGAACACTAGAAAAACATCATGAAGTGCTTGGAGTTTTTGCAATCTGTTTGCATATTGCTATGGTATGTTTGCCTTTAAAGAAGAGTTGCCATGCATTTTTTAACTCATTATCAAAGTTATTCATGGCATCCTACAATTGTCCATTTATTTTTGAATATTTCTTCTTCTTCTCTCTCTCTCTCTCTCTCTCTCTCTTTCTCTCTCTGTGTGTGTGTGTGTGTGTGTGTGTGTGTAAACATAGAGAATTTTCAAATTAATGTCTCTTGGTATCTGACAGCCTGATACCAACTAAACCAACTAAAGCCAGAGTATCTGGGCTGAATACTATGGGCCAAACTACAAGTGACGAATAACACAGGTTGGACGCTTGTCAGCTTCCCTCAAGTTTTGATGGAAAATGTAGGCAGCTTGGCGGAATGTTGGACAAGTGACAGTTGAAAAGTCCATTGGACAGCAGTCGGAGAGCCAAGCTGCAAGACCAGGATGCCTACATTTCCCATCAAAACTTGAGGGAAGCTGACAAGTGTCCAACCTGTGTCATTCGTTACTTGTAGCTTGGTCCTATGACTCTGTTCCATTAATGACAGAGTGTTCCTCCAATACAAGAGCTTTTGATCTGCGGAACATGCCCTTTAAGGTTGCCATATGCCTGCTGGAGGCAGAAGATCTCCTGCTCCCAGTGCCTGTTGCCTACTAACACTCCAGCAGCCCACAGAATTTTTTTTAAGGCTTTGTTAAAGTATGATATCATGTCCAGCAAAAGCCCAGAAGTCATGTCATGCTTCTCTAAAAATTGCCAGAAACTCCAAGGTAAAATCATAGCGCTTTCAATAATCCCTAGAGAGGGCTGACATCACTTCTAGGGAAATTCCAGAAGTGATACCAGTCCTCTCTAGGAATAACTGAAATGTCTATATCTGTACCGTGGAGTTTTTGGCAATTCCTAGAGAGACATGGCATTACCTCCAATGAGTTTTCCTGGAACTGACATCACTGTCACTTATGATAACCTCCATTTCCTTGTTCTCCCCCTCAGTGTCTCACTGGTTGCCAGGCCAGGTCTGGTAATCCTAACGTCTTCTTCTAACTATACAAGGCTGCTTGCATTGGAGGAAGGCTCCACTATTTGCAGAACTGAATCATAAGTTCCAGCCATCTAGTTTTAAGTCAGTTGACTCTCATTTACTTCAGTAGGAACATAATGACATAAATTTAGTTGTGGATTCAGTTGGTAACATCTCATCAAATGTGTTTTCCCCGCACTTCCTATGCTTTCAGAATATTAATTACACACCGAGAGTCTTAAAATTAGTGCATAAACAGCTGGCACTAATCAGCTGTTTTATCCACTATCCGTTGTACAAAATTATTGCATGGAGCTGAGCTAGCAGTTCGCACAGAGCTGCTAATAAAGAATCATTAAAAAGAACTTCTTCATCTCCTTAGTTGATGGTAGTCATAAATAGAAACAGTCCTGCACAGCTTCTTCATCATAGCAGTAATCAGATTTTAGTTGGTGTGGATCCCAGAACTTTGTTTCCAGTTGTTATCCTGTTTGAGTTGCCGAGTGACCTGAAAAAACAAAAGCCCGGTCTGCTCTCGTGTCTTTAATAGTCAGAAGAAATGTGTGAAGGTTTTAATAGAACGAAGGCAAACACTATCACCTGCTAATACGCACGTCCCACTGCGATTAAAGACACAGCTGCATGGCTGGCTTCACAGTTGCCCAATCATAGGTTTATTTATCACATTTTTACCACCCTTCTTCCAAGAAGCTTAGGGCAGCACACTTTCAGTGCCAGCATAGGCATATAGATCAAGATGGGTAGCTGTGTTAGTCTGTCTGTAGCAGTAGAAAAGAGTAAGAATCCAGTAACACATATAAGACTAACAATATTTGGGGTAGCTTTTGTGAGTGAGCCTGGAGAAGTGAGCTGTGACTCACAAAAGCTCGTACCCTACCGCAAATTTTGTTAATCCTAGGCAGCAGGGCTTTTTTTCTGGGAAAAGAGGTGGTGGAACTCAGTGGTGGAATTCAAGACTGCACTTTGGGTCAGCTGGAACAAGGGGGAGTTTTTAAAAGTTTAAATTGCCCTAGGCGAAAATGGTCACATGGCCGGTGGCCCCGTCTCCTGATCTCCAGACAGAGGGGAGTTTAGATTGCCCTCCGTGCCGCTGAGCGGCGCGGAGGGCAATCTAAACTCCCCTCTGTCTGGAGATCAGGGGGCAGATCCACCAGTCATGTGACCATTTTTAAGAGGTGCCGGAACTCCGTTCCACCACGTTCCCTCTGAAAAAAAGCCCTGCTAGGCAGAGTTACACCTTTCTAAATTCATTGAAGTCAATTGACTTAGAAGGGTGTAATTCTGCTTAGAAGGATGGCACTAGATGGCATTGCCCCCTTCCAGCCTACCTTCACAATATATACTGCGGTGGTTAAATTTGGTTCTGGGAAACCCGTATTTAATTCCCCATCTGTCAAGGAGGCTTGCCAGGTGACCTGAGCCAGTTATTCTCTCTCTTAACCTAACCAGCCTCACAGGTTTGTTATTGTGAGAACAAAAAAAATATGGAGGAAGAGAGACAAGGGTTGCCAACCTCCAGGTGGTGGCTGGAGATCTCCTGGAATCACAATTGATCTCCAGGTGACAGAGAGACTGATGTTGTAAGCTACTCTTGGTCCTCATTGGAGAGAAAAGCAAGGTGTCTGAACAAATTAATAAGCAATTCTGAGAGAGAGATTAGCCTAAGCTTACTCCACAGAGCTTCTTGGCTGACCAAGGATTTAACCTCTGGTCTGACCCACTCTCTGATTTGCCAAACTATCTGTAACAGCTGGGACATTTTTCAAGACCTTTGTCAGAAGCCTATTTCATGAAATCTGTTCATTGATTCTGTTTTTTTAAAAAATTAAAGCACGCAAGTATATTTTTATGCAACAACTCTCCCCTCAGACTTCAAAAGTGAAAGCAGTTCCTAGGGTCATTTTCAGGCCAGTCTGACATGCTGGTTCTCCACTTTTTCATCTCCATTAGCAAAATATTATCACTCACTTCAAAAGCTCTTCAAATAAAAGGAGGTTTGTTATTCTATGCCAACTAATTCTTTGACCACCAGTACTTATTGGCCATCATAGGCATTCCAAGTGGTCAGTCTGGACAGCAAAATGAGTCGGGAAATGTAATCTTATTTCCATCTGCTATCTAGATGAAAATTTGGATCCACATATGAATAATAATAACAACAACAACAATGACTACTACAACAATATTTGATTTATATACCAGCCTTCAGGATAACTTAATGCCCACTCAGAGTGGTTTACAAAGTGTGTTATTATTATCCTCACAACCATTACCCTGTGAGGTTGGTGGGGCTGAGAGAGCTCTGAGAGAGCTGTGACTGACCAAAGGTCACCCAGCTGGCTTCAAGTGGAGGAGTAGGGAATCAAAACCCAGCTCTCCAGATTAGAGTGCTTCTGCTCTTAACCACTATACCAAACCAAATAAGAGTTTAACTGGACTTGTCAGCTTCCTCAGTAAT
The DNA here is from genome assembly GCF_028583425.1 of Eublepharis macularius. Taxonomy (NCBI): domain Eukaryota; kingdom Metazoa; phylum Chordata; class Lepidosauria; order Squamata; family Eublepharidae; genus Eublepharis; species Eublepharis macularius. The sequence goes on from NC_072798.1 coordinate 80,611,180, forward strand.
TTTACAAGTTTTTGTTATCAGGCATGCTGAGCACCTAATTTGGGTCAGGAAAATGACTTGGGCTTGATAAATGTGAAAGACAATTGGAAGCTGAGGGAATTGACATGTCTGGTTAGACTCTGAGGTGCTGCTCTAAATAAATGCTCTAATTTGTACAGCAAGCTGCCAAAAATCGAAAAGAATATTAAGAAACAGAACCTGTTTCTGTTCTGTGGCCTACTATATGGTCCAGGCTAGCTTGATCTTGTCAAATCTTGGAAGCTAAGCAGGATTGGCCCTGGATAATACCTGGATGGGAAACCACTAAGGAAGTCCAGGGTTATTATCCAGAGGCAGGCAATGGCAAAGCACCTCTGAATGTCTCTTGCCTTGAAAACCCTATTGACTTGCCATAAGTTGCCTGTGAATTGATGGCTCTTCACACACACTATTAGTATGAGTATGGGTGTCGGTGGTGAAGAGTTAAGGATCCTAACACCAATAGTCCAGATCTTTGTGTGATATAATCTAATGCCATATCATGTGTCCCACTGAAAATCTTATATACTAATGGCCCTGATCTGAGGATACTTAAATCTGGAGATTGGAGCCATGAAAGGACAAGACAGATCTTCCTACAAACCTGAAAAATGCCCCAAGCTTGCTGGGAAATCTAAAATCTACAAAAAAAATACATTGTGGGCTTTAAAAACCCTCAACATGACAAAAGGAGCACCAGATGCCCTCAGTAAGTGTTGTTAGGCAACCACAACAGTTTACCCAGTGTTCCAAGCTTAGTTTCTGTCAGTAAAAGGCAGGGGATGAGGGCAGGGCCCTTTCCAAGGTTATTTTGGACTTTGAAGGAGAACTCGGTGTGGCCAGGCCCAGAAGCAACCACCGGGCAACTGATATCACATGACTTGCTTGACACCCCTCCCAACAAAAGCTAGTATAGTGGTTAGAGCTTCAGAGTAGGATGTGGGAGACCCAGGTTTGAATCACCATTCTGCTGTGCTGTGGAAGCTCACTGGGTGACTTTGAACCAGTCACACTCTCAGCCTAACCTACCTCTCTGGGTTGTTCTGAGGATAAATATAGAGGCAAGGAGAATGATGTAAGCTGCTTTGGGTCCCCATTGTGGAGAAATGAAGAATAAGGAAAAATGAGAGAAAGATAAAAGGTTTGTTGTTTAGTGGGTTTGAAGGAGGCCATCATGAGGAAGGAAAGAGAAAATAGCATGGGGAAGAGGATACAGAGAAAAGTAGTACCTCCTGTAGGTCCTAGCAGGTTCCCCGCCACTCAACTGGACCTGGCTCAGATTGCACCATGGAACTGGGCCACAGGGAAGAGGCTGCCATGGTGGGGAGAAGGAAAAGTGAAGACGGGGCAGACAAGGGTGGGTGAGAAGGAAAGAAGGAAGAGAGAAAAGGGGGAAAGGCTATGGGGGGGGGGTCAAGGAAGGGAATGAGGACATGGTGAGGGAGGGGGAAATATGATGTCCCCGCAAGTTCTTGCAGGTCCCCACTTGTAAATACTAATTGTAGGCCTGAGTCCCTGAGACAGGAATAGTCACGCTGTTTGTTGCATTAAGAATCAAGGGAACTTCTGGCCAAGCTAGTAGAAAAAGTGAAATGTTGAGATGTCTTCCTAAGGGCTAAGAGAAACTCTTGTGTATTCATACTGGCTACAATATGAATGCACAGAAATATGTTGTTGGTGGTAATATGTCTTGCCAATATGACTTCATCCCATGTCCCAGCTCTCTGGGAAGGGGTTCAGCAGACACTCATTTAATAGAATCTTAGATACTGAATTCCAAAGTCTATACAGTATGGCTAACAAAACTTGCTCTCCTTTGAGTTTGAAGAGTCTGTTGGTGGTGGATCGTATGGCCCCATACTTCGATTCTCCACAACAACACAGAGCTTTTTCTTTAGCTAGATTTAATGCTTTGCCATCTGAGATTTTATACAGCAGATTCCAAAAGATAGCATATGCAGCCAGACACTGTCTTTATAATACCAGCTGTATCAAGACAATTCCACATGTTCTCTTCTATTGTCCTTTTTATACTGATATCAATTTTAAATATCTAAAGCTCTATTTTAGCTAATATGATGGGTTTTTCTGATTCCTACAAGGTTTACTGTCTCTTTAATGATTCTCCTCTGATATAACTGAGAAGGTAGCAAAGTTTTTATGATTTGCTATAAAGCTGCACCAGAAGCTTCAGAAATAAGTATTGATATCACTCAATTGTTTTATATTATATTTTGTTCTCTTTCTTCTATACCATTTTGTTCTGTTTGTTATATGCCAATAAAGGCTGATCAAATCAAGTAATGTGAATGTGAACAAACAGTTCCAAAGTTAAATGTTATAGCATCAAATAGAAGCCTCATCACATACACTCTCTCCTGGAGAACAAGACTTTTATGTATTGTGAAGGACTGTTAAACAGATATGGGCACAAATCAAAATATGAATCAACTTTCATGACGAATTGGGCCGATTCGTGTATCGTGAAACCGCATTTTGTTGGGCAGCGTTTTCCACAAAATCCACAACTTTGGGGGCCAATTCGTTCAGTTCATGAATGCTTTGTGATGCCAGACAGGCTGGCGCTGATCCATTGATTCCCTAGGCAACATAGGCCCAGAATGTCTGCAGACCTTTTGTTGCTGTGGAAACCTCAATTTTAGCCCACATAATCTTGATAGGCAGCTCTCCCTGCCAACCTGAAAACGTATTTCATGGGGCAGCATTTTTCACGAAATCCACAACTTATGGGGCCAATTCGTTCAATTTGTGAATGCTTCATGACGCCAGACAGGCTGGTGCTGATCCATTGATTCCCTAGGCAACATAGGCCCAGAATGTCTGCAGACCTTTTGTTGCTGTGGAACCCCAATCTTAGCCCACATAACCTTGATAGGCAGCTCTCCCTGCCAACCTGAGAGCTGAGCAATATGGGTATACACAAGTTTACCTGGGAACTGTAGTCAGAGACTCCTTCCCCTCTCTGTTCCCCTTCTCCGTTTTTAAGAACGGGATGGAGTAGCAGCGGTGGCTGCAGCCTCAGCAGCTTCTTCTGCTGCTGTTCGCTGCTTGCCAGCTTCAGGAACCCTCCCACTCTGCTGCTGCTCTGATATGCCTTCCCACCCCCCGCCCCCAAGCTCCCCAGAGCGGATCCTGAGCAGATCTGCTCTGCTCGGTTTTTCCTTCAAGAGATGAGGGGGGAGGGCATGTAGATCCACAGGAGGATGGGAGTATGGGAAGGAAAAGTCAGCAAAGAGAACCTGAGGAGAGAAAACCCAAGCAGATCTGCTCCACTTGACTTTTCTTCCAGCAGCAGCAGAAAGCAGGAGGCCAGGAGGAAGGGAGGGAAAAGTCAACAAAGAGAGCCTGAAGAGAGTTACTTGGGTGGGTGGAGGAGAGCCCGCTGAAGTCTCCCTGTGAGTTTGGCATCTCTGGGTATGAAGGGGGGCTGTTGTAGGGCCCCAGGATCTGACAAAACATGAACCTAATGAATCTTTTCATGAAACAGAACAATTTCATGAAAGTTCGTGTTTCGAGTTTCGTGTGACGCAATGAACCACGAAACTCAGGGTTCATTTTTTCCTGTTCCGTACCCATCTCTACTATTAAAATGAAGTAAATATGTGAAGATGACCTGCGTATTATACTTCTCTTTCTTGGTAATGGGCATGATTCTTTGGAATGGCCTCTTGGAGGTTGCTCGGAGATCACCATCTCTGTCCCATTTTTTGGAAGGTGTGCAAGCCATGCTCATTCAGAAACTGTTCTGTATTTCTGAAATTGAGGACTGCATTGTAAAAGAAATTAACTTATCATTGGCTGTTTTTTGTTTTGATGAGTGTATTGTATTGTTCCTCCCATATTGGCATTCCAGGATCTCTGAAGGAGTTATTTAGTAAATAAATGCAGTTAATATTTTTCCTCCCAAAGTGAATCATATACACAATGAAAAAGCAGAGCCACTTCTCATTCCTAAATGAACTATTTCCCTCAGTTTTGCTCCATAGCGTTTGCAGTTAGCGCAAGCAGGTACATTATATGGCATCTAAATGCATAACACCCCAAATATGCCACCACTTCAGGCATCAGAATATTTCCCATTATTTCTCCAGTGAATGAAGGGCTTTTAAGAGTATAGAATTCTAACTGAAAATCTCCGTGTTACTTACACAGTTTGCTTACTGAAATGGCTCAGTGAAAGCTCTTCTCAAAATGAAATGTCTTTATAATTCTTTCTCATTGTGCTTCTCTTTCTTTTCTTTTTTATAGGTGAATTATATCCCTGGGATCTTATGATTTGTCTATCCTCCAGCAGGGCTGACTATGAAAATTGTTTAGGTACACTAGAATTACATCAAACAACATTACTGCCGCAGGTATGGTTCCAAAGAGTTATAGTAGTTGACATTTTCTTAAGTCAGGAGCCCCCAGTTTTGTTGAATCTGTAGACACTTTTGAAATTTTGAACATAGGTGATGGGCACCACAACAAAATGGCCAACATGGGGTCTAGGCCCAATCACAAAATATAAGGAGTTTCCACAATGGTAGCAGCTGTTTTCAAGGGAGTGCACCCTACAGAAAGACAGGTAATACCTCTTGGGCTCTTCTGAACTATCTCTAACTCCAGTGAAATCGAGAAAGCCAGAAATGGCTCTTTGCTTTGGGGGAAAAACGAGTGGGTGCCAGGAAACACATCAGTGGATACAACATTGGGAAGTGCTGCCTTAGGTAATTATTAATTTTTTAAAAACTCACAAAAGTTGGAGGTTTTGATTTAGATATTTTGTGTCACCACCCTCCTATACACAGTATTAGATGCCAACATCTAACATATATTATACTTTTGCTCTTATTGCTGTCCAGCTACTACAGGAGTTTGTTGACACACAGAAAATGGAGCATGGAGCTCGTCTTTCGCGTGCACAAGGTCCCAGAATTCAATCTCAGAATTTCGAGGACCTTGGGCAGAAGAGGTTGCCGTGACCTTGGAGAGCTGCTGTCAGTCAGAGTAGGCAATGCAGCTGGATAGATCAATGGTCTGACTCACATAGTTTTCTATGTGGGACATTATGAGCCCTTTTTGGGTCAGGATTGTTGCACTGGGGAGCAGCTTCAGGGCTTAGCAAATTTTACTGGGAAAACAGCATGCAGAGAATGTGTTGCTTTACCCCACTGCTGAAGGCCTAGTTTAGTTCAACCATCCTCCTGGGGTTGCTTTTAAAGCTACAGGAGATATTATCATGGATTTTTAGTGTCTTGACTAGTCTTGTTCTCAGTATATGCCAGCTTAATACATTGGAAGTGGGGCTACAACCAAGACCTTTCTATGCACCTCCAGATAAAATATCTCCCCTAACAGGGAAAAGCCTCCGAGCCAGAGACACTGGAGGGTCAGGGTCAATTGTGGGCAGGGGGCAGGAGGAGTGCTGTTTGGTCTGGGCCTCAAGCTCAAAGGGAGCCTCAAATTTAGACACTTGCTAATTTGGGGGCATTTGATAAGCTTCACAACTTGTTTTTGTGTGTATCATGTCTTGTCATTTTATTTTGATTATATAATAATAATAATAATAATAATAATAATAATAATAATAATAATAATAGATTTATAAACTGCCCTTCAGGACAACTTAACACGCACTCAGAGTGGTTTACAAAGTATGTTATTATTATCCCCACAACAATAATCACCCTGTGAGGTGAGTGGGGCTGAGAGAGCTCCTAGAAGCTGTGACTGACCCAAGGTCACCCAGCTAGCTTCAAGTGGAGGAGTGGGGAATCAAACCCGGTTCGCCAGATTAGAGTCCCACACTCTTAACCACTACACCAAACTGGCTCATTATGGCTAGGGGTCTCAAAAGCTGGAAGTGACCGGTTTTCTTTGGTCCCCTGAAAGAGCCTGGGGGTGGCCCTTCTTGTCAAACCATTATTTATTTATTTATTTATATAGAATTTTTTTAACGCTGCCTTTCCATGATAATAAAAAACAAAACAATAAAAGTTGTTAATTAAAATCCAGCAATAAAAATCCAGCCCAGCATAAAAAGATAAACCATAAAAACAGACTACTGGCAGCTTAAAATAATCATTTCTAGACTAAAATACTGTTAAAAATCAACTGCCTAATTAAAAGCCTGGTGATGAAAAGAAAGCAACGTAGGCATCAGTTGAGCCTCAAGTAAAAAACATTTCATAGGTGAGGCACCACTACTGAAAAGGCGCCATTTCTGGTTGCCACCTGCCTCACCTCTGGCACGCACCAGACTAGATCTCACTTGTTATAAAATGCTTTTGTGGGGAGTATTGTGAGTATTGAAATGACAACGTGATGCCATAACCCTCCCTCCCTCCCTCCCTCCCTCCCTCCCTCCCTTTCTTTCTTTCTTTCTTTCTTTCTTCCTTCCTTCCTTCCTTCCTTCCTTCCTTCCTTCCTTCCTTCCTTCCTTCCTTCCTTCCTTCCTTCCTTCCTTTCTTTCTCTGCCAGTCCAAAAATATGGTTGTTGTGGGTTTTCCGGGCTGTATTGCCGTGGTCTTGGCATTGTAGTTCCTGACGTTTCGCCAGCAGCTGTGGCTGGCATCTTCAGGGGTGTAGCACCAAAAGATAGAGATCTCTCAGTGTCACAGTGGTGACACCTCAGTGGTGCTACACCTCTGAAGATGCCAGCCACAGCTGCTGGCGAAACGTCAGGAACTACAATGCCAAGACCACGGCAATACAGCCCGGAAAACCCACAACAACCATCGTTCTCCGGCCGTAAAAGCCTTCGACAGTCCAAAAATACTTCTCAAATGGGTCTCAACTGTTTTCTGTGAGTCACTCTGCTGTTATCTCAAGTGAATCTCTGTAGTTCATGGCACCCACAACTGGAATTCAGCTGTCACACATTGCAGGAAAATATAGAATTCCAAAGAAATTGACACAAATGTCTCATTGACAGAAGAATGCTTAGAGCATACACTCAACATTTTAAAGGGAACAGGAGCCAACTTTTCTTGGTGTTAAGTGGGGGTCATATCTTTTCTTTCTCTGAACAGACTTGATTTAAATATCTCTTTTTCAATCTGCATCCTCTTTTACCATCTCTCCTAGCCTTGAGTGGACTTGGTGATAGCTGCACCCATGAAGAACAAATGAAAGTCAGTGCAGTTTTTGAGCGAATGCCAGAAAGAGAGTTAGAGACTGTATTAATTTCAAAATCCCAGTCAATATTATCACATTTCCTCCCTTTCTGAGCTTTAAATCATTTGATTCTTAGTATTTAACTACATACCTATGTGGCTTATAATTTAAAAACTGGGTGATATTAAGATTCCATGTAATCCACGGCTGACCAAAGCCCTGTTCTGTCATTCTGATTTTGGCACTCCCACCTTGTGTAATGAGAATCTACCCACAAACATCCTAATATATGTGGTTTCCATTTCATATGATAGGGCAATGCACCTGTTTTCAAACTTTAGTATGTATGAATCTGTGCCTGCAATGATCCTGGGTTTCTTTTCTTACTGGACACGGGCCATTTCCATATGCTCTTAAAGAGACGGCCCACTCACTGAACTCTGGCTCCCCCCTCCCCCAACTCACTCCATACATTTCCGATTTCAAAGCAGAAGCAGGCAGTTTGGCTTCCGGATTTTTCAACATCTTTTAGCTGCTGCAGGAAAGTGTGGAAAATTGCCTTCTCGGGAAAAAATGCCGAAAAATGCAAGCCAAACTGCCTGATTTCGTTTTGAAATCAGAGACGTATGGAGTGAGTGAAAAAAACCCCGCTAGAGTTCAGTGTGTGGGCTGTCTCTTTAAGAGCATGTGGAAATGGCCATAATGAAGTTGGAAAATTCATGCATTGCCATAGTCAGTTACATAACATGGCAAGAAAACACATATTGAGAGGTTTGTGTGCAACATATTGTTTCTGTACATATAGAAACATAGAGCTAGAAGGGATCCAAAGGGTCATCTAGCCAACCCCCCTGCACAATGCAAGAAATTCACAGCTATCTCCCCCCTCCACAAAATCAGAGTGTCTAAAACATAATGACTAAAAAGGGCTTGGGACTGTTCCCTTCCCAAACAAGTAGATAACTCCTCTCTTTATCCCAGGTAGCTTTGATAGCGCGTCACACAGCTTTCTAGCATGCCTTCCTGGCTGAATAAAAACTGACACTAAGTTTAAGGAAGAAAATAACCACAATTTTTCTCATTATTTTCAGGCAAATGTTCTCCCCCAAATAGAGCATCTTCTTTGCAGAAAAGAAGGGCTATGCCACATAGTGAGAGCATTCCCAGGTAAAAATTCTTATTTTGTTCAAGAGATTGCTTCATTGGATCATCTCTGGCAACTGCATAAAAATGTTGAACATGAGCTTGGTTTATAGATCATCAGTTATGGGGAAAGAATAAAAACAGTGTGATGATTCATCTGCATGCATACCTTAACATGGGCCCATTGTGCCGTCGCATTATGCAATTAAACGAATACAGAGGGGACAGAAAGTGGAATAATGGGAATAATAGCCTGGGGAACAGCAGAGGACTGAGTAGTTCTCCTTCCTTCTTTGGTGTCAAGGTCTATCTCACCCCTCCAGTTGCCTTTTCCAGCTAAATTACATGTTGGGGATCTGAGGAAGGGAGCTCTGATTCTAGAAAGCATAAACCTTGATACTCTTGTTGTTCTCTAAGGTGCCACTGCACTCAAATGCTATTGTTCTACTGCAGACCAACATAGCTACCCACCTAAAACTACATTGGGGTACAGTCATGGATTTTCATCACCGTCATATGGCCTTTAATAGCTGGATGGAGACCCTATTAGGATAGCCACCTTTCTTCCAGGTAGAAGCTCTGTGTAACAGTATCCAATATTGCACTGCATGCCCACTTGGCTGCTGGGAGGGAAGGTGCAGCAAAGCACTGGTGATGGGGTGAAGCATGCTCCTGCACACTTCAGATCACTCCTGCATTGATGTCATTTCCAGCACAATGCAGAAGCAATGGGTCAAACTGGGGGTCTGATTGACCCCCAAATACTAAATTGGGGGGCATTTTTTAAAAAATATATATATTTAGGATCAGTTTGATCATAGCTTCTGCATTGCACTGGACATTCCATCATTCTCAGTGTGACTTGGGATGCTCTAGAGTGCGTGTGTGCATGCCCCCATACTACTTGCCCACAACCCCCCATCCCCTGCTTTCACCTTCGGGGACCTGACAACCCTAAGTAGCAAGCAGGGTAGGCACCTGTGAAAATGGTACCAACATCCTACCAGTCCCGCTCCACTTGCTGCTAGAAACACCCAGCTTCTGCTCCCCCTATGCCTGAACAAAAGTGGCAGCCTGTAGACCTCTAGCAGCACCAAGTCCTGAAACCCCTCTAGCCCCTTGCCACACTGCAATGCTAAAGCACACCTTATAAGTAGATTTGTCAGGTGTCCATCAGTGCTCACCATAGCCAGGCAGTCTGGACAAATGCTCCTAAGTGCTTGCTACTGCGCATGCACAATGACATTGCCTCCAGTTTCACCAGAAGCAAGGACACTGCACAAAAGCCAATTCTTTAAGAATTGGCCCAAAACTCTTTCAGAAGTGACACCACCATGTGGGCTGTGGGAGTGCACACAAGAAGGATAAACAGCATATACCCATGCTCCCCCCCCCCCCATCGTTCAAACGCCCCTGTGGTTTACCTAGGGGACCTGGCAACGCTAAGAAAAAAGGGGGGAAGATCTTGAGAAGAGGGTATGGCTCATGGCAGAGCTTAGCTTAGCCTCCTCTCTATAGTGATATCACAGATGTTCCCTGAGAGCTGTTCTGAAGATCACCCAGATAAAAGTGGATCTAGAGAAAGCCCTAGAGAAAGCCCCAAGAATGCTCGGAATGAGCACAACATCATATAAATGATCTTTAACACCAGGGCTTCCTGCTTTTCATGCAGGAAAAGCAGTCTTCAGTTCTAAATATGATCATAAACAAAAGGTCATCATAGCACTCCTTAAGGATATATTGTTCACAGAAATACAGAATGACTGATTTTAAAATCTAAATAAAGCACTTTTCTATTGTTTGATTCTCTCTTAACTCTTCATGAGGATATCCTCTTCATTGTCTGCTGGGACAGTTTGATTTCTTTTTCCTGGCAGCATTTTCCCATTTAATGTTCCATGCAAATGTTAGGGCTCCTAAGTTTCAGGTATCGGGTCTGGGGGCTAATCTTGAGACTCCTTCACAAGCTCTCTTGAATTTTTTTCACTGAAGATTCCAGTCCGCACTGAGCTAAGGGATAGTTGTTCTCCACAAAGACAATTTCTCTCTAAAATTAAAGATTATAGGAAGAACGAGAAATAGAGTAATAAATTTCATGTTTTCCTAACAGCTTAAACCAATTCAGGGCATGATCTGGCCTTTTATTGCCCTTAAATTCATTTCGGCAGGAAAGATTTAAACACAAACTCAATTCTCCCTTTGAAGTCAATGAGCTTTCAAAGCCAGGATCGTTCTCTCATTTCGTTCCTCTTCGGTTAAATACTTGAGAATGCGGGGCAGCTTGTCTATTGATTGTAAACCTAACCTCTTCTAAAAGCCAAACTAGACAAGACAGTGTCCTTGTGGTTGCCATAGGAATGCTACTGCCATTTCAAAGTGATTTGAAAATACTGCAAGGCCTCAATCGGGCCTGCAATGCAGTAAGCTGAGGTGCTCATCATCATCCCCCCCCCCGTGCCATATCAAGTGCCAAAATGGCTGCACCCTTTCTCCCACAACTGTTTTGGCTTTTGAAAAGGTATTGGGTGGGGGACAAGAGCAGCACACTGCTGGCCCAATCAGGAACAGCCTCTTGCACCATTTTTAAAATCACTTTGAAATGTTAGTGGCCTCTTCGTGCCAGCCACAAGGATCCTGTCATGTCTAGTTTGGCCCCAAGATGCACAATTGTCTGTATGGTCAGTTGAGTCCTCTATATATTTTTGAGAAACTATGAAATAACACTTTTGCCAGAAGGTAACTTATTTTCATTCCATTCTCTGAGCTGATGGGTGCATGTGGTGAGCCTGCTGCTTAACTGGCAGCCAGCCACCATGCTCTCCCTTAGCTTCTGCCCTGCAGAAATCTGGCTCTGGGTCCAGGATCTTCACTGCATCATGTGGCAAAGTCTGCAAAGCTTGGACAGCTGCCATGGACACTCTTTCTCTTCATTATCCTTATAGTCTCTTCAATAGCTAAAATGTAGACTCTTGATAAGGCTACAGATGTCAACGTTAGAAACGCTGCGGTGGGGGACCCTTGTGGGGCTATATATCGGGCCACTTTCTTGTAGGAAGGGCTATTTATAAGGTGCTGCTTCTTGCTCTTCTTCATCATGCTTTGTCTAAGAATATGTACGATGTGACAGATTGAAATTCTGGGTTTCGTGAGAAAGTGGGGGAAGTTTCCTCATCTTCCTGCCTTATCTGTTGGGTGCTAGTTACATATGCACAGCAGAAGATAGTGGGCCAGAACCAGCAGCTGTGAGGACTGTCGTCTTCAGCTATGTTCCTTCAGGGGGTTGAATCATCAACAGCTGCTGTTACTATTTGCATAGTTAGTCTTCACTGCCCTGGATTTGAACCCAAATACTCGTTTTTAAGAATCTGTTTCTAATAGGAGAGATACACATCTTCTAAGATTTTTAACAATCTGTTTCTAAGAGGAGAGACACACATGCACACGTCTTCTCTTGTGTGATTATTACAGTACAGTGATTTTGCGTTTTTATATATAAAAATTAAATTTTAAATAGAGTTGCAGTCAGTGGGCTTAGGAAAGTGGAACTCAGCTGTTAGAAAGCAATCCTACACATATCTACTCCAAAGTAAAGTCCCAGTGGAACTTACTTCCAGGAAACTGTCCTTAGGATTGCAATATTAGCAGCGGAATCATTCAGTAAGGGTTGCAATCGCTTGCCAAGCTGCCTTCCAAAGCTACCTTCTAGTAATAATGGTGTGATACAGAAAATCTCTTTTGAAATTCAGAATTTTCTGCCGGATTAAAGACTGCAAGAGGAAAGAAGCAACTCTTGATCGGAAAAACAGAGCGGGTCAGAAATTCCCTGTGTCATGTGAAGCTCTAGCTGCTGTAGATGTTGCAGGTTCTCGGGAAAGGGAAACATGCAGCTAACAAGATAGCAGGGAAAACTGACTCGCTGTCCATCCATCCAGCACTGCTGCACATTCACCCTTATTCATTACTGTTGTCCTAATGAATATTTGGAGCCAAAATTAGTGCTGTATTATGTAGGTTAGAATGTTGGTACCTTTGTGTGAACAAGAATGAAAAATTTCATACATATGCCCTTTCTTCCTGACCAAGGCAAGGATTTTCATGGATCTGGCAAGTGGCTAGGGGCCTTGTGAAAACTGCCCTTAGCAGTTTTCTGCAGGCTTAGTTTAGTGCTTATGAACTCAACACAATCTTGGGGTATAGATCTTGTGAAGGCGATAAGGAAAGGAGGCTAAAAGATACATTAGAATAAGAGTGGCTGCAATTGTACACATTTAGAAGATAAATTCCACTGAAATCACTGGAATTTGTTTCTATACACATAGTTAGGAATGGGCATTTATTTGCAAATTATACTTTTATTTTATCTGCTTTTGGTACATGGCACTTCAACATATGTTGGCAGTCTGATTTGTTTGTATTATTCAAGTCATTTTTTAAAAATAACTTGTTTGTTGGCTTTGACCCACTCTAATAATACACACACACAAATCTTTATTTTTTGGAAACAAGTCACTACATCTGGCTTTTCCACTAAATGCTAGGAGATGCAATTGAAAACAGAAAGATCAAAGGTTATTCAGGGACACACATATGTTTTTATCTGCAACATAAAAGTAAGTTGGTAAATAAGCACAACGAGGAAGCCTTTTCATTCATAAACTGGTACCTACACAGCTCTATAGTTTTCAATCAGTAGTCTACAGACTTTAACTGGTTGACAGGGGTCTTCTCACATGCTGTCAATGGCCTCCCAGTGAAATGTCAGTCCACACTCATTGAATGTTACGACCATGCCACAGGAGGCAATTGTATACCATTTTTTTCTTCCATAGGGCATGGATGTGATAGTTTCAATGTTTAAAAAATGTTCCATGTTGTAATTGTCCTCCTTATATTTCAGTTGTAGGAGCTCAGGGGGTGGCTGCTGGTGGAAGAAGGGAAAATCCTAGGAAGTAGAATTTCCGTTTGCTGTATAATAAAACATGCAGTCTCTGCAAATAACATTTGATTACAGGACATTGCAATGAACACATTCCGTAAAAAGAAGTTATCATAGGGGAAAGGGAGCAGCTACCTTCTAGGGTAACTATGCCTCTCTTAGTTACTGGAGTAGGACTGTAGTTTGAATTCACCACCTCCGCGTGGCCCCACCAGTAACAGAGGTAAACCTCTAGCTAAGTGTGATATCCTGCTACTCCACTTTTAACCTTTTAATCATTCTGCCCTATCTGCTGGCTGATCTATTGTATCAATATGGCAGCCTGCAATCTACGCAGCCCACGTATGGCCTTCTCCTGGTATGGGGATGTAGCATTAATAAGTGGCAACCACTTCTCAATAAGTTAACAGTCTAGAAGGTTTCTGTAGTGGTTCAGATAAGTACTGATGGATATGCAAGAGACGAATTTAACTGGATGTGACAAAGATACTGATATTGGTACTGAGTGTGATAATCAGGGGGTTTTGTTGAATGCAAGCCCTGTAGAAGAGGTAAGTATTAATACTAGAGTTGGAAATTGGGTGCAAGAAGGAAGGGTGGTGATTGGTGGTAGAGAGTCAGAGGTGTGTCAAGAAGATACCCAGGAGGAATATCAGAAGGATAAGTGTTAGGAGGAATGTAGAGGAGCAGAAATTGATAAAGACCTTTCTTTGATTCTCCCAAATGATGCCCCAGTTTGCTAGCTTGTGGGGATTGTTTTGGAAAACCAACTAGCTTGCAAGTTCACATAACAAGGAACCATGGTGCACAAAACGTCTTTTTTGTCTGTGGTCTGTGTGGGCGGAGAGATGAGAGGGTGCATTCCACATTAGTTCACCTGGCCAAATGTAAGGGACCAAGGCCTGTTGGTGTTCAGGAAGAGAATGGTTTTCCCTGTGATATTTGCCACTGGAAGTTTTCAACTCCAATTGGCCTTTCACAACATAGGACATATTAACATCCAATCGAGAGGAACGAGGATAGGAAGTGTATTGCTCATGGTTCAAACAGCAATATTCTTGAACAAAAGGAAGCAGCTTCATTCAGCTAAAATGCAGCAAAAACAATAATAACAACAATCCTCCACTCAATAACCTTTCAAGCAGTCTTCCAGGCAGCCAGATCAGTCCTTCCAGGCAGGCCGGTCACTCAGCAGCTGGGCTGTCCTTCAGAAAAGTTGGCCCCCTTATCTAGGCACCCTCCCCGTCACCAGGGGCTTTCAATTTACAGTGCTGTATGCTGTGTGGAGATTAACTCCTTGCTGCACTGAGGCCGCTATTTACATGGAGAAGGGCTGTGTGGCTCACCACCTATTTCCTCATTTTTACAATGGTCTTCCGGCATTTTCCACTACAGGAAGAGAGAGACTGAGAAAATATTACCATCAAAGAGAGGTCAACATAGGAGCTGTTGAACAAGAAGTGGAATTTTTATGGGAGTTGGAGAGGAAATATATTTAAAACCAATTATAAGACTGCGCAGTAAGATCTGTGAGATCTTAGCAGAGAAAGCTAAGAAATGTGGTTGGACTTTCCACCATGAGCCACATTTGAGGATGTCTGGTGGCTTATTGCAGAAGCCTGACTTGATCTTCATGTGTGAGGGGAAGGCCATTGTTACTGATGTAATGGTGAGATTTGAATATCGAGAGAATGGTCTAAGAGAGGCTGCCAAAGAGAAAGTTCAGTACTACTGGAATTTAGAAGAGGAGGTCAAGAGATTGATGGGGGCCTCTGAGGTCCTCTTTGTTGGACTGTTGGTGGGAGCGAGGGAGATATAAGAGAATTTTCAACTGTTGGAGCATATGGACAGAGATGGATTACTAAATTGATGTAGAAGGTCAATTTTGTATTCTGTTGATATGATCCACACATTTATGTCTGTTTAATCTTTATAGCTAGCCTTCGTAGCTTTGGGTGTAGACCCCCATGGTGTAATAGGGTTACTGGCTTTATATATATGAACAGTTCTTTTAAAATTATTTCATCAATTCAATTTAGTTTATCAATTAATAAAATGATGTTTTGTGTTCATTAGTTAATTTCATTTTAGTTGGTTGGCCTGACCTATACAATAATTGTCTTATAATTTGACCTAAGCCTTTACGTTGTGGACAAGCCTTCCTAAGTGGGAATCTTTGTAATGATTATATGATGACATGCACTGAACACCTTGGCGCATACACCTCATGACACATTCACTGGATATGACATGGTCTTTAACTATGGACGGATGGGCCACTGGGAACTGATCACTCCCACTAACTCGTAAGAGAGAACCGCATTGTGGTTCTAGTATCATTATTTGCCTGTAACTGTGGTAAGAAAAAGGGGGCACTCCTGATTATTCTTTGGCCAGGAGCTTAGGAAATCTTTTGTAATACACTGTAAGCACTACAAAGAAGTCACTTTGTCCATACAACTTGTTGGAGGAATATCTTAATTAGGGGCTTGATAGTTGCTGTCAGATGATGCAGAAAAGATGGGGGAGATGAGTTGTTTATTTGGTGGGCATTCAGCTATGGCTGCACTTTTATCTACTTGGGGCTGTGAATTACCTGCCCTTACCCCCAATTTCCTGCCCTTAAGGAATTGAAGAATGGAAGAAAAATGGTATCCATGTAGTGATGCTCTAGTCTCCCATAGAGGCTAGGGGAGGAAGCCTGGAGTGTCACTTGGAAGTGACATTGTACCCTACTCAAACTCTACCATCCCCAGGTACCTCTCCCCAAATCTCCCAGTATTTGCTAAGGTAGTGTTGAGAGCCCTACATCCAGGCAGTACAAATATGGACTCCTGTGGCTTCTTAAAGAGTAATACATTTTTAGGCTAGTGTAGTAGATTAAATTTCACTTGAACAGATACATTATGAACTAGTGTACAAGCTGCTTTGGGAATTATATATATGGACAGAGTTGTGGGGTGCTAATATCCTAAAATAAATAAATAATACGTGTGTAGGCTTTGTGTGTGTGTTCATGGGCTCTCATGTGGTCCTGACCACCATCCTGGACATGCAGCTGATACAATTTTGAAGGTCTGAATAGACTAGGGATCCCATTCCTCTGGTGGAGGCAGGGGATCCCCCGCTTCCACCCACCATCTCCCAGCCACCACTTTCCTGTCTGGCTGGGGAGGAAGATATAGGAACGGACCTCCTGGGCATGCTCCCAGGGTGGCATGATGATGTCACTTCCTGGGAATGACATCATCATGCTGCCCCAAGAGCACTCCTGCACTATGCAGGAGGCTGATTACAACCCCAAATGCACACTGACATCACTTCTCAAAAGAGCATGATGAAAGTTGTGGAAAGGTAAACACAGGGTCCCCCCTCTCACTGGGAGGGTAAGGGGACCTGGCAACCCTAGAACAGACTTCACTTAATCAGTCCAACAATAATTCATCCAAGATCATACACTGAGGTTGTTGTGGGTTTTCCGGGCTGTATTGCCGTGGTCTTGGCATTGTAGTTCCTGACGTTTCGCCAGCAGCTGTGGCTGGCATCTTCAGAGGTGTAGCACCAAAAGACAGAGATCTCTCAGTGTCTCACTGAGAGATCTCTGTCTTTTGGTGCTACACCTCTGAAGATGCCAGCCACAGCTGCTGGCGAAACGTCAGGAACTACAATGCCAAGACCACGGCAATACAGCCCGGAAAACCCACAACAACCATCGTTCTCCGGCCGTGAAAGCCTTCGACAATACATCATACACTGAGCTTCACAGCCTATATGAACTTTGAACCTAGTTCCTCACTCTGACTCTGAACATAATGTCCACCTATATGTACACTACTAGGAGAGTGAGTATAAATGAGTTTCAGTACTGCTGAAAAGCCACATTTTGCTTGGCAAGCTTTGTAGCTTACAGGTTGCAATCCTAAACATAGATCCAGAGGAGTTAGCCGTGTTAGTCTGTAGTAGCAAAATCAAAAAGAGTCCAGTAGCACCTTTAAAACTAACCAACTTTACTGTAGCATAAGCTTTCGAGAATCACAGTTCTCTTCGTCATGCATCTGACGAAGAGAACTGTGATTCTCAAAGGCTTATGCTACAGTAAAGTTGTTTAGTCTTAAAGGTGCTACTGGACTCTTTTCGATTTCAATCCTAAACAGAGTCACATTCTTTTAAGTCAGGTGAAGTCAATGAGTTTAGAGGGGTGTAACTCTGCTTATGGCTCTACTCCGAAGCTACAAGCCTGACCATTTCTGCTCTAGCTGACAAAACTTCAGTTAAAAAATGGAAGAAAGAAACTCTGCTGTTTCAAAATAATGATTTCAATATGCTCACATGAGGAAGCCAGGAAAAAAAAACCCTCAGTTAAGAAGGAAGCTACAAATCACTCAGAAACAATGATAGTGTAGAAGCTTCTGGAAATACGAAGATGATTGGCCAAATAGACTCTTTGCCTTCCCAGATGCTTATGCTCTATCACAGTGGTTTGGAAGTTCCTTCGTAATGGAAGTTTTTTTCTGGTTTTATTATACCTAACCACTTAGAAAACCATGGAAAATTATAGAACTGTGGTTCAGAACAGTTGGCTTATTCAGTAAGCAATGTGACTGGTATGTTAAGCTTTTTACAGGCCCTGGCCATTCTGGCTGGAAAAATAAATTTCCTTTGATGCAGTTCTCTCTCATTCAGCTATGCAGTTCTTCCCATTCTGTTCCATTTTTTTAAAATGTACCAAGCTTTTTGTATCCTTGCTGTTTCAAATATATAAAGTTTACACGTAGTATAGTAATTCCTGCAACCCAGCTCGAACACATTATATTGACCACAATTTTTTTTAGTCTTGTAGGTGCTACTGGACTCTTGCTCTTTTCTACTACATTATATTGAAGACATTTATATCACAAAGGGTCAGTTTAATTGTATAAGGTCCAGGCAAATCTTTCAGGATTTAGTTCATGACTGCCATGTTATATGCATAGTTGTTTGCAGACATAATCAATTGTTCAGAATTACCACGCATAAATCTAATTTGATAATGAGGAAAATGAGATAACTTCGAGAATATGGGGACATGTCCCCAAATGTAAAGGAGCATGGCAGTCCCTTGTAAAGTAATGTTATAAATTCACTGAGTTTACAAAACTGCTTAAAAAATCTAATAAAAGGAGAAGAATATAAACATCAAAGGCCACATGACCTGAGTCATATAATGTGGTTAATGTTTGCAAGGCATTAAAGCTGCTGAATCATGCTGCAATACACTTCCACATGTATTAGTGGGTTGCACAGGTGTCTCAAGTATCTGAATACTACAGCACATGCTACTGCTATTTCAGTTTTAAAAGAATGAAATATTTATTGTCGGTAGTAGAAGAATGTTTGGTCTTGAATTTGTGAATATGGTTAACATGGTAGCTAATACAGGACAAGATTTTTTTATTTTATTTTAGTGATTAAATCCATTAACATGGTTTTTTTAATTCCAATGGCTGAGATGCTGAAAGTGTGCTTTCTGTTCTTTTGGACTGTTCGGTGTTGGATATGGGAATTCTTAGTGATTGTTCCTTCATTTTTAAACCAGGAGACCAGTGGCACCTTAGAGACTGACAAGATTTATTCTAGAATAAGTTTTTGTGAGTAGTGATGCCAATTCTGAGCAGCTATTTTTTCCCACCCCAAGAACATACACAGTGAGCATGCTCCCAGGGGTGTGACGATGTCACTTCCTGAAGTGATATTATTGTGCTAGCCACAGGAGTGCTCCCACGTTTTGTTGGGGCCAATTTTGGCCCCAAAGGCCAGAATTAGCCCCTGGCAAAGTGTAGGCACCTACCCATGGCCAGCATGATGATGTCATTTCCTGGAAGTGACATCATCATGCAAGTGTAGGAGCACATGCGTGAAGAGAAGCATGCTCAGGACACAAGATAAGTACCAGGTCTCCCCCTCCCACTAGGAGGTTATAGGGACCTGGCAACCCTACCCTATACATCTGAATAAGTAATCTCTAACTCACAGAAGCTTTGTTGGAATGAATTCTATAAGCCTCTAAGGCGCTGCTGCACTCTTGTTTTATTTTGCTATGCACCACAAAGTTACCCATCTGGCATTTATCTGTTTATGTCATAGAAAAATGTAGCATCCAGTTTTGTTTTATTGGGGATGTGGACTTTTCGTATTAAAAACTGGTGGAAATAGTGTATGCAAAAATTAGAAACATCTGCCATCTTTCTCCACAAGCAGAACCCAAAGCTCTTTACATTGTTCTCCTCTCCTCTATTTCATCCTCATCACAACCTTGTGAGAAAGGTTAGGCTGTGTGTGTGTGTGACTGGCCCAAGGTTACCCAGCAAGCTTCCATGGCAGAGTGGACATTTGGAGTCACCCAGATCTCAGCTGGACCCCTTAAACACTATACCACACTAGCTCACAATTGTACATAGGACTGTGTTAAGCTTGAGAGGAAGTGTTGTGTAGGGATCCAAGTTATGGACTAGAATTGAGCAGACCTATGTTCAAATCCCCCTTCAACCATGGAGTACAATGGCTGATCTTGGGTCAGGCATCCTCTCAAATCCTAACCTGCCTCATAGGGTTGTTGTAAAGTTAAATTGAAGAACAGGAGACCCTTGAATACCACCTTGAGCTTCTCGGAGAAATGGTGGGACAAAATAACTGTAACAGAGAGAAATTTCAGGCAGCCATAGTGCTTTTTGTTTATTTCTGCTTTAGTGATTCCAAATGTACTGTTTCCCTCTTGCAAGATTAAATATGCAAGCAAGTACTTAGAGAAGCGGTCTACCACTTTATTGTATCTATGTGAAAAAGTCAGAAATAGGAATAGGTAGTTGTAGGTCTGCATATGCAATTCAGATAAATTATACCTATTCACAGGTGGCACCAAAATTGCAGAATGTTTGAAATGAAGTTATCAATTTTCCTTCCAGCATAGCCAGCAATTGCTTTAGGAACCTGATATGAGAAAATTGAAGACTTCTTGTCTGTATTTCACACATATACAAAAACTGCTGGGGAGAAGTTCAAGAGCACTTTAAGTGACCTGTGTGAATTCTAGATTTGATTACACTATCAGCCTTCTGGGTTGGTCCTCAGGATTCAATTATTTTCTTCTTGAACAACTTTCAATGAAACAAAAACCCTTCAGTTATAAAGCAGTCATTCGCTACTCTGCCAATTAGGTAGACAACTTCCGCTGAGAAAGCTGCCTAAGTTTTTCCTCTCCTGAAACATCTCTCAAATATGAGAGAAAAAATGTGCGCCTTATTTTCCATCTCCAATGTTCAGCAACTCCTGCTCAACCTCAGTAGCCGTTACCAGAGATGGGCACGATCCACATTACGATTGAAAAAACCCCGGCGGATCATGATCGTCCACAGCCAACGATCCAGCGATCGGGAGAGGCCTGGATCATTGCGTTCGGGCTCGGATTGGGGATCCAGACACTCAGGTGCCAGCAATCTATTCCCCTGGCAACGGAGCCGGGGGAAAGCCTGAGCTCTGTTTGCCCTTCTTCTGTCGCCCTGGAAACCCGAATGGAAGCCCAGCTTTCCTTGATCAGCAGGGCTTCCTTCCAACCACGGAGCAGCAAAGCAGTCACAAGTTGGGAGAAGACACCCAGGGGAGGGAGGGGGAAGGGGGTGTTCTGTAGCCATGGGCACTCCAATCTCATCACTGCAAACCCTGATAGGCAGCTCTGATGGCCAAACACAGACCTCCTGTGTTGCTGAGGGAGGGTGAACAGAGCCCCAACATGGGCTGCTGGAAGCCCCCCTGGAACAGCTGTTTGGAGTGTGGCTCGCCGCCGCCTCCCCATGCCCACCAGGCCCAGTGGCCGCTGCCACCACCCACCTTCCCACATAGCTGAGAATAGCAGCACGTCCCGCTTTGGCCTCCACCATTCACGATCCATGGCTCGGGAACGGGAGATGATCGGTGTGGATCGTTAATTCGGGATCGTCGCCGGCGCCGATCCACGATCAGCTGGATCGTTAATTTTTTTTGGATCGTGCCCATCTCTAATCGTTACACATTAGGGGAAATAGAAAGCACCGGGCCTCTATTGGCAACCCTTGCAATATGCAGTCAAGAAAAGCAAGGTCTGAAAATACCTGTAGCAATCAGCATCCCTAAGAAAATCCATGTGATGTTCAAACTCATGTTTAGCAGACATTTTAAAAAGAAAATTCAGGAATGGTTACATCGCTTCTCATCAGTTTGAATGAACAAATACAGGACTTTTTTGTTTAGTTGCTGTGGAAAAAAATGATTTTCCAGTGTTTGATATTTTACATTCAGAAAAAGAACCTACAGAATTTTTTACTTTCTACTCTTTCATTCCCATTCATGAAGGATTGGTAGCTGCTTATTTCCTTGTAAGGACAAGGCCATGCTAGTCCAAAGGCTCTAGAATGAGGAGGTCGCTCTAGAATGAGAGGGAGGAGGTCTGATCCCTAAAATGTGCATGAAGGCTGACTCAAAGAGAGCTGCAATTCCCTGGGCTTCTGTTGCAACCATTAGCTGCTTTTCTGGATTATTCCAAGCTTTTGGCAGTCATTTAACCACACTTGCTTGATTGGATTTGAAGGGGCGAGTTCATTGGCAAATAACTTCGCTACATGCAGAATATAATTTTCAAAGACTCCAGATTCACTCATGTAGGCTTTATGTCCTGAACCAAATATAAACAATGAGCCTCTTCTACTAGGGAAGACACAATTCAGCTGAAAAGATGTCATTAGGTCAGGGATCAGAAATTAAAACCAGTTACTGAAGAGCACCATCAAAATTCCATGCCCCTGTCCAATGATGTGCAGACAGAGCTAATGACTCAGCGATCCTCCAAAATTATTAAGAATTGGCCAACTCAAGGAATCCAAGCTGTTAAGTTCACCTCAGTCAAGCACCTTACCAAACTAATCATCTGTCATTGTAAGGCTAGTCAAGGATAGTGACATGGTTAGTAATGTGGCATGCCCTCAGACGTGTAAGCAGTGTGACAAGAAAGGGGCATGTATCTTTCCTCCTGTGATAGAACAAGATGAGGCAGCCCACATATTGGGATCATCGACACAAGAAGTTGCCTTTTACTGAGTCAGGCCCTTTCGCTATCAAGATCAGAACTGTCTGCTCTGACTGGCAGCAACTCTCTCTTTCTCTCTCTTACACAGACGGGTCAATTGACCTTAAGCCACACAACATCTGAACAAACAGGTTTTGTGACAGTGACAAAAAAAGAAAGAGAACACTGCCTACAAGAAGATCCCATAATATTTTTGCACTTTCGTTAGGGAAACGTTTTATAAGGCAATTGATCAGGACTCTTACAGTGTAGTCCTAAGCAGAGTTACTCCAGTCCAAACCCATTGACCTCAGTGGGCTTAGACTGGAGTAACTGTACTTAGGATTGCACGGTTAAAGTCACTTCAGGTCTGGAGGCAGTTACCTCTGTGGATAATTCCAGAGGAAGAGTCCGAGCCCCTAAAATAAAACTCTCTTGGGTGAGTGGGTTTCTGATATTGATGGGCGGATTATGTTGGCCACAGTAAGCAAGCTAGATTTGAAAACAGAATTGAGAATATTATTTTTATCTTTTAAACATGTCACTTACTGCCAATTCCAAGAAGAATGTTGATTGATTGTGCAGAAAAAAAAGACAGTTCCTTTTGGGGAGAGGAAGAGGAAACCCAAACCCAAATCCCAATTATTGAAAGTAGAAACTTCATTATGGTAGAAATTTTCCTAAGAAACTAAATCTATGAATATTCCCCTTTTAAAACTCTCAGGCACCATCACTTTCCATGGCTGCTATTGCTGTTGCTTCAGTGCCATCTGTGCTCAGTCTCAGCTGCTCCTTCCTCCTTTCTGGTTTAGTCACATGGGGAATCCCACCCAATCATTGATCACACAGGAAATTTCACAACACTATGTAGCCAATCGGATTTAGCCCCTTTATGATTTCCCTGATGGCCAGTGATGGCAACTGAGGATTAGGACAATGTAAATCAAATATGGGACTAATTTTGAAATAATTGTTATAAAATAAACCTAAGCAAGTAGCATTTTAGCACCACTGAAAATGTTTATGAACAACTGTGAAACTATAACGTGCGAAAACGCAAGTGGAAGAAAAATTACTCAAAAGTTACAAAAGTCAATGAAATATTTTAAACAAGCACTGCCACATATCATAACGTCAATATCATATTAAAAAAATAAAGGTACAAAGGAGCAATGAATAGTACAATAAATACAACAGTGAAGGGATATCAAAGGCAGGCAAGCTGCTCGTAAAGATGTTCTAGGGAAAGACTCATACACTTCCCTCTCGCCACATACATGGCATCATTTGAAAGTCCTGCTTTGTTTGGGCACTAGTGTACAAATCAGTTTGTCTACAAATCTTGACTTGAAGCCTTGTATTCCAAACAGGAGTTTGCAAAGACCCATCAGAAACAATTCTGGGGGTCAGCGAGTGAGAGGGAGGGAAAGAGACGTGTTCCTACCAAAACTTCTTCACAGATGTATAATGCACCTCCATTGGGTAATATCTGCATTAGATGTTAACAGCACCATCCTAGGAAGAATTACACCTGTCTAAGTCTACTGAAGTGCATTGCTTAGGATGGCACTGTATAGGGCTGCCAACTCCAGGATGAGAAATTCCTGGAGATTTGGGGGGTGGAGACTCCAGAGAGCGGGGCTTGGGAAGGGCAGAGATCTCAGTGGAGTCTAATTCAATTGAGTTCACCTTCCAAAACAACCATGTTCTCCAGGGGAACTGACTTGAGTAGCCTAGAGATCAATGGTAATTCCAGGAGATCGCCAGCCACCGCCTGGAGGTTGGCAATCCTACACTGTAAGCAACTATGTGGTTAGCAGCGTGTGTACTTCTTAACAGGAGGGTTTTTTTTGTCACCAGAGCCCTTTTCTTGTGTGATCATTAGAAATTCTATAGCCTCGATTATGGTGTTTTTTTTTTAACTTGACACACTGAAATAAAGTGAATCTGTTTTCGGGAGAAGTTGTACTAATCACTTAATAAGCTTAGCAATGTGTGGTCTCCTGCTAAGTAATGAGATCTGGGAATAAAGGAACAGCTTGACATCTCCCTTACTTAAGCATTTGGAAATGTCTAAAAATGGACTTTGCTGTAGTTAATAAAAGCCTTGCTGCATATGAACAGTAAGTAAAAAGCTTTGTGACGG
The DNA here is from genome assembly GCF_028583425.1 of Eublepharis macularius. Classification (NCBI taxonomy): domain Eukaryota; kingdom Metazoa; phylum Chordata; class Lepidosauria; order Squamata; family Eublepharidae; genus Eublepharis; species Eublepharis macularius. The sequence continues at coordinate 80,635,615 of NC_072798.1, forward strand.
GGTGGATAGGAAAGAAAGAGTACACCCTCTACTGGCAGATCATGTAATAGTTTTGCACATTCATTGATTCTGTGAAACAACAGGTCAAATATGAAAAGTATTACTACATCTTGTTTGCACTGAACTGAAGGGATGCATTCTCATCGATTTTATAGCCTATAAAATATCAAGCTTTTTCATTTGCTCATTGTGTCATGCAAGCCACTCTAAGTTTACTGAAGTTAATGGGACAAACGTATAATTTGTATAACTTCCGGTCAAACTTAAGGGTATCACACTTTCTCCGATTGCACCCATTGGCTATGGTATTTAACATTACCATCCTCAACAGAAGGCTTAGAGGGGTGTAACTGTTTAGGATATGGACTGTAATTACTTCAGAATAACCCTCACTGAAGTCAGTGCAATTTACTTCTGACTAATCCTGCATTTGATTGGGTTACTACAAATCATGCGTGGTTAGATGGAAACAGGGCTATCAACTCCAAGTTAAGAAATTCCTGGAGATTTGGGGGTGGATCTTGAGAAGGGTGGAGTTGGGGACCTCAGCAGGAATCTGATGCATTAGAATCAACCCTCCAAAGTGGCCATTTTCTCCAGGGGAACTGATAGTTTAGAGATCAGCTGTAATTCCAGAAGATCTCCTGCCCTTACTTGGAGGTTGGCAACTGTCATGCCTCAGTTGGGGTGAGCCACCTTACGCTGCCACCACTCTGGGATTTAGGGTCCCTTGGGAAGGCCCAGAGTACCCTCCCAACCCTTCTCACATCCGTAGCTTGGCCAATAAACAGGCGTGAGGACCCAGCAGAGTAACAACAAACAAAAGGATTTATTTACAAGGAGGTCAGTTAATATCAAACAAACAAACAAGCAAACAAGGTGCATTAGCAAACATAGATGGGTGAAAGTAAAATAACAGACGACCCTAGTGCGACTGAACTCACTGTCCCTCTGTCTGCCAGGCCTGTCTTCTCACCCTACCTGGATGAGGACCTCTCTTCCTAGCAGAAACCTCCTCTGACCTGCTCCCTGGGAGAAAGAACACAGGCTTTTTTCCCTCCCAGACTTATATAGCACTAGCCCCCTGTGTTCTGATTGGCCAAAAAGGGCTCAAAAACAGTCCAGGGGCTTCTGGGAATTGTACGCAGGCCTACTCCCACTGCTAACAGGCTTCTGAGGCCTTGCTAGGCCTTTCTGGCACAGCCAGATGATGACAGCAACCCTAAATGGAATACATGAGTTAAAGTGGGACCTAGTGAATTGTCCAGAAATGCTCAAGCTAAACAGATGACACCCTTATATGTGCCAGAATGGGAATGTCCCTGGAAAGCTCAAGTAATCTACTTTCAGCTTTCTAACTGAAGAACAGGATATAAATATAATAAAGAAGAAGAAATATCCATTATAAAACTCTTGGTACAATGAAAATAAGTGGAAAAAAAGATTTATACAAACATTTTAACCAGATATTATAACAACAACAGTGTGCTTATATGCCGCTCTTCTGGACAGATGAGTGTCCAACTCAGAGCAGTGAACAAAGTCAGGGTTATCATTGTCCCCACAGTGCAGCTGGGCCTGAGAGGGAGCGGCTTACCCAAGGTCCCTGCCGAGTTCATGGCAGTAGTGGGATTCGAACCAGCAGAGTGTGGATTCACATCCCAACCACTTAACCACATCACTACAGCAGCTGTCATAGGAATGTAGTTTTTGGCTTTATTGCAAATTCTTGAAATTCCTGGAAGCATTTACTGCTCTAACAATCTAATTTTGTATTTTGATCCCTGTTTAATGTCTTTTCAGAGCTGCATCTTCCAATTGCACTTTCTACCTGTCCAGATCCATTTTTGACACCAGACTCAGTCATTGCACCTGGATATCTCAGAGCTGTGAAATCGCATGATGACAACGAAAGGGCACACCTTGCCCAAGGCTCAGATCCACCAACTGAGAATATGCAGCAGTAAGACGTTTTGCAATCTCATGAACAAAATGCTGGTGTGCAGAACTATACGTTCCCGGTGTTTCCGTTATCACACTGAGTGGCCAAAGGTATCATTCTGAGAAAAGTATACATGGATGAGATGAAACTGAAGTGAGCCCAGCTGCAAGGAAAACACGGTCTTGGAAGCTTGTAAAGGTGTGGAGGGCAGAATCAGTGAGCATGAGACCAGTCAAGCATCCTATGTGCTGATCTGCTCCTGAAAGCGTTCCTGAATGCCACATTATCTCAGCAGATGCAGAATACAGACCTTGTATCAGATGATGTCTGATCCTTTCCCACATTTCTTATAATCTTCACTCTTCCATAGTTCTCAGTGGATGACCTTGAGCTATTTCTCTCCTTCATCCTTGTCTCGGATTAGTTGCAAGAAGAAAATGGAGGGGAACAATTGTTTAAGTGGCTCTGAGCTTCTTGGAGGAGTAGGATATTAAAATTGGTGCACCATCAATAGATAACAGGAGACTCTGTCTGGTGTAATGGTTAGTGTTAAATTAGCATCTGTAAGAACAGGGTTCAGATTCCCATGAAGCTCTCTGGGTGACCAGTCTATAGGGTTGCCAGCCTCCAGGTGGTGGCTGGAGATCTCCCCCTGGAGAAAATGGCTGCTTTGGAGGGTGGACCTGATGGTATTATACCATTCTGAGGCCTGTCCCCTCCCTAAAATTTGCCCTCTCCAAGTTTCACCTCCCAAATCTCCAGGAATTTCCCAACCTGGACCTGGCAACCCTACCAGTCTCACTCTTCTCTGCCTAACCTACCTCACAGTGTTGCTGTGAGGTTGAAATGGGGATGGGAGACTCATGTTTACCATTCTTATATCCTTGAAAGAAGGACAAGATAAAAATGTACTAGATGGATATATATATATATTTGCTTGTGCAAAATCCAGGAAGAAAGAAATTGACCTTCATTTGTGGTGTTCTGGATGACCAACTGGAATATTAATTATCATCAAATAAATGGAACAGCAAGTATAAATCCAAGATTCCACAATTAACACAATGCACCACTGCAATTTATACCCTTGGTCTATTTTATATCTGTACTATCTTTGTATATATACAATTTACCAATCAAGTCCTGTACCTTTTAATATAGGAGAAAACTGCCAACAGGTATTAACAATTACCAAGAAAAAATGTCAGTCACAAATGTGAGATATCAGAGACAAATACAATATACCTGGATCAGACCAGTTTTCTTGTGTTCTGTAAAACCACCTTATAAATCTGTATAAATTGTTCTTCTTCCTGTGACCATCTTTGGGATTGGTTTATTGGCAAAATAAGACTTTTTTGGCTCAGAGGAAGCAGCACTTTCCGTAACTTTCTGTTGTCATTTTCTAGACATCCAACACCTGCTCCAGCTGACCATAAGGAGTCCGTTAAAATTCAAGACCTTTCTGTCATCCTCAAAGCTTATGTACTGGTCACATCTTTAACACCTTTGCGAGCATTCCTTCATTCAGCTGGGGTTGTTTGGTATCCACCCAAAAAGAAACACTTCTCAGTCAAGGTAAAATGTTCTATTTAACTCTCTGGATTCTTTCAAACTCTTACAGTCATGGAATATGTTTTTCCCTTTCCCAACAGTATTTTCTCATTTATGCCTACTTATCAATTAGGGCCTCACATCTTGAGCAGCTGGGGTTACTGGTCCCCTGCGGGAGGACAGGGATCCTCGAACTCCCAGTGCCCCCCTCTAACCTTTCACCTGACCAGTGAAGGGAAGGTGCAGGGACAGGCCTAGAAACCCCACACCATGCTCCCGCACGCTCTGGAGTACTTTCTCGTTGCACTCGGAATGACATCATTCTTGGTATGACATGGAAGTGATAGGTCATGCGCAGGGTTGATTTGACAAAGATAGGCCACCAGTCTAGTGTTTGGGGTGGAACACTTCCAGTGCATCCGACGAAGAGAACTGTGATTCTCGAAAGCTTATGCTGCAATAAAGTTGGTTAGTCTTAAAGGTGCTACTGGACTCTTTTTGATTTTGCTACTACAGACTAACACAGCTAACTCCTCTGAGTGTATAAGAAGTAATGACTGACAGGTACGGGCTTGCCTTAATTTCCTTTCACTTTTTCTGAGTTTTCCACATGAGTACTCAAAAGCCTGAGGGCTTTATAAATGCTCACAAGGAAACTTGGGAAAAGCAAGCATAAACTAAAATTCAATTAAATAGACTCAGGAACTTTGAGAACTGCACTTCCTTTGCGACCAAGGATCTCCCTCCTGAACTTACTAACTGGCCACTTCTCCCAGGAGGTCTGCCAAGCCCTCGGTGGAGATAGGGGGATTCCCTGCATCAAACTCCTGCTGCTCTCTGCTTCTTCCAGAGGTGGGTGGGAGATATTTTTACAAACCCAGTGGCGTCACAGGCATGACTCTTCATGGAAAACCTGGAATTGATGATGGGCAGGTCTAAGAATCACCAGATTCCTGTGATATCTCCCCCCAATGTTCCCACCCCCCTCCCTCCTGTTGGTTGCCAGGCTCGGCCTGGCCAATCTACCTCACAACCATCTTGGGGTCTCAGATCTGTGCTTTCACTGTGTTAAGAATATGATCCTGGAAATTCATTTGTCTTTTTAGCTCAGGAAGACTTAATAGCCACCACCACAAGGAGACCATTATTAGCTTTGAGTTTTATCAACACTCAACCAGTTTCACTTCTAAACAAACTGTTCCCATTAGCTGGTCACTATATTGATACAGTCTGATTGTACACAGCCCATATATTTCCCTGTTAGAAAATGTGTGTGATATATAAACAAGGCTTGACTTCCTCACACTTGCTCATTTTTGCTACCCATTCTGCACTTTTTAAGGTACATATATGATACTGGGCAGCTGGAACTCTAAGCAGAAAACTCAAGGATTGTCTCTCAAAACCGGACACCAGCTTTTAAAGTTTTATTGACTAAGCATATGTAGTAGACCACACAGATATTTGGGGACAACCTACAGACACCTCCCCCTCCCCCTTCCTGAATCTGCACAGTGCCCAGAATAGTTCCTTGCCCTTTGTACCTTTTTTAAAAACAGTGTAGCATGCCTCTTCGTGTCAGGCTAAGGATGACAGGCTATGGCAGATAGACCCCTGTACCATCACAGCAAAAGTCCAGGCTCTTGGTTAGAAGGTTTTATTCAGGAATCAGATCATTTCCACAGATAAGTCCATAGAATTACTCAGAAGAACAGGTTGACAGGAATGGCAACATGTGGAAAAACCCTTCCTCTTAATGCTCACATTTACTCCTTCCCCCTCCCATCAGCAAAACAGGACTTTTGGCGCAAACCCATCCTGAGAACTTCTCACATATTTGTACTATCAAGTCTAGACAGTGAGAAAGCAGAAGATCATAGTTGAAACATAGCAGTGTATGGGAGTGAGCAGTGTACAAGGTCAGAAGCACTGAGAGCTTCTACAGTCCGTTAGATTAGACACCTGCAGCTTCAATAAGCCTGTGAAAGCAAAACAGTTATGACATTGGCAATATGACATCAAGTTATAGCATGAAACATTGGTTCAGAACAACAGGTCAGCATCAAATAATGGCATGGATGGGGCACAGACATGACATTTCGAACCCTCATGTGATTCCTTCCAAAAAACTATGGTAACCAAAATGATGGCTGAGTGCCTGTGAGAGGCAGGGATCTTGCTGAGGTTCAGAAATGCCTCTTGGGTGCAGGTGGTTTGAGGGCTGTGGGAAAGAAGGTAAGAAGGAATCGCTGCTCCAGCTCCCGAGGGGTGGCACGGAACGGCTCAGGAAGCCAAATTACTTCAGCCGGCACTACAGTGTTATTCTTGGCGTTCTGGTAGAAAGATAGAGAAAGGGAAACTTTGATACTCCTCCCCTGCCTCTACTCTGCTGTCAGCTAATTTTGCAAGAAGGGAAAGGAAAAAGCAGTGAACCAACAGGCTTGTCCCAAATAAGCATATTAGGATGAGTAATTTTGGGGAAGTGCATGTTCTCTGTTTGCTTTCTCTTCCCTCTGATGCCCCATTAATGGTCACTAAAGATGGTGACGTACACCTTAGTCTATGAGGACTTGTCAGGAGGGTATCCCATGGCCAGCCAAGTTTTCACACTGCGTTTCAAGGCTAAATCAAACTGCTATAGGGAGTTTGATTTATGGCAGTCTATGAAATTTTTATTGAGAAATTTATTATCTGAAAGAACTGAATAATTATTTAGATTTTATTTTCATCAAGTGATGCATAAAACTATAGAGGAAAGGCATAATAATAAATTGAGGATTTTTTTTTAAGTAGACACAAACCTGATGATGAATAGCTGCACTCTTCTCTCTTTGGATGATCTCTATAGTATATTTTTCTTCCATTACAACCTCTTTCCCTTCCACAGTGATTAAGGAAGGGATGGTAGAAAGTGCTGTGTGATGGGAAATAATATTATGGTATAAACTTCTTGGGTTTCTTCAAATGAGTCAAAGATTTGACAGCTTCCTAACATTTCTCAGGTGGAATTTGTGAAATAAAAAAATTGTCTGTTTCCAGCTATATAAGAAAAAGAAAGGTATAAAGCTAACAGCTTATTTAAGGAGCCAATATTCATAATAGTACTGGAAGAGAAGAAATATTTGAAATGTAGGCCTGTAATGGCAGAGGTAGGGGCTAAAAGACTTTCTGCCTTCATGCAAACCTCCTTGTCATCTTCCTCCATTGTCTGAAAGGGGGTAGGCATACAGGACTAGACATGGGCACGAACGGAAAAAAAACCTGAACACCCTGTTCATCGTTCGTTGCCATCCATGAACAACGAATAATGAACATGGGCCGTTTCCACACAGCTTACCTTGTTGTGGAAAATAGCGAAATCTCATGCGAAATCTCGCGAGAAGATGCTGTTATCACGCGAAAAGACGCTGTTATCGCACAAGAAGACACGATAACAGCGTCTTCTCGTGTGAGTTCGCACAAGATTTAGCTATTTTCCACAATAAGGTAAGCTGTGTGGAAACGGCCATGGATGAACATCAAATGTTCCCGGACGTGTTGTTGGTTGTTTGTGGGGGCCAGAACCTCCCAACCCCCCCACTTAGCCCCCTCCCTTCAAACCCACTTACCTGGTCCTTTAAAGATCCCTTTGAACTATCAGCTGGCAGGCGGCAGGGGGGGATTTCCCCCTGCCGCCTGCTAGCTGATAGTATAAAGGGCCCTGCCCTGGCAAAAACAGCAGTGTCTGCTGGCAGCTAGTTTGAGGGGTTACAAAAGTGACCTTCCCAATGTCCAATACCCACCAAATTTACAGGGGACATAGTCCTCACTGTCCTCTGAAGACCCCCCAAGTTTCAGAGAGATTGCACCCCAGGAAAGGCATGATCCATGGGTCTCCCCGTTGGCTGTCATTTTCTCTTCATAGTGGCAAAAACAGGACTCTCCACTGGAAGTACTTTGAAGGGTTAAAGCCAGAAGGAAAGCCAGAAGGAGTTCACAGTTCAGTCCCTCCCTGCCTCCAGTTGCCAAGGGGATTGATTGCAGGTGCCAGACTGTCTGGCTTGCCCAATGGCTGCGGAAGGCAACAAACAAGGCTTGCAACGACCACCTGTTCGTTTAGGATGGGGCCTCATGAACAGCTTGTTCGAGAACAGATTAAGCTGTTCATGGGGTTTTTCTGTTCATAATGCTGTTCGTGCCCATGTCTATACAGAACACAGAGCCTTCTTTTGGAACACCCTCTCAGCATCTGTCTCTGTGGGACTGCTAAACTTTACTTTACTTTACTTTACTTTATTTGGTGTTTAGTCCACCCTCCCCGCAAGCCGCTGACTTTCCAGTTCAAGATAAAAAATCTGTTTATTTTCCCAGACTTTTTGTTTTCCACGACCCTTTCTCTCACTCCTTTCCTTGTGACAGGTTTTTGATGTGTTTTTTATTGGTTATTTTAGTACTACCATTCTGGGTTACTACTGTAAGAGATTCAGCTAGTTTGTAATAGTGTCCATTTTCTGCTCTTTATACATTTTTCTGCCAAATGTTATGCTTTAAAGACTTCTTATTCTCTGCTGCAAGTCTTGGGCTGCAATTCTAAGACCATTTTTCTGGGAGTCTACCCCCTTAAATATAATGGAGATTACTTCTGAGAGACTTCTTTGAATTGCTCTGTTTTTAAGGGAGCAATTTTTAGCTTTTAAGATCTTGCTAGTTTTATGGTTATACACTGTGTGATGATAATTACATCCATTGGGATTATACATTAAAAATGCTGGGTTTTAACCTTTATTGTGAGATATGTCAAGAATATAGCTGAATAAATGTATGGAACAGAAATTCCTAATATAAATAATATATAATGTGTAAATGAAGATACATATGAAAATTCTCTGTCTTATGAATAGTTATGGAAGATATGTGCCTGGTGTCCTTTGATTACTCCCAGGAAAATGTTTTTAGAATTGCAGCCTTGCTATCTTGTGAAAATGTTCTTTTTCATCCTTGACCAAGTGCAAATTGGTACAGCTAGTTATTTGAGTGTCCAGTAGATGGAGTTAGTGTGTAGGATTCTTTATTTTTGAGCCACAGTGCTGCACAAAGTTTTCTGTTACTTAAGTTTTCTGGTACCAACGTAATCAGTCACCAGTCTTAGTAGATCATAGACTGAATATGAGTCAGCAGTGTGATGCTGTAGCTAAAAAGGCAACCGCAATTTTAGGCTGTATCAACGAAGTATAGTGCCCATATCACATGAAATGATAGTATTGGTTTACTCTGCTCTGGTTAGTCCTCTTTTGGAGTACCGTGTTCCGTTTTGGACACCACAGTTTAAGAAGGATGTTGACAAGCTGGAATGGCTCCAAACGAGGGCAATGAAGATAGTGAGGGGTCTGGAGACCAAGTCTTATGAGAAAAGGTTGAAGGAGCTTGTGTATGTTAGGCTGGAGAGGAGGTGGCTGAGAAGGGATATAATAGCCCTCATCAAGTATTTGAAGGGCTGTCACATAGAGATGGAGCAGAGTTGTTTTCTGTTGCTCCAGAGGATTGGGGTAGAAACAATGAGTTAAAATTAAAGGAAAAAAGGTTTTGGCTAAACATTAGGAAGAACTTCCTGACTGTTAAAGCGGCTCCTCAATGGAACAGGCTTCTTCAGGAGGTGGTGGGCTCTCCTTCCTTGGAGGTATTTAAGAAGAGGCTAGATGGTCATCTGACAGCTAAGATGATTTTCTAACTTAATATGAATGTACACAGATCAAGAGAGGAAGTACATGAAGGGAGTGCATGGCTCTCGTGGCCTTTTTTTATATGCCTAGGATAATGCTGATCACCACTTTGGGATCAGGAAGGAATTTTCCTACAGGCCAGATTGGCCAGGGATCCTGGAGATTTTTTGCCTTCTTCTGGGCATAGAGCAGGGATCACTGGGGGAGGTGCGGGGGGAGAGAGCTGTGGAATTTCCTGCATTGTTCAGAGGGTTGGATTTAGATACCTTTGCGGTCCCTTCCAGCTCTATGTTTTTATGCTTCTAGGAAGACCATTGTATTTGACAGCAATCTCAGAAGTTGTTAAGGTTGCTAATTTCCAAGCAGGGTCTGGCAATCTCCCAGAATTATAGCTGATCTCCAGACTAGAGATAGGCACAAACCAAAATATGAACCAAAATTCATGACGAACCAGGCCGGTTCATGGTTCGTGAACCAGCTGTTCGTCAGATCCCATTTCTGACAAACTGCCACGAACTTTAGGCTGGTTCATTTGGTTCATTTTTTGGTTTGTCACTGCAGACAGCCTGGTGCCAATCAATCGGTTTCCTAAGCAACAGGGGATGGACTTCCTGCAGACCTTCTGCTGTCCTGGAAGTGACCTTCTGCTGGCCCAGAAGTGACAATTTTCTGACCTAGATGTGATGTTTTCATGAACCAAATGAACCAGTTCACGAACCGGGGAGGGGGGGGGAGATTCGTGAAAGTTCATGGTTTGTGAAATTTGATGAACCACGAACCACATGGTTTGTTTTTTTTCTGGTTTGCGCCCATCTCTACTCCAGACTACAGAGATCAGTTCCCTGGAAAAAATAGCTACTTTGCAGGGTAGAATCTATGACTTTATACCTCACTGAGGTTGCTCCCCTCCCACAAACCTGCTCTCCCCATTTTTCTGAATCGCTCAAGAATTTCTCAGCCCCGAGTTGGCAACTCTAACAGTTGTTCTGAGGCAGTTTCTCGACAAAACCATTATAAAACTATGAGCAGAAATTGAGTGCTTTCCATTTCAGTCCACTTGCTGCAAAGATCTGAAGGAACTATGGAACATGCTAGGCCCTGAATAAGATAGGGAAAGGGAGCAAGAGTTTGTTTCTTTTACATATTCTCAGTTTTTCTTTGGATCTTATCCGTAAATCATTTATACTTTAAGCACAGAAGTGTCTGTTGTTGAGCTGTGATTGTACACAATGGACTAGGGGTGCCAGTCCTCTGGTGGAGCAGGGGATCCCCTGGTCCCAGCCTCTTCCCCCTGCCATCACTGACCCAGCTAGTGGGGGAGAAGGCCCCCGAGGTATGGGTCCAGGAGGCAAAAAACCTCCTGGGGCAGCACACAGCGGGTGCATCCCCCAATGGAACGACGACGTCACTTCCAGAAGTAATGTCATCGAGGCTAGCAGGGGCATGCTCCCATGTTTCACAGGGGGCAAAATTGGGGGTGCATTCCCCAATGGTGTGATGATGTTTTTTCCAGAAGTTACATCATTGTGCTTGCTGGGAGCACATTCACTTTGAGCGTATATGAGGAGATCAGAAAGGTAAGTACCAAGTCCTCTCCCACCCACTGGGAGGCTGAAGGCACCTGGTGACTAGACATGGGCATGAATTGAAATATGAATCAAATTTTGTGACAAATCAGGCCCATTCATGAATCGTGAAACTGCATTTCGTGGGGCCGTGTTTTTCACAAAATCCATGAATTTTGGGTCGATTTGTTCAATACATGAATACTTCGTGATGCCAAACAGGCTGCTACCAGTCCATTGATTCCCTAGGCAATATAGGCCCAGAATGTCTGCAGACCTTTTGTTGCCAATTTGAGAGCTGAGCAATGCATGTCTGTGCATGTTTACCTGGGAACCGTAGCCAGAGATTTCTTCCCCTCTCTGTTTCCCTTCTCCATTTTTATTAATGGGATGGTGGAGTAGTGGCGGTGGTGGCGGCAGCCCCAGCAGCTCCTTCTGCTACTGCTCGCTGATACCCAGCTTCAGGAACCCTTCCCTGACTCCCTGACTCCCATCCTGCTGCTGCTCTGACATGCCTTCCCATCCCCCCCACCCTGCCCCAAGCTCCCCAGAGTGGATCCTGAGCAGATCTGCTTTGTTTGGCTTTTCCTTTAAGAACTTGGAGGTGGCGAGGGAGGGCATGTCAAAGCAGCAGGAAGCTAGGAGGACAGGAGGGAAAAGTCAGCAAAGACAGCCTGAAGAGAGCAACTTGGAGGGTGGCTGGAGGAGAACCTGCTGAAGTCTCCCTGCGAGTTTGGCATCTCTGGGTATGAAGGGGGCCATTGAAGTGCCCCGGGTTCTGACAAATCACGAAGCTAATGAATTGTATTGCGAAATGGGACAATTTTGTGGAAGTTTGTGTTCCATGATTCGTGGAACGCGATGAACCATGAAACTCAGCGTTCGTTTTTTTCCCATTTCATGCCCATCTCTACTGGTGACCCTACAGTGGATATTGCTGCACCACACTGTTCATTTCTCCATATGATTGCATCCCTGTGCGTGCCTCTTCAGAACAGATATTTGAAAATGGAAAGGTGATCCAAAGATACCATGTCAGTCTTGTTTATTAGAATACTTTCATCTGCTGTTGTTTAAAGTGAGAGATGGTTTAGCTTCTGAGTTTTCCCTGATAGTCAAGACATTCAATATAGTTAAGAGTTTTCCAGACTTGTTGATGACTGTGCTTTTTCTAGCTGGAAACCCTTTTTGAGACCTCCTTCAAAGCCAGTTCCCCACAGCAAGCCTTTGATGACATGAAAGAGGCAATAATCAAACTCTTGTTGATAGCTGAAGTTTACGGTGAGGAATCTGCATCTGGACCAAAGGCCTTCACTCAGTAAGTAGACTGAAATATCCACCTGCCCCATGTTTAGAGCTACTCTGCTTAAGCTTCCCTGGCCTGGTATGCCATAGAACTGAGTTGCCAACTCTGGGTTGGGAAATTCCTGGAAATTTGGAGGTGGAGTCTAGGGAGGGAGCACAGCAGGGATATGATGCCGTTAATGATGCCAGCCCCCCAGTGAGGGTGTGGGGATCTCATGCCCTCACCTTTTATCACCTGGCCCCACTAATCTAGCCAGCAGGGGGAGTGGAAAGGAGGGGGCAGGCCAGGAGCCACCAGAGCACAACCCAAGCATTGCAAAAATGCTGTTTCGGGGACAAGTTTGCTTCTGCTGAGACCCTGTCGCTTCCAGTTTTGAACTGGAAATGATATCATCAGGACCTCAGGACTGTGCACACGAGGACAATGGTTCGAGCCCCCATGCCAGCAGCATGACCCCTCACCCCCCACTTTGGAGATAAGGGGGGATGACAACCCTAGGTGTCTTTGAGATTATTCTCTGAAACTGCCCTTTCCTCCAGGAGAATTGATCTCTGTAGTCTGGAGATCAGTTTTAATTTGTGGTGAACTCCAGGCCTCACCTGAAGACTGGCAAGCCCACAAAGAACTAGATTCAGCTTTCTCAGCCAGTTGGAATGTTCAGGTTCTACTGCAAGAATTAGGCCCAGCAACAGTTAGCTGAGGGAGGCCGTTGATGAGGCGGAGAAAAAAGGATCAAGCAGAGGAGAGAACGATGTAAGCCATTTTGGCAGGATCGCCTGGTCTCCTAGGCAACCGACGGGAGGGGGGATCGGTACTCACCTGACGTCTTCCCTTCACACTCCTGGTCTTTGAGCGACTGCATCACTTCTGGAAGTGACATCATTGTACTAGTTGTGGGATTGCACATAGTGCCGATTTTTTGAGAATAGACTTGTTTGGGGCCAAAATCGGCCCCATGCAAAGTGTGGGAGCACTCCCGCAGCCAGCACAACTATGTCACTTCTGGAAGTGATGATGCTGTGCATCTGCCCGAGTTGCCTACACTTTGAGTCCCCGTGGGGGAGAAAGTCAGTATATAAATTAAATAAATAAAAATAAATAAGGAAGTGGCAATAGCCATTTTGGAAAGCCAGTTAACAAATATTTGTCTCTTTGCTCTACAATTTCTTCCCCTCTCCACATAATAACAGTTTATTGTAGGCATGTGAGCAGGGTCTCTGGTGATGTGGCACTAAAATTTTCTAAACTAATCAACCATTTATAGGGTGAAAGGTATTTTCTTATAACTAGGGGGGCTACAGAACCATCTGCCCCCTCAGATGCAAAGTCACAGTAATGACATCAGTTGTACATCCTCCCCCCCCCCCATTTATGTTCTGTTGGGAAGAGTGGAGGAGGCTACCATCTGAGGTTTAACTGTACATATCGGTGATTCTGATTTTAATGTATTTCAGTGTTCTGTTTTTGTATTATTATATTGCTGTAACCTGCCCTGAGCCCGCTTGCGGGCTATAAATCAAATAAATAATTAAATAAATAAAAGTTTTGAAAAGATGGCAGTTATCCTAAATGATTAGCCTAGATAAGTGGTCTTCCAGGAGTCACTTTTAACCCCAGTGAAAACGTGGGACCCGCTAACCTGAAAGCATGTAGCAGGACGTCATCATGGCATCACAGTCATGTGATGTCACATGGCCTCATGGTCATGTGACAGGAAAATGAGGAGCTGGAGTCTCTGAACGGGTGTGTGATAAAAAGGAAAGCCTCCACCACATTGGTCTTTACTTGCTGTCCAGCTGTATGTCCAAAGAGAAGTCAAAGGCTTCCTTGTAGACTTTCAACTGGTCCTTCCAAAAGGCACAAAAATAGTGAATTGATAGGTTCTTCCAACACAGTAGGTAAGGGTCCTTGACTCATCTGAGGGCCCCAACCCACGGGCTGAAGACTCCTGGTCTCTAGACATAATACATTTTTAAATATACATATGTGGTCATTGTCACTGTTAAAACTTGAAACAATTAGATTTGTCACCTTATTTCAGATGCAGCTTATGTTTTCAGATGCTAACCTTTGACATTGGGTTCAGACGCGCTATGCATCCTGTCATTCTTGAGGTAAGCAATAAATCAGATAAATAATAAATAAATAATAATCAAAATAAATAAGTAAACAGTTTGCTTCCTGCAGTAATAATGCATGAATGACTTTGTTTTAATGGGAGCAACTACTGTGTGATGAAAAGCAACTCTTTATAGGTTTTTTTTTCTGGGTAGAAGAAAATTTCCTTTTTACCAAAGAAGCTAGAGAAATTATTGGTTATTTCCAGATCTTCCAAAAAATCTGTGCGCAGCAAAGTAAATAGACATTTGACAACATCAGTTGAGAAGCTTTGTTAAGTGAACACAGGGGACTGAAATGGTGGCGCCGTTAACAGGTAGATTACTCTATAGAGGAGCTGATTGCTGGCAGTGAAGAAGGTGAAACAGCACTGTTTGAAAAGAGTTGCAGTCCCCATGAGTATTTTTTGGCTGATATGCTAAATACCTATTTTTCTGTTCCTCTAATTCAGTGATATCCAGTGGTTTTGGAGCCACATGCGGCTTTTTGACATGCCCCTTGTGGCTCTCCTTACCACTGTTCCCCAATATGGCACCTGCCCTGTGTTTCAGGAAAGTGGGCAAAGTCCTTGCCTGGTGGGGCTTGTGGCTGGCAGATGGTTTCCATCTTGAGACAGCCACCACTGAAGGAATGGGTAAACTGCAAGCCTCCCTGAAGTGCAAGCCTCATGCCAGAGATGGAAGAAAATGTACCTCTTTAGGTTGATGGTAATTGGAAATCTGGTTCTCCATGAGCTACCAAATGATTCATCCAGCCACTATTGCCTTGAGTTTGCATTAGTCACCCTTCCCAGTTTATTTCCATGTTCATTGCTTGACTTTGTGGAGGTGGTAGAGAGTGCCCTCAAGTCAGAGTTGACTTATGGCGACCCCTGGTGGGGTTTTCATGGCAGGAGACTAACAGAGGAGGTTTGCCATTGCCTGTCTCTGCAACCCTGGTCTTCGTTTGAGGGCTTTCATCAAATTACTAACCAAGGCCGACCCTGCTTAGCTTCTGAGATCTGACGAGATCAGGCTATACAGGTCAGGTTGCCTGACTTCCTACCAATCTAAAACACTAGCAATAGTTTTCTAGGACTTCCTTATTCTTCAAGAATTAGGGGTGATAGGTCCCCCAGGTGCTGAACTGGGGATGGGGTGAAGTGGGTATTTACCCTCATGCACATACTCCCACACCCACATGATGTGGAAGCTACGGATCTCATTGGGGGAAATTCACTAAAAATTGCTCCCAAACGTAGAGTTTGGGAGGGATTTTTAATGAATTGTCCCCCAGCTTGACCAATAGTTTTCATGTTGCATCAGAAAATGCTGTCATTTTCTGCTGTGACAAAGAAGTGCACGCGTGCTTTGTGCTCATGCCTCTCCCCTTCCAACTGGCCAAGTGAGTGCAGGGTGGGGGGGCAACCCTATCAGGAAATGAAGCAGCAAAGCCTTTTGGGGTAGTTATCCCATTTTTACCTGTAGGAAAATGGATTGGATCCAAACCATTATGTATATTTATCTTTTCCAGATATAGTTTCCCAGGTATATTTATAACTTTTCCAGGTACATGAACATTTTGACTTTCAAGCTGATGATGATACAGATTATCGGGACCAAATTGTTAAAGAAACTCTTCTTGGAGATACTTTCAGAATTCTCTTCTCAAATAAACCTTTCCACTCTACTTTCTTTGAGGCTTTAAGGAATGTGTACCAGTCAGCAGGGATCAAGGTATGTGTGGATATGGGGCATGGCCCAGGAAATACTGTTTCCTAACAACAACTTCCATTAACTTCAGTGGAGTGGGCTGGTGGGACAGCCCCAGCTAGCACTTTTAAAGCCATTTATGCACTGATGCCATGTCATGTCTCTTCTCTTGTTTGCATCTAAGAAATTAACCACTGTCCCAGCAAACCAGGCTTGTCTCTTCTAAACCATGGTTTGTTCTCTCCACTGTAAACTAGGTTTGTAATCCTGGTTTGAATAGGAGAAAATGAATAATAGCTTTTCAGATGGACTGAGAAATTATGGTTTTCTGCAAAAATGTTTTAATTTTTAATCAAAAAGAAGAGAGAGAGCACATCAGCCTAAGGATTTATCCCTGTAATGACAAATCATGGGCCATCCTTTAGAGTTTGTTCTTCTTGCCATGTTTCAGTCAAAGTAGTATGCTGCATCACACTGTATTCCTTTTCTTGGGCTTCATACTGAGCCTTCCTGGATCAGATATTATTCGTAACTTTGTTTATCTCTCTGTAACTGCTATAGAAAGCTTGAATCTGTGACCTCTCATCATTCATTAAGTGTAATAATCTGGTCCATTTCAGTCCATTACACAGAGAGTCTCTCTACATGAGACATCTTACACGAGGACACTCAAGTGTAGGGAGATGCAATCTTAGCTGGGAAGCATAGTTTGAAAAGACAGAGCTGGCAGAGATCACTCCTCAGAGGATTTGTTAATTTCATCTTTGCCTCCCTAAAAGCTCTGTCAATTTCACTTCCCCTTCAGGGAGGCGAAGATGAAATTAACAAACTCTCTGAGGAGCAATCTCAGCCAGCTCTGACTTTTTAAACTATGCTTCCCGGCTAACATTGCATCTCCCTGCACTTGAGCATTCCCGTGTAAGATGTCTTGTGTAGAGAGACTCATGAACTCACAGCTGAAAGATGTGCAACAGGTCTTTTTCTGCCACTCCTCTCCCTGTTACTTTAGTAGCATTTCTATTGCCTAAGCATCTGAAGAAGTCTGATTCACAAAACCTTATGCTGGAATAAACTTTGTTAGTCTTAAAAAATGCCCCTTGATTTCTGCTTTAAATATCAAAAGAAGCAATGCATTCACCACAAGAGAAGAATCACTACTGAGAATCAGAGATATAAAGTGAAGTCAGCATATGGTAAAGAGTTTGGTGATTTGAGGGCATTTTGTTGAGAAGTTCTGCTGCCTTTTTTACAGGATGAAAATCACCTGAAGGAAGCTGATCAATGTTTCACTTCAGAAGAACTAAATTTGTTGAGCAGTTTTGTAAAAGAGCTTCAGAATTTAGGACAATTTGAACTGGTAAGTTACAAGTATTGTGTTTTGCAATGAGCCCTTTGGGTTACCTGAAGGTTTCCCACGTATTTTTGATTGCTGTGATTCACTCTGGTAGGGACAGAAAAGGCAAAGCAATTAAACAATTCACACTGGTGAGTTATATAGCCTTGTTTAAGTCGCCATGAGAAACCTTGGCTTATTTTAACTGTGGTTGGTTTCTGACACTGGGATTCAGCTCACAGATTATTGCTATCCCAGTTTGCTTTTACAACTTCTGGTTTAATTGCAGAAACCTGAGTTATTGGAGAACAACACAGGATTAAACTCACATTAAGTAAACATGTCTGTGTTCATAATTCAGACAAAACCATTGTTAAGTCTAACTGTGGTTAATAAACCAACTTGATGAACCTAGCTTCAGATCCTGGCTTAATGGATCCTAACTAAACATAGTTAGTGGTGTGCCCCACAGTCAGACAATCAACTATGGTTAGTTTAGTTAAGCTGTGGTTTCACATGATGTCTGAACTAAGCCATAAAGCAATGATCGTCTGCCTTTCCAGAACTGAGAACCACCTTTAACCCCCTGGCAGAAGCATAGGATCCATATAGTCGAAAGCACATGACAGGAAATCATATGACAGGAAGAGGAGACGCCATGCTTATGATGACCTTGCCAAAGTCAAGGCCAGGAGCAGGGGAGCCAGGAGAAGGGAACATCTGGTCAAGTACCAGATGTTGTACTGTAACGAGGAGCTAAAAAGGAATCCTTTCCACCACCGAGTGACCTCGCCTCACCTTCCTGCTCCTCTTCTCTCTGTGTAAAGAGAAGTTTAATGCATGCCTCTATATATGCAGGCTAGCAGCACATCCTTTCAGGAAAACAGCAAAAACAAAGGCTGCTGTATGGAACTCACAGACCAGAAGTGGGGGTCTGTGATCCCTCTGAAGGTCTCTGTTTCTCCTGTGGGTCTAATTTGGTCCACATTAACCCTTGTTTCTTACAGCTTTTCCCATCTGCTGTTCCAAAGATCCATTTTTTGCTACACGACCTTTATCGCATGGTTAATCCAAGAAGGCTTGACTCAGTTCTGACTTTACATTGGCTTCTTTCAAATTTACTTGAACAGCTGCAAATCATTAAGAAAGGAAAACACACACACCTTGCAGGACGGTAAGATGTTGATTTGATGGTATGTATGTGTTTCGAGCTTTAGCAGCTGTAGTCTTGATACTATGAACAGAGTTGTAAGACTGTATTTTTGCCCCATTATCTTATTAATACCTGTTCATAACCTAAGGGTCTAATTGAGTTCCCATTATAAATCCAATTTTGGCTCATCATAATCCACAAGAGTACAATGTCTAATATTGTATTTGGCTAAATATGGAATAAATTGGATGAAATGTTCTGGAATATTAAGTCCTATTTAAGTGGAATTTCTCTCATCTTTCACAAAATCAGTAATGTTTGCTGTCTGGAAGCAAAGGAGAAAGTTAAACAAACAGAAAACAGGTAGGAGAAAGAACCAATCCAGTTATATCTTTCAAAGAATACAGAACAGCACGAATTAGGGGTCATTTTGTAGAAAAAGAGCTGAAGGAACTCATTAGCATAATTCATTAGCATATGCCACACCTCTTCCCATCACCAGAAGTGGTTCATTAGCATAACTGATTGCATATGCCACACCACCTATCCTGGCTGTTTTGGACCCAATCCTGGCCATTCAGGGCCGAAATTGGGCCCAAAATGGCAAAAGGGGGCTGAAAATGGCCGAAAAGGGGCCCAAAATGGTCAGAATCAGGCTGCTGCTGAGTGGGAGAGTGATCCACCACCCGTCAGAGGCCCAATCCAGGACATTTCGGCCCTAATCTAGGCTGAAATGAGCCCCAAATGGCTGAGAGTCAGGTGGGTGGGGCCACCTGACATGTAACCTCTTTGGGGAACTGCCGGAACTGCGTTCCTGCACGTTCCCCCTTGAAATGAGCCCTGGCACGAATTCCCCAAATCTAATGATTCAGCTGTGCACAACATGCCTGCAGCCCACTGTATTGGTCAGCAGCATCCTCTCAACTCTGAATGTCTTGTTTGCTATTCAGAACATCTTTAGATTGACTAATCAGCATGATTCACATTTACACAGAAGTCTACCTGTCTCTAACTGCAATTGTAATTTAACATATGCACTATCAAGTCTGTTCTGAAAACCCCACACGCCTATGGTAGTACATAAATAAATGGTGGTGGTAGAGAATGTCCTCAGCTCATAGTTGACTTATGGTGACCCCTGGTGGGGTTTACATGATAAGAGACTGTTGCCTGCCCCTGCAACATGGACTTCATTGGAGGTCTCCCATCTGATTACTAACCAAGGTTGACCCTGCTTAGCTTCTAAAGTCTAACAAGAACAGGCTCACCTGGGCTATACAGGTCAGGGCATATAAATAAATAGCCACAACTAAACTATTGGTCAGGGTTTTTTTTAATTTAAACAAAATTTTATTAATAAAATGCATACAATAAATTACAAGATAGCACAGATTAACAAGTAATAATTGGTAACTAAAACACAACCAATAACCAAATAACAATACTATATACAATGTAAAGTAACGGTGATAAGGCTTAGATTCTAATAACTACATTATAGCAATTCAGTTTTAATGATATGTTGCTTTAGGAGTATCATTGGAGAAACAATAGCCTCTGAGAATACTTGTTCCTGAACTTTTTATTTGTCACTTCAGCAATCTTTTCCATCCTTTTTCATTTTAGGAATTCTTATTCAGGAAAGGATAACATTAAAGGTGTTTCTTCCACTCTGGAAGCAAAAAATGAAGGTAACATGCTTCCTTCTGTATTCATTTGCTAGGGGGAAATATTATTTCATAGATTGCTTAATACACAAACATTAACCAAAATTTCTGATTATCCAAATACATTGTGTTCCTCCATGACTGTGAAAATCTGCATATTATGGAACATCTATTTAACAACAACAACCGATTTATATACCACCCTTCAGGGGAACTTAATGCCGATTCAGAGTGGTTTACAATGTTATTATTATCCCCACAACAATCACCCTGTGAGGTGGGTGGAGCTGAGAGAGTTCCGGAAGAGCTGTGACTGACCCAAGGTCACCCAGCTGGCTTCGAGTGGAGGAGTGGGGAATCACACCCGGTTCTCCAGATTAGAGTCCTGCTGCTCTTAACCACTACACCAAACTGGCTCTCTAAATGGATTGTGAAGCTCCTAGCCCCTGAAAAGCCTTGTTGTTGTCTTCACATAACCAGCGGCTGATGGAGTAGAAGTTTGCTTGTTACAGCATTAGCGTACGTTTGGAACTGGTGTGGGGGTCAAAGAGTGCTTTGTATCAGCCCTAAAGTATCTAGTGCATAATTTATCCAAAGTGGAGTACATATTCTTGAGTGAGAAGTCCAGGACAGATTACATACTGGATCCTTGACTGGTTGTATTAGGGCTGGCTCAAAACATCTTAGTCTTCATGACAACTCCCTTAATAACAATTGGTCTGATACATATCTGAAAAGGCTAATTTGCATTGGCCCAGAAACAGGCTTTTTAGTGCTAGGAGGGAACAATCGCTCTATCACTAATGCAAGAGCTGAAATTTAGAATGCCCTTTTTATTGCTTGGGACAGAACCTTGTTTTCCAAAGGCAGATTTGGCAGGGTACATAGCCCAGACCGTCCTAAAATTATGTTTGTTTATCCATTAGGTTTTCCTTTTTTGAATCTGGCTGAGGGCATCCATTGCAGTCATGGTAAGTCCAACTTGCACGGACAGAATGTAGTGTTCCAGGCATTAGGTGGCGCTAATTCTACATAATTGCAGCTGGCATTTCTATAGCCTTCTTTAGAAATTAAATTTGCTTTCACCAGCTACTTTATGGTTGGTTAATGGCTGCTGTGTGGGCAACAGAATATTTTGAAAAGGGCAATAGTATACAGAGATGAGAAAGGGCAGCTCAGCAGTGAATCCAAGCATCTTTTAACATGGGAATCACTATTGGATTCTTCACATCTTCCCACACATCAGTCCTCTCCTTACAGATTGATTTACTGTCAACACTACTAACCAGGGCTTTTTTTCTGGGAAAAGAGCTGGTGGAACTCAGTGGGTTGCCCTCGGAGAAAATGGTCACATGGCTGGTGGCCCTGCCCCCTGATCTCCAGACAGAGGGGAGTTTAGATTGCCCTACACACTGCTTGGCGGTGCGGAGGGCAATCTAAACTCCCCTCTGTCTGGAGATCAGGGGGCGGGGCCACCAGCCATGTGACCATTTTCAAGAGGTTCCAGAACTCCGTTCCCCTGCGTTCCCCCTGAAAA
Source organism: Eublepharis macularius (assembly GCF_028583425.1). Classification (NCBI taxonomy): domain Eukaryota; kingdom Metazoa; phylum Chordata; class Lepidosauria; order Squamata; family Eublepharidae; genus Eublepharis; species Eublepharis macularius. The sequence goes on from NC_072798.1 coordinate 80,657,180, forward strand.
AAAGCCCTGCTACTAACACTGTCTGTTGTCATCTTCATCATCATAACTATTGTAACTACTTCTGTTAATCGATGGAGAACTCATTTATTAATCCTCAATAATAGCTCAAAGTCTTTTTCAGGGGAGGACTGGCCATTTAACCTACAGGGAACATTCCTGGGGCTTGTTTACTGGCAACCAAGAACAAGCCAAGCCAAGCCCCAGCAGTTCCACACTTGGCTCAGGACCTTCAGTGACACCAACGATCAGGCACCGTACTAGTTGCCTCCTCTCACACCACCACGGGAGCTAGCGGGTGAATCAATGCCCATTGTCAGCAGTGCCGACGGGATCTGAACTAAGTGCCCACTGCAGTGCTGGCTCTCACAGGGGACATTCAGCTCGGTCTCTTACTTGGCCATTTGAAGTTCCCAATCTACCCCAGGCCGTTATCACAAATCTTACCGGACGTGCAAAATTGCACGAAATTCTCAGAACGACGTCATCTTCCTGGTGTGATTTCCCGTCATTACTCCAGTTTGTGGCATGATTTGTGCCACAAACTGGAGTCATCACAGTAAATCGCGCCAGGAAGACATTATCGTTCCGGGAGTTTTGCACGATTTTGCACGGCAGGTAAGACGTATGAAAATGGCCCTAGTCTTTTTGGTCCTGTAATTTTTTATCTAAATCCAGTCTGCACATGGCATTGGAATGAAGAATCCCCAAGCAGACTGGTTTATGTAATATGGCTTATTTAAAACCCTGAAAAAATATCGTAATCTATATGAAAAGGCTATTAGTCCTGGCAGAAAGGACAGCAAGTAGAATATAGTCAAGAATAATAAGTCTAGGCAGTACTAGATAATGTCTAAGCAATTGTTCTTTCTTTCTTTTTCTTTTTCACAGATAAAGATACCCTACCTCACATCCGGCAGATCTTCACCAATCCTTATTTAAACCTAAATCCTAAATTTGATCCAAAGATCAAAGAATACTACACTGAAGTGCCATTTGATGTGGTAACAGTAAAGATTAGGGCAGAAGCTGTGAATTGTCAGTGTGAAGTTCATTTGGATGAGAAGAAAGGGCCCAGGTATTTGGAATGGCATGTTCATATTCTAAGGCCTTCATATAAAAACAATTAAGGATTAAGTCACCTGAGAAGACACCACTTGGATAACTCTTCAAAATGTCTCCATATCCAAGGTGTTTTCTAAAGCAAGATATTTGTCCATGGGCAACACATGGACCTGCCAGATTGCTTCGGGCTACAAAATATTTTTGCCATTTTGTGATGACACGTAGAAAAGCAGGTGGCTTCCTGTGAGCTATATGCCATGTGAAGAAATATCTATCTGGTGCCCTTTTAAGCTCCATAGCCCTCATTCCTAAGCAGAACTGTTCATATTATGAAAGGAACAAATCTATTATCAGTATACTCCGGAGGTTTTTGAACCAAAATAAACTTGTCTACCAACCAAATACATAAACTGAGAGGCCCTTGTAGAAGCACAATCTATGGGCAATCTATTATGTAAAAGGGACTATAAGGAAAGAGAGAGATTTATTATTCCTATTATGTTAAAAGAAAAGCTTTCCTTCCTTCCTTGGGCAATCTCAGTGTTATTGTCTGATAACTTTCCTGACAATCAAACCTCTGCTATAGTGGCTTCCTTTTTAGCCACGGTGATAAAGAAACAAGATTTTCATGAGTTTAGATAGTTTAAAGTGATAATAACGAGTTATGTCTATGTGAATTGGGTATGTTCAAGTGTACAGTTCATATTTTGTTGGTGTTTGTATGGCTTATGGCTTCGGCCGGAAAAGCAATAAACATATTATTAATGGTATTATTAATGGTAAAAGGGACTATTTTGTGCTATAGTTCTATCAAGTGATGCTGTTAATAAAACCATAAATTCAACCATTCTTCATGATACAAGGAGGGTGGCTTTTGTACAACTCATACATTCACAACCGTTAGTGCTGAGGTGAACTTGTGGGTGCTGTCTTGGCACCTTGACCAATATTTAATCTTTGTGTAATGTGTTTGCTGAAAAAAATCATAATAAAATAATTTTTTTAGAGGTGCTGGCTGTCATACCTAAAATGATGGCCACATATTTAGAATGTTTTACTCTACAGGAGTTGTATCTGTTTGAGAGACACTTTCCAGTTCTTTTATTATCAGTCATTCAAACTTCACTTTAGAGCAAAGGAGTCTACACCATTTGTAGGCTCAAGTTCTGTTTGAAATCCTTTCATGCTTGGTTAGCGAGCCATTTCCAGGGCCAGCTAATACTTGTAATCTTATTTGACTTAAGCACCTTGCAGCAATACTCATAATAATCTTTTCAGCTGTTTTGCTCATTCTGAGGCTGAATCCAGTATTCAAGTATGTCATATGAGCTATATAATCTGAATCCTAAAAGCTACCCTTTGCAGCAATTATACTAGATTTCTGATTCGGTGTCATTTGTCTAATTACTTTTTAACCCAATATATATAAGTTTTCACCATGATGAGATCATTTAAAGCCTCACACCTTGGGTAAGCAGCATTTCATTTTCTCGATTCTCTACAATTGGGGTCAGATTGACCCCCCAATACCGTCTGTAAAACTCTCAAATTAAAAGCATCCATGCACACAATGGAGGGGTTTTACACTACAGAACCACTTATTTCTTCACTGTAGGATAATACGTGGAATATTAAATGGTGGAACAGGTTATAGAGAAAAGATTTGCAAACATTTTATACTCCTTGTGATGTATCTGTGCGAAATACGTACGAGAGCTGAGTGTGTCTACCGTATTTCAGATTTAAATAAAAAACATTTTGCTGAATCTCTTCTAAGCTGTGATAACTATAACTAGCTGTGGGATGTAAAAAATCCTGTATTTAAAGACTGGCTTTACATTTCTATTTTGTTCTTCTTGTCTCTTTTTTCTAACAGTGCTGCAAAGTACCCTCTTGGACTAGGAATAAACAGAGTCCACATTATGGTAACAGATGCATCTCATTCACCACATGAGGTTGTGAACATCTATAAAATCATCATTTATCGAGAAGACCGCCCAAGTTTGCCGCTTTTTGATGATTTTACAGTGTGTGGTTTTGCCCAGGTACTTTTTAGTTTTTAAAATAATATTTTCTCTCTGTGCCACTTTGGATCCCTTGCATTCTCTATAGCGAAGGGGTCAATTGTTCTTTTTGAACTTTCTCATTTTGTTTTTCTTTAGAAGACTACATTTTTTAAAAAAACATCTCTGCTGTTTTTCATTAGTCTATTCTGCTATGTTTTCTCTTCTGCCAGTCTGTGTCCCATAGACATCCTGCTTCAACACGTGCATATGGACTGCAACACATCCATATGGATGAATTAACCCTCACTATAAAATTTCTCTGCACATGAAAACAGGGACAAGCCTAGCGTTCCAGAACATTTGCATTGTATAAGAGGCTTTTGTTTAAGATGCACTTTACTGTTAGAATAAATTGCTTTACTAGTGTTCTGGTTTAGGAAAACATTGAAGAAAAGTGAGAAAAAAGTAAAAGCTTGTGGATGCCCTGGGAACTTCCAGCTAGAATTGACAACTCCAGCTTGGGAAATTCCTGGAAATTTGGGGTTGGTATAGAGAGAGGACAGAGTTTGGGGAGGGAAGGGAGCTCAGCAGAGATATAATGTCAGTCTAAAACTTCTGTTCTTCCTAAACTTTATGGTATACCATGGAGTCTGCCCTGCAAAGATGCTATTTCCTCCAGGGGAAAAGATCTCTGTATAAGTCAAGAAGAACTCTGGGCCGCACTTTGAGTTTGGTAACCCCAACATGCTGTTTTCTTTTTCTTTTTAAAAAATAAGCTCTTTAATTTTACTAATATTTGTATGGTTACAAAGATAGCAAAGTACAGAACAAACCATAAAGTAGAAACTTAAAAACATATTTTCATTCTATGACATTCTACAAATGATCGAAACGAGAAATGAAGACCGCAATGGTTCAAACTGAGTTATTCATCTTCCTTGTAGCAAATTTTACCATAGAAGAAAACTCCTTTAATTTTGTTTTCCAGTTTTGTAGATCAAGAGATTGCTTAGATTTCCAACATCAAGCAAAATTAATTCTAGTTAAAGTAACTAATATAATAAAATTTCTTGTAACCTCTTTGGAATTAACTTTACATTGTTTAACAGGAAAGCATTAGGAGAATTAGGGATTACAACTCCTATACTTGGTGTCAATATGTCAGAGATTGTCAACCAATAAGTGGTTTCATTAGGACAAAGCCATCACATATGCAAAAAATTAGTGTTAGGCAGGTCACAGTACCAGCACTACTTGAACATAAATTATAAATTTGATAATCTGCATGGAGTAAGGTATTACTGTTGTAACATTTTAAAAATATTTTCTCTATATCGCAAAGAGATTGAAAAGGAAAATGTATATGTAAAAATATAAGACCAAGACTGTTCCGAAATATTATACCCTAAGGACTTATTCTATTTTGGAGTATCTTTTATAAATCTTGTAATTTTACACTTATGTCATAAGTTGAAGCATTGCTCTCATCTGGATAGCCCAGGTGAGCCTGATCTCATCAGATTTCAGAAGCTAAGCAGGGTCGGCCTTGGTTAGTAATCGATGGGAGACCTCCAAGGAAGACCAGGGTTGCAGAGGCAGGCAATGGCAAACCACCTCTGTTAATCTCTTGCCATGAAAACCCCACAAGGGGTTGGCATAACTCAGCTGTGACTTGAGGGCACTCTCCATCACAAAATCTAAGCATTAACATATTTACCTTTACTTATCAATATTTGCTCAAAGGCTTTACAGTCTCTTAAACCTGACCTTCTCAAAACCCTGTCTAAAAACTGGTTTGAAGATATTCAAAAATACTTATTTGATTATTGTTAATAGCTCTTATTTTATCATAAGAAATTACTCTATTTTTTCTTCCACCAAAGAATAGTATGAATCTAAGTTAGGTCTTCCCCATTTAACTAAAGCGTATGAATGAGAACTCTGTATTTTAGCTAGATCTCTAGCTGCAGAGGATAAAGGTGGAATGCTAGAAGGTATTACTTTTCTTTTATATCTATCCCTGCATGCAACTAAGATTATTAATTATATGGCATCGTCACTTGAATACACCTTTCCCCTCTCTGCTTTACTAATCCATAAAAAAAATTTTTTAATGCACTTGTACACTTTTTTGTTCAATAACAATTTGTTCAGGGTTACTTGTGGCTGAAAACCAACTAGTAAGCTATGATAATTTAGCAGTGTCATGGTAGTATCTGACATCCCCAAGCCTCCTTGCTGCCATTTACTCTGAGCAACTGCATAGGAAACTCTTGTTTTTTTACCATCCTATATAAATGAACTTGATATCTTTTGCCAAGACTTCAAAGTGGTATCATAAATGAAATAGTGTCAAGAACATATGTTAATTTAGAGATCATAATCATTTTAACTGCATTTATTCTTCCTAGTAAGAACAGTTTAAACGATTTCTATAAATTCAACTTACTCTCAATATCCCTTATTACTGCCTTGAAATTATTATCTATTAACTTAGAGTTATCTGCATTAATTAGTACCACTCCTAAATAAGTAATATTATTCTTCATTAAGTTTAGATTCAATAAACACTTTTGAGATAGAAGCTTTTTATAACTCATATTCAAGAGAATTGCCATAGATTTTGTGACATTCAGTGTATAGGCAGAAACAAACTGTTTTCATTTGTTCACTCCATTTCCATCCTGCTACATTGTTACCCCCTTTTACCCTCACAACAACCCTGTGAGGTGAGTTAGACTGAGAGAAAATGACTGGTCCATGTTTGTATCATTCATGAGTTTCACAGCTCTGCTTTGAACATCTTCACAAGCAGTTTACAATATGGTATGCAGCTGCTCTGGAAAATCCCACTGGACACCCCAAAGCCTTTGGACTCAATTAAAGCATATCTTTGGGTCCCAGCCAGTATTTTGTATTATTTCCAATGAAGGCACACTTTCCCAGAGACCAATTTTCCAAGTACTGTAAAAAACATTTTAGAAAAGGCTTTGACTTTCGCTTCCAGCCAGAGCTTACGGAAACAGCAGCTGGTAATTGGCTGGTTACAAAAGAAAATCTTGAATATTGTAGTGACAATATTTAGGGTATTAGAGTACATTCCTTGTGCTGGCTGAATTTGCCTGTGCCAGAGATCAGAGGCTTCTACACTTGTTCTCTTTAGTAACCAGACACCTGTTGGAGGAGCAAAGGATAAACACCAAGAGCAAAGCAATGGGCTCTTCTTTAGACACTTGACTAGGCGCAAGTGGCCGCATGCATTGGAAGGGAAAGGTCAAAGCCGTGGCGTGGTCTTTCTCACAGTGGGGATTCAGTTGAAAGTCTAATCCAGAGACTTTTTTCTTTCATGTCTAATCCCGTTAGGATATTCGAGTTTCACTGCAAGCTGATACCACGATGAAGGTTACAATACAAAGAAAGAGCCAGGGATGTTGTTTCCAGTCTGCCAACGATTCTTAGGCATTTGAGTAATCCTGGATTAAGTTCAAGGCTATTCAGTAAAGAAGTGTGCATCTCCAAAGCCATGCAGCCCCTCTGAGTCCCAAATTATTGTTATTTTCTCTTTCTTTCTCTTTTTTATGGTGCTCATAATATCCTCATTAAAAGCAAATTAGTCAAGGGATTAACTGTTGAGCCATGAATACATGTTAAGAGGCTTGGGTTTCCCTTCTACTGTTTTGTTGTACTGCATTTCCTGTAAATTAAGAGGTTGTTGGCTTTATATTTTACTCTGTTGGAGATGGAAAGAGCTGCATTTAAAATGTGCCCTCCAAAATCCGGAAGGAAGTACAATTGCAATAACAATTTAGACCCAATATCTCTAGCATTCCAATTAATTGTGTGAAAGCTGAATACAGGACAAACAAAACATGGTAATATATGGGAGGGATTCATGTTAACTATCATGTTATCCTCTTCACATGTACAGAAATAAGAAAGTATCATTTGTTCTCAGTGCTTGATGAACAAATTTGAATCTAATGACCACTTGGGAAAGTAATTATTGTCTAGGATAAATAATGGTTCAGTTTGGAGTGAGGTTAACTACATTTTTCTAGAATGTAAAAATAAAAACCGAGATGTGTTAATTGTCATTTGAAAGGTAATATCATTTAATACAAGTGTAAAGCACAGGTCCCTTTTAAGAAAATCTCTAAGGACACTAGAATGTGCCCTTAGTAATATTTAGTATATGATGGGGCTACAATTTATCATCATTTGATTCAGAGCTTTTTTCCTGGAAAAAGAGGTGGTGGAACTCAGTGATGGAACTCAGGACCGCATAATGATGTCACTTTGGGTCGCCTGGAACAAGGGGGGAGTTTTTTAGTTTAAATTCCCCTCGGTGAAAATGGTCACATGGCCGGTGGCCCCGCCCCCTGATCTCAAGACAGAGGGGAGTTTAGATTGCCCTCTGCGCTGCCACGTGGTGCAGAGGGCAATCTAAACTCCCCTCTGACTGGAGATGAGGCAGCGGGGCCACCGGCCATGTGACCATTTTCAAGAGGTGCCGGAACTCCGTTCCACCACGTTCCCGCTGAAAAAAGCCCTGATTTGGTTTATTAAATACCTTTCAGAGGGTGGAAATGCTCCCCCAGTTAACTGGACACACATCCCTCTTTTATTCCCCACCCCTCTGAGTTGGTTTCTGCCATTTTCCTTCCACTGGTCCCCTCTTGGAGAACAAGGAGAAAGAGTTAAACAGGGACTAGGAACTCTACTCCAGGCGAGCACTGCTGCTTGCCCTTTTCTTGCCTCTTGGAATCAGCTTGACAAGGAAAAAGCATGAGTCGCCCACCCCACCAACAGGCAAGATATCATATCAGATACTTCCAAGCAGACTGTAAGGTTGCAGTTTTGCAGATTTCTGTAAGAATAATAATAAATTTCTATTTATATACCGCACTTCAGGACAACTTAATGTCCACTCAGAGTAGTTTTCAAAGTGTATTATTATTCTCATGACAATCACCCGTGAGGTGGGTGGGCCTGAGAGAGCTCTGAGAGAGGTCTCACCCAGCTGGCATCAAGTGGAGGAGTGGGGAAGCAAACCCAGTTCTCCAGATTCTTTACTATTTTGCTACTACAGACTAACACGGCTATGTACAACTTTATGAAGCAGGATCTAACAGTCCTGAAATGAGCTTCAATTCATGAAGGCTTATGCTACAATAAACACAAGTGCCACAAGGCTCCTGTTTATCATGAGTTGCTTACATTACATTAATTCAAGGCACCTTAGAGCCCTAGATGAGCAAATGGCTGACCTTGGGTGAGTAGGTACAGCTCAATGCTGAGTATAGAAAGAGGATAAAACCTCGCTTAAAACAGAGCTTCTGAACAATTCAAGTTAGAATTGCTCAAGGAACTAACCCTCCAACTGTTGGGGCAAATTTAAGAGAGGATCAGGGGAAGCCAGAAAAAGTCAAACCCATAAAAAAATCAAAAGTTAAACTCGAAATAGGTTAGAACTCTTGCAACATGCTAGGATCCTGGACCGGACAGCAGTAAACTGGGGCTCATCATCAAGTAGGACACACAGTTGAATGGAGACTGGATTTAGAAAATATGGGACACAAGAGGGCTCCCAGAAATGGCACATGGTCCAGGATGTAAAATGCCATAAGATCACCAAGTTCATCTTATCAAAAAGGCTTCAAAAAGTAGTTCAACAATGCACAAAGTCACTGCCACAGAATGTGGCGATGGTCACTAGTGTAATTTGAAAACAGACAAATGAATGGATGATAGACCTATTAATGACCGAATGGTAGTTAAATGGGACAACTAATGTCCAGAGATTGTATTCCTCTGAATACCAGCAGCGGAGGACACTGGGCTCCTGTTTTATTTTGGGGACAGCTGCCATCTTCTTGTCCTGCATGGGAGCTTTCTGAAAGCAAGTAGCACCTTTAAGACTAACCAACTTTATTATAGCATAAGTTTTCGAGAAATACAGTTCTCTTCGTCAGAGCATCAGATGAAGAGAGCTGTGGTTCTCGAAAGTTTCTGCTATAATAAAGTTGGCTAGTCTAAAAGGTGCTACTGGACTTTATTACTTTAAAGACCCTAAGGAATTTTTTAATGTAATCTTTGACCTAATTGACAATAGTTACCCCAATTCAACATGCCCCAAGCTTCTGGGTTGCTTTTTAAACTCATTCAGTTTGGGAAAAGTTATGTTTAAAATGGAAAGTTAATGTGGAGATTTCTACTTGATGTGCATGTATATCCCGTGGTTTTTTTCCCAGTTGGGACTCAAAGTAGCTTAGAACATTATTTTCCCCTCCTCCATTTTATCCTTACAACAACCACTCTATGAGGAAGAACAGGTCGAGAAGTTACAACAGGACCAAGGTCCATGGTTGGAGTGAGGATTCAAACTCAGGTCTCTCAAGATCCCTTGTCCAACATTCCATCCACTATGCCACAATAACTCTTGTGCTCTAAGACATCTCTGTTGGAACAACAGGGTGTTGCACCAAATAGAAAACTACCCTTGCCATAAAATTAGTATAGTGCTGGCTGGCAAATGCAATATGAAAACAAGAAGCCAGATGAATATAATAAGAAATGAGAAAGGGCAGCAAAATGGTAGAGAGGAAACCATTGATCCAAACATCTGTAAGACACATTGCCACCTAGGTGCTATGTCAGACTGCGTTGCGGCTAAGAGTCAAACTACAAGTGACGCGTTACACAGGTTGGACACTTGTCAGCTTCCCTCAAGTTTTGATGGGAAATGTGGGCATCCTGGTCTTGCAGCTGTAATGGAGAGCCAAGCTGTAAAACCAGGATGCCTACATTTCCCATCGAAACTTGAGGGAAGCTGACAAGTGTCCAACCTGTGTAAGGCATCACTTGTAGCTTGGCTCTCAGTAATCACACCAGACACTTGTATGAGTTAGAAATGGCCACAACTTTATTGATTCCAGCTGTATGGAGCATTGGCCTGGCATCTGGGCAGGATCCCCGTTGGCATCGTAGGCCTGGCTGCCGACCGATGCATCACCCGCCGGCCTGCTGCTGGCACCTCAGCACATGTTGTTCTGTCGCCGGCTCTGCCTGGCGAACCTTGCCTCCAGATCCGTCGGGGTGAGCAGTCCCGCAGGCCCACTCACCCTGTTGGGATCCGGCCCAATGCCTAAAAAACCGCCAACCCATAAAGTTGTGACAGAGCCCCCTCAATAGCTCTAAAAACTGCAGAGGGTGGGAGGGTGACCAGCTGCTCCTGCAGATGCTCGAGTAGCAATGGCGCTGACCACGCGGATGGACCGGCGTTGGATGGACACTCCGCCTCCACTCTTCGTCACGCCTCCTCTCCATCCTACCCCAGGTGCCAACCCAGCTTGTCGGTGAGTCGGCAGCTTCCGTTTATGGGAAGTTCATTAGCAGGGCAAGCAATGAAATCTTAAACAGAACATTCTTCTAAATTCATTGAAGTCAATGAGATTAAGTTTGCACTGATGGAGCATTCCTTGGAACAGGTTGTTGGCTGATTTGAGAGACAAATCAAAAGGAAGCAAGGTGGTATCCATAACAATAACAACAACAACAATAACAACAATGATATTTGATTTATAGACCGCCCTTCGGGACAACTTAATACCATACTCAGAGTGCTTTACAAAGTGTGTCATTATTACTCATAGACTCATTCTTTTGTAATGGTAGCATAAAGAAAGCAAAAAAGATTTATTGCAGATAAGTGAATGAAACATCGAGGGAAAGCGAAGAAAAACTCTACACTGCACAGTGTTCCTGGCATCTAAGTGCACTGCAAGTTATTAATAACTTTTCTGGGCTTAATGTCAACACACCGATTAAGGGAAAGATAACTAATAACAAAATGTAAGACTGGAGATTTGCACTACTGGTGTTTGATATTGTTTGACTTTTTAAATTTTATTTAACATTTTAAGAAGCAATTAGCAAGAAACAAACATGATTGTTTGCATCAGTGTCTTAACTCCACTCATCCCTCCCTGTTTGGCTTGTTCTTTCTCTCCAGAAATAAAAGCCCTATCTATTAATTAGAATGTGCAGTCATCACAACCTTTTGAATCTGTCCCAAGCCATAGCTCTTGAACTCAATAGACAATGCCGCTGCATTTCCCCTTGATGATATGCACAATAAACGTGAAAGAGGATCCGTCAGTAGGCAAGTTCCTAAGTGTTAACAGATCCTGAAAATTGGCAACAACTGCATTTGCTGACTGTAGTCCTCCGTGAGCCAAGGGTGGATAGTTTCACATTGATGAGAAGGGAGTGCTCGGCGTTTGAGCTGTGGCCGCATTTTGCCTTTCATGCCACTTGGGCCTCCTGACCGAATTTCTGGAGAGAAGAAAGTGAAAGCAGCTGCCTTTGCTAATCAGCCACTTGTGGCCTTGCCCCTCTGCGAGGCAGGCGAAGGCAGAGACACACTGAGAGACACAATCTGCGCTGATTAACAGTGAAAGCTGGTAAAGTCCCTCTCTAAGCCTGTCTGGTCCATCAGGCCTAGAAATGTAATTTAGATGATTATCTAGGTGCCCATTAAACCTTGTGACCCAGTGCGAGTCTGTTTGAAGTTTGCCTGCTTAAACTTGCTAATAGGAACAATAGCAGGATTAGCAAGAGAGGTCATGAAATAAGAGAGCAGCGGGAAAAAGATGACAAAGAGTGGAGGAGAACTTCCTACATGGATGTGTCTGGAATACTGAAAAAGGGGGAGGTGGGAATCCCAATCATACCAATGCTGAGTTGTCAACCAATTACGGGATAAATGTATCCAATCAAGCAGGACATCAAATTTGTTTCAGCCTCTATGTTTTTGCTTTCCAAACAACATTTTTGGGCGGATCCTAATTGCACCTCCTTAGAAATAAATTCCACTTAAATAAATGGAACTTGCTTTCAACCGAGTAAATTTAGGACTGGGATATTGAGTTTCCAATGGTCAATCATCTAAATAGACCCGCTTCAATAAAACTGTATTTCAAATGACTTGTATCAAACGGTCACAAAGCCAAACTGTGCTCAAAACTGGCGTAAGGTAGAAAGGAATGATTTTCATGGAAAATAGAACAAAAAGACACAATACTAAAATGAATAGCAACAGGGTCTTTGTTAGGGTAGTCAGGTCCCTCTATCCTCTCAGCAGGAGGCTAGGGGCCTGGAACTTACCCTCTGGTGGTGGCATGATGACATCACTTCTGGAAGTGACGTCGTCGCGCTGCCCACGGGAGCACTCCCAAGCTCTGATTTGGTCGGTTTGGGGCCAAATCGGAGCGCAGGGATGCTCCCGCAGCCAGCGTGAGGGGTGGGAGCGTGCACATGGTGCGCGCTCCTGAGGTGTATGCAGTGGCGGGCACACTCTAGAAGTTTGCCCCTGCCCACCGATCGCTCAGCAATTGGCGGATAAGGGGGCAAATCTCCGGGAGTTTGCCTGCCACCGGCGGGCACCTGGTAACCCTAGTCTTTGTATTGTGCCCAAGATTTATGCCCATGTGCAAGCCATAAGATCCTTTCTCAGTATGACTTTAGACAGCAAATGCATATTTTTTTATAATAAATTAAAACTGACTCAAGTGTACCACAAGTAAAATAGCATGTAATGACTGATAAAAACATCACTTTATTGGTCATTGCATTGATCACTTGTGAAGAATTGTAAAGAAAAATGTTTATGATAAAATGCTCATCTGTGCAAAGCGGTGAGAAGATATTGTTCTGTGATGGTTACCAATTCTAGTTCTATCAGGAAAAGTTGGAACCCTGGGAAAACAGAAGAAAGAAGGGAAATATTCCCCATTTGGGGGAAACCTTTTTAAAGCAGTTGGAAAGGGAGTTATATAACTATATGTAACTTTCTAGGTGTATCCAAATGCTAGCCATGAATGTATTGTCTTCTCCACAGTCTGCTTCCTATGAACTGAATGTCTGAAAATTAGGATTTAAGTTGAGACCATTTCATACAGTAGCCAGAAATTATCCTTGAAATAATTTTGGCAGCACCTTTTTCTTTTTGATACTTAGAGTTAATTATTGTTATACTGACAATAAATGTCATCCTTCTAAAAGTAGGTATTCTCTATGTAGAAATGGTTTTCCTCTCATGGGCTGTGGGTCATATTATTGAAATGAATCAGTTTCCACAGGAGAGAAAGCTAGAATAGTGGGGCATTCAGAATATCTGTAAGAAGCATCTCGGTGACTTAGGCCAGATAAATACCAATCCTTGTGATTTTGTTGTTGTTGTTCTTTAAGATATAGCTATGCTTGTGTCAGGCCTTGGAAGCCTTCCATAGAGTTTTACATGTTAATTCGTAATGTTTCACAGCCGCACTTCCAACATCCCATTTGATTGTGAAGCATGCAGTATTCACCTATTGGCTCTGCATTAATAGGCAACCAAACATGTGCTTTACATTGTGTAGGCTGCAAGATCTGGACAGTACACCTGCTTCTGCTAGTTTCTGCACAGAATTCAAGACAGAGTCAGCAATGGGTCTTGATTAGACATGGGCACGAACAGAAAAAAACCAAACATGGTGTTTGTTGTTTGTTGCCATCCACAAACAATGAATAACGAACACTGACGAACATGATCCTGTCACGAATATGTTCATTGTTCGTTGTTCGTGGGGGCCAGCATGCTCTCTTCCAGCCATCAAGATCCCTACTGCAGCACTCCCAGAAACCCTACCTGAGCAGGCAGCAGGAAATGTACCAATAATAAATAATAGCTTGGCCTCAGAGCCTGGCAGCACCCCTGGAGCCTGAAGGGGTAGATCCCTATCCCACCATACACAGAGAAAATTCAAGCTCCAATGCACTCACCCTGTCTCTCTAACAGCAGCTGTCTCTCCCTGAAAGCCAGAGCTGGGAGCCCCCCTCCCCCCTGGTCTTTTCCTCTTGTAACAAATTTGGAGCTCCAGTCCACACTTGAAAGGAAGACTTGCCTATCAAGCTAAATTGGGCTTAGATTGAGATTTCCAGGGCAACAGCAGGAGTTCAGACAGAGTTCAGAAAATCCCTGCCTGAGTTGCCATGGGAATTGATTACAGGTGCCAGACTGTCTGGCTTGATGAACAGCAACAAACAGCAATGAACAAGGCTTGCAATGACCACCTGTTCGTTTAGAATGGGGCCTCATGAACAGCTTGTTCGTGAACAGGAGATTGGGCTGTTCGTGGGGTTTTTTAGTTTGTATTGCTGTTCGTGCCCATCTCTAGTCTTGATTCCATATCTGCAGGGTGGAACCATACTCTGTGCATGGACCATAGCTTTTTTTGTTAATTGTATTTGCTTTCTCCAATAGAGGAAAGAGCCAGGGAGATTCTGTACATGATATAACAGTAGCAAGCACAGAGGTTAGTATGCTGCCATTGGTGTGACATTCCCCCACAGGTGCTCTACACGGCTTCACCTGCCTTTTTATTTATATGTTACACAGTGTTCCACAATAATCTCTTATTATATTCTTTTGAAGGATTGTAATAAAAAATAAAGTTTTTTTCCAGTGCTAATACTTTGGAAGCACCACTGTTCTCTTTTGCTTAACTACTGAAATGTGTCACTTATTCAACTCAGAGCTAAACTACACATTAAAGCAGCCCTGGCCACTGACACCATTTTAGAGGAGAATTTAGCTGTATAAAAATTGCTACTGCACCATGGGCCTGATCAGGATCGGGCCCTCTCAGACATTTTTAAATAGTTACAATGACATTGGTGGCCCCTGTATGGCCATCACATGTAGCTAAGCTCTCGGTCAGCCCCCAAACAAGTGACTGCTGTATTTGTGGTAGCTGCCTTCACTCAAGTTGACCCACAGCAGCTCTTCACTTGCTGTGTGTTATCTCGTTTGCAGAATCAGGAGTTTTCCACTATGAGTGATGGCATTCAAAACTGCCTTTTCACAACTGATTTCAGTACACATTTCTGATCTCCAACAATCCTTTTAGTAAAACCAGTTTCTGACTGCTATTGCAAACAGATAATGTGAACAGCATGGTGACCGTGTTCAAGCCGGTGATCATACCATTTTCAATAGCTGTGATCACATGTGAGCCGAACCATGAATCTCCTCACCTTGCCACGTCATTGACTCAAGCAGCTGCCAGTGAGCTTTATGGCTGGGCAGCAACTGTAGCGGGGGGGCTTTGTTTTCTTCTGCCTTGCAGTTGCTTTTGCACCTGCATGTTAAGTGAAACTGACCCTTCCCCAGGGTCATAGAGGTAATAAAATGATGTGTATGTGTGTATGGGAGGTTGTGACTCATAGGACAGAGCAAAAACGATTATGTGCAAAATCACCTTGGTAACATGGACTTAGACGATCTACAATAAGACCTTTTTAAAAAGACTTTTAAAAAAACCAGATCCAGAGGAGTTAGCTCTATTAGTCTGTAGTAGCAAAATAGTAAAGAGTCCAGTAGCATTTAAAAGACTAACCAACTTTATTGTAGCATAAGCTTTCGAGAACTAAAGCTCTCTTCATCAGATGCATCTGATGAAAAGAACTGTGGTTCTCAAAAGCTTATGCCTCAATAAAGTTGGTTAGTCTTAAATAGACATGGGCATGAACTGAAATACGAACCAAAATTAAGCACAAACCAGTGGTTTGTCAGATCCCATTTCTAACGAACCACCATGAATTTTAGGTTGGTTTGTTTGGTTCGTTTTTGGTTCATCACTGCAGACAGCCTGGTGCCAACTTTATTTATTTTTATTTATTTATATCATATTTGTATTCCACCCTCTCTGCTAGCAGGCTCAGGGTGAATAACAATCTTAAAATCATTTTAAAACGTTCCATATTAAATCATCAGTTACCTAGGCAACAGGGGGTGGATTTCCTGCAGACCTTCTGCTGACCCGGAAGTGAACTTCTGCTGGCCCAGAAGTGACCTTCTGCTGACCCGGAAGTGATGATTTTCTGACCTGGATGTGACATTTTCACGAACCAAATGATCTGGTTCGCAAACCAGGGGCAGGTTCATGAAAGTTTGTGGTTCATGAAATTTGACGAACCATGAACCGCATGGTTCAGTTTTTTTCTGATTCGTGCCCATCTCTAGTCTTAAAGGTGCTACTGGACTCTTTACTATTTAAAAAAAACAGTGTTTCTTTTCAGTTATGGGCTGATTAGCTTCCTTGGCCTTTATTTAAATCATGCATGGCTATGAGGCATGCAGTGGCTAGAGCTCTGTGGGAGGAGACTATGACTCTCATCAGACTGTGGACCAAAGTGGACATGATGGCATCCTTGTGGCTGCCACAAGGACACTGTTGCCATTTTTAAGTGATTTTAAAATGCATTATGGTGAACCCGTCCCTCTCTCCTTTTCAAGTGCTGCAGGGGACAGTAGTATTAGCCCTTGATAAGGGGGGCAAGAACCCCTCAGCCCACCACACTGGACCCAGTCAGGATTGGACCCTGGTAGCCATGTCAGCATGTCTACTTTGGTGCTGTGTGAGAATGTGCACGCATGAAATGCTGCTGTTGCACTTTACCATATTTTTGTATACATGAGCATAACCTGCTGAACAGACTTCAGCTGCTCATGAACAGCAGAATTGTTCAACAAAGTTGGCTCCGTGCTTGAGACTGGCAAGCAAATCATGAGCCGAACCAGCAAGTGTTTGCACATCTGTGTCAAAATATGAAGTGAAATGCAATGAAATCAGCTTGATCAAGTGTAATGTATTGCTTTCCTCAAGCCATTTTTCTCATTACATTAGTTGGCTCCTTTTGCCAAGAAGAGAAAAGCACACATGTTACTGCAAGGGTGTAATGTATCAGAACAACACTGTTTGCACCTGTTTTAATCATCCACACGATGTGATGACTAAATACGCCAGTAAGGAGTTAACCTTTTGAATTCCACTAAAGTTTTGCTCAGGTTTGATTTCTTTTTTTTTAAAAAAAGGAAGAGACTTTTTAAAAAAAGAGTTGCTGCAAGATACTTTGTTTGGATCTCACTATACAACAATCCGAGTTTTTTTCTTTGTTAACCAAACACAATATTGAGCCAGAGGTCATCAACAGAGGGATATTTATGCAGAAGTTGTTCTGCATGGAGGTCAGATGGTAGTCTTGGGGAGCCACACACAAATATTTGATTGGGAAAAATGCTTTTATCTTTCAGTAACCTTGAGATGGAAGCACTTGAGATGGCTTATAGTCTTTGAAGGAAAAAGCATTTATTCCAAAGATCATGGTCACCATGTAGAGCATGAATGGAATGGCTTGATCAAATGGCTGCATACAGGAGGAGATCTCCGACATTAAAGGGAGCAAATTACTACAATTTTTTCAGTGCAAAGCTTATGGAAATGAACCACCTGTACTGTTCTCATGCCTACATCTTTCATTTGTTTCAGTAGGATAGGAAAGCTACCTGCTGAATTGTTCTTTTGTTTGTTTCTGATATCATCTGAAACATTTCTTATCAAAATGATGTTTGACACTATTATAACATGGATTATCCCCCTTCTCCCGACAGATTTGTTATCCTTCTCTGTCCCAAAGCTTTGGTTCTAATGTTTTCAGAAGCAGTGATATTTCATAAAATATAATATCAAATGAAATATGAAAGCGGCTGTGATATAAACGCTGCATCAGTCTTAGCAGGCCAATCCTATGCGTTTTAATTTAGAAGTAAGTCCTATCTTATTAATTGAGTTGTACCCCCAGTTAAGTGTGCATAGAATGGCAGCCTAAACGGAATAAAACTTTGTCATGCATGTGCGCGTACACACACACACACACACAGAATAAGGATATTTAAAGAAAAAGGGACTAGTGTGTTCTGATGGCAGAAGTGGGATACTCTCGACAAATGTGTATTTATTTAAATATTTCTTCCTTTATAGCATACAAAGCAGCTTACAATATCATTCACTCCTCCTTCATTTCATCCATACAGCACCAATTTTGTGAATTAGGTTGGACTGAGAATGACAGGCCCAACTTTATCTAGTGAGCTTCTGTCAAGGAATGGGAATTCAAAACTGGATCTACCAGAACCTAGACCAACAGTCTGACCACTATACTCTGCTGGGTCTGATTGGACAATAGTGATTTTTGGTATATTTTCCTCTCTCATTTCCCAGTCATTGTTTTCATGCTACATGCAAGTTGTATCTAAACCTGCCCCTCCTCTAATTTAATGATGCTTTTAAAGGCAAGCATGGAGGTATTGAATGTCAGGTACATGAACCACTGAGGAACCATTTCTGCCCTTGGACTCATTCTGTTAGTCTAAATGACAGACTTAAGGGAACAGCATGGTGGCAAAAGAAAAACTGTTGTGGAAACACATGTGCTAGATAATTTCAGGTATGTAGTCATTTTGGTCTGCAGTAGAACAGCAGGATTTGAGTTCAGATACCTGAAAAAGGGAGCTTTGACTCTTGAAAGTGTATACCCTGAAAATCTTGTTGGTCTCTAAGGTGCCACTGGACTCAAATCCTGCATGTGGTAGAGTGTACCAGGTTTTCAACTCCTTTCTTCATCATACACTTTGCACATGGGGACAAATTAAACATTATACACAGATGCATGCAACAAACCACATTGCATTGAATGTGGCATCTGTAAGTTTGAGCAGGGACTGGCAGAACGGAAGGGAGCATTTCCCGCCAGCCATTTTTTCTGTTCCAAATTTCTCCTAGCTACCTTTTCTTATCAGGAACTTTTTTCCTCAGAATTGTTTCCCAAAGCAGTGGTTCCCTAATGCACCTGACATCCAATACCACAATATCTTCATAGTCTACAGAAGCAGCTTTTCTTTGAACAAAATATTAAAAATCCCTGGGCCATCGTTAATTTAACCAAGCACAGAGGAAACTTGTCTATAAATCTGAGCATGCTAATCAAGACTTACTCCAATTCCTCATATTGTCCACTCTGGCAACACATAAAAAAATCTTGAATCAACCTTTGAAGCTGCTGTATATTGACTGAGTCAAATGATTGGTTAAGTTAGTATTCTCTGTTCTGATTGGCAACTGTTTTCTGGGGTCTTCAGGTAGAAGTCTTTCACACACCTAATACGGGATCCTTTTATCTGAAAATGCTAGGAATTAAACCTGGAGCCTTCTGCATACAAAACCGATGTTCTACCACTGAGCCACAGCCCCTACTTTTTGCCCTAAAAGTTATTACAGGTATAATGGCATGTATCGAACCATGCAGTTCATCCACTGGTATAGTGTTTCTACTTACAGAAGAGGGGGCAGTGATTTCTGGTGATTCCCCCCTCCCACTACAAAACTATATTTTCCCCCTTATACTGCTGCTCAGTGTTGAATGACCCCAGAAACAAAATTTGGGGGAATTCAGTGTGCTGCAGCAAGAGGCAAAAGTGGGAAAGTCCCAGTTCATTATCAATAGTGGGAAAGTCCCAGTTCATCGTCAATAGTGGGAAAGTCCCAGTTCATTGTCAATAGTTGGATGCAACACTAGCAACATATTTTGCATGGATAGGATCTACTAAAAAAGCAATAATTGTATCTTACTACATAAAAGGCAAGCCGTATTGGCAATGACTCACTTTTTATTCTGGCGCAGGTGCACCAAGGGGCCTGTGGGTGCGCCTGCACCAGGATAAAAGTGAGTTGTTGGTAAGTGGTGTGGTGGGGTGCTGGAGGGTCTAGCTTCCGTGCTGCCTGCAGCAAGCCTGAGGGGCCATGGAGCCTGCAGGAAGGGGCAGTGCAGCCCCACTGCAACTGCAGTGGGGGGAGGCAAGGCAGGCTGCTGCCATGGTGAGGCAGGGACTGAAGCTCACCACCACAGCAGGGGGAATGTGAGACTTGCCGCTGCCTCCACAGCTACTGCAGTGCATCAGGTGGCAAGAAGGCCATTGGGGGGGGGGTAGCAGGCTCCCCACCACCACCTCCAAAGCTCTGCTGCTAGAAGCCATTGTATTTTCTCAAACAACAGGCTCTGCTGCTAGTTACTAATAAATAACATATAATGACACTATCATAAAGATGTTAATCTCAAAAGGAGTTAATATTTTTATACTGTAATGTGTCTGTAATAGATCTAATTCTGCTCATCCTCAATAGCCATAGATGTTAGTATTTTTTAAACCTGTTTTTTTTTATTTCAGAGGATCTCAGTTTAGTCTGTTCAGAATTCAGTCAACTGCTTGTTACCTATGGAACTCAAGTATGCTTGTCAACTTTTAGGAATCAAGATGTCAACTGAACATATTTGAATCCTTATTACACAAGGCAAACAGAGCCTCTCTACATGAGATGCCTGGGCACATGTTTGTCAAATCCTGGGAGATACAACGTTAGCTGGGAAGTGTAGTTTTAAAAGACAGAGCGGGTGGGGATAGCTCCAGAGGAGACAGATTCTTTTACAGATCTCTGCCACTTCTGGTGTGCTGGATTGTCTCCTGTTCCAGAACCTTTGCCCTGCCACCTTTGCAGCTTAAAACTTTAAATTAACCAAGTCTTGGAAGAGTAAAGGCTCCAGAAGGGGAGACTTTCCAGCATGCTAGAGATGGCAGAGGGTATGAGAGAATCTGTCCCCTCCGGAAAGATCTCCACTGGCTCTGTCTTTTAAAACTACACTTCTTGGTTAACATTCTTTCTCCTGACATGTGAAGAACATGTGTCAGAAGTAGAGATGGGTATGAACCAGAAAAAACCCGAACCATGCGGTTCATGGTTCATCAAATTTCACGAACCACGAACTTTCACGAACCTGCCCCTGGTTTGCGAACCAGTTTGTTTGGTTCGTGAAAACGTCACATCCGGGTCACAAAACCATCACTTCTGAGTCAGTAAAAGGTCACTTCTGGGCCAGCAGAAGTTCACTTCCCAGTCAGCAGGAAGTCTGCAGGAAGTCCATCCCCTGTTACCTAGGAAACTGATTGATTGGCACCAGGCTGTCTGCAGTGACGAACCAAAAAATGAACCAAATGAACCAGCCTAAAAGTTCATGGCTGTTCATCAGAAATGGGATCTGACGAACCATGGTTCACGAACCACGAACTGGCCTCGTTCGTGCTTAATTTTGGTTCGTATTTCAGTTTGTGTCCATCTCTAGTCAAAAGTCTTGTGTAGAGAGACTCATAGAAAAAGAAGTCAGCTGTGATGTTCTAGGTCACTCATTCATTTATTTTTTGAATGGCTCAAGCTTGATTTAATTGCTCAGATACAAATTTGGAACAATCACTTAGAATTTACTCATCTGTAAAATGAGAAAAATTATTCCAATGAGATTAACATTTTTGGAAATCTTTGGCTGGGTGCAATAGACATGATTTGTTCATTAGTTTTTAAGAGTTGTACAGCTAAATTAATGGGAGGCAATATTTCTTTTATAGAAACACCAAATTAAGTTGTTATATTCCGAATTTTCGTTACATAATTTAAAGGCCACCTTTATAGTTTGAAGAGTTTTACAGTTGTAAGTCTATACTTTCTAACATCGACGTGCTAAACATTTATGCTGATATATGACCTTGTGGTGCAGCAGTAATGATTCTCCCATATTATGGTGTGAAACGGAACATTTTAAACTTCAAAACATCCATACCAACATGATGCATTTCACCAGGCACTTATCTTGGAAGTTCACTTTTCCATAATCTGGAGATAACTCTTCACACATTGCAAGGCATACAGTTTGAGTATGGAGTCCCCTTTCCCACCCTGAGTCGGATGTGGGCTTTTTTTCAGCCGGAACATGATGGAACGGCGTTTCAGCATCTCACCCTGGGCGCAAAATTCTGAGGGGCTGTTTGGTGTTGTGCAGAGATCTGGCAGGAGTGGCTGCTTGGGGAGGGGAGGCTGGATCATTGTGAGGAACAGGTCTCCCCAATAGATATGAGGGACTCACTCCAGCTGCCCTGGGGAGGGTATAGAGGCGGGGCTGTAGAAATTTTGCACCCCTCAGAATTTTGTGCCCAGGGCAAGAGTTCACAACTATTGTGATAAATATGATCCTACTGGGTAGTTTCTATGTCGTTTAATACCAACACCACCCACAAGGTAGGAGGTTCTGTCTCACAGTTGATGTAAGTCCATAGCGCATGAAAATAATATTATTTCAAAGAATCCTGTGTGTTTCTCCCTCATTTCACTCTTGAAAGTTCCACCACCTCTTATCCCAGAAAAAAGCCCTGTAACACTATCATATATGAGATGCTGGTTCTTCTCAATTCTGATGTGTGAGGTGCCTGGTTAGGATGAGGACCACAGTGCATGCGGAGAAGAGATGGCAGCATCCCTCCTTGCATCATTTTAATAATTTGATACATTCCTGGGGAGGAGATGAACTATTTGGAAAAATGAATGTCTTCCCTGGGATACACCTGGGTTGCCCCAATACTGCCTCCCAGACTGTTTCAGCTAGGGGGCATGGCGAGGAGGCTGAACCCCTTCTTCACATGCACTATTGTCCTGGTATTAATCAGGCACCACACACTGGAACTGAGAAGAACCCACAACTCACATGTGACTGTGTTATATCTGACACAGGATGGGGAGCCAAGATCCATCTTGTGTACTCTGTACTTGATGAAGAGGCAAAAGTATCTGGCCCAGTTGGGGCAAACCTACTTGAACATGTATTTCATATTCCACAAGATTGCTCTGTGGTTTCCGGAATCACCAAGCTATAAATAATAAATTTCAGTGGCAACAGGGACCAGTATTGATCCATGTAAACTGGCTTAGAGCTTGTGCTGGTTAGGCCAGCATGAATTTATTTTCAATAATTGTTTCTGTGTGTTTTACCACAGGGATACTGCAAGATGGAGCAATTGGTACTCTTCAGCCTGGTCATTTCTTTGCTGCTATTGATAGATAAATGTAAAGGTTGTGGCAGGGGTTAACCCTCACACATTTTTGCTCCCAGACCTGATTACAGCCAGTTTGCATGCTAAAACCTGTTTCCATGGGCACATTGTGTTTACCAAGTTGAACTGAGCATGTGTGAATACATAAATAAGTTAGGCAAACCAGTTCTGGGTGCATTGTAACTGATCAGGAACAGATAGATTGTGACTTCAACAAGAATTAAAACAGTTTAACAATATGGAAGCTTGAGCACTTTTTCTCTGAATTCTGGGAGAGCTGTACTTGGTTTCTGATTTTGCTAAACAATAGAAAAGTATTGAGTCATGGATTAAAGACAGACTGGAGACTATGATTGCTCATTTATTTGTAACAAATTTAGTTATAGTAGGCCATGGATGAATATGGCAGCCAAATTCAGGAACCTTTTTTAAAAAATGGAAATTTCATTTTGTTATAGAGTTTCTCATACCAAAGAAATCAAAATGCTACAGGTTTCTGTTTTCAGCTTTTCATTACTATCTTCTGTGATCTATGCATCCAAGGACAGATGTGTGAGAAGCAGCCATTTCAAAGCACAAAAGCAATCTGTTCCCTACGGCTAGAAAAAGTCCAAATTAATAGAGTGTGTGCGTGCGCATATAAAATAATGTTTAAACATTTTATTGTACCGATTAGACCTTGTAGATCCAACAGTGTTGCTATGTATACAGTTTCTATATGGTCCAGTATATGTATATAGTATATCAAATCAAATTTATTGTTATACGGTCAAAGACCAGCATAGAGGGAATACTACAAAATTACAAAGTTAAAATTATTAGTAAAAATAACACAAAATAAAAATAGTTAATTAAAACAGTAATATAAAAGGGTGGTATTTACATAAACCCCGATAATGAGAGCATTTGACAGATTTTATAGGCTGTTGCACAACGTTTTGCAACTGAGGTCCAATATCCTTTGTTTTATGGTCTTATACAGTATATGTATACAGTCCATCACCACCTAAGTCAAAAAGTTTCATTATACAACACACAGGGTTGCAACCAATCAGTTTTTCCATTCAATCTCACCTAATCCCCCTCCTTACCCCAGTCCCTTTTGCACATGTTTTTTGTTTGTGAAGGCTCCATGATCCTCAGCTAGCCTTTTGGTGGTCAAAGGGGATTCCCTCCTCCTTTTTTCACCAGCAGAAAAACCAGTTGGATCCCACCCATAGTTGTCTGCTACATCCCATGAAGTCCAGGAGGTCACAATCACCCTTCACTGTAGTAATTAGTCTCTTCTACCTAAACTAATTTATGTCAGAGCGGAACTACAAGTGACAAAAGGCACAGGTTGGACACTTGTCAGCTTCCCTCAAGTTTCGATGGGAAATGTAGGCAGCTTGGCGGAATGTTGGACAAGTGAGAGTTGAAAAGTCCATTGGTCAGCAGTCAGAGAGCGAAGCTGCGAGACCAGGACGCCTACATTTCCCATCAAAACTTGAGGGAAGCTGACAAGTGTCCAACCTGTGCCTTTTGTCACTTGTAGTTCCGCTCTCAGAGTGATGGATTGACTGCACATGTTCTGTAGAATGCACAGAGATACAGGTTTTATGTCAGCTGTGTTAAGCTATGCATATTCATTGCTGTTTTACAGCAGCAAATGCCATAGATAAAGTTCCATGATCATCCTCCTTTTCCTTCCAAAACAAGATTGAAATGGTATTGTCTTTTAATGACCAGGCTTTAATATTCCTAAACATTTCTTTTGTACTTATTAAAACATTTATTCCCTGCCCTTCCTTTTGGCTAAAGAGGGACTTTTGCTAAAGGTGAATAATGAATTGCACAGAACCAAAGGGATTCTCAACAGGCCTAATGTTTTACTCACCTGCTAAGCTTCTCTGTTACTTCATTCATTGTAACCTTGTACAGACTTCATTCAAAGGCATTTTTTTAATGTTTAGGAGTAATTAATTGGCATCATAACATGTAGGTCCAATTTCACTATTGGCTGCTTGATTACTCTCATGAAAGAAAAAGTAAAAGAGGTAGTAGTTTGCTGTGAACAATCCTTTGTGAAGAAAAGTGGTCACTTCCGTTTACGTATGGTTTGTTTAGTGCTAAGTGCACGAATCTTTTTCATGCATGAAAGCTACCTGCATGAAGTCAGCTATTGAGCGGTAAGAATACTGTACTATTCATCTGTTCTATCTAGAGTTGCAAGCTGGCTGGAGATTTACTTGGCAGAGGGCCCCTGGCCGGCAATGTTGCCAGTGACACAACGACATCACTTCCAGTGCAATCTTGAGAAGACACCATTGCATTGCTGGCGACATTCTAGCATTTGCCCCAAACTGTATGGTTTAAACCTAGAGTGTTGTAGAATGCTAGAGTTCCTAACAATGTGATGACATCATTTCCAGGTCATGGCAGAAGTGACATCATGGCATTGGGTGACACCACCACCACAAATTTCCCAGCCATTTCCCCCCTGCCACTCAGCTGAGTGGCAATGGGCAATGCCAGCAGAGGAGGTATGTTTTCCTGCTGAAGCTTTCATACTCCTGTCCAATGAGAAAAAAATTGTAACTTAGAAAAAGGGAGTGCTTTGATACAACCTCATTGTGAAGATTTTTTTTTCATTCATCTTTTTAAGTCTCAAGTAGCCGGTGTACTGAAGATCTATTAGAGACAATTTAGTTACCATTAAGGTTTTCAAGAAATAATAAAGACTGTGCCAGATTTGTTTTTCTTCTTTCTCCCGGCAGTGTATTTAAACAAAAGTACATGATCCAGTTTTAAGCAGGGAAAATTCATCTTTTCATGGCAGTTCTCTGTTGATTTCTTCCTCAGTCTTGTAATGCTTCTCTAATAATTCTTTCTTCCATCATGAATGTATCAACTAAAATTCGCTATCAGTTTAACCACTATCAATCATGTACCTTTGACCCTGACAATTTGTTTTCAGTGTGGTTATCTGTGGCATGGAGGGAGGAATTGCTCTGTTCTCAGAACTTCATATATGTAGTTTCTGGAACAGAGGTCAGCTGATCTCAAGATGCATGTATACGGAAAATGAAGGGCAAAGATAATAGAAGCTTTCTGGTTGCGACCAAGGACTGTGATCCATAATTCCATATAGGTGGAATTCCATATAGGTGATCCATATAATTCCATATATGCTCCAGATGAAGAAATTGTGCAGCATCTTCTTCTTGGCCAAGAAATGCTACACATATGCTTGCAGGGCTATCTATAGATAGCATTTCCTAGCCTCAGGGAGAACTGGGCAACCCATTCTCATAAGGCACTTCTCTAGATCAGGACAATTTAAATTGAACACCAAGACACTCACCTTCAAGTGTATTTATAAATAACTATTGTAGATAACTATAAATAACTTTTAAACTATGATGTTTAATACAGAATTAATGAGGTATCCTAATGTTCCTATAAAACCATTAAAATCGGAGGTGATGGCATAGATGGCAAAGTGTCCAATGGTAGTGTTCTAAGCAGAGTTACATCCTTCCAAGTCTATTAAATTCAATTGCCTTAGGTGAGTATAACTCTGTTTAGGATTGCACTACAAGTCTTGTATACCACGGGATCCTCAAAGGTCCAATACATAAGGAGTTATATTTACATATATTTGTACCCAATGCAAGAGGGTTCCTTGTTATTTTTCTCTAATGGGCTGGAGATCATTTATGTTCTTGCACACGCATGTGTGCTCTCACCAACCAGCTATTTACATATGACTTCTTAATTTTCCCTAACGGGAAAATGAAACATATGGCTTAATACCGAGCAATTGGGTTTTCATATACCACCATTGTGGCTGATAGCAGACTTCGCTTTCCTTTATGATATTAGGAAAATTAAAAACATCAAAGCGCTCTGGCTTGGATCTGTTTGGGGCATATTTGAGTGCAGACTGTAAACATGAACAAAAGGAAATGCCTGCTGTTGACTAATGAGTCAAGTATGTTTTTCATTAGTATTATTCCCTCCGCACATATGTAACCTCCACCTTTGCAAGGGCAGGAACTTAATTGGGTTTGCGGCATTATGTGGGAGAGCGGCCTCAGAGCAGCCCAATCCTGTTCATGTTTCTGATGCTGTAGTGCTTCCTCTCCAACTTTTCGCAAAGCATACTAAGTTCAAAAGAAATCTTCCAGATGCTAATATGTTTATCGGAGTAACCCAGATATCCTCTGAATTGGTTGTGCAGGAGCTCGCTGAAACAACACATTTCTTTAATGATATGCAGTTGTCCTGCAGCAAGCATTTTCCCAAAAGCTGAATTAGGATGGTTTGTAATGAGATGCTGTAACCTACTTGCTTAGACTGTGAGACATCAGTGACTATTATTTTAACACAAAGGTCATATCTGCTAGAACTTTTAAAAAGGGTTAGTCATTGCAGGGAAGCTACCAGTCTGATAAAGTATGATAACCAATGGTGGTGTACAAAGGAAGTAAAATAAAAATAAATAAAACATTAAAAGCACAATAAAATACACTAATATAATTAATCAGAATGAGCTAAAAAACAGTAAACTCCTGCTCGTTCTGGGCAGTCCTCTGGCAAGAAGATTACCAAGGTGTTAGCATCAGCATGAAGTTTCTTTGGTTGGTTTTGCACTGATACAGAGCGGGATCAAGGATATCTTATTCTTCCTATGTGGTCCTCAGCAGTTTAGGACTAAAGCACACCACAAAAAGCATAAGATGCTGCAGTGTAGATATGTTTGTTGTTTTTATGGGTTTTTTTAACCTTATGAGCTGCTTTGAGCAGGACTCTAGAGAAGAGGCATATACATTTTCTAAATGAATACATCAAATGTTCTCATTCTGTATTCTTGGTTACTATTTATTATTGTATATTGCAACCCCCCAAAAAACCCTTTTAAAGCCTGTTAAATATTCATAGGAACCTTTGCATGTTTATCCCAAACCACTATGGTTTTTTCTTACACAACCTGGTCTGAATTGCCATTCATTAAGTTGTCATGTACAATGGCTTGCTGCTTGAAGCTCCTCAGAGTTGCCTGTGTTATTTCCCCCCAGAAAATAAAGTTGTAATTTGGCTCTGGAGTGTCCAAAGCTTACAATAATCAGGGTTATTATGAATTGTCAAGAACTTGCAAATATGGAAAATTGCAAGTATCTTAACTAGAGATGGGCACAAACAGCAATACGAACTAAAAAAAAGCCACAAACAGCCCAATCAGCTGTTCACGAACAAGCCATTCATGAGGCCCCATTCTAAACGAACAGGTGGTCATTGCAAGCATCCTTTGTTGCTGTTTGTTGCTGTTCGTCAAGCCAGACAGTCTGGCACCTGCAATCAATTCCCTGGGCAACTGGAAGCAGGGACTGCCTGAACTATGTCTGAACTCCTGCTGTTGCCCTGGAAACCCCAATCTAAGCCCAATTTAGCTTGATAGGCAGGTCTTCCTTTCAAGTGTGGAGCTCCATATTTGTTACAAGGAAGCAAAGAGCAGGGGGGAGGGGGGCTCCCAGCTCTGGTTTTGCAGACAGTGAGGGAGAGACAGTTGCTGTTGGCATTTTGAGAGAGAGACAGGGAGAGTGTATTGAAGCTTGAATTTTCTTTGTTTGGGGTGGGATAGGGATCTACCTCTTCAAGTTCCAGGGCTGCTGCCAGGCTCTGGGCAAGCTATTATTTATTACTGGTACCTTTTCTGCTGCCTGCTCAGGTAAGGTTTCTGGGAGTGGTGCGGTAGGGATCTACCCCTTCAGTTTCCAGGGCTGCTGCCGGGCTGTGGGACCAAGCTATTTTTTATTATTGGTACATTTCCTGCTGCCTGCTCAGGTAGGGTTTCTGGGAGTGGTGTGATAGGGATCTTGATGGCTGGAGGAGAGCCTGCTAGCCCCCACAAACAACGAACAAAGGACGTATTCGTGAACAGGTCACGTTCGTCAATATTAATTGTTCATTGTTCGTGGATGGCAACGAACAACGAACACCATGTTTGGAGGGTTTACTGTTCGTGCCCATGTCTAATCTTAACCATGGGAAATATTTAGAAAATACTTTAGACACACCCAACAAGGCTACTGTCTCCCTCATCCACTCAAGACTATCCCATCCTTCAGCAACATTTACACTGATTTTTCTTTTCTTTATTTATTTATATGGCCATATCCATGCATGTGGTGGGGTACATACATTTTGATTTTCTTTTCCCTTGAAAAGGTGGGCAAACAGCAGTGTAGCTCACAGTTTTGGAATTTATATCATTCTGCTATCTTTGGATGGGATTTGTGAGATAACTGAAAAATCCAAAATGTAGTTGGAACACAGTCACTCGAACAAGCTCTAAGGTAGCTGAATGCCAAGAGGAGCCAAGCAGAAGCCATCTTGCTGGCTGTGGTGGCATTTGCTTCTCATTTGCTACATTACATTACATTAATCATTTTGATAGGGTGGAGCTAATCCATCTGCTCATAATTTATTTCCTTGCAATGAGATACCGTTTTGCTCCTATATGAGCTCATTCCGACTAATTTTATTAGTATATGCCTTTTTATCACTTTTCATCATACTTGGATAGAGATTGACTAAATAAAGACACTGCAATGACTTCATGAGCAATGGAGATCATTTTTTGTTGTAAAAGTACAATTAGTTGCAGATGTTGCCATGAAGTACTTGGTAAATTCATTCTGTCCTTGATTAAATGAGATAGGGTTGTACAGTCACAATGCAACAGGACAAGTAATAATAACATTCCTCTAATCTTCAGATATAACTGGCATGCCAGACTGGCTTGGAAATTTTGGTTATTAAACTCTGGACAGAAGGTGATATTCCATGGGCCCCATTACACTGAGGCTAGAATTAGGGCTGCCAAGCTCTGGATGGGAGCTGGAATTCTCCCAGAATTACAGCTAATCTCTAGACTACAGCCAATGACAGCTTCAGAGGGTGGACTGTATGGCATCAGGTTCCAACTCCAAATCTCCAGGAATTTCCAAATGCATTCCCACCCCCAACACACACAAATTAGCACAATATTATGGGGCTATCATGTTGAACACTCTCATTTCTCTATCCCATTACTATCTCTGTTTAAATAGGCTTTGTAGTGCTTGTGGTTCCTCAGAAACTTTAAATACCAGAGGGCAGAGTGTATTATGTCATCTGCAACTCTGTAAAAAGCTATTGTTTGTGTCCAGCATGAGTTCCATGTGAATGCCGTGAAATAATGGAACTGAGTACGCTTTTGTAATTATGTATCCTTCACTGGGTATCAAGACTCTGATGTGGGGCCGAAGAACATCAAGTGGTGGGCTACCATTAATCCCTCTCTTACCTATTCTCTGTTAGCATCTGACCATGCAAATTAATAGGATTGTAATAGGATTGTAGGCTATTTGACTGGGAACAAAATAGCATGACCATGCTAATCCTTTCAATGTGCTTTATTTAATGTATGTATGTATGTATGTATGTATGTATGTATGTATGTATGTATGTATGTATGTATGTATGTATGTATGTATTTATTTATTTATTTATTTATTGGATTTCAGTATTGGATTTATTTATTGGGCTCAGTAAAAACAGTAAAAGCATAAATTATGTTTAAAACATCAATAAAACAGCAAAAATCCCATAATGTCACCCCCAGACAGCGGCCTTGCAGTCCAGCTCCTACCAGTAAAACAGAAGGGTGGGTAAAAGAGGGCAACAGGCCTTTCCAATCAGGCTATAACTCATTGGGGGGGAGGCAGATGATCAACTGTAAGTCATATGGGGGGGGCAAATGGTCATATGGCTCCTCTGCCAGGAGGCTGGTGGGAGGCTTCCAGGTGACTGCTGATCTGGCCTCAACCATATGCCTGGCAGAACATCTCAGTCTTACAGGCCCGCCGGAACGACAAAAGATCCTGGTGGGCCCGCATATCCTCTGTTAGAGAGTTCTACCAGGTTGGAGTCAGGACCAAGAAGGCCCTGGCTCTGGTCGAGGCCAGTTCCACCTCCCTGGGGCCCGGGACGACCAGTAGATGTTTATTAGCTGATCTCAGTGCTCTCCGGGGCACATATGGTGAGAGACGATCCAGCAGGTATGCCAGTCCCTGGCCGCTATTTCATTTATATCTCTTTTCCTCTGTAAACTTTCAGTGATTTGCATAAGACTCCCAGGTGGCCTCCATCCAAGCACAGGTCCAATGCTGCATATGAAGCAAGCCCACTAAGTCACCGCCAGCCCTGAGGCCACTGCTGCAACCTGGCTGGGCAATGGGTCCTCCCCTCCTTAGGTTCAGGACCTAGTAAAGCAATTCAGGATCAAAGTCTGCAGCCAAAGCTTGCTCTCAGGGCCTTCAAGAAGCTATGAAAAGAGTTTGTAGAGCTTGTCGTAGGTTATTTATTTATTTAAAAATGTATATGCTGCCTTTCCACCCAAAACAGGATCCCCAATAGATAATCAAAACATTAAAATAACATTTAAAATGCATATATAAATACAATAAAACATATAGATATAAAAACAAATACGCACACAAAGACGGGGGAGGGCCAATAAGAGTTTGCTGGGGGTACCCCAAATGAAACAAAAAAGTCTTCACCCACTGGCAGAAGACAATGACAGAGGCAGACAAGCAAATCTCCCTGGGGAGGAAGTTCTAAAGTTTTGTCACCGTAACCAAGAAGGCCCTTTCTTGGGTTGCCATCCATAGAGCCTCAAATAATGGAGGCACCCAAAGCAAGGCCTCTGAGGATGACTGGACAGAGGTTCATATGGAAGAAAACAGTCCTTAAGATATGCTGGTCCTAAGCCTTGTAGTAGTAGTAGTAGTAGTAGTAGTAGTAGTAGTAGTAGTAGTAGTAGTAGTAGTAGTAGTAGTAGTAATATTCGATTTATATACCACCTTTCAGGACAACTTAATGCCCACTCAGAGTGGTTTACAAAGTGTGTTATTATTATCCTCACAACAATCACCCTGTGAGGTGGGTGGGGCTGAGAGAGCTCCTAGAAGCTGTGACTGAACCAAGGTCACCCAGCTGGCTTCAAGCTGAGGAGTGGGGAATCAAACCCGGTTCTCCAAATTAGAGTCCTGCACTCTTAACCACTACACCAAATTGGCTTTCTTATAGGACTTTAAAGGTCAATGCCAGCATTTTGAATTGAAACAAATTGTGAGCCACTATAGATGGAACAAGACTGGAGTGATATGGTACCTATGGTCCACTCTAGTCAATAGTCCGGCCACAGTGTTCTGTACCAACTGCAGCCTCCAGACTAGGGTTGCCAGCTTTAAATAGGGAAATTCCTGGAGATTTGGGGGTTGGAACCTGGAGAAAACAGGTTTGGGGAGGGGAAGAACCTCTGCAAGGTAGGTTTCCATAAAGTCTATCCTCCAAAGCAGCCATTTTCTCCAGGAGAAGTGCTTTCTGTGGCCTGGAGATGTTGTAATTCCGGGAGATCTCCAATCACCAACTGGAGGCTGCCAACCCTATTCCAGACAGTCTTCATGGACAGCCCCACATAGAGCACATTTAGATTCTTCCAGCTTGAGGAATGCTACAAACTGACTGCTCGTGGCCAGAGAATGAGCAGCCTGGAGACAGCAAGAAACCAGTATGAAGAAAAATCCTCTCCATTCCTGAGACCAGGAGTGCCCCTAGTATATGGAGGGTATTTGATCCTGCTTCAGTTCCTCAACCCAGATGTGCTTAACTTCAGCAATGTTGCTGCATCATATTCCTTCATGCCAAACCTTTGTTATTATAACAAATATGACCCTATGTGTCATTTCCTAGTTCACCTAATGCAGTTTCCCTTTTTAGAGTCACTAGTGATAAATTAGTTCCATCTCAAATAAGTACTGGTTAGCAATAGAGATGGGCACAAACCAAATATGAACCAAAATTAAGCACGAACCTGGCCAGTTTGTGGTTCGCGAACTGCGGTTCGTCAGATCCCATTTCTGACGCACCACCATGAACTTTAGGCTGGTTTGTTTGGTTCATTTTTTGGTTCATTTTTTTTTATAATTTTTTAATTTTAATTACTAACATCAAAACTACAAACAAAAAAAGGAAAAAAGAAACAAGGGGGAAGGGAAAAAACAACATAAGAACACAGACTACAACTACAAGTATTGAATTCCCTTCATAATACAATTATTTAAAGTTAAACTTTCTAATATGCTATTAGATTGGTAGATCTTATAAGATATGAACTACAGTCAGGATCAGGTCTTCTCCCCCCCGCATCTCGGTCTCAGTTCTCTTTGAACAGCTACAATAGCTGCGCTCACTCCCTCCTCCCCACTCCCCCCTTCAGATTCTGGATCTTCTTCTTGCTCAAACTCTTGATGATTAAGCACAAAATCCCTCAGCTGTACTTCCGATATTATCTTGTAGGTTTGGTCTTTATATCTAAACCAGATGCCTTCCGGAAATAACCATTTGTATTTTATATCATGCTTTCTCAGAAGAGCTGCAAACCTTTTGTATTTGAATCTTCTTTTCCGAGCTAGAAATGCTCTTCCCGCAGCGCTCTGGACCCTGACCCCCTACCTGGGAGTCCTGGGGGTTAACCCTTGCAGGTCAACCACCCAATCAGGCTGCTCGACCGCTTCCTCCCGGACCTGCAGAGAGGAGCGTCTGACATGGCTGGGAAAATGAAACCGAATCTGGTTTATTTTTTGGTTCGTGACTACAGACCGCCTGGTGCCAATCAATCGGTTTCCTAGGCAACAGGGGATGGACTTCCTGCAGACCTTCTGCTGGCCTGGAAGTGGCCTTCTGCTGGCCCAGAAGTGATGATTTTCTGACCCAGATGTGACGTTTTCACGAACCAAACGAACCGGTTTGCGAACCAGGGTCAAGTTCGTGAAAGTTCGTGGCTTGTGGTTCATGAAATTTGACGAACCACGAACCACATGTTTTGGTTTTTTTCCGGTTCATGCCCATCTCTAGTTAGCAATGTCCTTTAGCACTCATAATGGACCTTTATCCAAATGTTCTATTCTTTTAAATCTTGTTTTGATAATGTGATTCTGTGCATGTGGTTTATTTTAAGTTATGTCAGGATCAGATTCACTTTCAAGAAAGTATGGGCACCATCAGATAGTACTGGCAGCTGCCACCCATTCTTATTGACACCATATTTTTAGGAAACAGCAAAAGCTGCACATAGTTATTTTTTTCCATAATAAGGCTTCCCCTAACCTAGCTCATTACATGTTGAGTCTTTTATTATTTCACACACTTGTTGTGTTTTTTGTCATATTTTGTCTTGAGAAATGTGACCTATAGTATGCTGATGCTGTTCAGACTGCATCTTTGACCACTGGGGAAAAAAAACTGTGATGGATTAGAAATGAGAACATTTGAATGTTGACCTATTTATCTATGGAGGTCAAGAAACAGTGTTTTGGGCTTCCATTTAACTCATATATCAGAGGTGTGGCCATAAACATGTTAGATGCTCTAAAATTATTGGCTTGCCCTTTCCATTCATGGATAACCGTTGGGTTCACCAGAGCGATTTTTAAGTGTCCTTGGGAAGTCTTATCATAAACAAGAGTAACTCTTTTTAATCCAACTTCCTACACAAAGTCAAAGTATTTGGAAATACTGTAATAAATAAGTTCCTAAATCAGGTGCCATAATCCAGTGGGTACCATACTTGAATATGCTCTTGAGACTTGATAGTTTCCTTTTTGCATCTCCCATGTTAATCCATCCTGCCCTCACTGCTTTATAATATAAAAAGAGTAGGGGGGCACGGAAATAGGGTACATACTGCTTGCTTATTCTTCAGAATCAATCCCAGGATGATTAAGTAAGCATAAATCCTAATATTTCCATTCACATAGGGGTATATCAAGCATGTTGTGCAGTTATACAAATAGTATCAAGTTTGCTGATGGAAATTTTTTTTCACTATGTCTTGAAATGCGTATGCCAAGCTCAGTTTCTTTTGAAATCAATCCAGCCCTCTCAGAGTTTCTTTAATGATTGGCCCAAAGGAAGAAATATCGTTTGTTTGTCTATCAATCTTTAGAGTGACTGATACTTCTGTGAAGTTCTATCAACTTTCAACTTTGGATAAAGCATTTGAGTTATTGCAGAACCACAAGTACCTGTAAGGAACTTGACAAATCAACACACTGTTAATAAAATCCTTAGGGTGTCTTATGTGGAACTAAAGTAAATGTGAGTGGCTGACCTTTGGCCAATCCATTTTACAAGGCAATATTAAAACTGTCTTTGATCATAAAACACTGGTCCTCCCTTGTTTATTGCATGCTTCCTGCATTCATCCTCCACAGGAGATTGGGTCTTAGATATCTTTTTAAAAAAACAATTCTTTTTCTTCTTTTTGGTAAGCAAATTGAGGATATTTTGACAAATAGCCTCTTAATAATGGTGTTGGCCCAGAATACAGTTGAAAGCAAAGATGGTTGCGTATTATTTAAATGCCTGCTCTATTCACTAGAAATGAAGAAGAAAACTCTTGTTCTGTTATTTTATGGCACTTTGTTGACAGCAATAGCAGTTTGTTCAGGAATCTAGAGTTTTCCTACGAAGGCTTGTGCAAACTGTTATGCTGCATAGTAGAAGCCCTTGGATGATACTATTGGTGTCAGTAATACTGCTGGAATTATGGGCTCAGTCTTCCACAGAAGCGTAACCGTTTAGTTTCCTGACCTCCACCACACTGCAGCATTCTACTACCTAGGGTTGCCAGCCTTCAGGTAGTGGCTGGGGATCTCCTGGAATTACAACTGGTCTCCAGGCCATAGAGATTGGTTCACCTGGAGAAAATGGCTACTTTGGGGGGTGGACTCTATGGAATTATGCCATGCCAAGGTCCTTTCCCTCCCCAAACCCCACTTTCTCCAGGTTTCTCCATGTTTCACCCCCAGATCTCCAGGAATGTCCCCACTTGGAGCTGGCAACCCTACTCCTACCTGTATGATGTTGAAAAGAAAGTCGGCCCAATCCCAACTGGAAGAACCTTTTGAGGTTTATGATTATGATGCAATATAACATATTTTAGTATGTTCCCCCATGAGCATT
The DNA here is from genome assembly GCF_028583425.1 of Eublepharis macularius. Classification (NCBI taxonomy): domain Eukaryota; kingdom Metazoa; phylum Chordata; class Lepidosauria; order Squamata; family Eublepharidae; genus Eublepharis; species Eublepharis macularius. The sequence goes on from NC_072798.1 coordinate 80,693,114, forward strand.
CTGTTTCAAACATGTTAAAATGTTGGAATTATCCCTGTCTTCTTGAATCAGCCTTAACAATAATGTTCTTATTTCTTAGAACATTAGAATCCTTCCTTTTTTCTTGGGGAAATGCTGAGTCACCGTGCCTTGACTGCTTTCTTCATCTTGAGAAGGACTTTATAAACCCAAAGGAAAGATTGTCTTTTGTTTATAATTGGTCCATTGGCAATTTACCTTAGTAACAGCAATATGACTAGATACACTGAATGGACCTAGACATAAATGGTTTGGTTGCAGATCTGAGAAATAACTGTATTTCATTTTGGTTGTGATTCAAAGGCCAAATTAGATATGTTGGGTATTTGGGACTGGATCTCCTGCCTCATTATACTTCTTTAAATGGCAGCTGAGGGGAGGGAGTTTCTTCCCTTCTGTGTCCTTCTGGCTGCCATGAATTTTGCCTGAGATGTATTGGAGATGTTCTCTGTTTGTATTGAGATATTGTTCGTGGTAACTGCCAGAAGAAGGAATACAGAAACGGGAAGGAAACACTAGTACCCCCGTTGCCGTTACACCTCAACTTTGGAACATTTCTTCCTTTAAATATGATGGACATGTTCTTCTGAAGACATTCTACTTTCATTGTTTTTGGTATAATTCGAGGCACTGTCACTTTACATCTGCAAGCACTGGTCACTTTCCAGCTTATATTTATTGATAGTGATTGTACTTGAAGCATTTGCACTTTATTATTATATTTGCACAGGATAGTTATATAAGCTTTTGACCTTTCTTGCTGTACTTTTGCCTTAGAGTTTGGCAGCCATAATATATGTCTTACACTTGCTGATTCCACACACGTTGGATAATGCAGTTCCAATCCTCTTTAGAGACCATTTGGAACTGAATTTTTCATGTGTGAAACAAAAAATCCACTTCTAAACGATTGCTAAAGTGCATTGAAAGTGCATTATCCAACGTGTGCGGAATCAGCACTGTATAAGATTGGTTTCTTGATTATTTCTGTTTATTGCTTCATTTGGATACATTGTACTGTTTAGTTAGTTTATCACGGTGCTTGCGTTGCTTTCTTCTTTGGTTTCTTCTGTGATTCTTTCTTTTTTAGGGCTTTAAAAAAGAAACAGGCAAAGGGGAGAAAGGGGTTTAAAAGTGACCAGCACCACAGCACCAAAGCTGAACCTCGCCCCCACACCCGCAGTGCTGTGTAGAGATCGGAGGCAATCACACAGACCACTAATGTTTCATCAAGGTGCCCCCTGAGCCAAGTTAAAACAAATGGATGTAGAACAGCAGGAACCAGAAAGAGCGTCATGGATCTGAAGCTCCTTCCTTGTCCCATTCTCCTTTTAAAGCCTCCAGTGTTGTCCAGTGAACTTTCCGTGCGACTGAATAACTGCTGCATATTAATCAACCTCATGTTCATGTTTTAAATCAGGATTGTGGTTCACTGATTCATCCTGAGGAATCCTGTGGGTTGCAGCCTCTGTCTACTGAATACCTGTCAACCATTTCCCAGCCACAGTTGAAAAAATGCGAAACAGGGGACACACAAGGTTTGTGCCGGATACATTTCCTACATCTTTGAAAATACATTAATACATTCTATTCCAACTAGAATGGAGATTCTTGAGTCTGCTACAGTTGAGTTTTTTTAAAAAAGATCAGATATCATAATGATCCTAATTCTCAAGAGTTGACAAGATTAGGTCAACACTATTCTGTGTGCGTTTTCATAATGCACATGAAAATGGAATGTATAATTATGGTTTTAATATTGTTGACCCTGATGCAATTTACTATGCTTAGATAATCTCTTCGACCAATGAAATGAATATGCTTATAATTATGTAAATGATCCATGAATAACTAGAGTAGTAAACATGTGAAATCAAAAGTAGTTTTGTACAAAGTCATCCAAGTGGACAGACGACCACCTGTTAAGAGAACCTTTAATGTTATGGAGAAGCCTCTGCCCTTATCTGGTGATAAGCTGAGACAAGCAAAATTATATATAGGAAGGGGAAAGGTCTCTCCAGCTTTTTTGTTTCCACCTTTGGGTACTACAGTGGCAAAACCCTAGTCTCCTAAGGAACTCTCAGGTAAAGGAAAATAGCCTTAATGAAATGCATGTGCCTCACCCACTGACACCTCAATTTTCGCCCTTCCCGCTGGTCCTTATAATATTATCTCAGCTCTGTTCCTACAGAATGCCGTACATTCTTTGGTGCCAGGCAAATGTTGTTTCTGAATCTCAGACATTAAGGTGATATGGCATTCAATCTTCAATTCATTCACAAGTTTAAGTCATCAATTTAGGCTGTAGCCGTCAAATGATACACAAGTGAACTGTTTTTTCAAGGCTTTGATGTTTTCTGTATTCTACGCTGAGGTACATTCTCCATTGTTATTAAATATTCCTTTCCTGTTAGGGGGGAAGGGAATATTCTTATATGTCAGATGCAGTATATGGTTCTTTCTTTCCAAGGAGAACATCTTCGTATTTATGCTCTCCATACCCATGAATATCTCTTTTCTCCTCATGTTAGCAACAAATACAAATGTGACTAATTAATATGCAAAAGAAAACAAAAAAACATGGTGGTGATCTGTTTTCTAGGACAATGGATTGTCCCTTGTCTTAGTTGTTCTGACAACAGAACCTGTGACTGGAGACAAATAACATGGCAGCCCCACAATTGTCAATACAGTGTCATTAACAAACCAGAACTCCAGCAGTGTCTGGAAAGCAAAAAGGTATGTACATTTGGTATAAAAAAAATGCATTAGTAGGAAACTAGTTTATTTCTGTATTCAAAGAATTTATTTTGCATATATATGTGTGCCTATATTTGCTCTATTTGAGTGATACATTGGAATAATATCTTCACTATATATTATTAGATCCCTTGAAATATTTTTTTCTGGCAGAAGGCTATCCAGTCATGGAACACAACTTTCTCACCTCTCCTCTTCCATAGAAGCCTAAAATCCCTCCCCCCCTGTCTACGGCACCTGCCTGTCTCCCAGGAACAATATTTCAGAGAGCATTTCAGGCTGCTGTGGGAGAGAGGAGGCAAGGAAGTTGTACTCTACGAGCAGATATCCTTCTGTCCAGTGTTGCGCTCTGTGAGCTAATATCCTTCCACCCACAAAAAAAACTCCTGTGGAGGATCGAAACCAGTATTTTTATTTTTGCACCAAAATCAGCCTCATTTTACTGTAGCACTGACTCACTATAAGTAGCCCTTTGAATGACAGCATTCGAATAACAGGATGAAATGGGTCCAAGTTGCAACTCAGTATTGGATGTCATGTGTTCCCTATGAAGATTTTCTTCGCTAGAGCTTGAAACAAACTTTGCATGCCTTCTGTTTCTTTTGCTGTATACCTAATGCATGGCAATGCTTCTGCCACTAATCTCACCACCTCTTCTCTCACATTCTTGTGCAGTTCTCAGAGGGACCTCACTTGACTGAGTTTTCTGGTAGTGAAGAGTCAGGAAGGATGGTTGCTTGGAAACACAATTTCTTCTTAATAGGCATGGTGTGACTGTCTAACAAGTGAAAGAGGTCTGTGGCTCAGTTACAAGTTTTGGTGATACGGGTTTCCAGAAGTAAGTAAGAAAACAGAAAATTTTTGTTGTGCATTATCCACACAACTAATATACATATATATACAGGGCTTTTTTCTGGGAAAAGAGGTGGTGGAACTCAGTGGGTTGCCCTTGGAGAAAATGGTCACATAGCTGGTGGCCCCGCCCCCTGATCTCCAGACAGAGGGGAGTTGAGATTGCCCTCCACGCCGCTCAGTGGCGCGGAAGGCAATCTCAACTCCCCTCTGTCTGGAGATCAGGGGGCAGGGCCACCAGCCATGTGACCATTTTCAAGAGGTTCCGGAACTCCGTTCCCCCGTGTTCCCCCAGAAAAAAAGCCCTGTGTGTGTGTGTATAAACACACATGCTGATATAAATATTTGATATAAAGATATATACCTCTCTGTCCTTCTCTTTAACTCTCCCTAAATATTTATTTACTTGCTACGTTTATATATCACCTTTCGGCAAAACCGCTCAAGGCAATTCAATTTAAAACCAAGGCTCACCATATAAGAGACATGATACAAAAGCTAAAGGAAGGGTAAAGGAGAACTCAGCAAATTTGGGTTCCTGGTAATGTTACCAACTATCAGGTGGAATCCAGACTTCTGGAATTTCAGTTTATCTCCAGACGAGAGAAATCGGTTCCCTTGGAGAAAATGGCGCTGCGAGTAGACTCTTTGAGCTAGGTAAGACTCTTGATGGAGTTTTCTCCTTGAGCCACGCAGTGATTACTATTTCTCTGCTGCCTTCCATATAAAAAAATGTGTCTTCTCTTTGAGGCTCAGCTGTTACCAAGTTACTTCTCACTGCATGCAACACAGAAGATTGTACTATGTATTTAAAATATAGAAAACAAAAGATAGAAGATCTGATGTAGCAAACTTATCAAAAATTCTAAACTGTACCAAAAATACCTTCAAATAAGATTGGGTCTGACAGGAAGAGGCAAAACCTGCTTAAGCTGTTTATACCACACACATCAGAAAACGGCTTCCCATTGAATGGAACTTGAAGTTCACTAGGAAGGAACCCAGAAATGTATTCAGCATTGCAAGGATAGCTCACTATTTTGTTTCCCATTAATAGTTGTATCTGCCTTTATCCAAACCGCTTTTTCACTTTCATGCATGCTTGAAGTTAAATTATTTCTGTTGGGACTAACTTGGGACCACCTGAGGTGGAAGAATAGACCCAGATTGGCTGAGACATGAAAAGGAGCAAATCAATTCCCCACAGCATTTTATAAGTTTGTTTATTTGGGTTTATGGTGTGTGAGCAAAGTCAATCAGTTATCTACAGGGACTGAAGGCGATTTCTGGCTGGGATTTTTTTTTACTAAGTTCATTTCATTTAGCAATTTGTCTTTGAACTCCTTATTAAGGGAAACTGTATGGAGGTTGTATTACACTTCTTAGATGGCAGCCACTTGAGAAATGACACGAGTTTAACTGTATTGAAGAAATGTGAAATCCAAATAAAAAGTGGTTTGATTTGTTGTACACCTGCGTGACAAAACCTCGTATAACTTTATGGTTAATTAACTTTTACCGTAATGGTTCTGTGACTTTGCTGAAGCATAACACTTTAATTATTAGAGAAGGCAATTTTAAGAAAATTGTAATGGGAAACTGGTCTTGAATAGTTTCATATAACTGGGCATATATCATTACACAGGTACAATAGAAGTGAAAGGTGACAAAGCATCCATTTTATTTTTCATTCTAAAAAGGAATTTACATTTTAATATAGTAATCAAATGCCTTTCAGCAAGGTATGATTAGGAACAGGAAAACAATTAAAAAATAAAATTTGCTAAAGTGTTTAAATTTCACCTGTTAAAACAAGAGCTTACGCTTTTCCCCCTAAGTGAGTGTTTTGGAATTACGTGTGTTTCAATTTTTTCATGATAGCTAATTTATTGCAATGCACTCTGGCTAAACGAGTGAATTCCATTACAATTGTGCAACTGAGTCACATTTTCCAGACAGGAAGTGATGTTTCATGGTTAGGAATTCCAGCCCCCACGCTCTCCCTCCCACCACCACTCACCTAGCTGGTGGGGAGAACAAGCCTCCTGGGCATGCTCACAGTGCGGCACAACGATGTCACTCTCGGGAATCACGCCATCATGCAGGCCTCGGGTGTGCTCCTGCACTTCACATTGGGCCCATTTCGGCCAAACTCTTCTTATTAAGGCACTCAGAAATCCAGCGAAATAGAAGAGTGGTAAATGTTGGATTTAACCACTTGGCTAGAAATACAGATAATTGATTTTCCATGTACTAAGCATTTAACAGGTTACAGCAGCTTCTGTGTACCTGAATCCACCCCTGCTACTATTGTACATAAACAGGATGACGGCAGAATCCTACATGTCACGGCATCACGCTTATTGAACTTAGCCCCCCCCCTTTTTTTCTTTCACTTGATTGGTGTATTTTGTTATTTCAAACCAAGTAGGTGTTAAGAACAAAGCACTGTCACAGATCTCAGATCATATGCATCAAGGAACTTTTAGCCTTGTTCAAATTAGAACTGGAATGCAAATATCTGGAAAGTAAGTGTGCATATTTATGCTGCATGTGGTGGTGCATAAAACAAGTTAATATCATTTATTTAAACCATATCAGCACAATCCAGTTAAACAAGAGCACTTAGATTTAAGCTGTTTGTATATCTAGGGCTGAACTACACATTACGTTTTGACACATCACCACTACAGGGACTTACAGTCATGCTGAGAGATCTCCATGGGAACTTTGTTCTCACGTGTGCAGGGCCCTGATTCTGACTTAGACAATGTTGTACAGGAGAGAGCTTCAGCTTGTTGGAAGAGGAGGATTCAACGCTGTCCCTTTCCTAGGGATCCCAGACCCTGGTGGGGGCAGGGGATTCCCCGCCCCTACTCCCCACACCCCACCACCACTTACCTGAGCAGTGGGGGCGCACCTTCCTTGCACGCTCCCCTGCGGCACGCCACACTCCAATGCACTGCAGCTGCTGGGATCGGGCCCGATTTGGCCCAGATCTGGGACGCTGTGGAGCACACAAGCGCTCCTGCACTCTGCAGTGCTCAAAACAAGCCCGATCCAAGGTAAACTCGGCCCATTTTCAGCAGCTGCAGAGCGCAGGTATGCTCCTGCGCACCACAGCGTCCCAAAACGGGCCTGTTTCAGCACATGGATTGGGCCCATTTTGAGTAGCTGCAGAATGCAGGAATGCTCCTGCACTCCACAGTGCCTCAAAAACGAGCCTGATCCGTGGCAGAACGGCCCGTTTCCGGCACTGCGGAGTGCAGGAGCACTCCTCAGTGCCCGAAAATGGGCCTGCCCAGGGGTTGCACGATGATGTCACTCATGAAGTGATATCATCACGCCTGTGGGAGCACGCGTGCTCTGCATGTACTCACTCCCCTCTCCCCAAAGGTAAGTGCCAGGCCCCTGTCCCCCGCTGGGAGGTTGAGGGGGCCTGGCAACCCTACCCTTTCCTCAGGTTTCAGAGGAGGACGAACCAAAGAGTTAGAAAGATAGAGAGTTCAGGGAACTCTGTTTACTCTTTACTGCCCTGTCTGTCCTTTGGTATGTAGATTGCTATTCTCAGGATTTCCTCCTCCTGACTTCCTCCCTCTCACTTCTCTTCCTGGCATTGTTCCAGGCAACACCTCTCTCCTTCTCTTCCCTCCATCTTGGCAGTATGGATGCAGGCCTTGTCCTGGCATCCATGTCCATCCTTATACTAGATAGGTAGTTAGGATCTGTCTCTCCTCCTTTCCTATCAGAATATGGAGTTCCTACAATAAAGTGCTCTCAATTCTTTTCTAAATATAAAGCAAGTGTATGCTTTTATAATTATTTTCATTCCTGCATACACACCAGCCAGCAGAACCAGCCCACAACCACCTATAATGATGCTTCCTATGCCAAACAATAGACTCTCCTAATGGCCTAAACATGAAATCCTTTAATTAGGTTTCTGGGGCCTACATAACGATTTATTTATCACAGCTGAGTCATTTTCCTAACCTAAAACAGTCCTAAGGAACACTATTGGCCCCTTGGCAATTACACATATGGCATATCAGTCCCTGTGCAGCCACTGTGGCAAATATCAGCCTCTGGGGCTATTTTGGGTCACAAAAATACAGTGTGATATATTGGGGTCCCAATCCAAATCAGAGGCCACATTTGAGAACTGAGTTCCCCTGAGGAACTTGTCTGACCACAAATCCCCATGAAGCTTACATGTCAAATTTAACATATAATGTGGCTTAATGAAATTATGCATAGATATGATATCACCTCAGAGCGTGGGAAAAGGCAGGGCTTTTAATTGCAATTAAAGGTTGCCTGGTTTTTTCTTTCCAGGTTCTTTTCATTGGTGATTCAACTAACAGAGGGATGATGTATTACCTGATAGAAAGAGTGAATGAGACCCTTCAAGAGTGGCAAAAGACTCACGATATGAAGATTTATCATAATATAAACAATGGGAACACGTTTATTAGTTACTCATATTATCCGCAGTTTTGGATCAGTAGAAACCAAAGACCAACATTTGAAGAAGCGCTAGACCAGCTGCTACTCAGGTATAGTAGGACTCCTGTAGCTGGGATATTTTTGCATTTCCAGTGTTTCATTTATTTACTGCATTTTTATTCCTACTTCTTTCAAGAGGCTTGAGGGGGCACACATGGTTCTCCCCTCTTCCATTTTATCCATACAGCTTCCCTGTGAGATATGATCAGCTGTGAGACTGGTCCAAATTCACCCAGTAAATAACAACAACAACATTTGATTTATATACCACTCTTCAGGACAAGTTAACACCCACTCAGAGCAGATTATAAAGTATATTATTATTATCCCCACAACAATCACTCTGTGAGGTGGGTGGGGCTGAAAGAGCTGACCTAAGGTCACCCAGCTGGCTTCAAGTGGAGGAATGGGGAATCAAACCTGGTTCTCTGGGTTAGAGTTCTACAGCTCTTAACTGCTACATCAAACCTGGCTCTCAAATGTCATGGCAAACAGGGATTTGAACCCAGATCTGTCCTAGTTTAGGGTTCCCCAATGTGGTGCCTGCCAATACTTCCCTTGGTGCCTGCTGAGCTTTTCAGAAAGTGAGTGGGGCCAATATAAGGCAGAGCTTATTATTGGCTATCTTCATTCAAATGAAAAGGTTTTCCACTGGAGGATCAGGAGGACTGGTAAACACCGGGGCATTCCTTAGAGTATGGTTCTATTTCCCTTCAGGCTTTCCTTCTTAGAATGTGTGAGGAGGGAGGAATTCCATTCAGTTCTGCCTCCAGTGGCAAAAATTTTGGGTTGGTACTCACCACCCCTTCTCAAAATTCCAAATGTGCCTTCAGGCTCAAAAAGGTTGAGGACTCCTATTTGTCCATCCACTACTGCTCTGATTGCCACTGTTTTTGTTTTTTAAATGGACATATGATGACTCAAAAATGGGAAGGAATTTGTAGAGGATTCAGAGTTTTTTTGGGGATTTTATACAATCATTTATGCTGGCCCTGATTCAGAAATCCTGAATCTTTACAGATCGGGTCTGATTCGGGTATTTTTCCCGAATCAGAAACCCGAAGTGCACACCCCTAACAAGGAGCCAAACAGAACAAGGTGCAATGGTCCCTCCCAAGTAATTCTCTAACAGTGAAATCCTAAGCAGAGTTACTCCAGTCTAAGCCCACTGAAATCAATGGGTTTAGGCAGGAGTAACTTTGCTCAGGATTTCAATGTAAGTCTCTCCCCCACCCCTGCAAAAGCCTGCAATGTAGATATCCTTCTCTGTTGCCGGAATGGTCCTCTGTTTAACTTTTATTGGCACAGCATATGCTGTCATGTTAATTTCATAGATTTTTGAAAATGAAATGATTAAAATAATTTATACATCCCTAAAGTTAAAAATATACACAGCTGTATTATGTAACTGAAAATAATATCAGTCCTTAGTGGCCAGAAATGTCCGATATGGTTGACTTGAAGTATTAGGTAATTCTGTTAAAAATGTTGACATCAGTTCAGAAGCAAAATTGGTTTGGGCTTTCTCTTATTTCAGATCACAGCCACTTGAGAATACCGGGAAGACTATATTAGTTGTTGGTGGTGTCCAGTGGCTCAATTTCAATCACTTGGCTATCATTCAAAAGGTGCTCAAGCGGTAAGTTTTAACCCAACAGGAATTTTTTTTGTATGTATCACATGAAATAACCAGTGACAGCCCTAGGAGCAATTTCTAATATTACACTCAGGATGTTCACTATTCACACCTACACCTGTAGACCTATGAACAAGGCATCACAGTTTATGTATAGTCTATTCCAGTTTTTACTGTATATTAAGTACCAACATTATTTTGATTACAATTATGAAGAGTAAACCTATGGGGGGAAATCACAGAGGAAAGAAGTGAGACAAACGAAAGGAATATTTCCCATCTTTAATGCTTGCTTCCCACCTCCCATCTCTATTTCTTGACCTTTTTGCTGGGTCATAACCCACACAGGACTGAGATCTCATGGGCTCAAGCATAATACTAAACTATAAAATTCATACACCTCAAGGGGAAGGCCAATCCGTGTGATGCTTTTCCTTCTTTCAGTCCACCAGCTTCACACTTAGGGATCCCAGATGGCTGCTGGTGCTGGGCAATCTCCCACCTGCTTGCCCGCCAGTCTCTGGTGACTGGCAAGAGGTTTTGGACCATCCAGAGATCACCCGCCACCAGCAGGCACTCCAGGAACATGTGCAGTGTGCGCACTCCAAGCAGATGCAGCGATGTCACTTCCAGAAGTGACATTGCTGTACCAGCCGTTGGAGTGCTCTCACACTTCGTTTGTGGCTGATTTTGCCCCAAAGCCCAATTTTCAAAGAATCAGTCCCATGAAGTAGCGCTCCTGTGGTCAGTGTGACAACAATATTTCCAGAAGTGACATCATCACATTGGCACCAGGAGCACATGCACATGAAGAACACACTCCCGGTAAGTACCAAGTCCCAGGGAACTGGGAACCCTAATACTTGCTTAACGATCATATACAAACAAGTGCAAATACGATTTAGGGCAAGTCCTGAAGGTACTTAAGGGTGGGCACTTCTATATCAGCTGTAATGGGTCCAACAACTATAGTGGTGGGGAGTTAATAGAACTTTAATGATGCAAGTAAATAGGGAAGCTTTATCTAACTGGGCAGAGGGATAATAAGTGAGTTCTAATGGTGAGTCTTTAACTAGGCCTTTTGTCTATGCCCATCAAATAGTAGGAAGGCCTTCCAGTGCCCAGGCCCTTATTCCCAGGGCTCTGCTAATACGATCAATATCAAATAAAACATCTACCTTGAACATCAGTTGGAGAGCAGAATTCCAACTTCTATTCTTCAACTTCTACAACCCCACTGCTGCCAGCTCTCAATAGGGTTGGCAACTCCCCCCCTTACCTCTCAAGTGGGGGGACAAGCTGTCATATTGTGGGCTTGGGGGGCCTAATTTGGCTTCCTTGCATGTGTGCTCTGAAGGCCCCTAATGACATAACTGCTGGTTGAAAATTGGAAGCGACAGGGTCTCAGCGGGAGCGAAATCAGCCCCAAATATAGCATTTTCACCCTGCTGAGACTGCATAGCTTCTGGTTTTCAATCGGAAGTGTGTCATTGGGGCATCCAGAGTGAGAGTGCACACAATTTCCCTGTGTGCTCTCCTGGCCTCCCCACTCCCTTCCCCCCTGCTGGCCAGGTTAGGGGGGCAAGGGGCAAAAGGTGGGGGTGGGGGATCCCCTGCCGCCACTGGGTGGTTAACATGGAAACCCAAAGTTCAGGGGAAATATGAATGATAAACAATTTTTAAAATATTTTATAATAGTATTTGTAAATGTAAAGTGCAAAGTGTTCAAGTGCAAAATAACATTATACAATAAATAGTAAGTTCTAAAAATGAATTCTAACAATAAATGAATAAATAGATAATATCCCAATACAAAAATATGTCTATATCTAAGAATCTTTTGTAGTACAAGCAACGGCTAGTAAGTACAGATATTATGTCATCCCGGGACAATGGCTCCAAGCAGCCTTATACTTACCAGTGATATTTTTCTGTGAGCACCTTGTGTCCACACACCTAGAAGAGAAGAAAATTTATTCTACGGGTGTTAATGGACTTTTATATCTGAACTTACTAGCCATTGCTTGTACTACAAAAGATTCTTAGATATAGACATATTTTTGTATTGGGATATTATCTATTTATTCATTTATTGTTAGAATTCCTTTTTTCGAACTTACTATTTATTGTATAATGTTATTTTGCACTTGAACACTTTGCACTTTACATTTACAGATACTATTATAAAATATAAAAAAATTGTTTATCATTCATATTTTCTCCGAACTTTGGGTTTCCACTTTTGCTAGTGTTTTGTTCAGGGTGGCTTATTTTCTGTAACGGTCCCACTGGGTGGTTGGCATCCCTACCTCTCAAAGACCTGTTCCTGATTGCAGTTTTCTTTCTCTCACATCTCCATTTTCATTTTTCCCTCCCTTTCTCTCTCTCCTCCCTCCTCCACTCAGGAAAAAGTAACTGTTTCTTTGATCAGTCAGAGTGAAGGCTGTTGGGTGATGTAGTACCTTAGAATTTCAATTGTGCTTATGATGACATTGGCAGTGTTGGATTAAAACATACTGAGCCCCCCTAATATTTAGTAAAAAAAAAAAAAGTATTTAAAGGCCCCTCATAATCCAAGGCTAACTGTAACTTGCTTAGCTTGTGTATAAATCCAGCTCTGGACAGAGCACTGGTGCTCTGAGCCATACTACAAGTGACTGGCCATGGGTCCCTCTTGAGATCACCAATGCCATTTTAAAAACAGTTGTAGTTCTTTAAAAATTGTTGTGGGGCCTCAATCCAGATCACACGCAGCATGGTGGCCCCGGGAGCTCTTGTTCCCCCCACCACATATGCCTTTTTAGGTGTTGAAACAGCAATGGAGAGGCTGTTTGGACTCCTGAAAGACATGTGGGAACTCCTGGTGCTGCTGCACTGTGTGTAATCCAGATTGGGGCACCACAGCAATTTTTTAAGAACTATAACTGCTTTAAAAATGGTGTCAGCAGCCACGGGATGGACCTCTGGCCACTATCACTTGTAGTTTGGATCTAAGTCTCCCCACCAGCCACCCAGCTTGTTTTTCAGTTCTGTGAACCCCAGAATAGCCCTTCTCTAAATGGGCTCCAATTATCTCCCTTTTCTGATATAACTTGACCCAAATAAGTAGGTGTCTGGGCAACCATAGCTGAGGCATAAATTCTTTGGTGCCTTAAATTCTCACTAAGTATTCACACTGGCAGCATTCTGGGTGATTTTATTTCTTTCTGCATTACTGCAACTGTTTATAAAACATTTACAGCTTGTCATTTTTATATCTATAAACAAAATATACTTATTTTAAAATATACTTATTCACAGAGCGAACCTCTCAAATATCCTGGTAGTGATAAAATCTCTGGGAATGGGCTTTCATCTGCCAGTGGATGGAGTGCATTTTTTGTCACCGGTAAGACAACTTTGGACTGTGAAAATGTTTTTAGGCCTTTACAAATTTGTATTTGGTATCCTTACTCTAAGAATTATGCTGGTGTATGGAATATACTTCCACTATGTCAGCACAACATTATACATTGTCAGGCCCCATTCTAAACATGACAAAAATTGGGGATGAAGCTATTCATCTCTTGTGTGTAACAGGCTATAATTCATAGTACTTGGTCAGAAATGAGGGCTGGACTGAGCTTCTAAATTTCAGTCCTAAACTATTGCTTGAGAGTGAGACAGTTGAGAAATGACACTTATTCCAATCACAGTAGAAAAGAGCAAGAGTCCAGCAGCACCTAGAAGACTAACAAAATTTGTAGTAGGGTCTGAGCTTTCGTGAGTCACAGGTCGGATACGTATTCCAGTTTTAACTGAACCTTCATTTGCCGTCAGACTGAGGGCCAAGCTACAAGTGACGAATGACACTTGAACGGCAAGTGGATCGAGTGGAGTGCAAGTGGAGGGCAAGTGAACAGGGAGAAATACACTTGCCGTTCAAGTGTATTTCTGAAGCTTTGAAACTTTGCCTGTGTCATAGAAGGAAGCAGGACTAATTCCGTTGTTTGGCTTTGGCTGCTCTGGAGTTAGACACACTCTGTGGCCTTCCCCAGCTCCAACCCCGTACTCCCCTCAAGCAACATGGGTTGTCCATATGCCCCATCGAGGAAGCATCTCTCATCCTCATACGTTTGATGCCAGGTCACAAGAAACAGTTTTCCTTCTCCTGGATAACTTTCCTTTTTGTGCAAGTTATAATTACCCGCCAATATTCTTCCTTGCTATCTCAATCTGCCCAAATTGGTGTTGCGTGCAGAGGAATAGTCCTCAACAGTGAAGTCGAGTCTGACCTCTGACATGTATTTTTTCCTGGTACTTAATGACTAGAAAAAGTGATGGTGGAGCTTAAATGTCTCTGGAAATACGATCCTCTCACCTGCAGCTCTTCCCCTGATTTCTCAGTGTTTGGAGACTCTCCAGAATTAATAAGTAATGAGAGAAAGGCACGGAGTCCCCTCGCTGGGGCTCTTTCCTTCATTCTTCTTCCACGTGTTTAAGCTTTGGATTGAAAAGAGATACCAGGATTGATTCCTGGTGAGCCTGGCAAAATTTAAACCCTATTTTTTTTCCTTTTAATCACCAAATTAGAAGTATAACTTATATTTATACAGTAGAATATAGCAGCAACATATTCATGTAGCACCTTCAGAGTAACAACAAAAACCCATGACTTTGACCCAAGGAGCTTATAATATAAAATTCAACACAGAGATGAGAGGCAATGTGAAGTTGTGGTAAGAGTGTCAGATTAGGAGCTGAGAGCCAAGCTACAAGTGATGCCTGACACTAGTTGGACACTTGTCAGCTTCCCTCAAGTTTTGATGGGAATGTAGGCATCCTGGTCTTGCAGCTTGGCTCTCCGACTGCTGTCCAATGGACTTTTCAACTGTCACTTGTCCAACATTCCGCCAAGCTGCCTACATTTCCCATCAAAACTTGAGGGAAGCTGACAAGTGTCCAACCTGTGTCAGGCGTCACTTGTAGCTTGGCTCTGAGAGATACTAGTTAAGATCCCCACTGCCATGGAAGTTCCCTCGGTATTCTTGGACCAGAGAAAACAATCTGACTTGTTTGCATTTCATTTTCAGGCAGAAGTACAAAATCTGTGGGATGAAAACCAGGCTATTTTGAACACAGCAAAACAGTATGGCTATGAAGTGGTTGACACTTTCGTTATTACAATGGGACGGTACAAAGAATTTTTGCAAGGAAAGTGTGGCTGTCATTTCCATGAGGTGATTATTTTTTAATGCTTGTCTTGGTGATTAATTCAAAGAGGCCCTAAATGGTCATATGTTACTTAAATCATTTGCAACCTAACTGGTGCAACCAGCCAATACTAAAAGTACTAGACAGCAGCAATTTTGGACATTTTGGAAATGTGTGTATAGTGAAGGGAGAGATACTTGTGCTTCCTGTTCCTATTGGAGCAATGGAGAACATGTCTACATCTGTTTGCTGTGCATCTCAATGTTTGGTCCCCTTGGAGCCAAAACAAACATGACACTAGGAGATCTTTCATTAGATCTTCCCAATGGCTAGTAGCTTCTGTGCAGACTCTCAGTTCAGATCAGAAACACCCTTCCACCTCCACCAGTTTTGCTTTCTGTAACTGATCTATTCCCCACTCTCAAAGTCCTTGTTAGCACTGGGAAGGAAAATATATATATATGGGGTCAGAGAAGATGCCTAATTACAGAAGTGTCAGTTCCAAATGGTAAAACTATGTATGATTAAAAGACTTAAATCCCTTCTACATGCCGTGACCTCACTCCAAAAGCGGAACTCATGCTCCAGCTATTAGCCTCGCAAGAATTCTGAGGTCTTCAGAAGTTATTGTCCTGGTTACGTCTTTGTGCATTTAGCATGCATATGCATGTACATTTTCTGCTCTCAAGGTTCTGCTTGCTGATCATAAGGGGGTGGGATGGTTTTCAAAGAGTGCCCATTTAAAGAAATTTAAGCAATCTCGTTCAAATTACTCCAGAGCAGGAATAGTCACAGGGTGGCCCAGGGGCTAAATCCAGTCTCCAAGGCAGTTTTGTTTAACTCTTGGTTAAATATGTTTTCAAAAAGTTTGCCCATTTTGCAATAAAATGAAAACAATAATGTCTTCATATAAAGTATATAAAGAAGATTGATTAATCTGGAAAATGTATAAGCTCCATCTCCAGTAGCCTGCTCGAAGTAGCTCACAAAGTTAAAAGAATACAACAAATACTCAGTTCAACAACCATAAAAGTATCAATAATAAACCATAAAAACTAGTGATATATCCCGAAGTTTAATGTTACAGCTCTTTATTGGATTGTGCATTTTATAAGATTGCTATGTTATACTGTGATGGAGCACATGTGCTGCATATGGTGTCCAATTTGTTACAGAATCTGATCTCTGTTCAAATGAGAGGTAAGACTAGTCAAATTGAGAAGAACAAAGTGGCTGCCTGAAAAGAAAGCAGAAATCAGCTCAGGAGAGCTGACTGCTGTTTAGAGGACTCGAACCATCTAAAATGCTCAGAGAATGCATGCGCCCTCAAATGTGCAGTTAACATTCCATGGAAACATTGTGTTTCTTAAATGAGCCTCAATGAGGAATATGTGATACCACTTCAAAGCATTTCAACAGATTGCTTTGTCTGGACCTGATGCAAGGCAATGAAGAGAAAAGGCAGCTGCAGCAGCTCGTTCCGTTTCAGGTGTTTGACTGCAGTCCAGAATGATTCCTACTGAGATAAACAGGATGGTGCACTCAGAGATGATCCATTATGAGCCATTTCAAAAAGAAACTTTTTAGAACTAGAGGAGACAAATCAATTTGCAGTCATGTCAAAAATGCTTAGGTGGACCACAAGCGAAAAGGAGATAACATCAGCAGATCTTTGTGCTTTGAAGCACAGCATTATGCAGCGCTGTGAAATTAATGTGACACTCTCAATTTTCCGATTACCGAAAAACCTAGGAACTTGCATAAATTTTTTTTGAAGCAGCTTCAAAAGTAACTGTACTATCCCCTAGGTTAACGGATTTCCTTTCTTCCATGAGGAAAAGAAGTGAGAAATTACTTTTTGGCAGGAATCTCTTTCCCTCAGGCAGGACTGGCCCTTGATATGACAGTGCCATGTTTGCTCTCTGTCTGGTCATCTTAGGGACTCATTACACCATGGTCCCCAATATAACAACAAAAACATTCGATTTATATACTGCCCTTTAGTTTACAAAGTGTGTTATCATTATCCTCACAACAACAATCACCCTGTGAGGTGGGTGGGGCTGAGAGAGCTCCTAGAGGCTGTGACTGACCCAAGGTCACCCAGCTGGCTTCAAGCGGAGGAGTGGGGAATCAAACCCAGCTCTCCAGATTAGAGTCCTGCTGCTCTTAACCACGACACCAAACTGCGGGTGCCATGGCATCCAAAGACCCATTTCTTGGTGCTCACCAAGTATTTTTTTTAACATTGGTGGATCCAGTTGGGTCTTTTGCCCAGCAGAGTTTCCAGTTAGCCATTGGAGATCTGATTGGCTGTGCAGATTTTTATAAAGTTGCTTTGGCAGCAGCTGCCACCCCAGCCCAGAGATCTTCACTGTGTGACAGAAGGCAAGCGGTGTGTATGCAAGAAAATTAAACAACATGTTCATTTTAAAAGGCATCCTGTTAAACAGAACTTCTGCCTAGGGTTGCCAGCCTCCACGTGGTGGCTGGAGATCTCCTGGAATTGCAGTTGCTCTTCAGGTCATAGAGGAAACGGCTGCTTTGGAGGATGGACTCTATGGGATTATACCCTGCTGAGGTCCCTCCCCTCCCCAAATCCTGCCCTCTACAGGCGTCACCCCCCAAATCTCCAGGAATTTCCCAACCTGGAGCTGGCAACCCTACTTCTGCCTGAATTGTTGAAGAGTTACTATTAGAGCTACACATGACCTCGCTCCCTGACATTCTATGGTTGGATCTGCCTTTTGCGGAAGCCATTGTGTTGTTGGCTTCACTTCCTATGGTAGCCATTTTGTGGTTCTGGCCACCATCCTGTGTTAGAATTCCAAATGTCCGCAGGTTTTAAAAGATTGGGGACTCCTGCATTACCCGTTATACCTGGTTTCTGTCAACTCATATCTCTTTTTTGGCCCTATAAGATGGAGAGAACAGAGGATTCACCCCATTGTCACATTTAGAGTTACCAACTTCAGATTTGAAACTTCCTGAAGATTTGGGGGTGGGGCGTGAGGAAGACAAGATTTGGGGGAGACATATCTCAGCAAGGTGTAATGCCATACAGTTAACCCTTCCAAGCAGCCATTTTCTCCAGGGATATGGATCTCTGTAGTCTGGAGATCAGTTGAAATTCCATGAGATTGCTAGCCCCACCTGGAGGTTGGCAACCTACCAGTAAGTCATATAGCTATATATTTACTTCAGACTAGTAGGGGAGGAAGAATTTAGCTCTGTGGGAAAATTTAACTATGCTAAACTCCTTTGCTCCTTTCCTATCATATACTCAACTCCACCCATTTCTTCTCTTAGTTATGATATCCTAGACGTGACATAGGTTGTTTCCATCCAGTGGTTCATCTCTGGTTTGGAGTACAAAACAGAGGATCTTCTTTTTAGAGCATCCACACAACTGTGGGCTCTGATCACATTCCAGCTGTCCTTTCCTGACCTTCATTATGCTCTTTCCCAAACCTCCTTTGCTACAAACTTTTTGGGAAGAGTGCATTCCAGGCACGTTATCACAAAGTACAAGGCGTGTATTTTCCAAAATCCCACCCACATTATCGCCCCACATCATTGCTACTTTCCTGTCATCAGCATCTTGCAGCCCCCATTTCTCCCATTGGACGTTTTTTGTGGGCTTTAAAAAATAGTTCATTATGGAGAAAATAACTGATAGATTGCAACAAAGGGAAAGGCCACACTATATAATGAATTTCTATGCAAAATGGAAACCGTTTCTGGACTTTCTGTTGAATAATGAATTGTTATTAACAAAGCTTCCATACCAAACAATTATTAATCTGGACTTTTAATTCTTCTTGACCAGGCTTTATTTAGATAATTCATAGGAGCTACTCTGAATACCTGCTTTATGGACCTTAGTTTGACTTTTCTTGAGAAAACAGTTATCAGATGTATGGTTGTTAATGGCTATAGCACATCACCTTAGTTGTTAATGTTATTGTTCTTGTTGTTATTCTAGTTCTTATCATGTTATGAAGGTATTATTGTATTAATAAAAGTTTTTAAAAATAGTTCATTGCTATAGGGATATAGCAATTACCATTTTTTAAAAAAGTTCTCGTAACGCTCTCTGGTGGTGCAGCAGTGAAAATATGCAGGTGTTGATAGAGAAAATTCTGTCATATTGGTAAGTTCCATTGTCAATATGAATGCCTTTTCATTCACAACAACCACGGATGCAAAATGGAAAAACCTTGTTGTGTGGAAGCAGTGACAGACTTAGCATCTCCTTCACTGGCCTCTGAGTTCAGTTATATAATCCTATCCTTGTTTAGAACACATAACTCAAAGATAAAGTTGTACTGTGAGAGTTTTAAACAACTGAACAATAAAAAAGGAGCTGTAGTTAGATGGCTTACACACATGCAGTTTGAACAGATGATCAGTTTCAGTTACTCTGAAGCATCAACACGATAATTTCACAAGCCTTCTCTTTCTTTTTCAGGTGGTAAAATCCAAAACATCTGAAGCAAGCTCCGCCATGACAATGCCATTATCAAGGCCTCATGCTCTGGGCAAATATTTCAGCAACCAAAGCAATTTGATGCAACTGCAAACCTATGCATCCAATTCTCAGTCTCCTTATCACATGAGAGGCCCAATCAACCAAGTTTATTCAGAAATCCTTCTCAGCAGAATCTGTGCAAAGGACAGGAAAGCTGTTGGAATATAGCTTCATTTGGCTGGAACGTAGACCTCCAGACTGCCCACTTTCCCTTGTGGTGAGCCGAAGGCCATATCAGATTTATTATACACTTCTCTGAGTGGATAAACATACCAGTGCAACTCAAGACGTGTGGCAGTTTCGGCAAAGCCTTATAAAATCAAGATGTGTCCCCATGCAACTGTGGTTTCAGAATGGGAGACAGAAAATCAAGATGAAGAGGGAGGGAGGAAGAGTTACTTGAAATATTGCCAAAATTAAAACATTTGTAACCTAAGCAAATGTATATATAGTAGGAAGATATATATATATGAATTTTGTAGAGACTAACAAAGTACAGCTATAGTGTACAATATCACAACCTCTGTAAAGAAAAACCTCATTCTGCTTTCAAGAGTTTTATGACATAGCAAAAGAGCTTTCTAAGGGCCAAGCTACAAGTGATGAATTACACATGTAGTGATCGGGTGGAGTGCAAGTGAACAGGGAGGAATACACGTGCGTCTCTTCACTTGCCATTCAACTGTAATTTGTCACTTGTAACTTGGCCCTAAGAGTATGCACTTGAAAGCAGGTTTCAAGATGTCAGCCATAGTACCAGATTTGTACTTGTGACTAGACATGGGCACGAACCACATTACGAACGCAAAAAAACCACGTACCGCCTGATCATCTGTTCGCGATCCGGCAGTTCGTTAGGGTCCATGGCCAATGAACCAGCGTTTGTTGGAAGCCCAGTTCGTTGTGGTCATCCACGGTTTGTGAAGCCAGACAGTCAGGCACCATCAATCAATTCCCTTGGAAACGGAGCCGGTGGGGTGCCTGAACTCTCTGCACTCCTTCTGTCGCCCTGGAAACCCAAATCGAAGCCCAGTTTACCTTGATCGGCAGGTCTTCCTTCCAACCATGGAGCTGCAAATTGGTTACAATTGGTTACATGGGAGAAGACACCCAGGGGATGGGAGGGGGAAGGGGGGTGTTCTGTAGCCATGGACACTCCAATCTCATCCTTGCAAACACTGATAGGCACCAAGATCCCTATTGCAATCTTGACTAAACTTGGGTGCTGGCTGGAGGAGAGCCTGCTAAACACTCCCTGTGAATATGGGCTCTCTAAGTCCAACGGGGGCCGTTCCGAGCCCCACGAACCATGAACAGGTTCGTCAACAGGAAATGTTCGTTATGGTTCATTAGTTCGAGTTCGTCGGTGGCACCAAACCACGAACCGCGGGTCCATTACTTTTTTTTTTGGTTCGTGCCCATGTCTACTTGTGACCTTTGCACGATGGAAGACACAATGGCACAAGCTCTGCTTCACTGCTATTGCTACAATACTGCTTCCTATGCCTCCATTTGTGTATTCACTGGGCATACGTGCTGCTGCTGCTTCCAGTTTATGATCTCCAAGTATGAGGAATAGACACAGAGCTATCTTTAAAAAAAATTACTTGGTGTGTGTTTGTGTACTGCTACAGAAACTTGTAATTTTATTGGACACAACAAAATGAACAAAGGAAAGAAGGGAATGTTGGCACATTTTGGACTGCAGGTGAACTGAGGCTTGCTTTAGGCAAGTTTGTATCGGTGATCTTAGCTACACATTTCTTGGTTCTCACTCTTAGCCTCTACATTCATTTTGTTTCTGCCTGCAGCTTCTTCTATCTGCTTTCTATAACAGAGTGTGCCTTTGGTGTTTCTCTCTGGATAGGTATTTTACAGTGGCTTTACAGCAATGGTCATGCATTGATCTCATAACATACCCAATGTGAAGGGTTCTGTGATACCAAAGTTACTCTGTTCTATTAAAGTCTTAACATCACTATCTTTTTATAATGCTTCTGTATGTCCACATTCTAATCCTGTTTGTGTGTTTAAGGTTTTCTTATTGAACATTGTTTAGTTTCCTATATGCTGGATGCCCTAGTGATAGAAGCAGAAATGAAAGAGGGCTGCCTTTGTAAATATGTTTCTATTGAAAAGCTGGACTGTTCCTAAAATCCAGGACAAATTCTGGTCATGTTCACGCTGGCAATGAAGTTTGTGCATATTCATGATTGTGTTTTAATATTTCTCAGATATTGTGTTTTAATATTTCTCAGATATTTTGAAAACAACCCTTCCGTATTATATTTTTATAGCTATATTTTTATATAAAGTTATCACTGTAACATACAAAGCAAGCTATGTTCAAGTTAATAATTAACACGGACCAGAAATTTTCAAGAGCATTAGTTAAGAGACAGTGCAATCCTAAGAAGAATTACACCAGTCTAAGCCCATTGATTTCAATGGGCTTAGACTGGAGTAACTGTTTTTAGGATTGTGCTATAAAAGCCAAGGCAAACCTATAGAAAAATGAAGTAGATTGTCATAGCTCATGGTACAAAATGTTTTTAGCTAACGTTCTTTCTTTTGTATACTGATATGTATATAGAAAATGGTAGCTCAGATGAAGTGACCGCTTTGTTATGTCTCTCCATTTTCAGTTTTGGAGAGGATGGAGAAAGTTCATATTTTCTTGAGGATTGAGATTGTCAAGGCTGATCCAAAGAGAATGGCAGTGTGTACAATCTAGTGTCAAGTTAGTTGTGACTAGAGATGGGCACGAACTGGAAAAAACCCAAACCATGTGGTTCATGGTTCGTCAAATTTCACGAACCACAAACCACGAACTTTCACGAACCTGCCCTTGGTTCGCAAACCAGTTTGTTTGGTTCATGAAAGTGCCACATCCAGTTCAGAAAATCATCACTTCTGGGTCAGCAGAAGGGCACTTCTGGGCCAGCAGAAGTTCACTTCCAGGTCAGCAGAAGGTCTGCAGAAAGTCCATCCCCTGTTGTTTAGGAAACTGATTGATTAGCGCCAGGCTGTCTGCAGTGATGAACCAAAAAAACGAACCAAACGAACCAGCCTAAAAGTTCGTGGCGGATCATGAGAAATGGGATCTGACAAATCGTGGTTCGCAAACCACAAACCGGCCTGGTTTGTGCTTAATTTTGGTTTGTATTTTGATTCATGCCCATCTCTAGTTGTGACCGAAAAGTTGGTTCCACTCAATTCCTTCTCCACACAATCATCGTGTTTTATTCATATTAGGTTAACTGCACGGACAGGTTATGTGTTGGAAGTCCAATTTAAGACGCTGGTCTTGACCTGAAAGCACTTCACAGCCTGGATTCTTCATATCTGAATGATCCCTTCTCCCTGTATCAGCTCTTGCTCCTGCAAGGATCAGCTGCCTCATATTTGTACATTGTGCCTATAAGAGAATATCACATCTACAGCTGACAGAGTTTGTACTGCTTTGGCTCCTAGGCTTTGGAGTAATTGTGGTATGAATGCTTTTTCTCTCCTAGCTTTTTTTTTTAAAAAAATAAAGGACTCTGATATCTTTACATTTCAACCTTATGGTTTATTTTAGTAGTGGTTGTATTTTTTTTCAAACTTATTGTTGTATTGCACATGCTTGTGTTATTCTAATTTGGAACCTTGGTTATTTTAATCATGTTTCCAGTTTTGTGAGCTGCTCTGATTGTTTGGGAAAGCATCATACAAATGTTTTAAATAAGCAAAATAATAAATTGAGTAAGGCCAGACTCATGCAGTCTGTTTGTAGTGGGTTGTACATACGCTGAGAAGAGCTCCGATAACTTCACTGCATTTGCAGCCATCTCAACATCTGACAGGAAACTTGAATACCTTAGACAAGAAATAAAAAAACTCAAGCTTGAAGGTTGGGAGGTAGACCATTGAGACTGCACATATTAAATCATCAGTGTGTGAAACATAATGAACACTGAACATGGTGCTATTTCATATTGGGTGCAGCTGGTAACAGTGCCATCCTAAGCAGAGTTACACCCTTGTAAGCCATTGACTTAGGTGGACTTAGAAGGGTACAACCAGGGGTCATTTAGTAGAAAAAGAGCTGGAGGAATTCATTAGCATAACTCATTAGCATATGCTATGCCCTTTGCCATCACCAGAAGTGTGTCATTAGCATAACTGATTTGCATATGCCACACCACCTGACATCACCTGGCTGTTTTGGACCCAATCCTGGCCATTCAGGGCCAAAATTTGGCCCAAAATGGTCAGGATTGGGCCACTGCTGAGTGGGAGAGTGTTCCACCACCCGTCAGGGGCCCGATCCGGGCCATTTCGGCCCCAATCCAGGCTGAAACAGGCCCAAAATGGCTGAGAGCCAGGTGGGCGGGGCTACCTGACATGTGACCTCTTTGGGGAACTGCTGGAACTGTGTTCCAGTGCATTCCCCCTTGAAATGAGACCTGGGTATAAATCTGCTTAGGATGGCTCTTTAATCTCTCCAGGGAGCCATCGTATCTCGGTGCCGTTTTGAATCTTATCCTTTTGCTCTACACTGTATAAGTTTGCTTTGCTTAAGGATTTCCACACCTATATTGTTCAACGTTAGCTAGCATTGTCATCTCAAGCCAAAGTTTCCATCAAGATGCTTCATACAGATGTATTACTTTACTAACACCACAAATACGCACACACAGTCTGCTTTTTTGAACTAGACAACACTGCCACAATGTCCCTGACTGGAATATGTTCAAGTCCACTTTATATGGAGTAGTGCCAAGCAAGCCATGCATTCTGCAGTGTTAAACATGGAGTATGCCAGAGCAACGTGAGAGGTAACATTTCCCAGGCAGAAATGACAGGAAAAATTACCCTTGATAGTGTTGCCAATGTACAGGAGAGGACATTTACATTTAATCAGGTAAACTAACAACAACAACAACAACAACAACTTTCGATTTATATACTGCCCTTCAGGACAACTTAATGCTCACTCAGAACGGTTTACAAATTATGTCATTATTATCCCCACAACAAAACACCCTGTGAGGTGGGTGGGGCTGAGAGAGCTCCAGAGAGCTGTGACTAGCCCAAGATCACCCAGCTGGCTTCAAGTGGAGGAGTGGGGAATCAAACCTGGCTCTCCAGATTAGAGTCCCGCGCTCTTAACCACAACACCAAACTGGATCTCGTTTTCAGTGTTACAGTTTGTAAATCCCTGCTGTGAATTTAAATTTAATGCAAGGAACTCTTGTTCCCTTATGACCAATGGGCATGTTTTACAAGTCCCACACTTATGATGTCCTACAGGGAGGTTCCTCTGTGATACCATAGGGGTGGCAATGAGTTTGGATTTAATCAAAAGATCTTTAATTTTTCTGGTCCTTCAAAAAGCTATAGTTGGTGGTTCATGAGAACCAGAAATATCCTTTACCAGATTCCAGTATTTCAATATAGCTTTTTAAATCTCAAATGCTAAAGGGGTGTAGTCCAATACACATTTTATTTTAGATCCTCCTCCAGTTCTGCGTGTAACCATGAGCTCCTCCCTTTTAGATTGCTCTGCCCTGTGTTGGGCACTGGCTACAATATCAGTAGGATAGCCTCTAAATTTAAAGTCCTTTGATTGGGTGGAGTTCCTCTTTAAATGCAAAATTTGACCAAACGGAATATTGTTTTTAATATGGTATGGATGAAAAGACCGATAATGTAAATATGAGACACGGTCCGTCTCCTTCTTGAAAGGCCATACCACTAAACAGTTATCACAACCCTGGTAAATAGTGAGATCTAAGAAATTAACTTCCTCGGTACTATATTGCCAACTAAAATGTATATGTGGGTTTACCCCATCTATCCATCTACAGAACATTTCTGCTTTATCAATATCTGCATAGATTATTAATAAATCATCAATGTAACAACGAAAAACAATAATTTGGTCAAAATGGAGGTTATAAGAAGGATTACAAAAGCAATCTTGTTCTAACTTGGGCATAAATAGATTTGTCACACTTTGTGCCGCTGTGCACCCCATTGCGACGTCCTTTGTTTGTAGAAAACAAATGGTTGTCAAATTTAGGTTTTTTTCAAGAATTAATTCCAAAAGGGAGACCAAGAAATGAGTGGGTGGAGAATGGTCACTACGCAATTTTAGGGTATCTTCCACCACAAGACATGCCTCGTCATATGGGATACTAATATGAGAGCCAGTTTGGTGTAGTGGTTAAGAGCACGGGACTCTAATCTAGAGAGCTGGGTTTGATTCCTCACTCCTCCATGAAGCCAGCTGGGTGACCTTGGGCTAGTCACAGTTCTCTGGAGCTCTCTCAGCCCCACCCACCTCACAGGGTGATTGTTGTGGGGTAATAATAACACTTTGTAAACCGCTCTGAGTGGGCATTAAGTTGTCCTGAAGGGCGGTATATAAATCGAATGTTGTTGTGTTGTTGTTGTTAATATATAATGAGGCTATGTCCATAGTAATCATAGCCACCTCATGGAGAAATGACATCCTCTCCAGTTGGATAATCACGTCTCTAAAGTCCTGTAAGAAAGTTGGCATGTTTCTGACAAAAGGTTGTAAAAATCCATCTATGTATTTGGAGATGGGTTCAAGAATTGACAACAATAGGACGTCCGGGGGCGGGGGACAACCCTGTTTGTGAATTTGGGAAGTAAATAAAAAACAGGTATTCTAGGCTGTGTGTTAATGAGGACTGTATGAACCCACTCATTAATGTCTCCCAAAAGGAGCCCTTCATCCACTGTAGTTTTAATTAAGTTAGCAATATGTCCAGTTGGGTCCTTCAGTATAAGAACATAGCTGCTAGTATCTGATAATTGTCTATTGGCTTCTTTCACATAATCAAATCTATTGAGGGCAACAATAGCGCCCCCTCCCCTTATCGACTTCCTTAAATATTATTTTTGGATCTTTTGCAAGCCATTCTAAAGTTAATCTTTCATCCCATATTATGCCACCTTGATTGCACAGAAGATTCAATTTTATTTATTTCTTTATGTAACGTTTTCAAAAGTTACAATATTTGGGCAATTAACATTAGGGACAAAAGCAGAAAGAGGATGTAAAAATGGAATCTCATTGGGCTGAGAGTCATCACCAAAAAACTGTCATAATTTCAATTGGTGTAACCAGCTTAAACAAATCTATTCCGGTTTGGAAACCCTTATAAGATGGGGTTGGGACAAATCCCAGTCCCTTATTTAATGCTGTCAGTTCAATCTCCAAAAACACGAGGGAAGATAAATTGACCACTAGGTTTGCCTCCCTTTGTGGGACGGACCTCTTCGTAAAAAATTACCATTACTGTTGTTGCTGCGTCCTTTGGATCTAACATTTCTTCTGCGGGACGATCCACAGCAGCCCCTTCCTCTAATGAGGTGTCAGTTTTCTCACCCTCGGATGTTTCTAATCTGGAGATTGACTCAAGTGGATCTGATCATGTAACTTTCTTTTTTTGAGTAGCTATGTTTCCAAACATAGACCCTCCCCAAGGAGTAATCTTTACAATCCCGTATTTCAGACAAAGTCTAGTCTTTTTGCTGATGTGTTAGTTTTCAATTTTCACTTTATTTCTTATGTTTCCCCTTGCCCCCTTAATTAAAATTCTACCCTAAACCAATGATCTTCAGCCTTTTCAGACCCAGAACCCAGCAAGCTCCAAGCTCACAACATGAAGTCATGGGACAGGAAGAGAGGGAGACTTATGTTATAACAGCACCAGTCTCAAGGCCAACACAATTATCAAAAGAGATGGGGACAGTAAACACCAGGTTTCATATAGTGAAGAACATGCCAAGGAATAAAGCCACAGAGCAAGCCAAGCCAAGCTCCCCCTGTAAGAGCCACTCAGCTTGGACATGGCCAGCAATGGTGATAACAGCAACCACAAACCAGTCACTGAGTTTGAGATAAGTACCCCCATGTGGCAATAGGCTTGGCTTGCTCCCTTCACGGTAGCACCCTCCCCCTGCTCCCTGAGAACTTTTCCAGTAAGTTAAAGGCCAGGGCCAGTCCACCCGTGTTCAGAAATTGCTATTCAGGAAAACTCTCCATCACTGAGTGACCTCACCTCACTGTTCTGCTAGTTGTTTCGGTATACATGCAAAGAGAAGCAGGAGGCATGGCACTCTAGCTCTCTATGCAGCAGGTCCTTCCAAAAGGCAGCCTCAAAAATGACAACTCGAGAGGGCTCATGACACAGCAGGAGGCTATGAGAGTCCTAACTAGAGGAGGGCATGAACTGAAATACGAACCAAAATTCATCACAAACCATGGTTCATCACAAATCATGGTTTGCAAATTGGCAGTTCCTCAGAGCTCATCTCTGACAAACCGCCACAAACTTTAGGCCGGTTCGTTTGGTTGGTTTTATAGTTCGTCACTGCAGACAGCTTGGAGTCAATCAATCAGTTTCCTAGGCAACAGGGGGATGGGCTTTCTGCAGCTCTGGAAGTGACCTGCTGCTGCCCCAAAAATGGTTTTCACAAACCAAATGAACCAGTTCATGAACTGGGGCAACTTCATGAAAGTCTGTGGTTCATGGATCGTGAAATGCGACGAACTATGAACCGCATTGTTTGATATTTTCCTGGTTCGTGCCCACCTGAAGTCCACAGCTGTAAACAGCTGTAAGTGGAGTGATGACATTTCAAGAAAATTTGACAGATAGCATATTTGGAACAATAATTTCGATAGATGACAAAATCCAAGACTGCTTTTGGTACTGGAAATAAGGGTTAAAGAAAGCTCCTGAAGTTACTGATGCTTAACATTGACATTAACAACCAGTTAAAACTCTCCCTTTAGAGCTAATTAGACTAAGCAAATGAAGTTAATCAATTAGACTACGCTTGAAGAAATCATCACTGAGTCATCAGTGATTTAGGCCTTTCTTGAGCA
Source organism: Eublepharis macularius (assembly GCF_028583425.1). Lineage (NCBI taxonomy): Eukaryota > Metazoa > Chordata > Lepidosauria > Squamata > Eublepharidae > Eublepharis > Eublepharis macularius. The sequence continues at coordinate 80,721,521 of NC_072798.1, forward strand.
GTTACAGTGAAAAAATTAAGTGATAAATGACAAAACACTGCCAGTGTTAGAAACAGTAGTGATTTCTCCCCAAATATAACATTCTTCTAAGAATTACTAAAGTAAGCATTAGCAAAGCAGAAAATCTCCTGTGTGATGATGATCAAGTGTAAGGGAAATGGTATTTGGATGGCTGCCAGTGTTGTGGGATGCTGCCAACTGTTGGCAGCCAACATCTGAGGATAAATCCTGTACAGAGGTATAATTGGGTCATTTCTTTACGTTTTTTTTAATCTTCCCTTTTTAATCGGGACTCTGGCTCCAATTATAGAGCACAGAGCTTGTGTTCCAAAGACTTTTTGCTTCCTGCGTTTTGAAAGAGGGGCTGTAACAAGGTTAGCTCATAGGTAAAGCACCTGATTGGCTGAGAGGAAGGAAGACAGAGATCCAGAATTCTGGAAACACTTCTAAATAGGGAATAGGAGGGGAGGGTTCTAGGCAGGAAGTAGCTGTGCTTGGAGGCATTCTCGATTACCTCACTGAACTGGGGTTTTGGTGGGAAATCCAAACACCCTTAATTATATTATTGTGTCTGTATCTAATGTAGGTGTTGTACTTTCCCTGGTTGAGCGTTAAGCTGGCAAGCTCTTTTGTGGCAAAGAACAAAACATTAATTTACTTGAAAGATGGTGAGTAATAGTCTGATTTCCAAGTACTAGGAAAGGATCATCTTCTGTCTAGAACTGTTGTTTCCGAGTAAGTATGATTAGATTACACATGGTGCTGCTATTTCGGTTAGTTCGCAATCTTCTACAATAATCATGGCCAGAAACTCACTTGGCCTAATAATACTACTACTAATAATAATACTGAATAATACTTGAAATGAACAAGTGCACATGTAATTAATAACTCCACAGGATCACCAACAAGAAAAGACTCAAAGGCAGTCCTAAAAAAAAATAATCTGGAAGAACTATGCCATAATTTGCTTTCCCCCTCCTCTTAATGCAAACATGAAAAGTGTTGATCCAGCAGACCATGGGCTTCTTGATTTTGAATACTCACTTCAATATCACCCAATGACACCTAGTCTGAGGATTTGTTTTAACTTTGTCTACAGCTCAGTATTTAATGGGGATTTATTTTGCCAGTGAATAAAGTTAAAATCACAGCATGAAATAAAATTTAAATAAACAATATACAGGTTTTGCCTTTGGTTTTACCCTATTTATCAGTTAATGATGTGTTGCATTTCTGTAGCATACTTTCATACATCAACCTTGGTATTCCCTTGCAAGTTACAGTAGGCAGTTGTCCTGCAATTTAGTTTTTAGTTTCCTCTTCAACAAAGATTAATGAAAACTTCCGCCTTGCCAAAGATCACTAATTGGTGACATTATCTGGAAAAAATAGCTTTCTGATAGCCACAAGTTCGTGTATATATTGCATATTTATCCACCTACATGTGAAGAACATACTTAGACAATCTTGTAACCCCCTGACTGCTTGAAAGAATACTGCAGGAATTGGTTAAGCACTTTGAACATTCCCTTCCTTTGTATTATATCATTTGCTTTTTAAAAGTGCATGGCAGGGGAGCAGGGGAGAACTGGTCCGTAAATTAATACTTTACATTTGTATATAACATATCTCCTGTCTCACTTTCCCACACATTCATAAATACCTATTTCTTTTGGTCATATTAAATGATATAAAATAAACCTATCTGTGTGGATTATCTTTTATATGGGTTATATTTTATGCTGATCATAGAACGCACTGAACATTTCTTTCATGAAGAAAATCATCTTGAACACCCTCAGAACTTTAAATTCTTGTAACTTAAAGACATTGTCATTGCCTCCCCCCTTCAGCATGAACAGCTAACTCCACAGAAGTTTATAAATGGAAATCTAAGTAATCGCTTTTCAACAGTAATATTAAATTTCCAAAAAAAACAGCAGATGCCAAACTGCATTTTCCTTGCATGTCAACATTTTACTTTATTTCATGTAAAAATATTCAGAAGAAGGCACAAGAAAATGTTGATGGTGAAGGAAAATATAGTTACAGAAGAGCATTAGTCATATAGCAGTAATTCTGTGACCAGCTGCTTTCTGTTAGTGCCTGTGGTTTATCTCAGTCCTGCAGGCTATAGGTGCAGTTCGTTAATAATGCAACTCAAGATCTAACTACTCACTCCAAGTTAACTCATTGTACCATGAGTTGCGATCAGGGCTTTTTTTTCTGGGAAAAGAGGTGGTGGAACTCAGTGGGTTGCCAGAACAGGGGGCAACTCTTGGTGGGAGGTGGTGCCCCTAGTACCACATGTGCACGTGCAAAGTGCACACATGCTCCCAGGACCAATGACATTACTTTGAGTAAGCTGGAACAAGGGGGGAGTTTTTATAAGTTTAAATCGCCCTTGGCAAAAAATGGTCACATGGCTGGTGGCCCTGCCCCCTGATCTCCAGACAGAGGGAAGTTTAGATTGCCCTCCGTGCCACTCCAGCAGTGTGGAGGGCAATCTAAATTCCTCTCTGTCTGGAGATCAGGGGGCGGGGCCACCAGCCATGTGACCATTTTCAAGAGGTTCTGGAACTCCGTTCCACCGTGTTCCAGCTGTTGCAACGCAAATTGTCATTTCAAACAGTCCCTGCTTTGCACCCTAGACTTTTAATCCCCAAAGTAACATTCTTTCAGATGGAAACAATTTCCACATGGAGATTTTTCTCTGTTTCATCAACTCTAGTTGTGCACCCCCCTCCCCCAAAACATCATCTTCCATTTCTGTTCCAATCTTTTCTTCCTATACATTTTCATAGAGAACTGCCTTCATGTTGTTACTGTCGTGGGCTGGGGCCAGCCCAAGCAGAGTGGTCAAAGTCCAAGCACCAACACGAAGCCAAAGGGGAGTTCAAGATTCAAAAGCCAAGTCCAATCCATAGTCAGAGCATGAGATAAAATGCCAGAGGGGTGTCCAGGATCCAAAATCCAGGTCAAGTCCAGTCCGAGGTCAGTTACCGATAGCATCAGGTCTAGGAGTGGGCACGATACAAGAGCCACGGAGTGATTGCAGGCAGGTGACACTTTGCTTCCACGCCTGGCTGTTCCTCCAGGCAGGCTTTTATAGTCAGGCGTGGTTTGCAGCCAACTGCTGGGGCTCACTCCTGATGCAACTCATCCTTGCTCTCCAGCAGCTCTCCAGATTAGAGTCCCGCGTTCTTAACCACTACACCAAACTGGCTCTCAGTTCGTCTTGGCCCTTCCTTGGACCCTCTTGACCAAAAGGTGAACAACTAGGGACAGTCTGAACTTTGACATAAATGTGATTGACATTCTTACTTACCATGACTAAACTGCTCCCTGAAATGCAAGTCAAGCCCTTCAACATAAGACCTCATTCCCCCCACCCAAGTCCAAATTAATGCATGTCAGATAGCTTTGTATCTGCTAAGTAGCTACTTTTATAGGCTTTCTTGTTACATTATAGGGTACATGGGCAGATACTACACTAGTGAATAAACAAGGAGCTCTTCTCCATGATGCAGGATAAGAATTATGTGATTGCCAAAGGAGCACTTGGTCTTACCTGAAAAGATGATAAAATATTCATGATAAAATGTTCATTTTACTATCATAAGAAAGAACAAATGAGAATAAACCAGAGACTTCTGCAACCTTGGGGTACTCCCCCAGGGTTTCAGAAAAATATTAAAAGTCAGAACCAAACTATACAAGATGCCAAGATACATGTTCTTCACATGTCAGGTCCCACAAGGTTCCCTGGGTAGTGTAGTCTTAAAAAGAACAGCCGCTCGATGTGATTCTCCATCAGGGGAAGAGCAATGGGAGGGATTCTCTCTCTTGCAAAAAGCGTCAGCTTGGGTTTTCCTCTGGGAGCTCAGGGGTGGGGTGGGGAGACATAACAGGAGGCGTGAAATCCAGGGGGTTTCTTCAAGAAAGAGAGAGAGAAACCACGATGAGATTCTCTGACAGGGAGAAGAGCGCGGGGGGGGGATTCTCTCTCTGTTGCAAAAAGCCATTCTGGATTTCCTGCCTCCTGTTAGTTCACCCCCCCCCGCCCCCAAACTCCTGGAGGAAAACCGAAGCTTAGGCTTTTTGCAAGAGGAGAGAGAGAATCCGTCCCATCGCTCTTCCCCTAGTGGAGAATTGCATAGAGCGGCTGTTCTTTGTAAGTCTACATTACCTAGGGAACCTTGCGGGACCTGACATGTGAAGAACATGTGTCTGGCATCTTGTATAGTTTGGCTGTGACTTTTAACATTTTTCTGAAACTCTGGGAGTGTATCTGAAGTTTGCAGAAGTCTCTGGTTTGTTCTGAAGTGGCCCCAATCCTCAGTTATAAGCATCTGCATGCATTGGGATCACTTCAGAATTAGATATATGATGGGTACAGGTGTTTTCATTGCACCTATAAGTACAATAAAAGGTGTGAGTTTCTCCGTCAGCAGGGGGCGCCGCGTCCGTCGGGTCCGTTGTGGCAGGGGTGCGGTCAGCGCAGCCGGCGGGTCCGGGGGGTTGTTCCGCTGCTACCTAGGCCGGGCAGGCGGCCTGTCTGCTGGCTCCAGGGGTCTCAGCTTCCCTTTTGATTGGCCTCAGATGGCCCCAGGGCTGTTAAACCGTGTCTGGCAACAGGTAAGCACAGCCTCTGGGCCCAGGGATGGTCCTTCCCTCAGGACAGCCTCCCTGTTTCTCCTCCCCGGCCAGGGAGCCTCTGACCCCTTTTATCCCCTCCCTCGCTAGGGGCAGCCCCGCCCCGCTCCCCAATCGCCAGCGCCCCAGGTGAGGCTCATTATCTGTCCCAATGCCGGCAGCAACACCTGCCTCCAGCCTTTCCGGGGTGGGAAGCCTGGTGCTCCTTCCTCCCGCCTCCCAGCTGCCATTGGGCGCCCTTCCCCCGTCTCCCTGGTGGGCGGGCGGGCCGGCCTATCGCCTGCCGACGCCGGGGCCGGTTCCCACCCCCTCGCTGCCTCGCGGCCCCGGGCGAGGCTCGGCCTCGCAAGTGCGGGCCTCGCGGCTGCGCCGCCTCGCCTCTGCCGTCGTCGCCGCCACCGCATTGGGGCCGTCTGCCCTGGAGGCGTCCGCTCCGGCGGCCGCCCAGCCTGCCGGTTTGCTTCCCCCGGGTCGCTTCCTCCCGCCCGGGTTGCTGCCACTGCCGCCTCCTCCGCGGCGCCGCGACAGCGCTTCGCCCGGCCGCCGGGCCGGCTGCCGCGGCCGCGCCCGTCCGCCGCCGCGCCTGCCCCGGCTAGGTGAGTTGTGGGGCCCCTGGAGCCGGGGGGGGGGCGGCGGCGAGGAGGGAGGGGAGGCTCATCCCCGGACAAAAGGGGAAATTTAAGTCAATGGAAGCTCTTTGGCATGTATCAAAATAGGCATAGGTGCCTTCATCACATGTGATTGAACATTCAGTTTTCATTACAAAGAAAAGATATCTGAGTTGAAAAATTATTCATATGTGAAGCACTCCTGACATTTCCTTTATCCCTGCACTTACAACCAGTGCTGTCTGTTCAGCCTTCCCAACACTGGTTAAAGGGACCTGGGGTCAAGTGAAAATGCTGATATATTTTTATGAAGTTACTAGCAACAAAGCCCGTTGTGGAAAAAAATACAACGGGGTCTAAAAAAGGGGAGGGGGCAGGTGGGCATACCCTCCTCTTCCATCACTGATCCCGGCCGGATGAAGGGGGGTGGGCAATGCCACCTGCTCCGCACCTGATCCTGGCAGGGTGAAGGGGCTGGCCTTGCCCTTACCGCCTGCTCCATGTCTGATCTCAGCTGGGTGAAGCAGGGGTGGGCATTGCCACCTGCTCCAGTCCTGATCCCAGCTAGGTGAAGGCAGGGGAGGGCATTGCCCCCTTTCTGCTACTCATTCCAACTGGGTGAAGACAGGGGGTGGACATTGCCACCTACTTCGCTCCTGATCTCAGCTGGTTGAACACAGGGAATGGGCATTGCCACCTGCTCTGCTCCTGATCCCAGCTGGGTGAAGGTGGGGAGCGGGCATTGCCACCTGCTCCGTTCCTGATCCCAGCTGGGTGGAGCAGGGGGCAGGCATTGCTGCCTGCTCCATGCCTGATATTGGCTTGCACTTCCTGCCATGGCACGCTCTTTGGAGGTCTGGCTGCTTCATCTGGTCTTTCCTCCACAGCATCGCCCTCTGGTGGTGCATGAGGGTAGGAAGTGAGTTGTCTTTGATACGCTTAGCCTTTTATGTAGTAGGATGTGTGAGATAGATAGATGGATTTGACACCACTACTTTTCCATTTTAAAATCTGCACATTTAAATTGACATCTACAACAGATAGGGTGGATGGAGAAGCAAAGATCCTCAGCAATCAGATGTGACATGAAATATCAACTATCTACAAATGACCCACACAGATTTGCATTGAGAAAGGGGAGTTTACATGGAGGACAGAACCTTCTTGTACAAAAGGAGTATAGACTTTGTGGCTATCTTTTCCATGTCCTGTTAGTGAGATCCCTAAAGATACCTGCTTGACCACTGCAGGGACCAGAATGCTGGACCAGGTGAATTTCACTGAGTCAGTGAGGCAAATTTTTTGTTGCCATCTGAAAGGGCTGCAAGATAGCAACAAACAAGGTGGTTGGAACAAATTCTTCTCATAGGATACAAATTCCATACTTGAAACTACACAGTTGAGGAATGAAGCCGTTTTAACAGTGTGTTGAGTATCTTGTCCTCTGACAGAGTATTTTTTTGGGGGGGGATCATTTATCTAATATTCACCTCCCTTCACATCCTTTGCCAGTTCAAAATTTCCAGATTTCTGTGCTGATATAACAGCAGGCATGCTTCTTTAGCTTCAGGCACATTATACTTCTTATAATGAAGTTAGCAATTTAGAACGTAGATCAAGATAACACAAAGACTGTTTTAAGTTCATGAAATCATAAGAGACTCTGAAAGGAACTAGAACTTTGCAGGCTCATCCCTGTAGTTCAATTGATGTGATTAAAATTAATTTATTAAATATCCCACAAGTATACCATGGAGTGGTGACCCAACTTTTTATACCACATAATAAATCAAGGCAAGTAAAAATCACTGGTTATCTCCTCACCCCTGGAAAAGCTACTTCCTGGTTTAGGCAATTGAACTCTGAGCGCAAAATAATCTCAGTCCTGTCATCACCTTGTAAAGAAGCTGTTCTTGACCTGTTATAATCCATCACCATGCCCTTAGCCAGAGAGAGTCCAATCAAGATCTTTTGAGAGATTAAGTATATATTTATTTATTTATTTAAAAAGGTATACATCACCTCTCCAGAGGGCTGTTTATGGGGGCTCTCAACTAAATCTATACAGTAAAACCACAGAGTCTTAAAAACAAACCAGTAAAAAACAAGCTTGCTGATAAAATATCTCCCATCAACTCATTCAAATACATTCCCAAAGATGTATTGTCAAAGGCTTTCACGGCCGGAGAACGATGGTTGTTGTGGGTTTTCCGAGCTGTATTGCCGTGGTCTTGGCATTGTAGTTCCTGACGTTCCTGACGTTTCGCCAGCAGCTGTGGTGAGCTCAGTGAGAGATCTCGGTCTTTTGGTGCTACACCTCTGAAGATGCCAGCCACAGCTGCTGGCGAAACGTCAGGAACTACAATGCCAAGACCACGGCTATACAGCCCGGAAAACCCACAACAACCAACATTCCCAAAGAGCTAGTTCTAAAATTGTAGGTGCTATAACTGTGAAATTATATTCAAAAGGAACAGTGATAACCATTTTTTTAGGTGAATAGTATTTAAATAATGAAGTCTCAAGCACTTATTTGCCTCAAGTTAATTCAGGGATATCTTTTCAAAAAATTAATGAGTCTCTAGGTATATCACCTAAATCATGCTTCTTAAAGTCCATAGTTTGCCTCTTTCCCCATTTTCCCCCCATTTTCTCCAAAATCTAGTTAAAAACGAGTGTAATACTGATATGGAGTCATTGCCTAAGAAGTGAAACTTCAGGAAGTTTGTTACCACGTTCCACTAATACCTTCCTCTCCTTTAATCTCTCAAGGCATGAGGAGAATTCATAATAAAATGGAGAAGTATAAACAGAGTCTGAAGAGTAAAACAGTTTTCATAAACCTAGCGTGGTTTAATTCCTATAAAATGTACATTTTATGTTTGCTTTGCAGACACACACGCCCACTGAAGTAGGCTAGATTCTTTACTTTACAGGAATGGGACAAAATTCCCTTGGCCCGACAAAAAACCCCCAAAATATCTCTTCAGACGAGACCAGCCTCTGTTTCCAAATGAACTCACATATATGAGACAAACCGCACTGGCAGGACAGCCCTTGGGAGTTTCGAAGCCCCGCCCCGCAGGAGGTTCCGCCACTCAGAAGAAAAGTTTAATATGCATGAGCCGCTCTCGGCCAATGAAGAGGCTGGAAAAGAGGCCGCAGAAGCCGAAGTTGGACGAAGCGAGAAGCGTCCTCAGAACCTTGGCTCACCTGAGCGCCGCACGCGGGTCTTTTCCCGGGCTGACGGCGCACCAGCTCTGCAGGTGACTCGCGGCTTTGGAAGAAGTTCTGCAGGGGTCGCGTGAGAGCCGCATTGCCCGCCTGAGACGGAGGAGAGTCGCGGGCGAGTCCCGGAGGGCGAAGCCGGGCAGGAGGCTCCGCTGCCCAGGGAACTCCATGTGCTGGCGATGGAGAAAGGGGCGCCCTCTGGACTGCCTCGCCTGTGCGTGCTGTGGGCAGCCCTGCTGGTGGAACTCTGCCCCTGCGGCGCCCACGGCGGGAACTGGATGTGAGTGAGTAGAACGGGAGCGCCGCCAAATACTCCCGGTGAGGCGGAGTCCGGCAACGGCTTTTCCTCCGGGTTCACCTTTGCAGTTCGACTGGCCTGTTCACACGTGCGGTTTTCAGTTGTAATCGAACGGGGAGGCTGGTCCACATGATGACGTTTGGCATGCGAACGTTCCGGAGTAAATGTGGTTGCCAACTCTAGGTTGAGAAACTCCTGGAGATTTGGGGGTGGAGCCTGGTGAAAGGAGAGGCCTCAGCGGGAGCCAGTTTAGTGTAGTAGTTATGAGTGGTAGGACTGGAATCTGGAGAGCCAGGTTTGACTCTCCACCCCTCCACTTGAAGCCAGCTGGGTGACCTTGGATCAGTCACAGCTTCTGGGAGCGCTGTCAACCCCACCCACCTCACAGGGTGATTGTTGTGAAGATAATAATAACACACTTTGTAAACAGCTCTGAGTGGTCATTAGGTTGTCCTGAAGAGTGGTATATAAATTGAATGTTGTATGATCATCAGAGTATAAGGCCCAAGTTTGTTTGTTTGTGTCATTTATAGTCCAAAGCAGTCATTCTCTCCCAGGGAACAGATCTTTGTACTCTGGAAATCCGTTGTATTCTTGGGAGATCTCCAGGCCGCACCTGGAGGATGGCAGCCCTAGCTGTAACAACTTTCAGCCTCTTTTAGAAATGAAAACTGACATTTTTGCATGGGAGGTTTAAGCAGGTCTTTCTTCAGTGGTTGGAATAGCCGAAAAGTAAAAGCCTGCATTGACCAGAACGATGAACATTTGAACATTACTAATGATGCAAACAAGCATTTGTAGTACACAAATGCTTGTTTGCATCATTAGTAATGTTCAAATGTTCATCGTAAGCAGAGTAGGAATGCCTGAAGGTAGTTTAAGTCTCACTTAAAAATCTAAAAAGTGCCTCTGAGCTTCTACAACATACACATGCTGGGGGTTATTAATGCATGCTATATGAAATCAAATGCAAATTTTCCGCAGTCCGGGCTTTACGTTAAATTGTAGACCAATGTAAAGAAAAATCTATTGCAGTGTCACAAGCAAAATCCCCTTCCCCTCTAGGGAAAATGTAAAAAAATGTTATTTTAAAAATGGTATTTTTGATCCCTGAATGGCAGAATTCACAGGCTGTAGGAAACAGGATTGCGGCCTGGTGAACATCTGCTTGGCCTGCAGAAAGACTTGGCATCTCCAGTTAAAGGGAATAGATTGTAAGCGATGTGATGTGAAGGACCATTGCTTGAAACTCCAGAGTGCTGTCTGTCAGAGCAGCTAATACTGGCAACTTCCTGTGAATCATACAGAGGTTTTAAGATGCTTATTAATGTTGTGCAAAAAGAACCTAACGTTGCTAGCTAGAATGTACAATCAATTTCCAAATTTACGCTGTTACACTTCTTGCCTTGTGTTAACAATACGTACATAGAAATAGTGAGAAGGACAAAGGCACTTGGAGGGGCTTATGCGAGGAAGCTCTTAGGGCCAAGCTACAAGTGACGAATGGCACTTGAATGGCAAGTGGATTGAGTGGAGCGCAAGCGAACAGGGAGAAATACACTTGCCGTTCAAGTGTCATTCGTCACTTGTAGCTTCGCCCTTAGATCCAATTGGATTCCACATTTTAGTCCAGAATAATTACTCCAGAATAACTGCTTCTGTTCAAGGTAGGTAGCTGTGTTGGTCTGCAGTAGAATGGCAGGATTTGAATCCAGAGGCACCTTAGAAACCAAGATTTTCAGGATAGAAGGACGCTTTTACTCTCGAGAGCTTATACCCTGAAAATCTCGGTCTCTATGGCATGGATGGCCAGTTCTGTGCAATATTTGATATTTTATATATTTTTAAATGGCTCAGTGGATATTTCTCTAGCGTTTCCAGGATAATTCTACAAGGAAGATCCAACAAGCATCTCAAATTTACTTAGAGGATTATTACTGGAAATACTACACTTTTTAAAGAAAATCCATCATTGTGTCTTTTTTTAATTAATAAAAACTATTTTACATAGTCATACCACAAGCAACAAATGTAACATATGAACAGGCTGTGTTGCTGTTGATAATGCATGTGTAGTTAGTTTTGTCTCTCCGAGGTGGTGCATTTCTTGCAGTAACACAACACTCTGCATACTTATCAGTGATTTTACGAATGGCGTTTGAATTCTGGTGTCAAAAAGAAGGGCTATGTGGACCGGACTGTACAATTGACTTTAAAATGCCACTGCCTGTTGGTGTTTCCTGGTAAAAGGAATTTGCGAGTGTTGGGCTTAATGAATCAGAGCACCTGACATCTGCAACCCACACGGGAACTGTGCCAAATGCCGTACTGATTGCTGCTAATCCAAACGGGCTACCTGGATCAGAGCTGCTCTGCCACCCATTGAGCAAGAGTAGCACTGATCTCACGCCCAGTGGTGCTGGATGAGTCCACTTCTTTGAGGTTTTGCTTCTTCCGCCCCTGTGGTAGGCACTTTATCATTGCTGGGGAAGGTCCCCTATACTGTGACACAATAGCCGGGCTGGCTCCAGGTTTGGAGGAGGCCCTGGGCAGAGAGTGCTCAGGCTCCCCTTCTTGCCCTCCCACCTACATGCCCCCGCTTCCTGTGTGACCTTCCTTTGCCCACTGGTTAGTTCTCCCACCACCTGCAGTCGTAGCTGCCCACACTGCCTGTGTGCCCTTTCCCCAACGATGCTGGGTGATGGTTGCAGCTAGGAGAGCCACTGCCACGGCCATCAGGAATGCTAGTGCTTTGTACACCGCCTGCATGCCCTTTTCCAGCAGTGCTGGACAGACAACACATGCAGCTGGGAGCAGAGGTGACAAAGCACTCACAAGCTGGCAGTGGAAGATGTGGGTGCACGCATCAGAGATGTGTGAGTAGGGAGTCGGCAGCAGTGGGCCCCGCCAGAAGCCACGGAACCTGACAAATGCCCCACCTTGCCACGTGCTGATGACACTGTGCAACAGAGATTAAAAGTTGTATTTGGTATGGCTTGTAAAAGCACCCAGAACATATGGTGCTTATCTGCCTGTTCCTGTGAATGTTTAAGATTATTACTTGAACCTCACTGTGAGGTTATTCTTGAATATGTCTCTCCCCCTCCCCCCCTTTTTTTGCCTTGGTTTGGACTGTGGTGTGTTTATCCTCTGCTTGAAGCCAGTACCGCTCTTTCAGAGCTCTCTCAGCCCCCAAAACCTCACAGCGTGATTGATGTGGGGATAATAATAACATACTTTGTAAATCCAGAGGAGTTAGCCATGTTAGTCTCTAGTAGCAAAATAGTAAAGAGTCCAGTAGCACCTTTAAGACTAACCAACTTTATTGTAGCATAAGCTTTCGAGAGCCACAGCTCTCTTCGTCAGATGCATCTGACGAAGTGAGCTGTAGCTCTCTAAAGCTTATGCTACAATATACTTTGTAAACTGCTCTGAGTGGGTGTTAAGTTGTACTGAAGGATGGAATATAAATCAAATGTTATTATTATTATTATTATTAATTATTGCTTTAGTGGATTTGGTTGTGTGAAAGAGGCAAACGGTCTGGGACTTACCTCACGACTGTTTTTGCAGGTGGTTGGGCATTGCCTCCTTCGGTGTCCCAGAGAAACTGGGCTGCACTAACCTGCCCCTGAATGGCCGCCAAAAGGACTTGTGCAAGAAAAAGCCCTACCTCTTGCCCAGCATCCGTGAAGGAGCGCGCCTAGGAATCCAGGAATGCCAGAGCCAATTCAGACACGAACGGTGGAACTGTGTACTCTCGCCAGATACCTCCTCTTTGGTGTCAAGCCCTTCATCCATCTCTATGGCTCTTTCCTCTTCTGTCTTTGGTTATGAACTGAGCAGCGGTATGTCCTCTGGTCAAAAAACCATTCTTGAGTTCCTTTTTTTCTTGTAATTCAGAGGCAGAATTCCACCCCCCTCTCCAATCTCCTTTTTCATCCATAGATGTGGTGGATATCATTCCCCACAATAGATGCAAAAGAGAGAAGGGTTGATGAGCTTCTTGCCTCTGATTCACACAGTGTGTCTGGACTGATACCAGTTTAAAAATGCAGGGGGAAAAAACCCATAGAGCATCTTGCAGGGTGTAGTTTGAAGGCTCTTGGCAGGAGCAACAGCCATGTTTAGGGCAATTAGGACTATCCATTTGAATAGACTTCAGCACACTTAACTCTTTGCCTAGCACAGTATCAAATTCCTGCTTTGAACACTGACGGGGCAGGGAACTGGGTGAGCATTTATCTGTGGCATGGTAACAAAGGTGCCATTTTTTGAAGACTTCATTCCATTTTTTTACTGGCGTGTCCTGCCGTGCGTGTCTTTTGAGAGGGTCTTGCCAGAGAGCATGGTCTCGATTTCTGGCTTGGTTCTTTGCCATATATGCATGAACCCAACCATGGAATTTTGCACTTATCACAGCCATGGTTGGCTTGCGCCGTGCATAAGAGCAGCGTCCCTTGCATGCCTTTGATTTGCTTGAATGAAATATGAAAAAAGAATGGGCTCCAAATATGAAAAAGAAAGGGCTGGCTTAATTACGAAGGGAAGGCTGCAGTTATATGGATGAGTGCGGTGCTTGCATTGATGACGCCCCAAGTTCAGTCCTTGACATTTTCAAATGAAGTGCTTCATAGAGCTGTGCTGGGAAAGGCCTCTTTCGGAATCCCAGACAACTGTTGTCTCTGTCAGAACTGACAAGAGCGTTCAGTCTGATTCCATTAAAGGCACTTCCTTGTAGTTGCCCAACAGAACGGGAAATGCTGTTTCAGAACCTAATCCATCCACTTTTTAAACAATGTCATCGTTCTGGGAAGACAGTTTTACAAATGAATAAAGGAAGTAATAAAGAAGCGACGTGAAGAATGCTGTATCTCCTGATTTAAACGTCCCCAGTATGTTGGTTTTCATCTGGGAAAAATGGTAAACCTTGAGTCCCATTGAAACCAGTGGAACTTGATAGGGTCAGTTCACTTGTCCCCTTGATTTCAATTGGACTGAAGTGGAACTAACTTTTGCTGGAGTGTGGCCAGATTTCTGCTTCTTCTGCTTGGCTCTGTTCCCTGTTGACAGCTGTGAATCAGCCTTGTTAACTTAAATCTGTCCACGGGTATGTGCCATTGATCTCTCGCATTCTTTTGTAGGTACCAAAGAAACAGCATTTATCTATGCAGTGACCGCAGCTGGGCTGGTGCATTCCGTGACGCATTCGTGCAGTGCAGGAAATATGACCGAATGCTCCTGTGATACCAACCTTCAGAATGGGGGCTCGCCTAGTGAAGGCTGGCAGTGGGGTGGCTGCTCCGATGACATCCAGTATGGAATGCGGTTGAGCAGAAAATTCTTAGATGGTCCTGTAAGAAACATCACTGGAAAAGATGGGAATGGATTGATTGCCATGAATTTGCATAATAATGAAGCTGGAAGACTGGTATGGATTAGATTTTTGTTTCCCTTCTTAGATAAGAAGATCCCTGCTGAGTCACATCAATGGTTCATTGCCCTCTTATACCCAGCTGCCAACCCCTTGCCCTGGAGAGCCAACAAACAGGTTATAGAGGCCATGGCCTATCCGTGATGCCGCCTTCTTTCTCCACCAATGTCATTTAGACTGGGCAGGGGCTGCAGTCCCTCTGGCTCTCCCCACGAGATCAGTGGTTTGAAATCCTTAGTCGCTTTGGCTTACACATGATGTCTTTTCACCCACTGGGCATTCCATACCAGAAGTAAGCTTTGAAAGCTCACACATAATCACATTCTGCTTCAGTGTAATTCAATTTTGGATCCCCATCTGGGGGATTCCAAGCTCTTATAGAACCCCTTTTTCTGGTGTTTGGAAGGACTGTGTGTGTCATAGGGAGGAAAGACGGCATGGTATACCCCGATCTCGTCGGATCTCAGAAGCTAAGCAGGGTCAGTATTTGGATGGGTGACCACCAAGGAAGACTCTGCAGAAAAAGGCACTTGCAAACTACCTCTGCTTCTCACTTGCTTTGCTGGGGTCACTATAAGTCAATTGCGACTTGATGGCACATACACTCATGTGTATGTCATAAACCTTCACTCCTTTTCCTCTTTGCCGTCTTTCTATCATTTTCTGATTATGACAAGGTGTAGTTTTTTGGTTAGGAAAACTATACTGGAATAGGAAAAATAAAATAATAAATCAAGGGCACTATGCCTCTCTTTGCACATACACAGAGAAGCAGTAGGACAGTAAGCCAGTTCACTCAGCAGTGGAGTGGATTCCTTCATGGCTCAGAGTCTTGGCTTGTCCCTCACTAAGATACATCCCTTGATGCTTGGCTTGTGTTTCCCGTCCCCACCGTCCTGGCCTTGACACTGGTGAGATCATAACTCTAGAGCCCCTCTTCTGGTCATGTGACTGTGAGGAGTTTGCAACTCTTTGGGTCCAAGGCTGTCACCTGGGGCTTAAAGGTGGGTCCCAGTTCTGGAGAGGTTGAAGACTACAGTACTAGACACAAGTAAGATGAATAGTCTCAGTTTTTTGCGCTGAAATCTGAATACTCCCCTTGCCTATAGGCTAGTTCAATCATTTGACAGACCTGGATGTTTATATTGCATTATATTTTTCTTTCTCTTTGCCTCTGAGGCACTGGGACTGATAATACCTTTGCTGATCTCTAGAGGACTGTTATATTAGTTATCTTCTTTAGGATTGGCGATATTGGTAATGTTCTGGTTTCTGCTAGCGCTGTGAGTCTGTTTGGAGCTTGTATTATAGAAGTAACTACACAGAATATCTCAAATAGGCCTGATCCTTATTCTGTTTATGGATCTGGCCTTTTACAAGTACAAGAAATCTTATTTAGTATGTGCATAGAGCCAAAAGCATGCCAGACATCAAAGTAACATGGTACCTGCCAAGAATTTTAATAATCCACAGTAATTGCACTGATGTAATCAAAATATAAGTCAGTTGGAAAAGATACAGGACTGAAAACCGGTTTCTGTTCCGTAATAATCTTTGCTGGATTGTTTGTTCTTTCCTTTTTTCTAATTTTTTTTTGTAACAGATAACAGAATGTTTTGAAAGAATTATTAGAAATTGAATATATTGGTAAAGCTGTGATACCAACCAAGATGTTGGTATCTGTATAACACATTCAACACGCAATCCTTTGACAGAAGGTGGCTTGCCTTTTTAATCCTGAAACTCTTTATTTTAAGCCAGTCATAATGGCAGTCCTATTCACTCCACATATCCAAAGGGTGCCGCATGCGCGTTAAAGGGGAGCAGTGCTATTGACCAGGTTGTTTACATGGAAGATTAGACTAGAAATTAAGAGCCAAAATTCTTATTTCTGGAAGAGAAGTTTGGACTACGATAGGATATGTATTGGCTGCAGATGCAGTGGTGCCATTGTCTATTTCATTTAAGGAACATGTGTGTATCTGCGCATGCGTGCACTCACCTTTTAAAAGGCTAACTCCATGATTATGAGGATGATGGAGGGAGAGCATAGATCCTTCCCTTCACTACTCGAACAGGATCTTCGGTTGAACCAGATCTCCGTAATCCATTTTGAAAACACAAGGGATGTCATGATGTTTTTTTTTTTCCAGCTGTGAAAATAATTTTTAAGATTGGCAGTGAATGTACAGGCAGCTGTATTTTGGTTCCCTTTTTGCTCAAAGGGTTGTCATGCTGAAGGCCCAAGGTGCTGATCAGTTTTAAAAAGGGAACTAAGAGCCGAACTACAAGTGACAAAACGCACAGGTTGGACACTTGTCAGCTTCCCTCAAGTTTTGATGGGAAATGTAGGCATCCTAGTCTTGCAGCTTGGCTCTCTGACTGCTGTCCAATGGACTTTTCAACTGTCATTTGTCCAACATTCCGCCAAGCTGCCTACATTTCCCATCAAAACTTGAGGGAAGCTGACAAGTGTCCAATCTGTGCCTTTTGTCACTTGTGGTTCTGCTCTAAGTCTTCAGCTATGGGGACTGCTACTGTCATCTGACCAGGTTGGTTCTCCCCCTCTCATGTGCATCCATATTTTGGGTCTCAATCTCCTTTTCTAACACATATAATCGGAAGGTATTCAGGAACTGGAAACATTTCATGAATGCGCCCAGTAGTATTCTAGCCAAACATATGGTTGAAGTTTAATTGTGGGTTGTTTGGTTTCTTTTCCTTTTTGCTCCAGGCTGTAGCCAAATTAATGACAGTGGATTGCCGTTGTCACGGGGTCTCTGGGTCCTGCGCCCTGAAAACATGCTGGAAAACCATGTCCTCTTTTGACAAGATTGGTAGTCTTTTAAAAGATAAGTATGAAAACAGCATCCATGTTTCAGAGAGACTGAAAAAGAGACTACGCAGGAAAGAGAAAAGCCAGCGCAAGATGCCGATCCATAAAGAAGATCTGCTCTATATCCACAGGTCCCCCAACTACTGTGTTGAAGATCACAAACTGGGTGTCTCTGGGACACAAGGAAGGGAGTGTAATCGAACTTCTGAAGGACCAGATGGCTGCAACCTCCTGTGCTGTGGTCGTGGATATAACACTCATGTAGTCAGACACGTGGAGAGATGTGACTGCAAATTTGTCTGGTGTTGCTATGTGCGCTGCAGAAAATGCGAGAGTATGACTGATGTTCACACTTGCAAATGAAACCTTTTGCCTCTGAAACCAAAGTGGGGGAAAGCCCTACCTGGTAGCATTTTTAGTGTTGTGCTAAGGCTCATATCCTCCTAGAATTGTCCAAGTCCAGAAGTTTGGGTTCTTACTGAAAGGGCAACTTGGAATAAGTAGCAGCCCTGCTCAAAAGTAGCAGAAAGAAAAGCAGTGGAGACTTGCCTCCCTTAAAAGTATTTGCATAGCTGGATGTTAATAGGTGAGTGACATGGTCTTTGGTTGGTGTAGATTTTGATCTTTTTGATCACTCATGTCAAGATGGACCCAGTAATACCTCTTTTTATCTTCAAAGAATATACACAGTGGTCAAGGAACAAATGACTAACATCCAGAGCCCAAATAATGCTACTGTGGGGCCGATATGTGCACTTTGCCTCACCTAAGAATTTTTATATTGTGATACGGTGATTATTTTAGGAACAGGAGCTTGTTTTCAGGTGAGTTTGATTGCCACCACCTTCAGCTACCATGACTGAGCTTGACAATATTCTTGAAGGGAATACGAGGTAACTTAAAGCAAGATGGCCAGCTTCTTCAGCCTGGTGTTGGAATCCTCTTTGGCCAAGCTATTTTGATAGCCTCTCTCCATCACCATCCTCTGCAAATTGGCTGGGGAGCTTTGGCTCTATCTGAAAATGTTGCAGTCCCACGTAGTCAGGATTGCAGGCTGCTACAGCCTTGGTTCGTAGGGATCACTGGAAGAACTGGAGAAATGACACACTACCAATGCAACCAATCATTCAGCAGACAGAACGGGCTCCAGTCTGAGATGCTCAGCAACGGGAATGAGTAACACTCAACTAAGCAGCTCCAAACATGGCAGAAAGGTTCAACTGGAGGATTGAAACTTGGTGTTGTGATCTAGTTGTGTTTTTCACTTACTCCTTCTGAAGTATTCTCAAAAAGGAGAAAGCATGAGATGGAGCATCCCTGTTGGATTTCAGGGGAAATCACCTGAAACCATCTCCTTTTTACTGTTGGCGCAGACCTTCATCTGTTCTCCGAAAGAGCTCAGTTTATCCTCGCAACAGCGATGTGAGGGAGGTTAGGCCAGGAGAGAGTAACTGGCCAAAAAGTTACCTAGAAAATGTTACAACAGAGTAAGGATTTGAGGATGGGTCCCTAAGCTAGTGCTTAGTACTCTAAGCACTAGCCCTTTCTTTTTTTCCAGAGCAATGGCTTCCTTTATAGAATATTTCAGGTATACAGTAAGGCCTGAAATAGTCCATTCATTTGTTGCCAACACTGTCATCATAACTCAGGTAACCTCCTCAAGATGGATGCAGGCATTGTGGTTCTCAAATCATATATGTAGAGCTACCCACTTAAAAGCCTCATCCGGAAAGTGGGATCAAATTGACTAAGAGCAGTGGGCAATAATTGATACTTTCTCCCAGTTTTATTTAACTACTTAATACTTGTATTCTTCCAGCTTATTGGGGTCAAATGTCCTGTGGTTTTTCTTTCCCCTTCTATATTTCTGTTTCTCTTTTTGGTAAATTGCAGCACACACTTTGACAGTATTGAGGGGTGGTCATTTTTCTTTGTTACCAAAATGAAATAATAATAAATGTTCCCCCAGCCACAGCTGGTAATGTTTATTGCAACACTCAAGAATTTTTTTTTCTATGACTAATTTTGGGCTCTATACAGACCCTCTTCCCCCATTTAATAAAGTATTTTTTTTTGGTTCGGGCAAGGATTTGATTTCTCTGTGGTATGATAATAAGAAAAAATTTATTGTGTCCATGTCCATTTTGAATTTTTTCTCCTACCACTCGAGGAAGCTAAGTGGACAACTCAGCATATATAATAAGCTTTTTCTCTGAAGTGTTCCAAGGATTTGATTTCATCAATCTGGTCTTCTTTTACTAATGATTGCCAAGTACAGCCAATTACATTTAACAGTTTAATATTTGTAGAGCGTATTTTGTTCATCTGCTCGCTCAAAGTAAAACTTCATATGGGAGCTTTGCTCCTTGGTAGATATATTAATATTAGCAAAAATAGGCCTTACAAATTGAGGACTTCCACAGCAGAATAAGAAAACATCTCTTTGTATGATACTATTTTAAGACACATGAAAAGAAATGCTTTGCTTTTGCTTTCTTGTATGAACACAATTTTCAAAAGACTGTTCCTTTTGAAGAATAGTCTAAAGCAGGAGTTCTCAGATTTCTACTCCTCGCTCCCCCTGATTGTGATATAAATAATTTTGGACCCCTTAGTCCTCCTTTCCTCCGTCATCAGTACCTGCTGAATGGAGGCCTCCATCCTCTTGCGTTCTCAAAACCATAGAGTGAGACAGGCTCCAATGAGGTATTCGATAAAAGCAAACTTTAGGAAAAAGATGGCCTACAAAGTCAGGACTCAGAGGGCTGGCTGGTCTCAACTCAAAAGGGGTCACGACTCAAACGTTTTGATCAAAATGGTGTTGAGAATGATGTAAGCCACTTTGGGTCCCTATTGGCGGAGTAAAAAATGAAGTAAATAACTCGCTCCTTGATCGAAAAGGGTCTTTATGCCAGAGGCAACAAGAAACTTTCTTCTAATACCTTGTAGTTAGAGGCTGATTGAATAGGAGCAGGAAAAGATTTGGAACAATATTTGGAGCTGCATTATCAAAAAAGACAATCAAACCCTGAAATTCCTGTATTCAGTTGAAAACTGCTGTTTGCTCTTACTGCCTGTGGATGGAGAATGGCATGTCTGTAGGCTGGAATCCTTTGCACTGGAAAACAGAGTGAAAGCGGAGCCGTTTTCACACGTCTTTAAAACGGCGCTATTTTAAAGACGTATGAAAATGGCCCTGATTCAGTTTTATAGCGGAAGTATTTATGATGATTGTTTTAGGACTGTATCTTGTAGGTGCCACTCGGGCAATTAGCTCCTAGGTCTGAACTCCAAGATCCTAGAAACCAGTCAGCATCTTTTTCTGGCTAGTATTCTGAGATCTGGAAGTTGGGGGGTGGTGCTGTCCAAGACCCTGTCATTCAAAATAGGAGCAAGTTGATTCCATTCCCTTCTTCTGAGGAGAATACATTGAGAAAATGGAAAGCTTCATTTTGACAGGGTTGCAAATTTTGCCATGAACACAGTCACCCGTCAAACTTTACCTTGCTCATCTCTTGCAGTCAGATGGGACATGGACACCCGATTCAATTGGCTCAATAAACATCATTGAAATTCTTGTCAGACAGCTTTGAAACATGTTAGCATTCTCTGGGGGAGAGTCTTCATTCTATCCTTTCCAATATCTAGTATTGATTGGATATTGATATCCATTACTGGATATCAATGTAAGCGCTATGCTAATTACTAGTTGAGAATGCAGTGCCTGTTATTGTACCCTGATCATCCTTACTTTGTTGAGGCAATTTGGCTGCAACTGGAAGAGTCCAGTTTTGTACACACTACAGATTGTGGATGTACAGGGGACTGGTGCATCACAATGAGTTTTTAAAACTCAAGATGCAGCCTGTGACTAGTTTTTCTCAAAGCAAGATAAAAAGTTCTCTGTAGATACAGATTTATCACGTCCCTTGGTTGTCATCAGTTGTATATGAAGCTATGACTTCTGCAGCTATGACTTCTCCCTTTGCATGCTTACTCAGAAATAAATCCCACAGTGTTCAATGGAATTTACTCCTAAGTAAGGGGGTACTGAATTGCAGCTTTAAGATTTTTCTAAAAATTTGCAGATTAGTATTTTACATCTAAAAGATTGAATGCATTGTAATTATTTTTTGAACGAAAGCTTCTGAAGCTTTAAAGAAAAGCAGCTATGTTTAAGCATAAGAGACTTTATTTTGGTAAGACCAAAATTTGTATTTTATAAGTATTTAAGTTATGCACCTCACCTTCAGAGTTCGAAAGCACATATGCCAAGTGGTCAGACAAATAAGATACTGATTTTTCATGGCCTTAATTATAAGCAAATGTGGTTAGGATAATACTTTTTGGTATCTGCATGTTAATCTTTCTTACGAGGAAGGCAGCTTTTAGCTGATTTTTTTAATAGTTGGCAGAAGTTTCCGAGACGATGCTTTCAGCCAGTATCAAAACTGTTACTGAAATGGCTAATGAGACTGTGCTTTGAGGACAGAAGCTTTGTTGCTTGCAAGGACTTGCCCACTCACTTCAGTGGATGGGCACTCTATGACAGTGAATGGCGCAGGTCTTGAAGGCAAGCAAGGCCTATTATTCATGTGTTGGGCTGCTGCTAGAACTGGCCAGAGAGCAACTGTTATTTTGGAAGCTCTCCATTTACACTGAATTTTTGCAAACGGTTCTCAGGTTACCTGGCCCAAAAGGCTTTTTTCCAGAAGCTAAAAGGCTTGTGTTTAAAGAGAGTATGGGCTGAGTATGGGGCATTCATCAAAAGACTGCTTTATAGTGTGTCCTATAGGGTCTTGTCCCCCCACCAAATGGCTTGATATTTCACCAGTCTTTTGAAACTGTGTTAGGTATATTTGCAATCTTACATTCCATGGATACAGTAAAATAATCACTTGGTTGTGTTGCTTGCAGTCTTGATGAGTATCTCCCAGACCCAACTTTTACTACATATTTGAGGATTGTTTGAATCAAATAAGCTTAGATGTCCTACAAAAGCGGGGGGAGAACCCCAGGGATAAGGCCCCGCATTCAGCTCCATCTGCAGATAGCAGATAATTCCTTGACAACGTCCCAATATGGAAGATGTGTGCTTTCTTTAGATAACCTGCTTGGGCTATCTGCATCTTGCTAAGATTCCCATAAAATGTAACTCTAAAGGGTGCTGCATTACAATTCCTTCTTCTTAAAATGTTGTTTAAGTTTCCATAAGTTAAATGTTTTCATGTCTATTGTTGATAAAAATTGTTATTTATTGTTACATATGCATAAATGTCCTAGAATCAAAACTGAAATACAAAATCAAAATAATGTACTAAAAGGCAATACAGAATAAGAGTGTTTATTTCATAAGGAATTTTGGTATTCTGAACCTGGTTCATGGTCAGCCGTCTTGCCAGCAGTCTATTAATGGTGGCTTAAGGTTCTTTGCCTGTTCCATTGTGGGTGACTTTTAATCTGTTTGATGTGTCTACTATACAAAGAGGCACATCCAGTTTTAGAGTTGGATGCAATAAACCTGAATAAGTTCATGAAGAACAGATTTCTCCCCGTCCCACTCTATTCCCAAAGGTCTTCTGCCTCCCCTCCACACCCCCAAACAGCTTTTGGGAAGCATAAGAGGGAAGGTGGAATCCATCCCATTCATGGTTCATATCCTACTCTTACTCTCCAAAATGCCACACCAGTAAAAAGCAGATCAATAATTTGGTTTTTATTAGAGTTGAAACAGACCCTCATCAGGATGTGGAACATTCCTTCGTCCAAGAATGACAGGAACACTGTTCAAAGCAAACACTGCCAAAAATCATGTCAGAGAAGAGGCACATCTCCAGTTATGTGTAGTTGAAGGGCCAAACTAGATGCCATGGTCAGTCCACCATGTATTTATTCACATCTGCCATTCACAGTGAGATGTAAAGCAAGGGGGCTTTTTCATGAAAGAGATCAGAAGAGGAGTTACACCCTGCCTGTTTAACAGCTCATTATGGTCCACAGGTTTAAGTAATTCTCTGTCCGCAGGGTTTAGATACCCTCAGTCCTGCACTCTACTTTCTAATTTTGTTTTCCTCCCACCTCCTGTGTCCATTGCATAAACACCTGGAAGGGCATGGAAAGTTAAAATTTGGCCCTCTGCCTAATGCAACAACTAGGGGGTCAAACTAAATGAAACACTGGACATAGGTTCATTCCAGTGGCCATTGATGCACTTAAACCTAGGAATTGTAGTTTTCAAAGACAGGGCTGCGTGGGCTCTGCTGCTTGCCTGCCTCCCTGTGTGTGGCTGCATGTCTGCACTCCTTGAGGGGATGAAGGCAGGCGGCCCCAGAAGCGCAGCCACCACTTCACTGACAGCTGGTGGGGGGGGGCGGGGGAGAGGAAGCCAGGTGGGCATGAGATGGGAGGGCTGTGAGGGAATACCTCCCACTCCCCCAGGGAGCCTGTGCGGCTCTGCCTTTGAAAACTACAGTTCCCAGGTAAAGGTGCATCACTGGCCCCTGGAATGAATTTGTGCCTGGCATCTCTCATTTAGGTTGACCCTAGGCTATCTCCCCAAACGACAAATCCTATTTTTCATTCAGGAACTAAAAGTCTTTGGAATATAAGGAACATTGATAAGACTGTTATAACCCAAACGAACCAAAACGAACCACTTATCGCAAACAGCAAAAACAATTTTTAAAAATAATACTTGTTACACTGGAAAAGATTATTTAAAATCATGTGATCCCTCAAACGATCTTTCTGGACATTGATGGGGCCCTCCTTTGCAAAAAAAGTCGTTATATTGGCATTTGCTGCTTTAGTGAATAATGTTATTTTAGGCTTGAACTGGGCTATTCTGGGGCTAGTTTAGTCAGATTTGTGGCCTATTCCTTCTAGTTAGATACATACACCAGGATTTTTATGCTTCCTAGTAAAATGGGGACATGCTGACAATCTTTTTCACATATTGCAGAGGCTCCAAGGAGCTGGAGCCATTCATGACTCACTGATTATATAAAGTAAAAAACTTTTTTTTTAGATTTTTAAAAACTTTATTTGATGAAAAATATATACATGGAAATGTGATTTTATTTCTTCTGAACAAGGACTATGAACAAGAACTAAGAATCTAAATGGTGTATTTTACAAATAACTGGTTGACTGTATAATGTGTATTTATTGCTGTTCTACAATAGCTAGGGGAAAAAATGATACAAACAAGTTAAAATAGAAAAGCAGTTCAGATTCCAGTCAGTGACTCTTGGCATAGGGAGGTGAATTGTTTCCTCAATTTCATTATTCCCAGTATTGCTTTAACATCTTTAGTGCAAACAATTTTTTAATTAGTCCAAAAGCAATTGTCAATTCCTGTTACTAACACAAACTCGGTGTGTGTGTGTGGCTATCCATATCACCCAATAGAATGCAGTCTGGATAGCAAGAGTATGCAGAATTATAACTCGATCCCCTACAGCAAACACACCAAACTGTATCACTCTTTGCTTAAAAAGTTACACAATCTCTATTATTTAAAACCAATACAATTATTATGCTTCCACAAGAATTTGCTATTGATCCCTACAACTGTGAACATGTCCCTTTAAGAGCATCTCTACAGAGGCATATGTAGGTTGTCTCAAGGTTCCGGTTCAACACTTCAGTGATAAACAACAAATACAAGGTTTAGTACGGGGAGGGGGGCAAAGACCCAAAGAAGCCGATTTCCTTTCAACTTTAGGACAACATGGCATGGGAGGCTTTTCACAATTTTACAAGAAATTTCCGGAGGTGCTGAATGCTTTCTGAAGATGGGGAGTGGGGGAAATCGCACTTCCTGCATCCACCGTATCAGATTTACGGGTATTGGGAAACGTGCCACTGTTTCTGATAGTGTGGAAGGACCTCATTTGCACACAGAATAGGTGAATGTGCAGATATCAAATATGGTGTGTATAAGAATGAATGAATACCTGTAAAAAAAACCCAGTGAAAATGGCCCCTAAAAAGCCTACTTGTTAAGAGAGATTATTTTAGCAGCATGTTCACCATTATAGGAGAGTGGATGTTATACTCCAGGTGATTTCCCTCCAGTATGAAACCTCTTCTTGAATTTATAGCAGTACATCAAGGTAGTAGTGAGGCTCTTCAAACTTGAATGATGCGTGCTGAGTTAATTAGCTTATTGGGTAACATGCTATTTTTTCCTTTCTAAATAATACACCCGCTGCCAAAAACTGGATTCCTCCCTGACTCCAAATAACATCTAAATCAGCTTCAGTGGTTGGCAGATCAGAGTTTTTTTTTTTTTTTTAAATTCTAGCTGAAATAACCCTATTATGCAGCTCTACTAGAAGTTTGCATTACTAAACAGACAAAATAGATGGTCTAACAGCAGACGCAGGCACAAAAGTTTTCCGTATAAAGGATTTAACTGTGCTTCTTACATTTCTGTATCCAACACTCAACATTCACTTATCCGTAAGCTTGGAGGCAGATGACATAAGGCTGTTTGAACCAACCCTACAGGAGAATGTTGCTCTCAAAGAGTCAGATAATAAAATATACACTTTCTGCTAAAAAAAAATCTACATATCACACTAAAGATATGCATTCATAGCAATGTCCTTGTTTGAGCAAAGTACAGCCTATTTCAGAATCAGTTCAGCTATTTATTAGGTACCAGTAGTACTAAAAGACATACCAAAAGTAACCTGAACATTGTGCTTTTAGGGGGGAAATGCATTAGAAACAATTGTTTCATTTATCTGGGGCCTATTTACAAAAAACCGAAGTTCTCTGTTTGAACAATAAATAAGCCAGATATTCAAGCTCTCAAAGCTCATGCACACTCAAAGGTGGAAACATGCTTGGAAATTATTTACAGAGGGCACCCTCCACTGGGACATTTTCCTACACAAGTCCCCTTTAGATGAATGGGAGTCCTTCA
The DNA here is from genome assembly GCF_028583425.1 of Eublepharis macularius. NCBI lineage: Eukaryota > Metazoa > Chordata > Lepidosauria > Squamata > Eublepharidae > Eublepharis > Eublepharis macularius. The sequence continues at coordinate 80,747,522 of NC_072798.1, forward strand.
CCGTGTTCTTGTGTGACTCCCTTTCATTTCTACAGCGCCTGTGCAAGGTACCATTTCCGGAAGGATTCTGCCTGCAGACAGTGTTCGCTCTCCAACACCCAACAGCGACAGAAAGTGCATTTTTCTCCCAACATTCTGTTGTGTATGTGTTGTTTTTACGATTCCTTCAGTCTTGCTTCTGTGGGATGCATCCCTCCATCTCTACGACTTCTGGCCACCCTTCATATTTGTTTGTGTCTTTGTTGTTTTTAATATGCTGTAAACATACAAATTTTAATGTTAAAATGAAGCGGCTTACTCTAGTGCATTAGCAGTCATCTTTGAGGGAAAGTTTAGTCAATTAAACAATGGTAGAAGTATTTCTACTTCAGTGGCTAGTCACATGAAACGGGTTCCAGAGAGTTACCACTGGGGTGACTAGTGCGCATAAATCATCCCTGGAATTTGTATCAATGTGTAGGAAATGTGCCAAAAGCAACTGAAACGTGCACAAATTCAACCATGAGTCAACCTGGCCAGACAAATCCATAAAGCTACACTACCAGGATAGGCATTAACCGTAGGAAAAGTTGTGGAATTTCTGTCCTGACGTTCAAGGGCTTAAAGACACTTTTGTTACAGTGGTGAATTCCCTTATCATTTGTATTGCATTATTTATTTAGGGAGAGCCAGTGTAGTGTAGTTGTAGAATTTTGGACTAGGATCTGGGAGACCGAGGTTTGAATCCTGACTCTTATCATGGACACTTGCTGCGTAACATTGGGCCAAGTCACACAGACTAAAGTCTAACCTGCCTCACAGGGTTGTTGTGAGGATAAATGGAGGAAAAGAGAATTATTTAAGCTACTTGGGGGTCCCCACTGGGGAGAAAGGTGGGGTGTAAGTGAAATGAATAAACAATAAATAAAGCTGAAGAAGGAATATATCTTCACACTACACTGCGTTTTGTGTGATGGCTGGTGTTGAACAGCAGCAAGCAGCCAGCCTGAATGAGTAATGGAAGTCACATGGTAGCAAGTTGCCCAGTTGCCCCAATGAGTCCTCCCACTAAGGCCAAAACAGCCTGAAAATGGTGTCTGGCCCCTGCCCCTTCCTGACAGAAGCCAAGGCTTGAATACTGGCAATACTATTGTGGTTGCCTAGCAACAATTATTGAGGCATTTGTTTCTTAAAGTAAAGGTGCTACTTTTTTAATGGGGGGATTAACCCCTCCTCCCCATGTATTTTTTTAGGTTTCAGATTCGGTTTCAGGTTTGTAGAAAGATCTAACTGGTCTGTTCCTAGCCCTACTCACCAGTTTTAAAAATCCACAAATGAGGTCCATGTTGAGAACTAGATATATTTATATCTATTAATACATATTTATAAATTTATTTATTTAAAATCCTTTTATGCCACTTCTCCACCACAAGAGGATCCCCAAGGTGGTGAACCGTTTGAACATGAAAACATTTAAACTAATATATAAAAATTGAATTAAAATGAAGTGATCATCATATGAGAGCCTTTTCAAATGATTCATGATAGCCACATGAAAATGGTGCTGAAGAGTCACCATTGGGGTGACCTTTTCATGCCCCAAAAGCACGAGAACCTGTCCCAAAGGGGAAAAAGTCTAAATAAATGTTTGACTAGTACAAAACAAATTGTTTGGTTCTACAGAGCTTTTTCAAAAAATCAAAAGGGACTAATACATTTCTAAAATATCATATATAGCTCTTGCAGGTAATGAGACCAGAAGTCCAAAGGGATCCTTTTTACCTACCACAATGGTGTAAATGTGCTGAAAAGCATTTTTTAAAATAGTGTCACTTGCATGCTACATCTGGTATGTTCCTTCTGTACTAACTCCTGGCTGAGAGCAATTTGGCATTGAGCTATTAGGACAGATTCCAAGGGTGTCGAAAAGCACATTTATTTTATTTTAAAGAACTTATATATTTTGTCTTTTTGTCTTTTACACACAAAGCAGTGTATTCATCTTTTAAAAGTTTAAGAACCAAACACTAACACTTTAATTGACTAATGTAGAAGAGCTGAAGGTGGAGTCTTTGGAAGCTTAATGAAATGGCAGTAAAAACTCAAGTTTCTTGCTCTGTGTTCATACTTTATATGAAAAGGAAATTAAGATACAAGTCTAAATTAACACAGATTTTTACAGCAGTAGCTGTAAAGTAATCTACTTACATTGCCGCAGTGTGGTCATACATTTTAAAAGATGGAAAATAGCCAGTGCTTGATTTTCTGAACCTGTTAAACAATATGGCTCCAACCCAGCAAACCAAAACAGTGAGAGCAACAGGAATGTTCCATTACCTTCCCTGAAATCTATTTCCTTTCCACACTGAGCAACGCAAATGCAAAATGCTCGCCGTCTCCTGGATTACGGGTGCAGTCTGCTATTAAGTCAGGTATAAATCATGCCTCCAAATGTTATCTCGAGAACAAACCTGTTCAAATGGACTTTTGGTCTTGATTCCTTTCCCACCACAGAAGACCCAATTGTCTCTAAAGCCAAGGTTTGTGATAGATGTGCTTCCCAGTTCAGCAATCAGTTTCCGTGCCTCTTCGTTAAGCCTTGAACAAAAAGCAATTAGTTTACTGTGCAGTAAATTCAAAGAAACATTCTGGTTCATATACAGTTCCAGTTCTGGTCCTCTTTGGGTAAACAGTACAGATTGCAGAACCGGCATGTCTCATGTCAGTTCTTTAGGAGAACACATGAACTCGTCCAAACGAGAAGAGAGAACTAAATTTTATCATGTTCACCCAACCCATTATCCTTGTCTCTTTGTTCCCCGCTTCCCTTTTTGCCCCCTCCCTCCTCCAGTACTAGTCAAAGTTTTGACCTCTTTCCTAAGTAATGTTTATACCATATACATTCAGATATACCAGGCAAAGCAGTCGCTAAATTTACCTTGCCTGAAGAAACACCAAACCTTGATAAACAAGGTCAAAGTCCTGCTACGTCAGAGCATTTGTGACTCCGTTATTCAATGTTATATCAGAGCAACACTATACAAACTTATCTACGAATCCTGCTAAATATTCTGTTACTATTGACCCTTCTCTATGAAACTAGGAGGGTTTTAGAAAATTGAGGGATCAAGATCCAAAGGGATACTTTGAGGATTGGGGGAAATTGAGAAAATATTTAGAGAAAAAATGGGATGTTAAAGGACAATTATGGTATTTTGAAAGTTATTAAATAAAATAAGATATAGTTTAGATCTTTACCAGTAATAAAAAAAATGTGACAACTAGGATTTAGAAATAAGGTTAGAAAACGGGGGGTTGGAATGCTGTTGGAAGTCAACAAAGAAAAGGGGGAGGGGAGGGGGTGGGAAGCATATAACCATGGGAAACGAAGGAAAATGTAACTGTTATAATCTTAATTGTATATTAACCCATCCAATAAAAATGTATTTTAAAAAAAAAGAAACTAGGAGGGTTTGTATGGGTTCTGCCCCTCTTTACACCTTCTCTAGCCCCAAACTGAGACGAGACTAATGGAGGCAGCAAAGAGCTCTCAGATCCTAAGCATTGCTGAGATAGAAGGGAAAATGTGCACCAGACCTCTACCTTTGCCTCTCTTGAAAAAGATCTTATTTACAGCCTTTATTGCTGCTCTTCCCTAACTGCGCCTTGCCAGTCTGTACAGAATCACAGAATCATAGAGTTGGAAGGGATCTCTAGGGTCATCTAGTCCAACCCCCTGCACAATGCAGGAAATTCACAACTATCTCTCCTCCAACACCCCCACTGACCCCTGCTCCATACCCAGAAGATGGCAAAACACCTCCAGGATCCCTAGCCAAACTGGCCTGTGTAAAATTGCTGCCTGACCCCAAGGTGGCGATCAACATTTCCCTGGACATGTAAGAAGGGCCATGAGAACTAAGCACTGATGTAACCCTTCCTGCCCTCCCTCTCATGATCTGCCTAGGTTCACAGAATCAGCCTTGCTGTCAGATGGCCATCTAGCCAAAGAAGGAGAGCCCACCACCTCCCAAGGAAGCCTGTTTCCACTGAGGGACCGCTCTGTCAGGAAGTAGTAGGTTTTTACTTTCCTGAAGGATGGCTCACAGAAGCTCAAAGCATATCACTTCATTCGTGGTGCCCCACGAATCTTAAAACAAAGCAGACTGCTACCTCCAGAAAAGCATGACTGGTTGAGGAGGAGGAGTGCCGGTATTTTGACACTTGTCCTGTTCACAAGTCACAGTGAGCACATGTACAATCCCTGTACAATGTAACTAGAGTTTACTTCATATGTTTGTTATGTAATTCTCATGTTACATTAAATGCATGTAAAACTCAACATGTTATTGAAACTGCACATTTATCCAAGTACTTGTCCCTGGTTTCATTTGTAAAATGAACGTGCATTGGCTCTTTCTTACAAACAGATGTACGCATGTACAGGCAGGATGTATGTGTGTTCACTATAATTGTGAACAAAGTTACAGTAACAGTAGGACAAGGGAATATACTGTGGCCCTGAGGGGAGAAGAACTGAAAAACAAGAGAATGGGAGAAGGGGGTCCTTAGGAAAGCATGGACTTATCTACACCTCTCGTTTTGGGAAACATAGTTTAGGATTATATAGGATCTTCCATGATGGATGTATTTCCCCTTTCTCATCTCCTGAAACACCCAGAAACGTGCTGTATAGAAACAAGAATTATGAAAGCATTATGGAGAGAAACTGCTACCGACTTACTTTGTGGCACCATCGTCATAAGTTGCCATTAAGACAATCGTTCCATCTGGAATGGTCTTTATAAATTCAATAAGTGGAGCTACATCTAAACAACACAGAAGCGTATTATAGTGCAACATTCTCAAATTCACACGTACTACAATTTAACTACACACAGCTTCTTGATAACACCACAAGGAACTTTGTAAAAGCACTCTATATGTGTAACAGCTGAGTGACAAGGATTTAACCTGAAATGATTTCATTTCCAATAATTCGCCTTGAAATTTACTTTATTAAATTTAATAAATATTGTTCAAATCAGGGATGTGCAATTCAGGTTCGATAATCCCTTAAAATTACCAAATTCCACCTGATTCGGTGAAATTCGGTATTACTGAACCCAAAAGGGAATAACCAATCAGATTCAGTATTCCCGAACTGAAGTTTACCAAATTAATTCGGTTTAATTCAATAAACTTCGGTAGCCGCAGCTGGGCTACTCTGTTGCTGTTTCTTTGCTAAGGAACAGCAAAGAAACACTATTTCCTGCCCTTTTTCAAAAGCTAAATAATGAGACAAGATAACAGGTGGATTTCAATTATTTCATTCAGCTCAAGTTTCAGTGCAAGTGCATGTAAATCAATGATGGACAAAAACACTTTAGTTCTTATTGCGCACCAATGAATAATGTATTTCTGCACTTACCACCACCCCACATATCATAGAACTTTGTGTCCATTTCTTCACCTGTTTTGCCTAGCCAAAGGAAAATGCATAATTGAAGTCGTTTAGCTCCATAAACATTAAAAAATTACACCAGATACAGTGGACAAGGTATGCTTGCATGGATATTACTAGAGGCCTCTTCATTGTTATGCTTGTGCTATACAATGTGGCCCACCAGATGCCATAGTGTGGATGTATGCCAGTGCACAGGCCGCCCCTTTTCTTTGGGCTTTGTTCAGCTCCTCTGAACACCAGGTCAAGGCCTGTAACTGGGCTGGATGCAAGAATGATAAACAGAGCTCCACTCACAGAATGTATCTTCCCTGTCATTCCCTGTCCTCTGCAGTTCACCATATAAACATGACAAGCTTCTCTTAACAGTCCAGAGAACGCTATAGAATGTAGCTTGGGAGGGTGGAGGTAGTACAGGAAATGTCAAAAATATGCACCACCGTGACACCCCATCTCATGAGTGGAAGTACCTTCTCCACTCACATCACCTTTGAAGCCAACTATTTTAAAGCTAATATTAAATTCTCGGAAATTTTCAGGAAAATTCTAACTCCCACTCAAACAATGCTTTCCTTCACAAAAACTCCCTTACAAACTGGTTTGTTATAGTACTGGCACAGGCGTGAAATGTAAAAACAGTATTACTGCCTGTAACTGGTCTGCTCTTTCAGTAACAAAAAGTTAGTTGACACAGTATTAAACTTTCAAGGATGACCTGGGCGAGGACTATCACATTGAACACGCCACGGAACTAATTTCAATATACACCACAAGTCAGGGATGGATATTCAGGCATAGAAGGGGAAGCTCTTTAGAATATAATTGGTATTTTGTTTAAAAATAAAGACTGAATGACTCAAGTACCCTTACAATCTTACCCCAAACATTATGCAACTAAGTAAAATAAAGGGACTACCACTTCAGAACTAGAAGCCCAAGATGTTTCATTTCTTTTCACTTTGATGAACAAGCATAGCATGGTCTTTTTTTTTTAAAGAGGAAACTGGAATGTATAGCTATATGAGTTTTGGGTTGATAGCCCCTCCCACCTTCGAACCTGGATATAAGAGCTGATAAATCTTCATTCTTATTTGTATCTGACAAAGTGAGCTTTGACACATGAAAAGTTATAACCGAAGAAAATGTTGTTGGTCTTTAAGGTGCTACTGGACTCGAATTTTGTTCTATAAGAATACTTGGTTCAGTAAAACCAAATACGATCTTACCTCTTCTCTTCACCAACATTCAATTTTTATTTTCACACATCTAGAATTCAAAGTCACTTACCATTTACCAAAGCTATGTTGATGCCTCTCCCAACATTGTTTTTAACTCCACTCATTAACCTGGAAGACACCACAAAGAATTACAGCAAGTTTATTCTCCTCCTTTTTTCCCCCCTCGCCCCAAAATTCTCTAGTATCTCTGTCTTGGTGACCTCAATTCATAGCTGACATATGGCAAGAGGCCAACAGGTTGTTTGCCACCGTCTGCCTCTGTAACCTTCGTCTTCTTTGGAGGTCTCCCATCCAACTACTAAGGCCAACCCTGCATAGCTTCCAAGTTCTGACGAGATCGGGCTTGCCTGGGCTACCTAGGTCACGGTTCCTTTCTTTGGCCTCTCCTTATTTCCTTAAGTGACACTTGCACATGCAGCAGTGTGGAGGCATGTGGCAGTGAACAAAATGAGGTTCCCTGAGAGCCAAACTACAAGTGATGCCTGACACTAGTTGGACACTTGTCAGCTTCCCTCAAGTTTTGATGGGAAATGTAGGTGTCCTGGTCTTGCAGCTTGGTTCTCCGACTGCGGCCCAATGGACTTTTCAACTGTCACTTGTCCAACATTCCGCCAAGCTGCCTACAAGTGACAATTGAAAAGTCCATTGGACAGCAGTCAGAGAGCCAAGCTGCAAGACCAGGACGCCAACATTTCCCATCAAAACTTGAGGGAAGCTGACAAGTGTCCAACTAGTGTCAGGCGTCACTTGTAGTTTGGCTCTTAGTCAGATTTTGACTCTGACCTAGTGAGCCCCCCCACACACACACACAATTGAGTCCTACAAGTTGATCCAGTTGCTCTCCCAGTACAGAGTTTTAAGTCTCTCACAAGAATCCACCTGATTAATTAAACAGGTCTAGGCCTCCTTCCTGGAGAAGGAGAGAAGTTCAATCACTATTATAAAAGATATAGCAGTTTATTTGCCACAATATTTCAGCTCAACACCATGCTTTCCTAACCATGCATCTCTTCTGGTGTTCCCACTCGTCTGACTGCATCTTAATTTTACGTTCTTTGCATAGTAATGTCACATTCCTAACTGCATATGGCTGACAGCTGCTCTTTGCAAAAACTGAATGGATGTTCATGGAAAGCAAGGTGGGAATACACAAGCTGCCTTCACATCTTAATCGGCACATGTCCCACATGCAAAATTTCCACCGGACATTAAAGGGACAAATGCAGGCACTCTTGCTTCCAGCGAGTGACACTTCCTTTACAGTTTAAAGCTCCTCTTTGAGCTTGTTTTAGTCTGGAAGACTGTCAACTTGGAGCAGAAATCTGGCAATGACTGTTTTTAAAATGAAATGTAACAAACTCAGGAACAGAAAAGCAGTGCTATTTTCAAGGAGGACATGGCAACTTTCTTAACAAGTTCGTTATTGTGTTGCAACTTTGTCCAAGTTTTGGGGAGTCTGGAGTGGTACAGCAGGGCAGTTTTGAAAGTGAGCCGTTTCCATCTCTTCTTTTCTGAGGTTTTTGTTAGGGTAATGTGGCGCACTGGCCACAAGGGGACAGCAGCACACCAGTCTGGCATTCTTGTCCAAATTTTGGTCAATGGTCTTAGAAGAACAGTTCTTGTCAAGATTGGAGCGACATTACATTCTCAGAAATGTGAGGCAAGTCGTTGAGTAAGATTAACATATTGATATGCTGAAATTTTCATTCCAATGTATCCTAGATTTAACATTAGAGTCACTTAATTGTAGCTAGTTAGTGGCACATTGTTTCTTTTGTAACTTTCCTTCCCACTATACTCTGTTAAGGTAACAAGAATTTCTCTGTAATTGTTTTCAGGTCTGAATAAAAACGAACATAAAATGAACACTAAAAAAGTAGATTTTATGAGGACTCTGTCAAGCAAGGTCATTTTTAAACCCAGACTGCACCTGAGTGTCACATTTAAAGAATATTTTTGATATGAATACCCATTACATACACCTGAGCTGCCGAATCGCAGTTCTGCTTCTGAAAGCTTCGCTGATGTAATCTAATCTTGTGAACTGCAAAGCCTGCAAGAACCTGAAACCTTTGAACTAACTGTTCAGTTGACAGATAAAATGCAAATGTCATTCACATAGATCAAGGTGACTAAGCTTTAAGCTTCTAGAACTTTCAACAAAAGTAGCTGGTGAAAAATGCGGTAGGGGTGCAGCATGGATAGTCTACTATATTTGGACACCTCCCTCAACCTTGTATGCATCTTAACTTGTTTCAATAGATTTAGTCTCATTCTTAGATCCCTTCTACACATGCACCGCAGTTTTTATTTACTTTATTTATAGTCTGCCTCTCTAATGGATACTCAAGCTAGATTACACAATTTAAGTCAATTCTTATTAGGTATCTCATTCTACTGACTGCACCGTAACAGGACTAGGATTACGGAAATCTGCAACAAATAATAAGTATTACAGTATGGTAAAAAAATTGCAGAAAATATACTGAAGTGGTACTGTCTGAAACGTCAGATGACTGATTAGAGTGTTCAAAGTTCCCCTACATTAAAAAAAAATTCTATAAGTGAAAAACAAGCCATGCATGCAAACAGCTAGGCTCTTCCGTCTGATATGTTCATTTTTAATTTTCTGGATTTATTTGTTTAGAAAATGTATACATCACCTCTTTATAGACCTGCCTGAGGTGGCTTACAACTAAAACAACAATGCAAAGCCATTAAAAACAAAAAACCATTAAAACAAATCAGTAAAAACATAAGATGTCATTAAAACAAACAAAGCAGTAAAAACAAACCAAGGCCGCATCATGCCATAAAACACACATTGATCAGCCTAAAATGAGGAAGATGCACTGATTCTTGATCCAGAAGCATATCATAAAAAATTTAACTCCATTAAAACCTGAGTAAAAAGGGATGTTTTGGCCTGGCACCTAAAGGAGAAGGGAGCATTATATGAGGCTGCATTAAAGATGTGTGACTCCACCCCCGACCCCCGCAACAAACCTGATGTAGTATATCCCATTCTATCACCTCAGGATTCTACTTCCTCCTTTTACTATGTAAGTAAACCAGACCTCAGACCTTGAAACTGGCTAACAGTAAAGAAAGTTTAAGCAGAGAAAGGTTACAATACCTTTAGGTATTATTAGGTATGAAAAATCAAGAATCTCATCAAATTTCCTTACATGCCACAAATCACATTACAAAATAATTTAAAGGAAGAAGCAGCTTGCTTGCTTCCTAGATCGTACTTATGAAAGACCTTCCACTGTACAAACCCACTTCGCTTTTACTCAATCCTAAACATATGGGCACCTTTACAATAAAACGAGAACTGTGGGTTATGCCTCATGTATTCTCACCGAGACATTCACACTCTGCTTGCTTAAGGAGGAGAAGGGCAATTCCACCCAATTCACCCCCTTCCTCCCTCTGAGCCACACGGCATTTGGCTTTGGGTGGAGATAGGAGGCCACTGGGGAGGGAGGCAACGGTGGGGAATAGCCACTTCTGCACACTTCTTCCATTTGTGGAAGTTTGGCTCCAACCCATGGACATTGGCCAATATGGAAGTTCTGTCTCTCAAGTGGTTAATCTGTTGTGGTAGCAAACAGAATGGCAGTATGTAAGACAAAGCAGGGAAGGGGATAAAAAACGGAAAGGTCTGACAAGAATGATAATGCTGTAATTTAAAAAAACCTCCAAATCAGAAACATACAAATCAACAAGTGACTAACATGCATGAATGACATGGCCCTCAGAAGTGCCACCACATGTTAAAGTTTTCCTAAATAGTTGAATAGTCAAGGGTGGGGTTTGGGGGTGATAACTAACTACAATTTCTGTCTGCTTTAATACTCCTCCTTTCCTTTTTGTTTGTCTACTTCTATTGGCTTTGTAACATCCACTGCTGAAATTTTAATGTGCTGGTTTCTGTTTTCATTACTGTGTGCATTGAGTGTACTGTGCCTTTATCACAGTGTGCCGTCGCCTTGAGAACCGAGATGGGAAGTAAGTCTGTCAGACGAATGCGCACAGCAGTACAGAAGCCCACACAAGCAGCAGATTGTATATTTAGTTTCTGTAACAAATCCAGCCATACATCTTTTTTGAAATCTGTGTTTCTGTTAAGTTTGTACAGAGGACTAAAATATACATATCCCCTTTGAACCTGACACAGGATTTGACTTCAATAGATTCCGAAGGGCATAACTCTGTTTTGGATTGCACTGTTAGTTGACTAATATAACCTTAGTTTCAATGAATGGATTTTTATACCAACTTATATAACTCACCGGGGCAAAAAAGAGTCATTGCCCAATAAAGAATGAAGTCACCAAGCAAAGAATTTATAAAGCGTCATTTTACTGATTTCAAAGATACCAGCCTCTCTTGCTCTTTCCAAATTTAGGTATGAACATAATCTGTGCTCTTAACCCCAAAAGGGTGAAGCGGCAATGAGTTGTTTTCTCATTGCCGCTTCACTCTTTTGGGGTTAAGAGCACAGATTACGTTCATATCTAAATTTGGAAAGAGCAAGAGAGGCTGGCATCTTTGGCTGCAAATGCTTCTAATCTTACAAAGTCACGTTAATTAGTAGTAGAATCTAATCCATTACTCAATATCCGCTGTGCAGTTAAACATTCCAGTTTGGCATGCTTATAATGTACTCTCAGTAACAGCTTATCTATTGTCTTTGAGCTAAGGTGCAGAGAGGCCTACTGAACATCACTGAAGGGTAATATAGTCTCACGATAAGGGAAATGATAACATTGAAAAGGCACACCAGAACTGCTTGTTCCTTTATACAGCTTATCCCTTTACACAAAAATGGAGGTAGTCCACTGGAAACGAAAAATGCCGAACTCAAGGCATCCCAAACCCCAGAAAATATAGAGTGGTTTACAGATCCTTTCCCTGCACTTGGCAGGGAAAGTACGTAACTGCTTAAGGCTGGATCGGATAATAGGAAGCACCCTAGTGCACGGTTTGCATGTAGGAAGTGCCAGATTTAATACCCAGCATCTCCAGTCACAGGCTTGCAGGGCTGGGAAATGCCTCTGGGCTTATTTATACACCGCAGTGGACACAAATCCCCCAACATGGCTCACAACTAGATGTGCACAGGGGGCCTCACCTTTACAAAGTGCTCTGCCACTTTGTGCAGCTCTGAGCACTGCAAGGGGAAATGGCGGTGTGGGGCTGGGGCTGTTCGCTCCTTCCTCAGGCTCCATGTGTCCGTTGTAATGCATAGCTTGAAGAGCTCACATCTGGGCTTTTAGAAAACTGGTTTCCTTTCACTCCAGTGGGTAACTAGGAGCTAAACTACAAGAGACGAATTACACGCGGACGCTCACATGAAGGGAGTCTCAATGTTAACCAGGAAGCTGCGTTTTAAAAGAGTTCGGAAGGCTCTGTCAACTTGCCATCTCTACAGAGCAGCAAAGATTGCTCCTCAGGTTTATTTCCTCTTTGCCTCCTAGAAGGGAAGGTGAAACTGACAGAGCCTTCGGGAGGTGAAGAGGAAATAAATAAACCCTCTGAGAAGCAATCTTTGCTGGCTCTGTAGAGAGGGAAAATTGCAGAGCCTTCCGATCTCTTGTAAAACTTCGCTTCCTGGCTAACATTGCAACTCCCTTCACATGCGCGTCCTCGTGTAATTCGTCTCTTGTAGCTTAGCTCTTACATGGCAATAAAACTAAGGTAGTACGTGGCAAAAGAACAAAGGTCACACACACTGAAGAACTATCATACATTTTTTTCATACAAAGGGGAGGGGGTCGACTGATAGACTTTCCAGCACTGAAAGTATTTAAGAGTAAGGTAGTCCCTCACCTCCTATATGGAGCTGAAGTGTGGGGTTGGAAGGAAGATATTCTAACCAGTCTTGAAGTAATCCAAAATCAATTTTTGAGACGGATTTTGGCTTTACCCAAAGGCACTCCTGCTGCCCTGATGAGGGCCGAAACAGGACTCCCCTCCCTTGCAGTTTTAAAATACTTGAAAAGTATCAAATCTTCCAGTTCTGACTCCCTAAGCTGCCAATCAGTAAATTTTTTACTATCTAAAGACCCCACACACCCTGTCTTTCTATCCACCATTTGCCGAAGGTATACCATCCCGGATGACCTTTTAGGGGTCTCAGCCAACAACCTCCCACTTAAGGAGTGGATCTACAAGTCAGATGCAGGGATGGATCGGCTATCAGTATTAAAATCTAAGGCAGCTCCTTGGTATAAACTAATCAAATTTGATCACTTAAGATCTCCCTACCTAGCCATAGATGCATCTGACGAAGAGAACTGTGATTCTCGAAAGCTTATGCTACAATAAAGTTGGTTAGTCTTAAAGGTGCTACTGGACTCTTTTTGATTTTCCTACCTAGCCAGTATTTCTCATTATAACCTCAGAGTCTCTTTCGCTGCTCTGCGCTTTCAGATGATGCAAGCAGCTCTCTTGGCAGGGCGTTATTCTCACATCCCTATGGAACACCGCAGCTGCATTTGTGGATTATCTACAGTGGAGAACTTTTCCCACTACCTACTTTATTGTCCATTATATAGTGTACCCTGAGCTAAGTTTTTGGCCAGAATCCTATCAGTCACAAACACATATTCTGAAATCGAGAAGATTGTGTTTTTGTTATCTGATAACACTGATAACCATGCGTCGTACAGAGTCTGTCAGTTTGCACTTGCAGCCAAAAAGATAAGATCTAAGGTGGTATTGAATGAGGCTGTTTCGTGATTCCTGGGCAAGTGTGGTATACTGTACTGTTTTAATTTTAATTAACCTTTTCAAACTGTGATACTGGATTTAACTGTTTATTAGTTGATGTTTGGAAAATTTGTGATGGTCTATGGCTATAGACAATAAACTCTTTGGTACTTGGAACTGAAGGACTATACTGAAGAACATCACACCTCATTTGAAAACATATTTAATAGATCTACCAAAAATAAACCATTGGCAGTTTTCATTTTTAGGGTATACTAAGAGCAAGGTAAATCCCTTACTCATTTTAATCCCTTCCAAGATGATACAATAATTCTTTCACACATTTTTTACAACAATAATAGAACAGAAATTGCTTGTACGTACACATTATCTTCTAAGCAAATTTTAGGTCCAACGACGTTGGCTGCTCCACTTGCCATTTTGAAAGCAAAATGCTTCTCTGGACAAGCTTTTGAAGTTCCACATTTATATCTTGGGGGTTTTGTAGCTTTGGGAGGGGAAAAACAGTTTCATTTTTTAAAATGTGTGTATATGTTTTTAAAAGCCCATCTTATTATCTTTATTGTACAAAAAAAATTGAAGGGAAGAAAAAAGGCCTTATATTTTTTATTATTTAAAATTTTTAAAGCCACCTTTCCACCCAATTTAGTGCCCCAAAGGCAACAAACAAAAACATTAAAATACATATAGGTAAATATAAAGTAATTAAAAACAAAACACACAGATAGATGAACAGGACAGAGGGTTAATGATAATCAGCAAGGGAAAGCCAGAAAAAAAGAGAAAAGTCTTCACTTGTTGATGGAAGAGGACAAACATATGTCCCTGGGGAGGGAATTCCATAGTCTTGGTGCCACAACCAAGAAGGCCATTTCTCAAGTTGCCACACTTTAAGCCTCAAGTGGCAGAGGGCTTGATGCTGGGCCGCCAAAGATGATCATAATGGTTTAGTAGGCTCATATGGAAGTAAGGTATGTTGACCCCAAGCCATTTGGGCGTTAAAGGTCAATACAGTACCTTGAATTGGGCCTGGAAGCAAAGTGGGAGCCAGTCAGGTTAGCATTCTGCACTCAATTGTAGCTTCCAGACAGATTAGCATACCCTCACCCTCTTTCTTTCACAAGACAAAAACTCAGACAGTGGCCTTCTTCCTACTGCACAATAGCATTGTTACTGCAAACACTGCTCATTCCTCCACAGATTTTTTAAAATTAAATTTATTCCACTAAAAACACACACAATGACAATCTTACAGAGCATATTACCATACTACCTTATACAATTCTTATTTGTTAAATTAGTAAAATTTAATTAAAATAGCAATGATTATGAAAGGAATATGGAGAGACTTTGTTCTTTAAAAGTTTTTCCAATACCAGAAACAGCTTATTCAGGAAATTTGACTCTGACATAAGGGGTCATATGAGTATCCAGTTTGGTGTGAGAGACAGTTTGGTGTGGTGGTTAAAAGTGCGGGACGCTAATCTGGAGAACCAGGTTTGATTCCCCACTCCTCCACTTGAAGCCAGCCAGCTGACCTTGGGTCAGTCACAGCTTCTAGGAGTGATTGTTGTGGGGATAATAATAACATACTTTGTAAACCGCTGTGAGTGGGCATTAAGTTGTCCTGAAGGGCAGTATATAAATCAAATGTTGTTGTTGTTATTATTGTTATTATTATCTCAGTTCTCCATAGATGACAGGAACCCATGTCACAGGCTACAGGCTAAGAGCCCTTCAGCTAGCACTACGAGAGCACTCAATTCATGAGGTGAGTTATGGGACTGGCACCTCCTCATTCTTGGTGCAAATACCAGCTCTATGGAATGCTCTTTCTGACCCATCTGTTAGTCTCCTTCCAGAAAAGGCTGTCCTTTTTAAAACAGGTAGGAATTAATCTGTCTTATATCACCGTGTTTACGAGGTAGTTTTTCTTAACTGATTGTTTAGTTCTATTTGTTTGTTGCTGGCTGGTGAGGCCTTTGTAAGCTGCTTTGAGCCACCATGGTCAGTGGAAAAGGGCAAACATTTCCATTAATAAATAATTAAACTATAATGAGTAAAAGTCAGCAGAGCCACAAATCTAATCAACACTCAGAGAACAGTTATAGAGAAGGGAGAAAATTATATCAAATCATCAACAGCAAAAATTGGAACCTTTTCACCTGGCACCTAAAATGACAGAAGTTATACAATGTATGAGTGGCTCTTGGGTTGGAGTTCAAGAAACAAGACACCACAGCAGTTCCTGTCTAGAGGCCACTTTCAAGTAACCAAAATAATATTTTTCCTCATCTTTGGGTCAAAGGGGAGGAGGGAGATTTAGTGGGTGCCCCATGAAAATTATGTGGCCCACCCAGGGCTTTTTTTTCTGGGAAAAGAGGTGGTGGAACTCAAGACCACACAATGACGTCACTTTGGGTCAGCTGGAACAAGGGGGTAGTTTTTAAAGTTTAAATTGCCCTCGGCAAAAATGGTCACATGGCCAGTGGCCCCGCTACCCTGATCTCCAGACAGAGGGGAGTTTCAATTGCCCTCCACGCAAGTGGAGCAGAGGGCAATCTAAACTCCCCTCTGTCTGGAGATCAGGGGGCAGGGCCACTGGCCATGTGACCATTTTCAAGAGGTGCTGGAACTCCGTTCCACAGTGTTCCTGCTGAAAAAAAGCCCTGGGCCCACTTCTAATTTATAAAATCAAATATATAACACAAGTAAAATCCGGCCCCAAATACTTACAGCGTGCAGGTGGGTCAAGTGGTGATCTTGCTACAAGAGAGAACATTTTTTTAAAGGTTAAAAATAATCACAGCATACTCTAAACCAAGTTTATAGGTTTATAAAATGTATTGAAGACTATCCCTCAAAGAAAACGCACAAGTATTGAATTTGCTGAAATAAACAAGCTTTGAAATGGATTCCTACGGAAGCCATAATTTTGTGGTTCGCTTTTGCTGGTGGCATGATGAGCTAGTGTTTTTGCTGGATGGGATAACTGGCTTAGTTTTCATATTATAAAATATGTTTTCGTGTGTGGATCATTAAGGAATGAGTCACTTTTGTCCTCTATAAATATTTCAGTGTAGGTTTTATTGGCTATAAATAAATACCTCTTCAAAATTAAATATGAATCAAACATTAGCTGCAAACAAAATAAAATGATGTACTGTACTGCAAGCAGGGCTTTCATAAACTGACCATGCTTGTTTTGACAACTCATATGGGAAAAAAACTGGTGGTCAGGAGACAAGTGACCTCCAAATCACAAATATATGTAAATCAACTAAAGATCAATATTCTCGCTGCAATTATGAAGAACACAACTGAAGACGGTCAACTTACCGAACAGATTTCCTAGGCTGGCATCCATTTTTATTTCAAATACTTGAGATATGACATAAAATGTCAGCAGAAACACTGCTACTGCTACCACCAATTTTGCAGCTCCTAGTTCAAAAGCAGAACATAACAGTTTCTCATTGTCTGTTTCAAGTTTTATACAGCGCAAAAAACCAAACTCTTTCCAAGTCTAGTTTCTACCCAACTTTTAGATATTGACATGTATATTTAACATGTACATCAATTTAATTGTAGGAAAAAATCTGGTTGAAAATAGGCTGTCATTGCACACTACATAAAATGCCTTCTGCTGAAAAGTTTTTTTTTTGGTTCAACTTTAGAAACGCTAGCTCAGTAACTGCAATGGATTTGGGGTGGGGGGGAGGTTTGGACAGTAAATGCTGAGTAAGTTAAAAAAGAATGACTAAATTCTCTCATTTTCTTCACAGTTCTAAAATACAAAAAATATGTTTCTAATTATATACTATGCAGAGGAGTTAGAAGCGAGCTACATCTCAAACCACACAAAATTTAAGCTACAGTTCTTGGATTTAAGAAAATATAGTATTTATCATTTACTGATTTAAGACCATATACATGTCATTGCTAAGTGATTTAGAATATTTATTTAAAAACTTTATATGCTGCCTCTCTAGATTCATGCACAAGGGAGTTAACAAAAAGAGTAAAACAATAAATACAAATTAAAAATGTAAAAATAATCATTTAAATTAAACATGCAGTGATAAAGGCATCTATCTGCCTGAAAAAAAAACCAAAATGCAAAGAAAACCAGCAGTAGAAAACAATCTTAAGATTATAAAAAGGAAGCCATAAAATATCAAAGATTGGAAAAGCGAACACATCAAATAGGAGCTGATTGTTTTGAACAGATGGTATATAAATTCTGCAAATAAATAAACCCAAACATCTCAGATGAACCAGACTGTGAAACGCAGAACACGCCTGAGACAAAAGGCGGAGATGAAACCTCTTTGCGGGGCATAGCTTGCTATTTAAAGACCAGCAAGCTACTTATTTCACCACATAATGAAAAATGGGCTGGTTACCTGCTATTCTCATGGTTACTCCTCCTTCGTTACTGACACAATTGCATTTAACCAGCTACCTGAGGGAGAGAAAAAGTAGCACACGTTTACAACATAATAAGGAAAGAGGTTTGTGTTGGTAAATCCCACTATAAACATCAGGGCACAGTTGTGATGCAACAAAATGAACTATACATATCTATCCATGAGTGAAATCTAAAAATGTCTGAAAAGTTTAGGAAGGTGCATCAATACAACAGACCGGCTGTGAGATCTATGTTTGATTTTCTCATATATACCCCCATCCTCAGGCATAATTCTGTTTTCCTTGTATATTGCACATCTTTTGTTATATGAAAAGGTATCACAGAACATTTTTTAAAAAGGAAACACACAGGGTTCATTGTCCAATAAATACACGATGTATCCTGTCTGAATAAATTCACCTTTCCCATCGCAAAGAAACAGAGTTAATACACTGTGAGGTCTATTCATCCGTTTGAGATTGACAGATGCAGGTTATATGAACTAAAAGACTGAAATAAAACCAGTGGTATGAATTTTGCAGAAAAATCAGAATCTGAACACTTGCAAGAGAATTATCTGATACCCTAACAGAGTGCGGTATTTGACTTATAGTTGTAAATACATTTTAAAATTACCCAGTGTTAATTTTATGTTCTAAATTGAAACAGACAATTAGCATTAAAAAACCAAGTGTGTTTTTAATGCATTCAAGGAAACTTAAAACTCTTGAAATTATTTTTACCGGAATAATAATTTAATTTTTTACAACACAGTACAGCATTTGCTTCCTTTATGTTGTTGGAGTAAAAAAAAAAAAACTCAATTACTGCAAACTGCTGTCCCACTAATATTACCATACACAAAGCGCTATAAATGATGTACCATGGGTATGAGTGGGCTCATCTATTTCAACACAATTTAACTTTTCATCTAGTTCCATACCAGACTGGTGATTACAACATAACTTCCATCATACGATAGGAGACACATAAATGAGAATTCCAGCTTTGGTTTACATTGGACCTGCACAATCAATTAAGTGAATTCCTAATTTTATTTGGATCATTATATGCAGGGGCAGCGGGCCTATAGAGGCCAGGCAAGCGGTGGCCGCAGGCGCGAGGTGCCGGAGGGAGCACTGGAGGAGGCTCGGCGGGCGGGAGCGCGCGCCACAAAGCACCAGCCTCCTATCCCTCCCACCCCGCGCCGCTGCTGCCGCCAACACAAGCCCCTGGCCAGGCGCAGCCACCGCGGGCAGGCATCTGCGGCGGCGCACGCAACCGAGCGGGAGAGCTCGGAGGCCGCCCACCGCAGCAATCGGGCCGGCGGCGGCGCGTGCGCTCCCGTGATAACGTCACACGTGACATCATCACGCAGGCCGGTGCGCGCGCTTGCGCTCGTGGGGGTGCCCGGCCGGCCGGCTGCGAGCGAGGTAAACCCTTGCTCCGCCCCTGATTATATGTATCCATGTTTTTATCCCCTACCCTCTCTAGTTTACAAATCAAAGGATACATATATTCTTTCACACAATTCCCTAGGATATTCATTGTGTGTGTGTGTGGGGGGGGGAATTCATTACAACTTTGACACTTCCCAGCTTGCCTAATATTGTATTGGCAACAGCATCCATGCATTGTTATTAATTTATGAAACAATCTTTAGAAGTGGAACATTTTCTGTTGAAAAATAAAGCACTATGAACATTTTTGTGCAGTATCACTGAACAAAACAAAAGCCAACCCCACCACCTTACAGCAAACAACTTGTGTTCAATTGGATACTCTATGGAACTTCTGCATAGAAAATGTACTAATGACACCACTGCTACCAAGGGAACACACACACACACACACACACACACACACACACACTCCATTTGCCTACAAATGTTTTAAGAACTCCATGGAATTTCAACAACAGTAAATGAAATGGCCTAATATTCCATCCCCTCTCCCCAGGCAACAATCCCAGAGAATGCAAGCAGCCATTGTTCACACTTTAAGAAGCAATTTGGATCCCCTTCAGCCCTCAATTTTTACATAGCAAATTCTCTAAATAATCAAAGCAAGCTAACCTTTATCAAGAGAACTGATCCTACATACACTACGTAGAGCACTGGTGAATGCTTCCTTAACCATGAAACACACAGTTCAAAGTTAGAGATGGGCACAATCGGCATTACGATCGAAAAATACCCACGATAATGGCAATCGTGCGATTGGAACCCGGCGGATCGGTGCTGTCCACGGCGACTGATCCAGAGTTCGGGGGGGGGGTGCTTGATTGAGGCTTGATCAGGAAGCCAGACACACAGGTGCCAGCAATCTATTCCCCTGGCAACGGAGCCAGGGGAATGCCTGAGCTGTGTTTGCCCTCCTTCTGTCGCCCTGGAAACCCGAATGGAAGTCCAGCTTGCCTTGATCAGCAGGGCTTCCTTCCAACCACAGAGCAGCAAAGCACTCACCAGTTGAGAGAAGACACCCAGGGGAGGGAGGGGGAAGGGGGTGTTCTGTAGCAATGGGCACTCCAATCTCATCCCTGCAAACCCTGAGAGACAGCTCTGACGGCCAAACACAGAAGAGCGGCCAGACCCCCCCCCCCCGCCCCCTGAGCGGCCACCGTCTTCACCCACCGTTCATTTCTCACCAGCACGCTCCTTTTTGGCCTGGCGGGCAAGCACATGGGGGGTACCGCCGTCGAGCAGCCAGACCCCCCACCCCCTGAGGGGAGGCGGCTCGTCATCGCCTCCCCGTACCCGCCAGGCCCGACAGTTGCTGCCACCACCGACCTTCCCACATAGCTGGGAACAGTGGGGCGCCTCTCCGCTTTGGCCTCCCCGATCCACGGATCGGAAACGGGAGATGATTGGTTTGGATCGCTAGTTAGGGATCGTCGCCGGCGCCGATCCACGATCAGCTTGATCGGTAATTTTTTTTGGATCGTGCCCTCCTCTATTCAAAGTACTAATGTGATTCTCTCTGTTTCATGACCATACCACCTCTGTGGTCTAACTGAGAGCCAAGCTACAAGTGATGCCTGACACGAGTTGGACACTTGTCAGCTTCCCTCAAGTTTTGTTGGGAAATGTAGGCGTCCTGGTCTTACAGCTTGGCTCTCCATTTAATTGAAGTTTACAGAACCCCCTCCCCCCCCACACACACAGCGGAAGGGATGGGGGGGTGCCCAGCAAGAGCCCAACGCCTGCACTCCCCTCCTGACCACGTTCTCCCTCCCATAGACTGCCACTCTGTAAACTCGTGTCAGGCATCACTTGTAGCTTGGCTCTCACTAAAGCTTTCACAAGAATGAAGTAAAAAGAAAAAAATCAGTGTCAACTTTTTTTTCTCCCCAAGAAGAAACACCCCAGCAGACTAGCGATAAGTCAAACGTGCTCTGAAGATGGTCTATAGTTCTGCCCCATTGTTCTAGCTAGAATACAGTGAAGACCCCCTCCTCTCTTCTCCGGGATGACAGTTCAAATGAGAAAGAGGCTGAGTGCACACAACTATTTTCAAAGACAGAAAGCTGGTTCCACAGGATCTGCTGCCAGCAGCCTAGGTTTAAATTAAACACTTTCTTGAAAAGTATTTTTCGTCTCTTTCTACAGTGCACAAACTTCACCTGAAATTCTAGAATACGCAATGACATAAAAAGACATTGTTGGGATACTGCAACAGCCCCTAAAAAGAGATATTTAAAAATCCAAGCAGCCATTTCCATTCAGCTTCCAGTACATAAAAGTTAATTTAAATACATCCATATTTTAATTGTATTTTTAGTATTTTGGTATCTGCCCTGAGCCCGCTTGCAGGGAGGGCGGAATACAAATTTGAAATAAATAAAAGCCATTTATTTCACATTTGCCCATTTGATTAAAATTAACTGAAATGTTAACCTTTCAGCAGTCCTACAAATGTGGTGATAATCAGTATATTTTACAACACCGTTACCAAAGCGACCGTAAATTATTTGAAAACATCCAAGATCTTCACAATAGAGATTGAAAGCCTCTGGCCACGGTTTGCATATTCTTTTAATTCTTCCATAGCACCTGGCAGATTTACAGCACAACCCAGCGTGCTCAGAAGTAAGGGTCACTATGAACCAAACTGCACAAGACACCATATGCATGTTCTCCGAGTATTGGGTCCCACAAGATTCCTTGGGTAGAGAAGTCTTACAAAGAACAGCCACTTGATGTCGTGATTCTCCACTGGGGGGGGGGAGCAATGGAAGGGATTCTCTCTCTCGCTCTCTCTCTTTCAAAAAGCCTCACCTCAGGTTTTCCTCCAGGAGCTGGGGGAGGAGGCATAACTGGAGGCAGGAAATCCAGGGTGGCTTTTTGCAAGAGAGAGAGAATCCCCCCACCATTCTTCATTCTGGCGGAGAATTGGGTAGCGTAGTCTTACAAAGAATAGCCTCTTGATGCGATTCTCCACTGGGGGAAGAATGATGGGAAGGATTCTCTCTCTCTTTCAAAAAGCCTCAGCTTGGGTTTTCCTCCAGGAGCTCGGAGGCGGGGGGGGGATGGAACATAATAGGAAGCAGGAAATCCAGGGTGGCTTTTTGCAAGAGAGAGAGAATCCCCCCACCATTCTTCATTCTGGTAGAGAATTGCATCGTGGATTCTCTCTTTTGCAAAAAGCCACCCTGGATTTCCTGCTTCCTATTATGTTCCATTCCCGCCCCTCTCGCCTCCGAGCTCCTGGAGGAAAACTCAAGCTGAGGCTTTTTGAAAGAGAGAGAGAATCCTTCCCATCATTCTTCCCCCGGTGGAGAATCGCATCAAGCAGCTATTCTTTGTAAGACTACGCTATGCAGAGAATCTTGCAGGACTTGACACACCCCAGACATCTCGTGCATTTTCCCTCTATGTTCAAGGTAAATGAGAATAGCTTGCAGACTTCAGCAGCTCGGAATAACATGGATGGAGACTGATCATGAGCATTTCAATTCCTACTCTATTGCTGACTTAATGGTTCAGCTGGGGTACCTCAGTATGTGGGGACTGTACTCATCATGGTGACAACCGAAGGACCTTCTCAGTTGTGGCACCAAGATGATTGACCTCCCTTCCCAGTGATATTTGTCTGTCCCCTTCTATCACTGTCTTCCATTAGTAAATGGACTTTTTTGCTCTATCTGGTGTTCCCACAGTTGTTTGTCCTTCCTGCTTTGCCGCTCTAGGTTTTGTACACATATTTTAGCTCTGGTTTTACCTGTTTTTACGATACATTTTTATTATGTCTGTTTGAATTGTTAGCTGCCTTGATTGCCTGGACTAGGCAGAAAGGTGGGATATAAATACTGTAATTAGTTAATTAACAGTGATCTCACAGCAATCTGTCAACCTTTTTTTCTTTGCTTTTTCTGATCCCTGTTGCTCAAACCACTGTCAACCAAGCAACCCTGCCTCTGGTCCCTTTGGCAACTGATTCCCATGTTTGCCCAGTACTAACTCTGCCACTTCTCTCCCAACAATTGACTGTACACACTTTGTTTTAAACAACAAAAGTAGCATTTTATTTCTTCCAAAGAAGCTTTCACAAAGAGTACCTAAAGTATTTTATATTTACTTTCTTTATATCCCACCATTCCCCCCAATGGAACCCCAAGTGGCTTACATTGTTCTCCGCTCCTTTATTTTATCCTCACTCCAACCCTGTGAGGTATGTTAGACTATGAGCCAAACTAAAAATGACACCTGACACTAGTTGGACGCTTGTCAGCTTCCCTCAAGTTTTGATGGGAGATGTAGGCAGCTTGGCGGAATGTTGGACAAGTGACAGTTGAAAAGTCCATTGGACAGCAGTCGGAGAGCCAAGCTGCAAGACCAGGACGCCTACATTTCCCATCAAAACTTGAGGGAAGCTGACAAGTGTCCAACTTGTGTCAGGCATCACTTGTAGCTTGGCTCTGAGTGCATGACTGGCCCAGGGTCACCCAGCAAGCTTCCACAGCAGAGCAGGGATTTGAACCTGAGTCTCCCAGATCCTAGTCATACACTCTAACAATTCCATCTAAATACTAACAAATATAAGCTGCCTTATACTGGGGTGGATCTTATCACTCCATTGACATCTTCCTCCAGCCTTACGGAGCCTTCCCCAATGGCACAGTGTACACATACTGGCACACCTTTTTAACTCTTCAGAAATCTACAGTTATTCTACCTTTTAATAACAGACCAAGAATCAAGCGTACCATTTTAGCCATACTACACATTAATGTAGGAAACTGCACATTAAGATAGAAAGGATCAATCTTGACGTTCAGAAAGCATGTACTAGATGGAAGTATTTTTCTTTTATTCTTTTTATTAATTGATTAAATTGAGAGCCAGCAGCGTACAGTGATTGGCATCAGATTAAGATTTGTGAGACCCAAGTTTAAATCTTCACTCTGCCATGGAAGCTTGCTGGATAACTTTAGGCCCATCACACACACTCAGCCTAACCTACTTCAGTGTTGTTGTTGGAAGACAGAACAGTGTAAGCTGCATAAATGAAGTAAGTAAGTAAGTAAGTAAGTAAGTAAGTAAGTAAGTAAGTAAGTAAGTAAGTAAGTAAGGAAGGAAGGAAGGAAGGAAGGAAGGAAGGAAGGAAGGAAGGAAGGAAGGAAGGAAGGAAGGAAGGAAGGAAGGAAGGAAGGAAGGCTTTGCCTTTTCTGAAGCAATCACCCAACACATTTCAGACATTATGCCCAGTTGCTCTATGCAACTATGTTTTCTTTTACACCCATAAAAGAATGCAAAACGCACACACTTCAGTTTGTTCGATTTAAAGTTTAAAAGAGCAAGGCTTACCAGCATGAATACAAGCAGCCTCCAAACCCCTGGTTCTTAAACAGCCCTTGCTAACAGATCGTCCTATTTGCAAGAAAACAGTGTGTTGTGGCATCGCAGATATTACAACAAACTTTGGTTTGCTGGAAACCTGGAAGTCTCTGAGCTATGCATGGGGGAGAAGGAGCAGCATGTCAGCCCAAGGCTCCTTTCTGTAGAGACAAAATATTTATATTTTCCAAACAGGGACCCAAAGTGGCATATAAGAAAAATACATAAATAAACCAAAGCTCATCAAACAAACATGCAAAACAAAACAAGTACATCTCAGGGTAGTCCTTGACTCAATGGGTGGCTTGATTGAAGCCAAGGCCCAACAGTTAAAGGGCCAAAGGCTCAAGTCTGGCCGCACCCAAGTTCTAGAAGGTACCTGAGACATAAAGGGGAAAAGCAACCTGCAAAAAGATGTTACATGGCAGCCAAAGATTTTCCTTATCTTATTCATCCCCACATTCCTGTCCAAGGCTTGGCAGTAAGTCTCAATGGAGTAATTCTCCCTGAAATGAAAGGAGCCAGCTTCTGATTTTTAGAGAAGCAATTTTACTCCTTGTTTCAGCTACTTTTTAGAAAAAAACCTGAAAAATTATAGCTGATGTTCCTCCTGGGGCTTTTCTGAGCAGCAGGAGCTTTTCATCAAAAAGATAAACTGGCGGCAAAGCAAAGAAACATACACCATTCTTCCAAATGAAAACCACAGTGCACTCCTCTAATCAACTATTTGAACAGAGTTACATTTTATTCATTTGGAATTTTAGCCTATCCTGTTTCCAAAGGCCATGGGCTGCTGGTAATTGGAAACACACAAACACGTGCTTAAAATATATAGGAGGCCTGCCACCAACATACCTCCCCGCTCATCCCTGGCCACATGACGTTTGGAGGAATATTGCTTTTTCAAAGATATTCAGGCCAGAGCTTTTAAGACCTGGGGGGGAAGCAGAGGTTTGGGACACTTGGGGTTGGGGCACACCAGAAAGAAGCTGCTCTCACCTGAACACAAAGGAAGTGACAATAATAAGGAGACAGGCTCTAAAAAATACAGGACTCTTTGATGAGCTTTAAGTTCAACTCGCCACACTTCTAATCAACCACTGTCATTCTCACTCACTCGTTTGCCCGGGAGAAGCAGCAATTCTGGCCTCGAGCACCTCAGGCAAGCATCCAAACAGTCAATCAGCATTATTATGGGATGATGGCTGCATGCCCAGCGCAGGTATTCTCTTTCTTCTAGCACCAACAGCTCCCCATCGCATCAGAAGAACACACGCATCCCTGTATGCCCCTACTCAGAAGAACGTCCTCCACACCTCAGTGCAAGGCATGTCTGCAGGCAACTATTCTCTGCTCCCACACATCGTACAGTGTTTACTCCTATGGAAACCCATTGCTACAGCTGTTTGCCTTGAAACTGCCAAGGGGCGTGGAGAAGGTGCAGCTCACCCGATCAGACACCCTTCCAGTTTCAGGTGTAAAAATTGCCTTGTTTTGTAACCAGGACCTTCCTGGAAACCAGTGAAGTTGCTGCAACACTACTGTAATATTCTCTCAACAGTCATAAACATCTTGGACAAAGTCACAGTATTTTGCATTAAGTGGAAACTTCTTAGCAAACTTCAAAAATAGTTCCAATTATGCTCCTGAACACCAACTATTAAGTCTGTTACGATTAAAGTCAGGAATAAATAAGACTGCAAATCAAGGTCTGTTTGTTCTGAGGCCACAGAGATCTTATTCATAAGTTGCTAGAATGGCATGACAATTGTTTCTCAGGGTTCTTGTCTCACGGCATCCTAGTAACAACTGTAAGAAGCAATAGTTCTACTACTGTGTGTTTTATTCTGCTGGTTAATGACCGTATTAAATAATTCAACGTTTAATTAAAAGATGTAAATGCCTGGATCTGTTGGATGGCATGGTTTCTTCTCATACCAGCGTAACTCCCTTACCTTGAGTTCTGGAGCTAGCATGGGGAAACAGCTCATTATTTGGAACACTCATATAGTTCATTCTTAAAGCTATGATCAAAGCTGCATAATACTGGGCTGTACAGACAAAGCTCTCACCACTGGGGTAACATATGAACAGCTGTAATCTGATGGTTATAGACTGGGAATGCTGGAGCAATAATGAACAAAAAAACATATTCTATACAAGATTACAATTATTGATTTCTGACTACAAAATGTGCGGTTGTTACAAAAAAATTATCAGATACAGCAGAATACAGTTTTACACACATAAAACAGAGGATCATGCTGACTCAGTAGAATGGCAACACTAATCCTATGTGTAATGCTAGAGATTAGAGACCAGGAGGAGAACGCTTTGTTAATCAATTCCAACTGCTTTCAGTGAGCATGAGATGCTTGCTCATAAAAGTATCAGGAAATGGAGTTAATTCTCTTGTTATCAGTGAAATCCCAAATCCTGAAAACATTTACAGTAAACTGACAAACCCCTTTGTATTGAAAAGGAAGTAAAACTATAGATCCAGATAGAGCTATGCAGGGGAAATTAAATGCTGTTTTGATTGTCGTACAGTGGGAATCTGTTCATTGCGGCAAAAGACTGAGGTTATGGCTAGAAGATGCCATTTTGTGCTCAGTGGGTAGGAAGCGCTTGCTCCATCCCTGTTCGAGAACAAAATGTTGCTACAGAATTCCAGTATCTAATTCCTCGACTTCTTCCCGGGTGGGCAGGGGCCTTAAAGAGAGGAAAGCACAAGGCCCTGGGTAAAAATACCTAGCGAATGAAAATCAGAAACAAAAGAAAAACAAAACAAACATGGTCCTTTAAATATCACAAAACGATAAATGCATTCATTTCTGAAACAGACTGTAAATGATGCCTCTCTCTCCATATGACTCGCATTATCAACATTACACTAGTGAGATGCCCACTAAAGGCTTAGGAGTATATCTGGAAATATGAACATTAAAATAGGTGGGAACTTGGAAGTAGGAAAGTTCTGCCTACTGCCCTAAGCTGCTTATACCCAGATGAAATAGTAAAACTGTCTGTCATGATCTGGCTGTGCCAGGAAGGCCTAGCAAGGCCTCAGAAGCCTGTTAGCAGTGGGAGTAGGCCTGCCTACAATTCCCAGGAGCCCCTGGGTCATTTTGGCATCCTTTTTCACCAATCAGAACATGGGGGGCTAGTGCTATATAAGCCCTAGAGGGGGAAAGCCTGTGTTCTTGCTCCCAAGGAGCAGGCCTGAGGAGGTTTCTGCTAGGGGGAGAGGCCCTCATCCAGGTAGGGTGAGAAGTCAGGCCTGGCAAACAGAGGGACAGTGAGTTCAGTCCCACTAGGGCCTTTTGTTTATTTTGCTTTCACCCATCTATTGTTGCTAAGGCACCTTGTTTGCTTGATTAACTGACCTCCTTGTAAATAAACTCTTTTGTTTGTTGTTACTCTGCTGGGTCATCACACCTGTTTATTGGCCAAGCTACGGAGGTCAGAAGGATTGAGAGGGTACTCTGGGCCTTCCCAAGGGACCCTAAATCCCAGAGTGGTGGCAGTGTAAGGTGGCTCACCCCACCTGAGGCATGACACTGTCCTTTAACTGTACCACTGCAGAATACAGGTAAGGAATGTCCGGGGTCTGGGTCCCAGCCCCCAGACTTGCCAGGAGGGAGCAGTGGGAGGCAACCGGGAGGCAGTGGCCCTACCTCCTCAGCCAGCGAACCTGCCCACTCCAGGGGGAAGAGCTGAAAGGCCCAAGCCTCAGAGGGCTGGGGGGAGCAGGGGGAGACCAGCCAGTCCCACCCTCCAGGGGGAAGAGAGGGGGCTAAGCAGGACAGAGGCAAAGGGCCAAGGCAGGGGGAACAGGGACCCAGCAGCAGCCCAAACAGAGCCCTTACCAGCCAAGGAGGAGAAGCAGCCACTACAGCCCAGAGCCACACCCTGGCCAGAGGACAGTAGCCTGGCTCAGGAGTTGCTAGGAGCCAAGCCCCTCCAGGTGGAGCTGCCACAGGCATTCTGGGTGAGGAGATGGGTAGCCCCGCCCAGCATCAACGAGCAGGCAGCCCAGAAGCTGGCCAGGGCAGCTCCTCGCAAGCAAGGCCAGGGAAGCTCAGCAGCACAGAAGCTGGCTGGGGAAGCTCCTCGCAAGCAAGGCCAGGCATGCTCAGCAACACAGAAGCCGGCTGGGGCAGCTCCTCGTGAGCAAGGCCAGGCATGCTCAGCAGCACAGAAGCCGGCTGGGGCAACTCCTCATGAGCAAGGCCAAGGAGACCTCAGCTGGGGATGGCTCGCATTCAACCCCACCCTGCCAGCAAGGCAAGGAAGCCAAGAAGGGATTAGTGGTAGGAGGGAAACACCTGAGGGAAGGCACAGCTGGGCCAAGTCAGGAGAGGGAACAAGCCTAGAAGGAGGGAGGGCGGGGAAAGGATACCCTATATAAGGTGGCTAGGAAGAGCTCGGAGGTGGTGGGTGTGAGTAAGGAGTGATGGTGTGGAGTGAGAGCAGAGCAGTGTGAGAGTGGAGGCTTGGAGGAGAGTTCTTGGAGGAGGAGATGATGGAGGACGCAGAGGGTAAGCAGGCCAGGTTGAGCAGGCCAGCGGGTGGACTGAGAGGGAGTCTGGGTGATGTATACTGCCCCTCCTTCCACAGAGCAGGGTCCTGTAGTATCCCTGGCACCCCTCTGATGTCAGGGCCGGCCCAGCTGGGGCCCCGCCAGCGACAAGCCCTGACAAGGAATAACACAGATGAATGCTTTGTCATAAAAAAATGCCATACATGGACAAAACTACCACTTGCAACCTGAAATGGTAAAATCTAGGAACAATTTTACCTGTGTTTGTGTAAATTAGGTCCCTAGGCCTGTTCACATATCAAAGCAATATATATTTAAAAAACTGCACTACATGGCAGCAAGTTTTGGGCTGGGCTCACCTCAAATCGTCATTTTACAGTTTAAAATCTGAGTAAACTTTGCAGTATTTATATCTCTAGGCACACACGTACTACCTATACTACTTGCTGCAAAGAGGAGGCATAAGGTTTGCTCTTGAAGAATGTAGGGAGGTAAAAGCCTGATCTCTCAGCATGTTTTATGTGAAGAAACTCCCAGGTTTACTTTTGTATCCTTCTAGCTCCATGCTGATTCAGTGTTCACCCTCAATCTTAGGGTGTTTCACACACTGCAGTGCAACAAACCTAAGTTTGCTATTCAGCACAGACTCAATAAGAAGCCACACTCAATTAGTTTACCTGTATGCTAATTATTTAAAACATTTATTTATGTCGCCTTTCTGCCCAAATAGGATCTCCAAGGCAGTGAACATCAAAACATTAAAAGGCCTGGAAATGCTGTACACAAACAGCTGCAGAACTGTTAAGTGTTAATCTCTCACAGAATCAGAGCTTTGAGTGACAGGCTACTCCAAGGCATCTGATTGAGTAACATGAGCTGGAAAGAGGAGGGTCTGTTTTCAGTCCTAGCAGAGAGAGATGGAGTGTGAAGAATTGGGAGATGGAGTCCTAAAGGAGAGCAGTTTTAACACCAGCAGGAGAACTTCGGAAAGTTGGCAAGGAGGTTTGGGGAGAAGGTGCAGACTCCCAAACAGGCCAAAGAAAGGGTATAGATTTTGTAAGGAGTCATTTTCCCCACCCTGTCAAACAGGGAGGTAGCTCTGGAGAGTGGAGAGATCCCTCATTGGGTGTGGTTGGAAACTGCCTGTGGGGGCCTTCAGATTCAGTTAACGACTGAAGGAAAGCACTAGTGTGCTAGAAAGTGGGTACCAGCCTTCCTAACCCCCAGAAGAGAAAGAATACTAGTGTGCTTGCGGGGGAAACAAGGGAACCAAAGTCTCAAAACAGAAACCTTTAAATATGTGTAAAGATTCTAAGAACTGAAGTCTGTGAATGATCTGATTTTACCTCAGAGAGATACATATATGTTGAATTACCTCGGAAATTTCAACCCCTGATGCCACCTGACCTTTCCCCTCTTAAGTAAATAAACTAGTTATTTTTGAAATTTTAAAAATGCCTCTGGTGCCATTTCTGTTGTTTAAGGAAGAGGGAGCATCATATCAACCCTTTAGCCTCTGATAGCAGGAGTACCTGAAGCAGGGTCTCCGAAGATGACTGGAGTGGATGGGTAGGTTCATACAGAAGAACGTGATCCTTCAGATATACTGGCCCCAAGCCATACAGGCTTTACAGGTTGATACCAGCCCCATGAATTAAGCTTGGAAGCCAAATGAGAGCCAATCTAGATGGAACAAGACTGGAGTTATATGGGCCCTATGACCCACTCCAGTCAATGTTCTGGCTACAGTATTCTGTACCAATTGTAGCTTCTGGTCAATCTCCAAGAACAGCCCCATGTATACAGCATTGCAGTAATCTAACCTAGAAGTTACCAGGACATGCACCAGAGTGGCAAGATTGTTCTTTCCCTGGAAGGGCTGCAGCTGGCTCACCAGTCAAAGCTGGCGAAAGTTCTCCACTTCCACCCATTGATCCAACAAGATGCCCAGGTCCAGGAGCATCCCAAGGCTACAAACCTGCTGCTTTAGCTGAATGTAACTCCATCCGCAACAGGAAATGTCCCATTTCCTGCATCAGACATTCCCCTGACCAGTAGCACCTCCATTTTGTTGGGATTAAATTATGATTAAACACCTGTTAGTTGCATTTACACTTTAAAAAAATCTTACCCATGAACAAGGACACATACCACACTCAAAGCATCACTTTTCAAAATATTAAACTTGCATTATGTGCTGTTTCATTTTCTGGATGAGTTTCTCCATTTGACATGTAAATTATGCCCTCAGGATGAGGTGGGATATAAACTGCAATAAATCATTGAACAAATGGAATAAACTGACAATTTGCTCACTGTATTTTATGAATGAGTGGGGAAAAGACATACCAAAAAATAGACAGGTACTCATCACACTTTACATTTATTTATAGTAGTATGAGAGAGACATATGCAAATTAAGTAATACGGTTCATTATACTAAATATTTATCATTCAAGTCATTGCAATTACATCATACAACTTATCCTCTCCCACAGGAAAACAGAGTTTAATTGCAGGTGCAGGTGGAAGGAAGTACACAGAAAACTGGGACGGCTTTTTAAAAGAATGGTGTACCCTTTAATTAATCAAAACAAGAATTAGTATCAGGTTATTTCTGAACATACTGGGAAATAACAAGACTGGAACTAACCTGCTATAATGCTATTTACGACCACACAATTATTTTACTCCTATGCTTGACCAGAGAAGAGTTGTCCTTGGTATCCTAACATCTGGTGCTGTCCTCTGGAGGCCATTCATACCACAAAATTTGCAAGTACTAGATCCTTTTCTCCAAAACCCTCATAACAAAAGAACACTATTTCAGGAGATCAAGTATCTCCCATCTGTCAATCTAAAATTTCTACCAGTGGTAACAATTCCAGAGTTCTATACTGTCTCAGCATTAGTAAAGGAAACAGAACACAGCCTTTTCATTAGGCAATCTAAAACAGTATTGAAAAGTTCTTTCCTAACATTCCAACACAACTCCTGGAACAGCCCTAACAACTGTCTCATGTCACCAACTATGCCCACACCTAGCTTTCTCAGCCCCCTCACTTCACAACAAAAATTAGAGGCGGGGAGATGGGCCTGCAATACTAAAGATGCCCTCTAATCTTTGCTGAAGTGCTAAATAATATACCATACAATTTAGCATCCAACAAGCTGAGAATCCATTCCCTTCTCTTACTTGCTGCCCTTAACTACCAATTATTTTCCTCTCCACATCACAAGCAGTTCTGAGTTTGTTAAATTATAACATATTAAGCATTAACTGGCATAATACACTGTTGTCTTTCACACAACAGGATCTGGGAGACCTGAGTTCAAATCTACTCCGCCATGGAAGTTTGCTGATGACTTTGGGCCAGTCACACACACTCAGCCTAACCCACCTCACAAGGTTGTTGTGAGGATAAAATGGAGGTGAAGCGAATGGTATAAGCTGCTTTGGGTCACCCGTGGGGAGAAAGGCATGGTATAAATGAAATAAATAGATAACTAATAGATATACAGTGAAAGACAGAACAAGTATAGGTTAATGACATTTATTTATTTCATTTATACCCCACCTTCCTCCCCAGTGGGCTTACATCATTCTTCTCTATTGTAATGTTTTTCATGTAATATATTTAATTTGGCTTTTATTTCTGCATGCTAATGTAGGATTTTTAATAATTGTTACTGAGTGAATAAATGCAGGCCTCTGATGAAAAGAGAGGCGTTGGATGAGTGAGTAGAGTGTGATATGATTGGAGGGTAGATGTACCCTAGAGGGTGGAGGGAACTGCAGTTTTGAGTTACAGAGCTTAGAAAAAGCTTTTCAGTCAGTCTTTGAATGTCTCAGAGAAAAGATTCTGTCTCAGTCAAGCAAACTGTGTGTGTCTGGGGCAGTCTATCAATATCTAAGAGATTATTCTATCTAGGTTAAGCAAGTTGAATGGGAAGGCCTGAGTGAATCTATGTCTGTGTGGATGAGACGAGAGTTTATTCTGTTAGTGAAGATCTGTGTGGAGAATTAGTCTGTGTGACTGAGTCTGTGAAGATATATATATTCAAGAATCTTGAAGATTATATCTTCAAGAAGATATAATTTATGAAACTACCATACTTAAGAACTATTCTGAAACCAGTACGCTTAGTAAAAGTCTGCAACCAACACATTTATGTAGTTGTAAATATATTCTACTTTTGTTTAAGAAAAAAGATATTTTTTTAACCTCATAACCACCCTCACACACTGACTACAATTTATAATAAGCCTTCCTATATTACTGGTAAACCTGAGGAGGTCTAAAGTGAAAGCCTTTGTGGCAGCAAAAACCTTTTGAGGGAGTCAGGGAGGCAGCAATATAGAGGTCAAATACAAAAAAAAGGGAAGGTGTTCTCAAGGTATAAGTCTCGGTAAAGTAGAGAAGTACTAAAGCTCTGTGTGTGTGTGTGGAGGAAAAAAGAGTGTTGGTTGTGACCTCCTGCGTTAAAAGTTTAAGGTAACATAAGGATGAATTGAATTAAAGGTCCAAAAGTTAGGTTAAAAAAACCAAAAGAGAATCATTACACCTATCCTCACAACAACTCTGTAAGGTACGATGGTTGTTGGGGGTTTTCCGGGCTGTATTGCCGTGGTCTTGGCATTGTAGTTCCTGACGTTTCGCCAGCAGCTGTGGCTGGCATCTTCAGAGGTGTAGCACCAAAAGACAGAGATCTCTCAGTGTCACAGTGTGGAAAAGATGTAGGTCATTTGTATCTACTCAGGAGGGGTGGGGTTGAGCTGAGTCATTCTGTAAGAGTTTCCCAGGGTGTGGAATGCTAATGGCGGGAGGCTTCACTGTATCCTGAGGAGGTTCTTTTGCATATGGATTGGTGCTTGATGTGCTAATCTTCTCTGCAGGGCTATTGTCGGGTGTGGAGTGTTTTGTTGGCCTGGTGTTTTTCAGAACTGGAGCCCATGCTCTGTTCATTCTTAAGGTTTCTTCTTTCCTGTTGAAGTTTTGCTTATGCTTGTGATTGGAGTTTTTGTGTAAGTACTTTTTGTGTAAGTACACAAAAACTCCAATCACCACCCCCGACAGAAAAGAGGCATAATGAAAACATTAGTGGATCGTGCAAGACGGATATGTGAGCCGCGCTTTCTCAATGAGGAAATTAATCATCTAAACCACGCACTTCAGGCAAATGGCTACTCCAGAAATGAAATCCGAAGAGCAATCAAACCCAGGATGAATCAAACAACCAAGGAAAAACAGTCACCTACAGGAAAAGTGTTTTTGCCATATATCAAAGGAATTACTGATCAGATGGGAAAGCTTATGAAAAAGCATAACCTTCAAGCAGTATTCAGACCCACCCGAAAAATACAACAGATGCTACGATCAGCAAAAGACAGCAGAGACCCCCTCACCTCTGCAGGAGTATACCGTATACCCTGCAGCTGTGGACAAGTTTACATCGGGACCACAAAGCGTAGCATCCAGACAAGAATAAAAGAACATGAAAGACACTGCAGACTTGGACAGCCTGAAAAATCAGCAGTGGCTGAACATAGCCTAACTCAAACAGGGCACAGTATCTTATTCCAGGACACCAAAATACTGGACAACACTTCCAACTACTTTGTCAGACTGCACAGGGAAGCCATTGAAATTCACAAGCATAAGCAAAACTTCAACAGGAAAGAAGAAACCTTAAGAATGAACAGAGCATGGGCTCCAGTTCTGAAAAACACCAGGCCAACAAAACACTCCACACCCGACAATAGCCCTGCAGAGAAGATTAGCACATCAAGCACCAATCCATATGCAAAAGAACCTCCTCAGGATACAGTGAAGCCTCCCGCCATTAGCATTCCACACCCTGGGAAACTCTTACAGAATGACTCAGCTCAACCCCACCCCTCCTGAGTAGATACAAATGACCTACATCTTTTCCACACTGTGACACTGAGAGATCTCTGTCTTTTGGTGCTACACCTCTGAAGATGCCAGCCACAGCTGCTGGCGAAACGTCAGGAACTACAATGTCAAGACCACGGCAATACAGCCCGGAAAACCCCCAACAACCATCGTTCTCCAGCCGTGAAAGCCTTCGACAATACATCTGTAAGGTACGTTAAGCTAATAGTGTGATTGGCTCAAGGTCACCTAGCAAGTCTTTCTGGCAGAGTAGAAATCTGAACCTGGGTCCCCCAAATGCTCGTCCAACCACTATATCACATATAAACATTAGTAAAAGAAGAAGTGCTGCTATGTCAGTATGCAAAACAACACTGGTGGTTACATCATCAGCTGGTTCATGTGCTTGCACACAATTATTCCTCTTTCTGGAGACAGGAAGTGGACATGCAAACAGCTTTCTGTGTACTATACAACTTGGGGTCCTCCTGTAGACTCATGCCACTACCTGTGATTGCTTTTACCACAAAATCGAACGGCAACATGTTTAACAAGAAGTACTTTCTTTTGTTTGTCAGGAACTTACAGCCCATCCATTTCCTCAGTTGATGCCCAAATGAGAGCATAATGAAAGAGTAAGAATTCTCACATCCGCTTTCTCCAAACCGTACATTATTGTTATAAATGTCAGTCACGTTGCATCTTGGTTGTCTTTTTTCCCCCCTCAGCTAAAAAGCCCCAAATGTTTGACCTTCTTTTTCTGTGTAGGGGAGACATTCCAGCACCTTGATCATTTTACTGGCCCTTTCTGTACTGGAAGCAAGAAAAGAAATCACAGAGTATCATTTACAAATGTTATCCAGTGGCAATTTTTTAAACGGCGATAATGGCAGTATAAGGACTCATTTGCATTCTTGATGATGATGGAATACAGCCAACGTTTAGGACGTACTCTTTAAAACTGGTCAAACTAGTTTTGAACAGGACAGGCAAGCAGCTTAAGAAATCTACGTTATCTTGGCCTGAAGGGAGCCAACTGTAGTTCAGTAGTTAGAATACTGGATCAGGACATAGCAGCAGACACATGAGGTGAAAGGTGATGGTGGCAGCTGTGCTTGGTTGGACACACTGGGAGCAAGATGAGCCAGCACCTCAGGGGTTCGCCTCGGTCCTCTATGTGCAGAACTGGCCTTGAGCGCTAAGCAAAATGGCCTGACATGCCATTTTTGTTATGTGCGCTGGGATGGCCTACATCAGCCTAGCCAGCTGCTGGAACAAGGAGGAAGTTGGGCAGGATGCCTCCCTGCGTTCTTATCCAACCCACGGCAAGCTGCCCTTTCTGGCTTGGCCTCAGAGGTCAATCCAAGGAATGTCCTGAAATGCGAGGGGCTATGTTTCTAGGTGCGGGGCACGTGCACGCTCATGGTCGGGAAAGTGAACAAGGAGGTCTCTAGTGCATCTGGGTATGGCACATGCACGTGTAGGTAAATGTGGCTAGGAACAGGTTGCCAGCCT
The DNA here is from genome assembly GCF_028583425.1 of Eublepharis macularius. NCBI lineage: Eukaryota > Metazoa > Chordata > Lepidosauria > Squamata > Eublepharidae > Eublepharis > Eublepharis macularius. The sequence continues at coordinate 80,784,146 of NC_072798.1, forward strand.
CCAGGTAGGACCTGGAGACCTACCAGAGTTACAGCCGATCTCCAGACCATAGAGGTCAGTTCCCCTGGAGACAATGACTGCTTTGGAGGGTGGACCCTAAGACATTATACCCTGCTGAGGTCCCTCCTCCCCAAACCTGCCTTCCCCGGGCTACAGCCCCAAATCTCCAGGAATCCCAACCCAGAGCTGGTAATCCTAGCAGCCATTTCTTTATGTGACAGATGTGGTTAATGTTGGTGGGCAGCAGGCTCAGAGGTGTTCTTTCATAGATAACTTTCTCCTCTTCCCAGGGCAGACCTTTAAAGCAGGCATCGTCATCCACTGGAAAAGACAAGTCGGGAAATGGATGGATACGGGCTGAATTTGGAGGATCTCAGTAGTGATGGAAAGGGTATACAGAGCACATGTCTACTCAATACCTTTTATTAAGAGCAACTAAAATGATACAAAACAGTGTGCAAGTTTCTGAGTTCTCCAGAACTCTTAAACAAACTGAACGTTGAGGGGAGGGAGAGAGGAAACACAGATGTCTCAGGCTTGAGACCCCTGAACAGCATACTCAAAACTGCTACGGCACAGATTTTAACTCCAGATTTTGATTCAAGAAGTGACAGTTACCCAAGACTGTAAAATAGAGGAAATACTGTAAGCGTGCTAATGTTTTAAGTATGTTTGCATTTTGAGTCAAAAAAAATTATATCATTAATTGGGTATGCCTGTGTCTTTTATAAAGTTTTATATCTCTGGTACCTGGCATTAAATTTTATGGTACACATGGTCAGCCTGACAAAGTGCCATTTATGTCAGATCGGGGCTTCGTAACAAATGAGTTTGACACCCCAGGCTTAGGCTGAGACTGTCAATGTAGCGGAAACCATAGGATAGAACAGGAATTTCTCTCCCTCCCAAAAGGTCAGCAATAGAAACTTGAGCAAGTAGAACAAACAGCACCTATCAACGGAGAAGGAAAGAGGACTTGCCCAGGGCATGAAGATAAGATAAGCGAATCCCACCCATGCACAGCCTGCCCAACCCTGCGAAATAACTTCGTCAGACATCTCAGCTATGAATGCCTTTTCCAATTTGATCCTAGCCACATTTACTCCGAAACAAGTTCCACTCAGTTGAATGCAACCCACTCGCTTATGAATTCAGTTGTAGTATTTAATACATCACTTATTAATGAAAGAAGTGTTGAACGTTTTAAAAACCAAACACAGATTCTGATGTAAGTCTTTCACCCAAGTTACTGAAGTGGGAAATTAAAATATGCCTTCTAGAATTAGCACCAGGGTGGAGAACAACTCTATTTAAGTCTGCTCAAAACAAACTCCCCAAGAACCTCTAAAGCATGAGTTGAAAAATTATTAACTAAAAATCTTTACGGAAGCCTCTTAAACACTGCAGTCTACAATTATACACAGCAATATACTACTGTTAAAAATATCAGCCTGTCTTAATCATTTTTAATTTAGTAATAAGCCAAAAAAAAGCATATACGGACTCCGTGAAAGTTTTCGAAGCTTGATCATTCCATTCAAGATCTGAAAATGATGGAGCTGCATGAAAATGCAATAGACCTCAACGTTCGACATTGTTTTATGCATCAAACTGAGAGTATTATTCTTTCTTTGCACCTGCGCACACGCAAAGTGGGTTCTGAGTGATCCCAATGCAAAAGAACATCTAGTGTTTTCATTTTGGTTCCTAGAATAAGAGGGAAAATGTTTTTTTAACGGAAGCAAAAAAACCCCAGTAGTCACCTGTAACAAAGGCATATGACGTTAGCTTGTGCTCTCTGGTATTTTATTTTTAGCTCTATAATACTGACTCTGGCATATTTACTTGGAGGCAAAAAATAAAAATATCTTCAGAGTTAAAGGACACCAAACTGAGGCTAATATAACTTTGCTGCCTTACTTCGATATTCAGTTCAATACTTTGGCACTAACCTTGAAAGTGTAAGAGAGAAAGTACCTTCTTTTTCTGAGAGGCCTTTATAGTCCTGGCTTTAATGCACCAGGGCAGACTACATGGCTGACTATCACAAGACTTGTGCCAAGACAGACAAATTCTACGATTGGTAAAAAAAATTATGCAAGTTAAGTGAATCTCTCTCTTTAAATTCTGAATAATATATTTTTCTTCAACTAGGCAAGGCTTCCACCTTCCAGAAAGCCTGCGCATCTCTCATTTAGCTTCTGAGGTGGCATCAAGATAGGCCACAAGCTTTCAAGCCCTTCATCGGCCTTAAAGGCTAGAAGCTTGATTTTAAAACATAAAGGATTGTCAATATACTGAGCTAGGTGCCCAATACAAAGTTAAGTACATGGACACTTCCTAGGATTCCCAAGTGCCCACCAATGGAGGACAAACTCCCTGGGATTTGCCTCCTCGTCTTCTGATTGCCCAGCGATTGGTGGGAGGAGGCACACTCACGGAGGTTGCCCACCACTGGCAGGCACCTCAGGAGCACGCGCCATGTGAGCGCTCCCAACCAGCATGGCCATGTCACTTCTGGAGGTGATGTCGTTGTGCCACCCACAGGAGCATTTCCACGCTTCATTTGGGGCCATGCTTCGTTGGGAGCGCTCGTGCGGCTGGCATGGAGCACGGCCAGCTCTTGTGCTCTGCACAAGTTAAGTGCCAGGTCCTCCACCCTCCCAATGGGAGGTGAGGGGTTCCTGGCAATCCTAACACAGCCCCTTCCATAGTTCCAAGTGGAGAACCAGGCCACTTGCTCTCTCCACACAGAGACCTCTCTTCTGCCTACTGTTTGCAGCAATAATCTAGTATGGGAAATGATGATAAACTAGTTTGTCAAATACAAGCACTGAAGTCTCATAGTTAATCAAGCCACTGAAGGTTCCCTGAAACCAGGCCCTCTATTTTTCTTATTTCCTGAAACAAAGTGATTGATTTATTAAATTTGTAATCTGCTCTCCCTGTGAATGGGCTCAGAGCGGATAACATCAGCACTAAAATTTACAATAAAATTTGCATGAAAACCATAAATAAACAAACAGTTCAAGTAATAAAACAGTTCTAGATGGCGGCCCATATTTCCAACCACCAATCAAACATTCTACGGGGTGAGAGATGGAGGAGCTGCAGTGGTCCAGCTAGTGGAAAAAAATCAGGGTGGGGACTGAACTACCCCCCCCCTTCCCCAGAGGAGACCGGTAGGAAGGAAGAAAACTGCATGCTTGTGCAATCGAGGTAAATTGCTTGATTCAGAACAATGTGCACTGAAGCTTGGGAAATCATGTAATGAGATGCAGGGCATACCTTTCACAAAACATATTTTTATTCAATAAATTGTTGTCCAGAGACTCCAGACTTAATCTTTCTGCATCTATGTTTTTATCACAACAGTTTACAGGTCTGGGTGCTAGCAATACACAAATTAGGTGATTAGTCTATAAAGTATTGTCAATTGCTTTCTCTGGATTTTACCAAATATTTAATACAGTTTGGTGTAGTGCTTAAGAGCGGCAGGACTTAATCTGGAAAACCGGGTTTGATTCCCCACACCTCTGTTTAAAGCTAGCTGGGTGACCTTGAATAAGTCACAGCTCTCTCAGAGCTCTCTCAGCCCCACTCACCTCATATGGTGATTGTTGTGGGGATAATAATAACATACTTTGTAAACTGCTCTGAGTGGATGTTAAATTGTCCTGAAGGGCGGTATATAAATCAAATATTATATTGTACTATACAACAAAATCACTGAAGATGTTTTTACGACGTTTAGGGAAAGGAGGTCTGCTTCTCATAAATCAAAATAATAATCTTGTGGTACCTCAAAGACTAACACATTTACTGTGGCATAAAATTTCATGAGCCCAGAGAAAGCTTATCATACATAAATCTGTTAATTCTTTTAGAAACGACAAGAATCTGTGTTGTTTTGGATACAACAGAGACAGAGACAGCCACCCCTCTGGAATGTCAGTTAAATTTTCAGTTTAATTTTGAATAAACACTTCTTATTGCTAGACAGGCCTCATTTAGAACATATTCCTTTTCAACAGATTTTAGAACATGGAAGGAAGGACAATTCCTGTTACAGAAACACATTCGAGCCAAAACCAGCCTCCACAAAAATCTCCCAAAACATTAATTTAAAAAAAAATCAAGAAAAAACTAAAAAATGCTACAGTTACAATTCCAAGCCTGATGTCATGGTTTTACTGGAATAGATTAAAGTCAAATAAGCACCATCATCTTTAATTGTCCTTTTCCTCCATAAGACTGATTTGAAGAGAAGACACATCTGTGTGGCTAACACATGGGGTGTTTCAAGAGCTGCAAAACCTGGAGTTTGTAGTTGGCCAATACTAAGTTGGACCCAACCAGCATTTCCATTAGTAAAAAATGGAGGTCACCTTTGACCTGCCAAAGAGGATGTGCAGCAGATCATGGGACCTGCATGGACAAAAAGCCACATCAGGTGGAGTGCATAATAAGGAGAACTTGGTGAGTAACAAAATAATCTGGCTGGATCCCACCTGCCCACTGGGTAAAACTGTAACTGTGACTAAAGTTCTAATGAATGTCACAGATTTTTAAAAAGACGCAAGCTTTAATGCCAGAATAATTTCGGAAATCAAAATGACACGTTTTGATTCCTCAAGAGATTCCCCTGGTACATTTCAGACAATTTTTCTTTTTAAAAATTGCATCTGCTTTACGAGTATTCGTACGTTGACAGTGCAATCTATACAGAATGTCTCCAGCCTAAACCCATTGGGCATAGACTGGCATACCTCCTTAGAAAGGAAACATCTTCCTAAGAACATAAGAACCACTCAGCCCAGTCACCACGACTTCTCTGCTGGTCCATTCATCCTGCATCTGTTTCAGCAGTGACTAGCTAGAAGCCTGCAAGCAAGCCATAAAACCAACTCTGCCCCGCTGCTCGCTTCGAAACTTGTATCCAGAGGCGTACAGCTTATTGGCATGGTATAGTCATTTAGCAATCAGTCCTCTATGAATTTTAAAGTCATCCTCCATTACCACCTTCAGACTATACATATAGTATGTTACACAGGTGCACTGTAAATTTGTGCATGGGGAAATGGGGTCAAGCCCACTGACCCTGACCCTAAGTCAGAAAAAAAGTCCTTAATTCAACAATGCACATATTTATTTAAACCATTTTTATATGCCGCTTCTTCAGGGATCTGCTTGAGGGGACCCACAAAGTAAAAGATAACCTTGTGGAACACTAAATTATTACAATCAATAGCCATTAAAACCTAGAAACATAAAAATCACATAACATCCCAGAATGTAAAACATACACAGTGCACCTATGGCCAGGAACCTCCCAGCCTCTTTAAGGATTCTTGGAACAGAAGGTTGGGCTAAAGGCAGATAAGATGTACAGAAGTTATGTGAAGCATTCATTCTGACCAATTTTGCATTCTCCCTCAATCTGATCCTCATTCATTTAATTATGTGAACTCACATTCTAGAGTTAAAAGAAAAACTGCTATCCAATTTCTTCACACCATGACTAATTTTATAAACCTCCATCATGTACCCCTTAAGTCATCTTTTTTTCTAAAACTTAAAAGTTCCAAATACTTAAAAGTTCCAAATACTTAAGTTCCAAATCGATAATTTAGGAATTCCCCCCTTTTCTACACCTTTCCCAGCTGCACGCCCTTTTTGCTGTGGGGTGAACAGAATTGCATCTGCTATTGCATTTGCAACTATGGCAGCAAAACCAAGATTATTGCAGTGGTTAGACTACCACCCAGATTCAAATGCCCATTCTCCCATGGAAGCTTGCTGGGTGAGCTTGGGCCAATGACACAATCTCAGCCTAACCTACCTCACAGGGTTGTTGTGAGGATACAACAGAGGAAAGGAAAACGATTTAAAGTGCTGTGGGTCCGCAGCAGGGAGAAAGGCGTTGTATAAATGAAGTAAATAAATAAAACTGCATCACAAAGGTAAACAATTTATTTTCACTCTCTTTCCGAATAATCCCTGCCATGGAATTGCCCTTCCACAGCAGACATTTTTACTGAGCTATCCACTACAATCTTGAGATCTTTCTCAGTTAGTCACCAATTTAGACCCCATCAATATATATAATATATAAAAATATACATACACCGAGCCCCGTGGCACAGAGTGGTAAGCGGCAGTACTGCAGCCCAACCTCTGCTTGCAACCTGAGTTCGATCCCGGCGGAAGCCGGGTTCAGGTAGCCGGCTCAAGGTTGGCTCAGCCTTCCATCCTTCCGAGGGCGGTAAAATGAGTACCCAGTTTCCTGGGGGTAAAGTGTAGATGACTGGGGAAGGCAATGGCAAACCACCCTGTAAAAAGTCTGCCAAGAAAACGTCGTGATGCGACATCCCCCCATGGGTCAGTAATGACTCAGTGCTTGCACAGGGGACTACCTTTACCCTTTTAATATATATAAAGTTAAAGGGGATGATTTATGCCAAAGCGCATCACTTTACATTTACATGAATCTCATTTGCCTCTTTTCTATCCATTCATCTACTTTGACGAAATTGCTTTTTGGAGCTCTTTGCAGCCAAGCGCTTCCCTAAAGAAATCTCAAAGCTGCTTTAACACATCATCTGACCACTTCCACAATTCTCCAAGTTCCACCCTATTACCCGCTACAAAGTTTTCCCAAAGATTTGAGTTTTAGGAATGTTTCACCTTGAAGCGTACTTTAGATTTCTACATTCATCCATCAAAAGAAAGTGGTTGTAATGAAACATATCAGTAAGCTTTACATTGGCAAGTTTGTGAATTTTAAAAGCAGGAGACACGTACAACAGTTGTGTAAGCAAGACTTGCCCAATGAGACCTTTCAGCAAGATGCACTGGGAACACATATGTTTTTCCAGCGTAATATGTGAAACAGTCCCCAAAGGGTTGAAGAAAAGGAAGTGGGAGGGGAATACACATTAAGTAGTTGGCACAGCAGTAGGAAAAGACAAGAAAGAAACAGAGTCTAGGGAACAGAAGGAAAAAAGCAGTATTGACAGAGGGATGAATACAATAATGGTGCCATACATAAACGTGTACAGCGGCCTTGTAATAACCAAAATATTGACTGCAACTTCTGGTTCCATGCTCCCAGATAACAACAATGGTTAGAATTCCACTTCACTCACTACTGTGAAGTGAAAGTGGGAGAGAAATTCACACTTTCCCCACTTTGAGTGTATAATACGTTGGGAAAAGAGAACAAGAGCATGTTAAGTGATTTTGAATACACGGCCAACTTTAGCCACTATGCACAGCCAATATTCTTCTACTGTGCATTAATCTGAATCAGACACTCCTGCCCAGTCCTGTGTTCACAGGCACAGATATCAATAAAGTATCTTGAAGACTAACTCATTTATTACGGCATAAGCTTTTGCCAGCCAAAAGCTTATTACATCTGATGAGGTGGGCACTGGCTCACAGAATTTGTTAGACTTCGACAGTGAAATCCTAAACAGAGTTACTCCAGATTAAGCCCAATGAAATCAATGGGTTTAGACCAGAGTAAGTATGGTTAGGATTTCACTGTAAGGTGCCAGAGGTCTCCGTCATTTTGGTTGACGCAGATGAGCACAACTAATCCTCTGGAATTTGATGTGTTAGATTCTCCACCAATCTGTATGCGGATAACGACAAGATGAAAACGGGAAATTTACACTGTTAGTTCTTTTCAGCCTTCATGATCAGGCATAACATCTGATTAAAAGGTGCTAAGCATAACTTAATTTTTAAAGAAGTGCTGGTACTCAAGCTTGCCAAGATAATGCATCATCCTACTCCTAATTCCAAATGCACGAAAAATTCAGCGCTCTGCACATCTTCAAGTGATCTTCCCTTCTAAGTATGTCAGAAATCCCAGAGTAGTGTCCCAGTGTACGATCCTAAATGTAAATCCTAACAGCTGTCCCTATGTATGCTATTGTACCGTTTATTGAATGTCCCAGCTGTAATTTACCTGGGGGGGGGTCTCATTTTATTTATTTATTTATGATCCTAAATATAAATCCTAACAGCTGTTCCTATGTATGCTATTGCACCGTTTATTGAATGTCCCAGCTGTTGCTCATATAGACGAACACTGTAATTTTCGGGGGCGGGGGGGGGCATTTTATTTATTTATTTATTTTGTTTGACTTATATCCCGCCCTTCCTGCAAGCATGTGCAGTGAGAAAAGAGGACTATAAATAATATAAACAAATAAAAAAATTAAAAAATGCCTATGCAAAATCAAAGCTGTGTAACTTGCACACAGACCACATATGTATTTTTTTTAAAATCAACCAAATTCACTTTGAATCATGCAAACGTGGCAGGAAAGAGTGCTACGCAGCACCGCCACTCTCTCGGCGTCTCAGCCCAAGCAGCCAAAACGAAACACACACGTGTGCAGCTGCCACATCAGATAAGCTGCCGCGCGGCTTGCTGCGCTCTTTCCTACCCGCTGTCAAGGACCCCCCGCCCCGGTTCTGTAGCATTCAGAATCTACAAAGAAATCTGCCAAGATCCCCACGGAACCCAGCGGTGCTCACTTACGAGGAAGCACCGCCAGGCAAGGGCGCGTGAAGTGGGACTCGCGGCAGAAAGTGGCCGGGGAGGAGAGCTTGTGCAGAGGCGGAAGCGGGCAACGCGGAGGGGACCAGGGGAGGAGGAGGGCGGCTGAGCACCGCAGGAGGAAGCCGAGCCAGGGAAAGGCGGGAGAAGGGATGGGGGCGCGGACGGGGCCCGGGGCGCCGCCCTCCTCGGGAGAAGCGGGCGCACCCGCCGGCCGCCTTACCTGCAGCCTCGGCCGGCTCGGAGCGCGCCACTGGCCCGGAGTCCGCCAGCTCTTCCCAACGGCGCCTGCGCCCTGGCGAGGGAGCAGGAAGCGACCGGGAGCCCGCTTGACCCTCGCCGCCGCGACCCAGCCGCAGCCGCCAGCCGTGCCGGGGAGAGGAGCGCGCCCGCCCTCTAGCGCTGGAGGACCGGCGAGGAAGCGCCCGAGCGCAAAGGATGTGCCAAGGCGGAGGGGCTTTTAAGCATGTGCAGAGGGCGGCGGGCCCTTGCTGGGGGCTTTTCCTGGGTATTCCAGCCTGGGGGGTCCGAGACGGCCCCCTCTCCGTGACCCTGGGCCGATAGGAGGGAAATGCTTGGCGATCTGGGGGAGGCGAGGCAGCAGAGCAGGGACGCAGGGGCGGGCTGCCAGGGAGTCCCCCCTCGGAAGCTGCCGGTTTCTTACGGAGAACTGAGGTCTGTAGTCGGATCGGTCGTAATTCTGGGATAACTTCAATCCTCGTGTGGGATTTGGCAAGCCCAGCCGACAGTTCTCGATTGTATGTTTATGAGTAAAACTGTATACAGAATTAAATAGTTGTAAGTAATATGTACCTAACGATGCAAAACTGAATTATTCAAAAGGTCTTTCCCTCAAACTGTAGGGAAAAGAGATGCTTTACTGACGAGTTAGGAACTGTAGACTTCACCGCTATGTTGCTTTACGTAGTTTCTATTGCTTTAAGTATGTTCTCCCATTAGGGTTGCCAGCCTCCATGGGGTAGCTGGAGATCTCCTCGAATTGCAACTGATCTCAGGGCCAAAGAGATCAGTTGCCCTGGAGAAAATGGCTGCTTTGATGGGTGAACTCTATGGCATTGTACCTCACTGAGGCCCCTCTCCCAAACCCCACCCTCTCCAGGTTCCACCCCCCAAAATCTTCAGGAATTTCCCATCCTGAACCTGGCAACCCTACCTCCCATGTACTACCTGTTGCTCTTAAGTATGACCTTACTGGCTAGTTCTATGCTGTCTAATGTCAATCCTAGAATTGCTTGTGCTCTGTTTCAGCATTTCTTTGACTCTGTATTGGATCCTTGCTAATGCTATGTCTTTGTAATCTTGTATTTATCACCGTATGGCATTGTTTATGGAAATGTCCTTGAAATTGACTGTGCTAACCTAACTCTACGTAATCTGCCTTGAGTCTCAGTGAGATGACCTGCGGGGTGAGACCACCAGTCTATCTAGTCTGGTATCCCATTTCTTTTCTACAGTGGCCAATCAAGGGACTCGAGCCCAAGAACCTGCCCCCATGGCCTCCTAAGCCCAGTATCCAGTGCCACTGGAGGGATGGTGTGTGTGGTTTTTCTAACCACTTGTCTTTCATTTTGCAAGCTAACTTAGGCACATCTCTGAATAATTTTTTCCCCTCCTAGCAGAACCTAGCAGAACCTAGGCCGAATCCACACTTCCCCACCTTCCACTTTACATGTGCATTAATCGCGCTGGATTCTATCCCGCAATGTCCCAGTCTATGTTCACATCCCTTCTCTTACTGCCGCTGCCTCGCGCTATATTTCGTCCACATCTCTGGTAGAATCGCGCAATACGGGGTGGGTTTAGATCTGACGTCGCTGATGACGACATCACGTTCATTTTTTTTCATTTTTTCATCAGATTTCCGCTATAGCGTTTTTTGCTAAATTGCTATGGCAAGGCCACACCCCTATGATACCTGTGATTGGTTAATGTGATTCTATGCCTTCTTCTTTGAAATCCATTGGACCATTATTCTGACGGGCTAATTTGAACTGATATTTAAGGTGGGGGTAATCCGAACTCTCCATACGGGCAGACTAATTATTTGATGCTTGAATGTAATGTTAGAATGACGGATTTCCACTATAACGGTAATTTCAACAGTTAAAAAAAATTAATTTAACAGCCACCGATATTTCTGACTGTCCGGCATCCTAAAAATGACACGAAAATGGAAATGACACCACCCCTTGATGTCTCTGCGGGGATTTTGGAGCACCCCGATTAAGATTTATGGCCGGGATTGTGCAACAATGCTGGGAAAGTGAATCCTGTGTAATCCTTAATTAAAACCACTTTTAAAAAGGGGGGGAAGGGCGGACAGGCAGGCACGCTGCGGAGAGAGTGGAAAAGCTTGATAATTGCTCGGCAAAGAGGGATGGTGTTCCGGAAAGGCTGCAAACATGGAAGTGGGGTGGTTTGAAGGGGGCGGTCTCCTTGTGAAACGCTTCTATTTGTCCACATCCACGGTGAGAACCGCGCAAGAGAAGCGTTTGAACGCATGACAAATTCATCTGAGGCGCAACATGAAAGACGCGAGAGAATGGCGGGATTGAGGTAAGAGTATGAGAACAGCCCTCTGAGAAGAGAATAATGGGGGGGGGGGAACGGAAAACTTGAGACATGTGGATTTGGCCCTAATCTAGGGGTGGTAACTGCCTGGAGAAAAATGCCTCTTTAATACAGGCTTCATGAGATGTTATTTACCAGATGATGTTATTTACTGCCATGCCATGAAAAGCTTCCTCTGCCCATTTCCATGCATTAAGGCTATTAAAGGGGCAGGGCATCTTTCTCCAGGCCCCTTGGCGGCCCTAGTGGTAGAGTGGGGCCTCAAACCCTGGTCTCCTAGATCTTAGTCCACCACTGCACCACATGGAAATGCTGAAGCAAGACTGGGAGAGGACTGTTACCAGAACTGCTATTTTATGGGGAAATTAGCTGCAGTCTGGGTTTAATTATTGCAGATCTTAACCAGCTATACCAGAGTCCCTCTTCCAGATTACTCATGCAATAAAGAGGCAAGACTAATAAAGATAAAACTTGTTTTTACTAATAGTGTTGCGTATGCCTATAATAACACACACAAGCAAGGTACATACAAGAAACTAGGAAATAAAGAGTAGGAAAAATAGAGCTGTTTGCATTAGCAGGAGAACCCAGTTGAGATAGATGAAATTGGGTGATACGCACCTGGTCACGGCGAGGAATAAAGATGTAGCAGCGAAGCGTGGCGATATCTAATGCCTGCACTAGACACGCAGAGTGACGGTTGAGGTTCAGGATGGGAATGGCACGTGCACCTCATGGCAGGGGAAGCCTGCTTAAATACCCCAAAACATACCCTGATGCTAGTGCCTTCCAAGTGGTTCTCAAAAGAGGAACAAAGGCTTAATGGGTCTACAACTATCCCTGATGGGCCACTTTAGTGTCTAATTGTGTGATAGTGATACATAGGGAAGTGGGGACAAAGGAGGGGAGGGGAGTGCCAGGCGGGTTGATTGAATCTTGTCAGGAAGCTGGAGTTGTCTTGATGGCATCAGCTCTGGAATGCAGTGGTTGTATTGACATGCGTCCATTAGGTGTTCTGGACAGCCAGCACGTAGCTTCCATTCCAGGGCGGCTTCTGAGATATGCATAGCAGGGCGAGGCTGGCCGCTGTGGACATGACAGGCACGCATTCACGAAATGGCAGCTTTGGAGTAAACTGTCCAAGCTGGTTCTTTGCTGCCTGGGAACATGGCTTCTTCCTTGGCACGGCTTGGGCTTGCTAGCAGGCTGCCCAGTGGTGGGGGCAGACCCAGTGACCGTCCTGCAAGGGGCTCCCCGCAGGAACTGGCCAGGGGGTGCCTGGCCAGGCTCGTGGAGAGTCCCTCCGGCTGGCACTGTGCTGCTGGCAGCATGGCTCTGGGCCCAGGTGAGATAGGTGCCCAAGGAGGCAGGAAACAGACATGGATGGCACAGTCCATTGCAGCAGGGAGACCAGGACACAGGCATGGGCAGTGCTGCCCCAAAACAGAGTCTTTGATGGATCTTTAAAACGGCAACACTGAAAACTGACGCAGTCCATGGCAGGCCCCATAACAGGAGGAGGGGGGGTCCCTGGCAACAGGACTGCAGTGCGATCCTAAACATGTATACTCAGAAGTAAGTGTACTTAGGACTGCAATCTGTTAGTGACATCCTAAGGGTGTAACTCTGCTTTGCATGGTGCTGTACCAGTGCGTTCCTAAGAATACTTTCTTAGGAGTAAGACTCATTAAAAATGGGGCTTACTTCTAGTAGACCTCTTTAGCATGCTCCCAAAGACACAGAAATGTGTCATTCAGCTAAGCAACTGAAAGCTGGTACAGCATTTTATTTTTATTTCTTTAAGCGGAGCTGAGAGATGTGTACAAATGAAATGGTAAAGTGTGCTTATTTGCATCTGAAGCTGAATTTCCTGCAACCTCTTCTTGCAGCACTAAATAATGTGTGTCATATCTTGTATAAGCTTTGCATAGAAATGTGTCATCTGCTATCAGCATATTTCTCTTAATGCTAGAACACTGGCTGGCATATCCTAATTAAATGGCCATATTTTTTATTCCATCTTATTTTTGGAGTAAGTGCTGGTTAACTGTCAAATTTGACAGGCAAATGGGCAACTCTTTCCTCCCTATCCTCTTCCTGTTCCCACTTTGGTTGTTCATAGGTTGCGCTGTCCCCCCCCCCATTTATTCCGTGTGGTATTAGCAGTTAGACCCCCTCCCCAGACTGCAAGGGCAGTTTATGGGTATGAAATATCATAAACCCCTTGCCATAAGTCCTGGCACTGCCTGTCCCCGGGCAGAGAGGATGTCAGCCAGCCTAGAGACTTGAAAGTTACCAAGCCATGAGTCAAAGGGGGGGGACTGTCTGACAGCCCTCCATGCCCCTGACAGCAGTGGAGATAACTGCACTTCCTGTGATATCTCCCTGGCTAATCTCATCAAAACTTTCCTCTATCTTCCCTCTCCTACTTACCTAATCAAGGCTATTCAGCACATCTAATAGTCTTCCTGCCCAGCACTTACCAGATCATCAAGCAATATTTTCACCTATAGACTATCCCAGATAGTCACTTCAAACCTCTCCCAACTCTATTGTCCATCTCTGGAGACAGCCATTAAGGTATTGTTCTTGTGAGCAAGATGGTCACTTTGAACCTCTCCCAACTCCATTGTCCACCTCTGGAGATAGCCATTACGGCATGGTTCTTGGGAGCAAGATGTCAGCCTTGCCCCAGGATATGTTTTGCTCTATAATTCGGCTTCCTCGCCATGAGCTCACTCTCTGTGTGTTTTTGACCCACACATGCACCCTCGGATACTTCTGAGTCCTCCTCATGAAACACTGATCATTTGGCTGCTGTTCCCACAGACCCCTCCTTCTTCAGGACTGGTAAGTATCACCCTATCCCAAATTACTCTCTCCCAGTTTCTTCCGCTTTCTTAGCTAGACGTGTGTGTGTTTTGTGCTTGTTCGGTTGCCTTTATTTCTCTTTTAATAAAAAAACCCTTTCCTGTTGAACATCTGCCTGATTTATTTGAGAGTTCTCTAAGGGAATAATCTCGGTATACGTAGGTGCAGATTCCTAGTTACTCCCTCTCACTGCGTCTCCTTTAATGCTGATTCTTCCAAAAAATTAAGGAGGCCTCCTATTTGGGTAACAGTAGTGCAGGAGGAATGGAGAGCTTCCAGTTGTTGGTGCAAATCTTGAGTGGGTGGGGGATCTTTTCACTGACACTAGCGATGCTTCTGTGAGTGCATGCATGGCAGTAGGAGATTCCACTATGTGCCATACACAGAAATTTGGTTTGCTTCTGTTCCTAGTCCTCATTTTGGTGGTAGTCCCCTTATAGGGGAGGTTTAAAGAGCTCATTCCTATCCAATTTGGAGCACAAAAATATTCTTGCGACTGGAAACTGATATCGTGCACAGTTTCCTTCTCTTTCCTGTTCCCAGCATTCATTTGGATGATGATCTCATTATAGTAATGGAGGTGGGAATCATTAGAGTTGCACTCAGAGTATTAGTAAAATAGCCTGAACTACTCATGAAGTGGCTTTATATAAGTGGCCTGACTTCAGCAGTGATCTAAGCCTATGGGCAATCAGGGCAGCTGCCCTGGGCCCTACGCTGCAGGGGACAACCGTCATGGCCCTGTCCCATAATGGGGGGAAGAGAAGAACAACAACCGGTTCCCGCTCCTACTCTTCCAACAGAGGGGTACAAAGAAGAGCAGGTTCCTACAGTGTCACTAAGATTGCCCCTGCCTGCCCTGTTCTGGAAATCTTTTATTTAAAAAAGAAATCAAACTGACCTAGATAAATAGAAAAAAAGATGTACAACGTCTTTGTTTTTTATCCATAGTCTGAATATTCGGTTGTCACGTATTCCATGATATTTCATGCTGTCCTGCTTGTAATTCTTTTGGTAAATTATAGAAATGGTGTTGGAGTCCTTTTTAAAGCCCATGTGCATTGAAAGGAAAACCAAAATTAGCATATTGGACGAAAGTGACAAAATTACATTTTATTACTTTTCTCCTTGGTGTTGTCATTGCTGTTCTATTCATTCACTGCCAAAAGGCAATATTTAATAACATGCTGGGTTTTTTTCTTGACAGCTGGTGGCATGCTCAATGCAAACTCAATGCGTTTTTTTCTTTCTGTGATTTATTTTATGTTTATTGGACTCCCACACTGGAGGAGGTCTTTGTTTGCTCTTTGTTTAGGCAAGGGGTAAGAAAATTACAGTGGTATCAGTACAACTTAACGTTTTGAAAATTAACTGCTTTTGACTCAAAATTATAGATAAACGGCAAAAACAAGATTACTGTAATGTGACCACAGGTTATTTTAACTCAAGAGGAATAATTGCAGATGATTGCTTGAGACAAAATATAGAGAAAGCTTTATTTCCTGTTGGTTTAAGGCAGATTATAAATAATAATCTAAAACATACAGAATAAAATTACATCCCAAATTACCCTCATGCACACACTATTGATCCATGACCGACTTCAACAATTGAGTCAAAAGTGTGCACATTTTTGTAATTAATTTTTTTGTAGCTAACAACCCACTCTTAATCTTATTTACTTGTAAATTACTCCCACTGAATTTTATAGGATGTATTTCCAACATGTGGTGGCTTTCCTGATAATGTTTAAATATCAAGGGATACTGAAAAAAACCATCTCTTCTAATGCCTATATCCAATGTGCAAATATGCCTAATGGTGGTATTTCCTAGGTTTTTTTTATTTCCCATCAGTTTTTTTTATTTCCATTGTCCATCTTCTTGCATGCCTGAGATATTATAAGACTAAAGAGCCACTTCTCGATGGAAATCCCCTTTTTAAAAATAATTAGCCAGCTTGGTTCAAGTGTTACAACTAATTGCCTGAAATAATGAGATACCACCTGAAAGAGCACTATGGCTCCAATTTACTGATAAGGACTGAACCTATGCAGAGGCTTCCAAAAACTGCAAACGTATCCCACAAGGTGAAAAGTTGATGAAATTTTTCTTACAACTATGATTTGATTTATTTTACGTATTTTTCACTTTTTTTCTCTCCAGCAGGTCCCAAAACATCTTTAAAAGTGTATTATATAGGGTGTGACATGGCTCTGTGGTCAAGTACCTGCTTGGCATGGAAAAAATTAGTGGTTCAGTTCCAGGAGTCTCCAAGTAAAAGGGTCAGGTTTTGTGAAAGACCTTGACTTGAGAGCCTGGAGAACTACCACCAGTCACAGTAGACAGTACAATCACATCACCCCCTGGGTTAGTCCTGGATCTCCTGGCCTAGCTCATTCGGGTCACAAGCAACAAAACAAAGGCTAAGAGTCAAGGACCAAGAGCTTCTGTCCACACTCGGGCTAAATACCTGAACCAAAGGAGGACCGCAAGCTAAGCCAAAATTTCTTTCAGGTGGCAAACAGATATCCCCACCATTCTTCCCCTGCTATACATATAATTCATTAATGTCTTTTGCTGGAGGAGAAAATGACCCCGGAGAATAGAAATGTTACGCTCACAACGTATTAGGACGGAACTGGGCTTTGTATTTATCCACTGTTCTTAAAAGACACTGCAAGAGTTGTGAATACCTCCAAGGCCCCACTCTCTGTTTTCTATAAGACACAACAACTACTACTTCATTAGTCTAGTAGTACATAATCTGTGTTCATATGGATTGATAATTCTCCTTCATCCCACTTTGATAAGACATGGAGCAGAACCACAAGTGACAAAAGGCACAGATTGGACACTTGTCTGCTTCCTTCAAGTTTTGATGGGAAATGTAGGCATCCTGGTCTCGCAGCTTCGCTCTCTGACTGCTGTCCAATGGACTTTTCAACTGTCACTTGTCCAACATTCCACCAAGCTGCCTACATTTCCCATCAAAACTTGAGGGAAGCTGACAAGTGTCCAATCTGTGCCTTTTGTCACTTGTGGTTCTGCTCATGGTTGCAAAAAATGAACTGAGTTTGCAATACAGTGCAAAATCGATACGTGTGCAAAGGTTTTCTTCAGCTTTTTTTTTAAACTTGCTGTACGTTTCCCTAAGGCAGACTGTGACACAACAGGAAAGATATAATGTTTGACAAGAAGCTGTTCATCATCTTAAAATGCCGTTTGATCTGGAATGCCGTTTGATCTGGAAAAACTGGAAAACCAGTTTTTATGTTTGTTAACATTTTTACAGAATTTGGATCCAAGCCAAGGTTTTGTTGGCTGCTTTCCAGATTCAGAATGTTGTGTTTCATATTATGTCCAAATAAATGGGAGCAAATGTTCTTGTTTTAATCTTAAACCTTCGGCAATATATTGTTTTAATCTGTTGATTTTCTGGGACCCCTTTCTCTTTATCCATTCACAAAGTTTTCTTGGAAAGCTGAGTTCAACAAAAATTCTGGCTTCGCATGTCTACAAAAATGGTGACTATAACTGCTTGCATGCGTAGCAAGAAGGATCTTGATCTCTAATCACAAAGTATGTTCTCCCCAGCAGGTATACTCAGAAGTTATGTCCCAGTTTATTCAATGGATCTAACACCCAGGAAGGTGTTCTTTGTCAGGTCCAGTGTATATCTAAACTGTACTGACTCCATTTTCTAATGCTTCTAGTGTTTAAGTGCTTTCTTCCCAGGTGCACCAGTTCCCAGGCAGCATTCCCACCGGAGGAGACTGTTTTGTCTAACACCGTTCCACCAAGCATTGGCCTTGAAGAAGAGCAGCTTCCCAGGACTGAAAGATGTTGTTTTGAGAACTGTGGGGGGAGGCTGATTCAGATGGGGATTGTTACTCTGTACCTCATGCTTTGCTATTCATTGGTAACAATGATCGTGTACCATCCTGAGTCTCCTACTCAGGACAGTGGACTATAATGGACCTTTTCTGCAGTAAAGTTTCCTTATTCAAACAATGGACTCTTGTTTGCTTCTGAAGGGGAACCTGTAGTAAGAGCCTTATCTAGCCACAGTCTGACATTTTGTTACCAATCATGCCTGAGTCGGGCCCAGCGGAATCCAAGGTTGTCCCGGACAGGGATCCTTTGTTTGATCCGTATGCGTCTCCCGACAGTCAACCAGCGCAACCCCAAGAATCTCAGGAACCGGTGCCAGCCGGGACCGGAGCTTCGACTTCTACCCCGCCTCTCATCGACCTCGGCAGTGAAGGGACAAGGCCGACGGCGGCCGCTCTCCCCTTGATCTCGTTACCCACCCCGTCGGAGTGGGGAGCCAGACCCCGAGAAACGAGAGAGCGCCGGGCCGGGGGACTACATCCACGAGTTTCGATGGAAGGGCACCGAAGCCTAGCGACTGTCCCTGAGCTGGATAGCAGCCAACCGTGGCTGTTTTGGAACAGGACGACCGAACAGACGGACGGGAACACATCCCGCCGCGGCGCCCTGAGTTGGGATTATTCGGAACTTGCCCCGTGGAAAGAGCCAACGGAAGTTCCTGAACAAAGTTGGGTGCAGATGCAAAGTCGCACCCATGCTGTAGATTCCGGCATCTCGGCAGTGACGGGCCTAGCCAAAGGAATTCTAGCAGCGAGATCGCGAGTCGATCAAGGAGACCCCCCGCCTTGGGGGCCGTTTTCCCCCGGTGAGTGCAACTGAGGGAGGTTCCGTGATGGAGCAACCGGGTCCAAGCCGAATGCAACAGTTAGAAGCTAGGCTGATCGACATGGAGGAAAGTTTGGCTCATGCCATTCACCTAATCTCAGCGATGGGGGCAGGAGAGAGACTATCACCTGAAGAAATGGCTGTACAGATAGCTACCCTCCAAAGTGTTATTTCCTATCCGGTGGAGGTCGTTCCGCAGCAGCCGCCGTTTTCAGGAGAGGAGGAACCCTGCCCAGGAGAACCGGGAGAACCGCCCGCGGAACTTCCTAGATTAGACGAAATTCCGCCTAGCGGAGATACTCCAGCTGAGGTACCTGGAGAAGCTCCAACAGAACCCCCTAAATCGGACGGGGATCCACCTCCCGAGGAGACTCCAGCTGAGGTGCCTGCAGAAGGGGAAGAAAGGCCAACCCGTCCAACCGAGACGACGGTGATACCCCCTCCCGCTTCTCCAATAACGGTCCGGCCGGATCAATCGGAAGAGCCTCCGGCTCCGCCTGAGGAGGAATTGCCACAACAACCGCTGGAAGTTGTCCCCATTCAGCAAACCCCAAGGGACGGTCTACCGGCGCCACAAGACCAGCCTCTGCTTCCCAGAGTAACGACGCCGGGAGGGGCAAGCCCGCGCGGCCCGCCACCCATCAGGCCTTCGCCGCTGCGGCCCCTTCCGCTTCGACCGCAACTAATCCCTTTGCAGCAACCGGTCCGTTTGCCATCGGACCAACCCGTATTACCACCTCTGAATCAACCGGTGGGGCCTACGCCACTACGACCCCACCAACCCGCCCCTCAGCGGCCGATCATCACACAACCGCACCGACCTCCTCCACCTCGACAGCTACTGCCGACGCCTCCGGTGTTGCCACCACCAGCCCGACCAAGGTTGCAGCAGCCTGCCCGGCCACTGCTACAGCCACCGGCCCAACCAAGACCACCGCCCGCCCAGCCGAGACCACCACCGCCAGCCCAGCCGAGGCTGCCACAGCCAGCGCAGCCGGTGTTGCCGCCGCCAGTGCAACCAGCGCCGCTGCGACAACCGGGTCCCCAACTACCTCCCCTCGTACCTCAAGTGCCCTTGATGCTTCCGACAGATTTCTACCCAGCACCGGCTCCGAGACAAGACCTCCCGATGGGCTGGGTGAAACTGGAAGCTACTTTTGATGGGGACCCCTCCAAACTAGGATTTTTCCTAGTGCAAGTAGTGCAATTCTTCAACCGGTGGGGACACCTCTTCGGCAGCGAGGCCAGTCAAATTGAGCATCTCGGCTCCCGCTTACAAGGCAAAGCAGCGGATTGGTATGTAGGTCTATACAATATCGGGGCCCCCGAACTCAATACTCTCCAGGGGTTGGTAGACGCTATTCGAGCACAATACGAAGACCCCTTAGAGGAAACCAGGGCCCGAACAGAATTGCAAGCCATTAAACAAGGCAGCATGTCGGCAAGGGACTATATTACGAAATTCCGACAACTAGCTGCCAAATGCCCTAGGTGTGAGGAGTCCACCAAAATTATCCTGTTCAAGCAAGGGCTAAACCCGAGACTTCTGGACAGAGCCCTTATGCAGGACAATCCTCCTACGTTATTAGGTTGGATCCAGCTTGCATGTGAAGTTGAAAATCGCATTCTGGAAGTCCGGTTGGTTGAACAACAACAACAAACGGGACAAAGAAAACCCTTAACTCTACAGAGGGGAGGACGGGGAGCTGGATACGCCACCCGTGGAGCGAGAGATGCTAGAT
This sequence comes from Eublepharis macularius, assembly GCF_028583425.1. NCBI lineage: Eukaryota > Metazoa > Chordata > Lepidosauria > Squamata > Eublepharidae > Eublepharis > Eublepharis macularius. The sequence continues at coordinate 80,804,644 of NC_072798.1, forward strand.
GGCAACAAGGGCTGTGTTTGCAATGCGGGCAAGCCGGTCACTTTGCAGCACAATGCCCCTACCGGCCTGTGCAAAGACCTCCGCTTCAACTACGGCGTCCAACCCTTGCTCCATTTCCTACTCTCCAACGCCCGATTCCCGCTCCACGAGCGAACAGAGGCCGTGGAGCTTCCCAACGACCCGCCGCAGAAAGGGGGCTGGAAGCGGAAGAGATTATGGAATACGACCCCGCTTCCCCAAATGCTGAGGGAAATCCAGAAAGTCCCCAGTCGGGAAACGAGATGGATCTGTCGTAAAAGGGCCCAACCGACAGATCCACCCCAAGCCCGTCCCTGCACGGAACCGGCTGCCTGGGTCCATCTTATTCATGCCAGTGACTTTACTTAACCCGGAGAGGAAAATGCACATCCGAGTGCAAGCCCTTATCGACTCGGGCTGTTCCAGAGACATCATCGCCCCAGCCCTAGTCAACGGACTAGTCCTACCAACGCGTGAATTGCAAAATCCAGTAATATTTGAACAAATGGATGGCACCAATATGAACCCTGTTACCACCGAAACCATCCCAGTGATCACAGGCATGGGCCAACACTGGGAAAAAAGGTCTTTTGTCATCAGCTCCACTGCCAAATACCCGTTAATTCTAGGCAGCAAGTGGCTATGTGATCACAATCCCTACATAAACTGGGCAGAAGGATGCATCACTTTCAGTCACACCAACTGTAAAAACCATCGTTGGAACCAAAACTGGGGTAGTGATCCAACTCACACCGAGAAGGCTCTTCTCACCCAAGAAGAAATAAACCAAATACCCGAACCGTATTGGCCTTTTCTGAATGCTTTCTCCGAGGAAGAAGCTGATACTTTACCCCCGCACCGACGAACTGACTGTGCAGTGGAAATTTTACCCGGAGCCTCACTGCCCAAAGGACGACTCTATCCCATGAGTCTCCATGAACGAGAAGAGCTCCGGAAATTCATCGACACCAACCTTCAAAGAGGGTTCATCCGCCCAGCCAATAGCCCCCACGCCGCTCCGGTTCTCTTCGTGAAAAAAAAGGATGGGGGACTTCGGCTGTGCACGGACTTTAGAGGACTTAATGCGGTATCCACCAACAACGCCTATCCCATCCCGCTCATCCGAGACCTTCTCAACGTCGTGGCCCAAGGTAAGATCTTTACAAAATTAGATTTAAAAGATGCTTACTTCCACGTCCGTATCAAGGCAGGGGATGAGTGGAAAACCGCATTTAATACACCCCTCGGGCAGTATGAATACTTAGTTATGCCTTTTGGATTGACGGGAGCCCCGTCTGTATTCATGTCCATGATAAATGAAGTTCTACACGAATTCCTTTACAAAGGTGTGGTGGTGTACCTTGATGATGTATTAATTTATTCGGACACAAAGGAGGAACACATTCAAATGGTGCAAAAAGTCCTGGCCACCTTGATGAATAATAAACTACCCATCAAGTTGTCCAAATGTGAATTCCATAAGACTGAACTCACTTACCTTGGGTACTGTATCTCCCAAGAGGGATTAAAAATGGATCCAGCCAAAGTACAAGCGATCCAAGAATGGCAAACTCCCACCACCCGCAAGGAACTGCAATCCTTCCTGGGTTTTGCCAACTTCTATAGAGACTTTATAGCAAACTTCGCCCAAATCACACTCCCCTTAACAGAACTGTTAAAAACAAAAAATAAAGGGGACCAGGCTAAAAAACCCTCCTCCAAATTACAATGGACATCCGATTGCCAAACTGCTTTCGAATGCCTGAAAAGGCAATTTGTAACAGAACCCATCCTCTGCCACCCCAACGAAAAGGCCCCTTTCATAGTGCAAGTCGACGCCAGCGATACGGCGATAGGAGGGGTATTATTACAGAAGGGGGAGGATGGGAAATTGCGGCCCTGTGCATTCCTGTCTAGGAAGTTTTCGGAGGCAGAAAGAAATTGGAATGTGTGGGAGAAGGAAGCTTTTGCAGTAAAGGCAGCCCTCACTAACTGGAGGCATTGGCTGGAGGGGGCCCGATACCCCTTCGAGGTCTGGACAGATCATAAAAATCTGGAGGCCCTGCGAAGCCCACGCAGACTGAATGCCAAACAATTGCGATGGGCAGAATTCTTTTCCAAATTCGACTTCACTCTAAATTACCTCCCGGGCAAGACTAACTTTCTGGCAGACGCCCTATCGCGCATGCCCCAACACAAAAGCAAACGGGAGGAGAAGGTGGACACGGTCTTCTCACCTACGCAATTGGGAGGCGTGGTAACTACCCGCAGCCGAGCAAGCCAGCCCCTCCCGCCCAACCAGGAGTGGAAATCGAAACTTAAAACTGAGGTGGAAAAGGAGGGGGATAAAGCACCTAGAAATAAACTGACCCAATCCCCACAGGGGGATTGGCTAGCTGGAAGCAAATTCTATGTCCCGGACAGCCTCCGACGGGAGGTATTACAGCGATGTCATGATGCCCCCACTGCTGGTCATTATGGGTATCTGAAAACATTGCATCTAATACAACGGCAATTCTGGTGGCCGGGCATGCGCAAAGACATTTCCCAATACGTTAGCTCCTGCCCCATTTGCCTCAGCGCCAAAACCCGGAAAGGGAAACCTCCAGGTCTCCTACAACCATTGGAAACACCTAACAGACCTTGGGAAATAATATCTATGGACTTTATCACTGATTTACCCCTTTCGAAAGGACATAATTGCATTTTAGTCGTAGTAGATCTGTTCTCCAAACAAGCTCATTTTATTCCATGTACTGCTATACCCACCGCTCGAAAACTGGCGGATTTATTCTTAAAACACATCGTAAAATTACATTCTTTTCCGTCCAAGGTGATTTCGGATCGCGGCGGACAGTTCGTTGCCAACTTCTGGCGGGAGCTTTTGAGAATGTTGAATATTGAGCAAGGCATCAGCTCAAGCCACCACCCACAAACCGACGGACAATCCGAAAAAACTAATCAGATTTTAGAGCAGTTCCTCCGTTGCTACATTAATTTCCAACAAGATAATTGGGTGGACCTTCTCCCTCTGGCTGAATTCTCATACAACAACAGTGTGCATGCTTCCACTGGGGAGGCCCCTTTCAAAATTGTATATGGAGCTCACTTCAATCCCTTCCCGTTGGACACTCCCCCTCTCCATTCCTCCAGTTCGCCGGATGTATCTTCATGGTGGGGGGAGGCTGCGCAACAGTGGACTCTTATTAAGAAACACCTCGAAAAAGCCAAACTGGATTACAAAAAGTACGCAGATCGCCATCGTGCGGCCGAATGGGATTTACAACCTGGAGATCATGTTTATATTTCCACCAAGAACCTGAAACTAGCTCAGACAAGCCGCAAACTAGCGTTAAAGTTCCTTGGACCTTTCCCTGTGCGCAAAGTAATAAATAAAGTGACTGTTGCTGTAAATTTACCCAAGAATTTGCGCCATGTTCATGATACATTCCATGTCAGTCTCCTGAAAAGGGCTCCCACCGACGACAAGTGGCACATCAAAGCTCCACCCATTCCAACTTTGATAGACGACCAAATACACTATGAAGTGCAACAAATTTTGGACTCTAAATTCAAACGAAATCAGCTTTTTTACCTCATTAGGTGGAAGGACTTTGATTCTGGTTACGATGAGTGGGTGAACTCTGTACATGTTCATGCTCCTAGATTAACCAAAGCTTTTCATACTCGTTACCCATATAAACCAGGGGGGGATCTGTTTTAAGGGGGGCAGAATGTCAGGTCCAGTGTATATCTAAACTGTACTGACTCCATTTTCTAATGCTTCTAGTGTTTAAGTGCTTTCTTCCCAGGTGCACCAGTTCCCAGGCAGCATTCCCACCGGAGGAGACTGTTTTGTCTAACACCGTTCCACCAAGCATTGGCCTTGAAGAAGAGCAGCTTCCCAGGACTGAAAGATGTTGTTTTGAGAACTGTGGGGGGAGGCTGATTCAGATGGGGATTGTTACTCTGTACCTCATGCTTTGCTATTCATTGGTAACAATGATCGTGTACCATCCTGAGTCTCCTACTCAGGACAGTGGACTATAATGGACCTTTTCTGCAGTAAAGTTTCCTTATTCAAACAATGGACTCTTGTTTGCTTCTGAAGGGGAACCTGTAGTAAGAGCCTTATCTAGCCACAGTCTGACAGTTCTTAGGATTGCATTGATTGAGACTTAAGGCAGAGATTCTCAGATTTTTTAATCTTCTGCAATTTAAATGAGAAAACAGACATCAAGTTAATTTACTGCAATAAAGAAAGCCAGCACTCATCTTGGCTTAAGGCTGTATACCACAAGATATCCCTACTGGGTTTCTCTTTCGAGTCATTGCAGATAATGCCACTCTGAAAAGCTAAGGTGATAGTTAAAGAATATATGACATACAAAGGCAGGATGATATTGTAAGGGTCCCTAGCTACTGGGCCCCACAGAAAATAAAATATGTAGTGGCCCCAGTGGCATATTTATCACTGGTAGAGATCCCAACACACTGTAGGGCCTACTCAATGGGCAGATGTAACATCTTTCCATCAGCAGTAACAGAAGGCCATTACAAAAAAGTACCGTTGATAGAGCGGCTCTGCCCGTGTGGGTCAGGGAACATAGAATTGATCGATCATGTATTATTGCACTGTAGGTTCTATGAGGACAGCAGAGTAAATCTTATCTATCCCTTATTAACATAACCCTATGTTATAATAATCCTAATTATTTTACCAGACCAACCCCCTGTTGTTATTCTGTGGGCATATGCAGAGGAAAGCAGGTTTAGAGGCTGGAAATTAGGACCATGGCTTTTACAAAAAGATGTGTGAACCTGTATCAACTATGAAACGGAGGAATTTTTAGATTTAATATTCCCTAGCCTTATGTGTGGTCCATTGTTTGGGACACATTCTAAGCATACCTAAAGAGTTATATTTTAAAAAAGAGGAATCAAAAAGCAGATAATGGAAAAAATTAACTAATTTTCGTAGAGGAAGATCATAAGATCTTTGAAACCAAAGAGGCTTTGGTGAGGCTGACACCAGGTGGGGGGAGTCCAGTCAAGGCAGTGCACAGCCATGTCATGAGCTGCAAGCATTCCCTCTTTGTCAGGCATGGGCAATGGTGTCTATAGGGCAGGATCAGGCCTCCCCCCCCACACACACACATGCTGACAGCCTCAGTCATGGAGGCCAGCATTTGTGGGGAGGTGCCAGCCCTCGTGTGGGGGGAATGAGGGAAGTGGATGAGGATGAGCAAGCGAGGGCAGACAGCTCCCCAGCTCTTCTACCTATCAGCGCATCCTCGTCCCTTTGAGCCAAACGGGAGCTGTTAGTCAGACATTCTGAACTTAGCTCTCCCCACCCAGTGAATGAGTGCAAACTGCTTGCCCAATTTTGCAAATTTCCCCCTCTGTGCTCTCCCTGCCACCAAGAAGCCTCGCGCTCTAAGTCCCCAGGGCAGTGGGCTCTCAGACAGAACCTCCTGCCACACCCCCTACTTACCGAGTTCATGGGCACTCAGCCCGAGTTTATGTAGGGTGGTGGGAGCATGATTGGGTGCAGGTGAGGGGGCTTAACTGCTGCTGGGGAGCAAGTAGATTGGTCGTGGCTTCAGTTGGCATCCTATGGTCCTTTGAGCCATCTGGGCGGGGCTGTGCATGGAGGGGCAGTTAAGGTTTCCTGTTATATAGGCACCTCTGGGCTATGTCACCTTTTTCATTGTAGAACTTTCTGACACTGTTTGGGGTATTCCCCAGCCTGGAGTGGGTTAGGGAGCTGACTAAATCCCATCCCACCCCCTGGCGCGTCCACTCCCATGCCCACACAGTTTACATTCTGGGTTCACCAGCGGTGGGCCATGGTGGTCCCCCCACCAGTGTAAAAACCTGGCAGGGAGCCACCAAGAAGCTCCGCCAGTCTAACTCAGATTTACCATAACGTGAGTTATTGGGGCAGATCAGTTCCCTGAAAACGTTCAGCACCCCCATTTAGGATTGCTCTGATAGATATTCAAAATTTTTGTCAACTATTAATATGACCAAATTATCCATAACTGAGATAATTGAATTGGAGGCCCTCTTTGCAGAAGCAAAATTACTTCAAATTATTAAAAGTTTAAAAATGATAAAGCGCCATGGATGGATGGGTGGGTTTCTTAAAGAATTTTATAAATCATTTGTTGATTCGATTAAAAGCCCACTGACTATTGTATTCAATGAGATGAACAGACTACAACAAATTCCTCTATTCTGGAAAGAAGAAGCTAAGGTTGTGTTGGTTCTAAAACGTGCCCCCTCCCCCAAATAACCTCTTTAGGATATGGGGTCTTATCAACCTACTTCTCCTCTAAATCAAGATTTTAAAATCTGGTCTGCTCTAATCACAAAAAGACTCAAAATAATTTCACGAATTATTGATCCAGATCACACAGGTTTTATGAACAAGAGGCATATGTATCAACAGGGCTTTTTTCTGGGAAAAGAGGTGGTGGAACTCAGTGGGTTGCCCTCGGACAAAATGGTCACATGGCTGGTGGCCCCACCCCCTGGTCTCCAGACAAAGGGGAGTTTAGATTGCCCTCCACGCCACTCGCACAGTGGGCAATCTAAACTCCCCTCTGGAGATCAGGGGGCGGGGCTACCAGCCATGTGACCATTTTCAAGAGGTTCCGGAACTCCGTTCCACCGTGTTCCCACTGAAAAAAAGCCCTGTGTATCAAAATATAGAAAGATTATTTAATATTATAAATTACACACACGCAAAACAAGCGGGTGCATACTTCCTTTAGACATTAGTCACAATCTAAGCATTTTTGCTCCTTTAATCCCCATGCATTTTAAAGCACTGGTTGTTTTTGGAAAAGATTGGAAGTATTCTACTAAATTTCATTAATAAGGGACCTCATTCACAATGCATTTTTAAAACTTTTGTAATTTAAATATTTATAATAAATTTAGATTGATGATCCTTTAGATTTTTTAAAGGTCATGCTAGTAGTACCGTCTCTTATACCTTATTAGCACTGAAAAGGCTGCTTTGTATTTCTAACTTGAAATGCTACCAGCGGCTCAGCTGTAGTAGCTTGCTGTGACCTGACATTATTATTTTTAAAATGGATTTTCTAGCCATGTATTTTGCTTTGCCTGCATGAATAGGACTAAATTAAGAGCCCCTAAAAATGAACATTTATGCCTCCATTGGTCCAAATAAGAGAAATGGAAAGCCACAATTACCAAAGTGCTCCAACAGAATAAAGCTTGCTGAAATGAATCACGGCTGTGTCAATGGAGAAATGGAAGCTGTACGGGGTACTTTGAACAGTCCTATCAATGGGATACCATTCTTTTTGGAATAACGCTCTAGAAGTTATACACATACAACCTGGGTATATAGAATCCAACGGTATTCAGAACACTGCTATGGCTCTACAAGTTTAAACTCCTACTAGTAGTATTTACGTTTTTCTCAGCAGTTGGCAATAGAAAATGTCAGCCTTGTCAATTAATGATGTAATCTACTGGGGATGCCTTTTGACCTAGAGTGTGTTTGTTGACTGTACAGGAGAGGAAACGGCTGCTTCCCAGGGCTGTAGGACGGATAGATTAGACTCTATCAGAGCCCTTTGACTCCATCGGTGATTTCAATATTAGACTGAGCAGCAATCAAGGTTCGTGGTAGAGGGCAGCATGACTGAGCATCTACTGAGGCCCACCCCCAACTGGAGACACTGGGTCAGTCTCATATTTCTAATAGGAGAGGTGCCTAGATGTAGCTGAGGAAGCAGAATGCAGAAGAACTGCACTCTGCCGCCTCCTCTAGGCACCCCTCGCAAATCATTATTTTCGCCCCATAATTATTTTTTGCTCCTTTTACACCTCTCGCAGCTAGGACTGACTCCTGTCAGTCAGCCCCCAGCCCCCACAGCTGGGGTGGAGAAAAGAGAAGTGAAAATAGCTGTTATTTTGGTGGCATGACATCACTTCCAGTGTGAACCTGGAAGCAACATCATGTCAAAGCGATGCTCTAGGATTCTACTAGGGTTACCAGGTCCCCTGGAGCCCAACCTGGGTAATGGGGGGTTGTGGGAGGGCACGGGAGGAGGCTTTGCATGAGTACTTCGGAGCTCTTCCTTGTCACCCCAGGAATAATGTCATTCCTGGGGTGACAAGGAAGAGCTCCAGAGCATGCTACAGGGGAGGAAAGCATCTAACATGAAATTAAAGGCAGGCCCCCTTGATCAAAGAATGAACAACTTGATTTTCTGAATACTGTGGGGAAATATCAATAAAGTTCCTTTGAACCTCCAGATCTCCTTGTATCCTTTTCTACAAATGAGGGGTCAGGTTTGCAGGATAATAAACGAATCTCTTGAATTTCCCTTCATAAACACAATTCCTAGATGATACAACCATAAATCAGAAACTTGCCCATCTCCTGGCTGTTATCAGAAGAACTATGTCAAGAATGCCAAGTTGTTTAAAAGATTCACCCTTCACTACATCTGTCTCCATCTTTGTAGCTGATTCTCACTGTAGCAAACATATGAATTAATATAATTTTTTGTCAAATTATTATATACCAAGCTAACCACAAACATTAAGAGCCAATCAACCAAGAAAATTTAAGAGTACTTCCGTAAGTGTTGCTTTACAGAAAAAGAGATTCCATAGATATTTGGGGGCAGCTACTTATGATACTTATAGTAACCGGGAATACATATCCAACTACAGAATATATATTTTTCTCTTCTCTTATGGCTTGACATGTAAAATTTATTCACTGGTTTTCCTAGCAAGAGCAGTAATTGGGAAACGTTTGGGCCATCCCTCTGGTGCACTTTCCACCTGTAGCTGAATATAAAAATGATAATAAGCAGTCTCTTAAATGCTCTTCCTGTCCAAGAGAGATGCATCTGTGGATTAATTAAGAAGATTTTCTTAGTAACACTAAATGCATGTCTGCATCAGCACCTCTCCATTATGAAGTTTTGCATGCGTCCTTATTGTCCACTTTGTGCATCAACTGGATATATGTGCTTCTTCGTCTCATCAGGAGCAACAACAAAATGCAGATGAAGTGCAGAAAGTTCTATAGCCCCGGCATGTCCACTAGGTGTGGAATTATTCAACCAGTACAAACCGATGTGGATGTGTGCTCACATGAGAATAAAAAAACACACACAAAAAGCTGGAGTTAAAAAAAAGATACAAAATGAGGAGAAGTGTTCTCCACGGTCAAGAGGGGGAACAATATCCTGTCCCTTTAATAGAGGATTAATGGAATGTTATTTATCAAGTGATTTTGTTTAACTCCATGCCATGAAAAGATTCAGCCACCTATTTCTACACATTAGGCTTCTGTTAGAAAGACAGGACATTTTTTTTCCTCCTAGCCTGCTGGTTACCCTAATGGTGAGATATTGTCCAGAATTAAGAATATTTTGAAAATCAACCCTAATAATATAAAGGGAGAGTGCAGTAAACCTATTTTACGTGGGTCTACCTTTAGCAATTTAACACACACACACCCCAAATATAACACTAATCATGATAGGCCATTTATTTATATTTATTGGAACAAATCAATCAAAAATAAGTTTTTTAAAAAAAAAATGTGACTGGACACAGCATGAGGTAAACAGCACCCAAGGACAGATGGACTCACATTCTAGCTGTATCTGAAGTAGTGAGCTGTGACTCACAAAAGCTCATACCCTACCACAATTTTTTTGTCTTATAGGCGCTACTGAACTCTTGTTCTTTTCTACTAGCACCCAAATTGTATGTTAAAAAGTAAAAGTTTAATACTAAGTGCCAGAATGTGTGCCCTTGAGCAGCACTGGATTCTCCTGACAATGCGCTAGTTGTGGGTATTTGGTGAGATGATCCGCAGCCTGAGGCCAAGACAGGCAAAGGAAACAGCCTTTTCTTTCATGTGCACACTACTGCTAGCTGTTTCATCTGCCTGACCTTTGAGATTGTATTCATTAGGAATATGCATGTGACCGAACATGTTAAATGAGAGTTTAAAATCACATTACTTTTGACAAAGACACCTTATAAATCTTAATGAAATATTGAAAGAGGCACCTGAGGTGTTCAGTTTAAATTACGTTGAGAGAAAATGTCGCCTTTATCTAGCTGGTACTTAGAGTGCCATCTAGCGGAATAAGTAAGAAGCGGCGAAATGTTTCTGCTTTTAGGCCAGTTAAGAGGGTAATTCCTGTTATTTTACTGGCTTGTGTTGATAAAAGACTGTATTAAAATTTAGGATCACAGAGGGACAGCCAAGAAAAAGTCTAGTTTAATACAATGTCCAGGAGTACTCTAGAACTGGCGTCTGATTTGTTCCTAAAATAGAGTCCAGTAGCACCTTTAAGACTAACCAACTTTACTGTAGCATAAGCTTTCAAGAATCACAGTTCTCTTCGTCAGATGCATGACGAAGAAAACTGTGATTCATTTCGTCAGATGCATCTGACGAAGAGAACTGTGATTGTCGAAAGGTTATGCTACAGTAAAGTTGGTTAATCTTAAAGGTGCTACTGGACTCTTTTCTATTTTGCTACTACAGACTAACACAGCTAACTCCTCTGGATCTATGATTTGTTCCTGTGAGGGGTTGGTGGTGAGGAGATCCACTTTAATTAGCCGCACGCCATTTTGAAGAGAGGGGAACTCACTTTCCAAAAATCCATAGCTCTATATATTCTAGGCTGAACTCTATCTAGGTTTGCCAGGTTCTCGAGCACTTGGTGGTGGTAGTAGCAGGCACTGACCTTTGAAGTCTTGGTGTGTGTGTTAGCCCATGTGAGACAGTGGCACCTCACAATGACATCACTTCTGGTGTGACCTGGAAGTGACAGCATCACACTGGGGCTAATTATTTAGGAATCAGTTTGGGGTTGATTCTCCACTGAAAAGCAGCCCCGGTGGCTGCATTTTGAAATGAAAAGCTTTCTAACATGATCTTGAAACTCAGCGAGACGCCCTTTGTTCTCAAAGGCTTCTGACAAAAGACTTTTGTATCTGAGACATCCTGTCTTTGTTTTTTCTGTTTTTATTCTATTTTATTAAACTGTTAGAAGCGGCCTTGAACTTGGATGATAAAAGAGAGAAATGCTTCAAGTAATTCAGCAATGAGTATGAACTCACAACATCACCAGGTCTCATCTGTCTGCTGTTCCCTGAAGCTCACTGGCTGATGCACTATATTGGGGTTTGCACTGGCTAATCTGTTGAGCCGAATATTCTCTGACACCAACCAGCAGCAACCGCAGATGTTTGTATTTTGGATTAGTCCAGACACAGCTTGGGTGGCTCCACAAATGTTCCTAGCTAAATATCCTCCTATCATAGAAGACACAAAGGTGATGCTTTCTGGATTCTTCTGTAAAACCTCCTGCACCAGAGAGGTGGAGGAAAGCCAGGACTCGCTCTTTGCTTTGAGGAGGACATGCTTTGGGGTTAGGTTTGCCAAGTCTGGGCTGAGAAATTCCTGGAGATTTGGGTGTGGAACTTTCGAAGGGTGGAAGTTCAGCAGGCATGTGATGCCACAGAGTCCACTCTTTGAAGCTGCCATTTTCTCCAGAGTAAATGTACTGTGTAGTCTGGAGATAGTTGTCAGCCTGGGAGGACTCCAGGCCCTACCAGGAAAATGGCAACCCTATATGGGAAGAAGAAATGGCTGCCAAGAAAAAACCATGGACACCATGTTGAGGACCACTTCTTTACATGGACCCTTAGGATGTTTCGTTATCTCTGTTTATTATGTTTTTAGTCCACCCTTCCACCAAAGATCTCAGGGCAGCATAGGTATGTCTGCTGTACTCCATTTTATCTTCACAAACACCCAGTGAGATTATTTAGGCTGAGACTGAACTGGGCTGAAGTCACTCACTCACCATGCTTGTGTCTCAGAACAAATATGGGTCTCTGCAGTCCTTGTTCAACACGCTAACCACTAGGAAGTACTGGCTATATGAGTAGTACATATTTATTCTGGGCAACCATTTAAACCTCTTAAATATTCAATACACAAAATTCAAATGAACTGGGTTGTAAATCAGAGAAGAACTCTTCTCGCTGGCCATTTCTTTGTCATGAAGCAATTTGCTGTCTCGTTTAATAAAGACTAATACATAACAAGCAATTGTGGACAGGATAGTAATTCAGTTGTAGAGGAATTTTCTGTGGTGCTACTGAAGCGAGGTATTTGGCTTGGGCAAGTCAAGAACGACAGCAAGCTCCTGGCATAAAATCAAAGCAGAGCACAAGCCTTCAGTCTGCTGTTTCTTCAATTGTTTACAAAGAAAAGAAAGCAGAAATGACAGAATTATTTATCACATCACAGTGTCAATCTAGTCAATGAAAAGGCAGAAGCAGTTACAAGGGAAGTTTTTATGGAAAATAAAACAAGATTCATCTGAGCCTCATTTTAGACCCTTCACATCTCCTGCGAAGAACTTTTTGTAATGGATATTTAGAATGTACTCAAAGAGCTTTTCAGATACTATGCACAAATGAAGTGGTCTTCATTTTTGATAAGGGAAATGAAATGGGTTGCCCTATTAGCGGCTGTGTTGTGGCATCTGATACAGAAGTGGGATTAGATGCAGCAGAGTTAAAAGGAGATTAGAATACATCTGGCAAAAGAGGGGGTATTACAGGAAATAATTTGTTGTAGAGCATAGATGGGATGCTCTTCTAATAGAAACACAAACAGTGCAAGCCTAAGAAGAGTTGCCCCAGTCTTAGCCCATTGATTTCAATGGGCTTAGACTGGAGTAACTCCTTTTAGGATTGCACTGTAAATGTAGGATTGTAAAGGAAACAGATAATAGCACCAGTCTGTCAAAAAAATTTTTTTTTTAAAAAGAATGGATATTACAGATATAAAATGAAATTTCTATCCATTAAAAATATCTCTTTCCACAGATTGCATTAAATGAGTACTTTTTTTAAAAAGTTGCAATTAACATATAGAAACAATAAAGAGCATTAAAACTTTGTATGCGGCATATTAGCAAGGCAGACTCTGCCAAGAAGCTACATTTGCAAAACTATCTCTTTCTGGCACCATAAAAATGTTCTTAATTTGAGCTGTCGTGATAGGTCACCTGATTTCAACATCTCTATTAAGCCATAAAAACTTAAGAACGGTTGTCAGTTGGCCTTCTTCTCATCCTATGCCCTTTGACTGGCTGAAAGGAGCTGTTGGCGGGCCTCAATCAACCATCTCATATTTTAGAATGAGAGGAAATTTTGAAACCTGAGAAGCTACACTGTGCACATTTCCTCCAGTTTCCCTTCTCTGCTTAGGAATGCGCTCATGCTCACCTGGATTTTCCAGACTTGGTTACCTATAAGAAGGTAGGCCCAACAATCAGCAAAAGGAGGGAGACAGAAGAAGAGAGATCTCAATTGGCCCTTCGCTCCCAGGTTCTGTTCAGTAGCCAGTCTGACTGCTGGCTGCTAAACTGCTGGGTGCAAGTGTACCAGTGTTCCCTTCCTTCTCTCTCTTCCTTCCCCCCCCCTTCCCTCCACCTCCTTTGAGAGCATATCTTCTTATCACATGGGAGACATTGCATCACCCTTCTACATTTTCATATAGCTGAACTTCCTTAGGTTAAAGTGCCGTTTTATCTTTACTGCAGATTGATATAACACACTCCTATACATTGGAAACCAAGCCTCAGGTGGGTTTGTGATTGGGTTTGGAGAACTTGGGGGGGGGGGTCAATTAAGAGCATGTTAGGGAATAATTTTCTCATTTGGTACATTTTTTCTTTAGAGTGCAACAATAAACGAAGAGCAGTGTGTGAATGCAGTCCTGGATCTACTGCAATATTTGTAGTTTATCACATAATACTAGAGGTAAATTCTGATCCAGTATTTTACCTAGAATAATTCTAGCACTTAATAATGGACTATATCATATTAAAAAAATTCCTCCCCCCTTCTTCTTTTGTTACCACTCTAGATAAAACATCGGGAGCATTGCATGATTGGTTTCTATATGTGTGGGTGTGTTTGATCATAAATTGTTTACAATTGACCACTGAGGAAGGCCTTAGGGCCGAAACGCATCTGGTCGGTTTTTTACTGTACCTTGGTCTATTTGTGTTGGTCATTGCATTGTATTTTGAGATGTTTTAGCAAGTTTTAGTATGTATATGTAGCCTGCCATTCAGGCCTTATGTTTTAAACTTGTTTTTAATCTATATTTAGGTTGTTACTTAACCCCTCTATTTTGTTCCCTTGATTTGATCTAGTACCCACTTATTTGTCTTTTTGGCCATGTCCACAAAACTCTCCTCCAGCACCACATTTCAAATGAATCAATTTTCTTCCTGTCAGTTTTCTTCACTGTCCAACTTTCACATCCATACATAGTAATGGGGGATACCATAGTTTGGATTACCTTGACCTTGGTTCCCAGAAAGACGTCTTTATCTTTAAGGATCTTTTATAGCTCCCTCACAGCTGCTCTTCCAAGTCTCAGTCTTCTTCTGATTTCTTCATTGCAGTCTCCCTGCAAGTGGACACAAAATAGGCGCATACACAATCACAATAAAAACATCATAAAACTGATAATTAAAAGCGATATAATGAAAATCTGCCTTATCCCTTCTTTGAAAGACAAGTCTCAAAAGAGTTTTCAAGTAGTCCCCAAAATACAGCTAGGTTCAGACGGAAGTTATTCAAGGAAATGGAGCCCCCCACTGAAAAAGCCTTCTTAAAAATCCTTCTGGTTTGTCTCTGTACACAGGATGACATCTGTAGCATAGCATTCCAACAGGCATCGAAGGCTGTGACATCAGCGACTTTAGATGTGTATGTCATAAGCTATTTAGGGCTTAAGAGTGAACAGTAAATGCCCTGAATCCTCACAGAAATGCAAACCTCTGCCAACTTGGAAGTGCTGCGGTCAAGCTTGCCATAGCCCATCCCATGTTAATAGGCAACCTACAACATTGTGCACAACGGAGGCTTCCAAATACTGTCCATATGTATAAATGATGGTTGTAGGTTTTAGTACTGCTTTAATAAGCTTAGAATGAGGATTAACCTATTTTATCATGTTTAGCTTAGCATCTAACAATAAATGGTTGGAAGAAAAATAGTTACTAAGCATGCATGTCAATCTATTTGAAATTTCCCATTGCATCTATTGTAATCTTCTGTATTTACATTAACATTGTATATTTCATTCTGAAACGTGCAGTGAATGTGTAAATTGAACAACTTTATATAATGATTAGTTGGCTCACAATAGAAGGGTGTGCTGCTGGCAGCACCCTGACCCTTGCTGCCACTTGGTAGAGCAGTGGGGGGGGGGAATTGCCATTCCTTTGATGGCATGACATCACTTCCTGCACAAAGATCATAACACTGGGGTGACGCTCTAGGATTCTACTGAAAATCTGCAGTAAGTTTCAGTGGAATCCCAGAGCATTGTCGTCGTGACACGATAACATCACTTCCGGATTCATGCCAGAAGTGATGTCAAACTATCGAAGCAATGTCAATTTGCATTTCTCTACCCCTCCAAGCCTCCCACCAACTTCCAATGCTCAACTGGCAACCATAGCAGTGCAAATATATGACATCTATATTGGGGCACTGCCAATTTCCTCTGTCAGTTTGTTTAATTATTTGGAAATTTATACCCTGCTTTTTTTCCCACTGGGAACCCAAAGCAGTTTACAGCAGCATCCTCCCCTCTTCCAATTTTTTCTTGTGAGGTAGGATAGGCTAAGAGAGAGTGACAAGTGCAAGGTAAGCAATGAGCTTCTGTGGCAGAGTAGGAATTTGAACTTGGGTAGGGATTCAAACCTAGTTCAACACCTTAACCACGAATCCACTCTGGCTTTCCCGAATCAACATGTGATATACAGCCTGTTTCTTTGTATGGATAAACTGGTAAAGAGCTCTCTGTGTTGTTTTGTTGTTACATACGCCTTTTGAATTTGCCCTAATTACTGCCAGTGAATTTTGGTTTATAACAGCTCAGAGGATTAGTTGACATTCACCACCATCAAAATGTGCTTTACGGTCTGTGAGTTTGCCATTGTTAAAATCAATGGACCTTTATTGTATGTTGTTATGGACAGAATGAAATCCTTACAGATTAGCACTTGGAGAAAATCATTTGTACAACTCAATTGTAAGGTTGCCAGGTCCAGGTTGGGAAGTTCCTGGAGATTGGGGGGGGGGGTGGTAGATCCTGGAGAGGGCAGGGTTTGCGGAGGGGAGGGGCCTCAGTGGGGTATAATGCCATAGAGTTCACCTTTCAGAGCAGTCATTTTCTCCAAGGGGACTGGTCTCTGCTGCCTGGAGACCAGCTGTAATTCCAGGAGATCTCCACCTATCACCTGGAGGCTGGCAACCCTATCAATCAGGCTAAATCAGCCTCTTGTAACCATAAGATACAAATAATGTTTGTAGAATGAAGCATGAAAAAATCTGAATATAAGATTTCAGAGGCAATTATAAATTATCAATCATCATCTTCAACATCATAAAAACCAGACGGGTTGTGGCGCAATGGCAGAACGCATGCTTTGCAGGCAAAAGACTCAGAGTGGAACTACAAGTGACAAAAGGCACAGGTTGGACACTTGTCAGCTTCCCTCAAGTTTTGATGGGAAATGTAGGCATCCTAGTCTTGCAGCTTGGCTCTCTGTCTGCTGTCCAATGGACTTTTCAACGGTCACTTCTCCAACATTCCACCAAGCTGCCTACATTTCCCATCAAAACTTGAGGGAAGCTGACAAGTGTCCAACCTGTGCCTTTTGTCACTTGTGGTTCCGCTCTCAGTAGCAGGTGAAGAGAAAGGCTTTTCATTTTATTACCAGACAGATCAGATAACACTATCTGACATCATATACGGCTGCCTCATGGTAAGTTATTCTTTCTAATATAAGATAGAGATTCATATTAAGAAACTGGCCTTTTCTAGCCTGTTTCTTCGTTGAAACTTTGGTTCAGGCTTTTGGCCAAGTCAGCCCAAAATCTGTCAGAAGTGTCTGGGAAACTTACTGAAACTTGGAGTTAGCTGTTCTGGGGCTGCCAGGCCCCCAGTGAGGGTGGGGGATCTCTTGCTTCCAGCCTCTGTCCCCCACTGCCACTCACATAGCCAGCGGGGGGGAAGGCCCAAGAAACAGGCCCAGGAGGCAAAAAACCTCCCCCTGGTTTTTTGCCTCCTGGGCATGCTCCCACTGGCTGTGACAACATCACTTTCTTAAGTGACGTCATTGTGCGTATTGGCAGACATGCTCCCATGTTTCACAGGGGGTCCAATTGCATTGGGGCCAGTTCTACATTCTGAGAAGGACTTCACCTGCCTATTATCTTCTAGCATTGTGCAGCATAGGAAGACACATACAGTTGCCATTCCCTCACTGGGGGCGGGGAATCCCCCGCTCCCACCCTCCACCCACTGCCCCCACTTACCTGGCTAGAGGGGGAGGCACAGGCCTCACGAGCACACTACCAGGTGGCGAGGCACGCTCCTGTGTGCCTGAAAGGGCCAGGATCGGGCCTGAATCAGCCCGGATTGGGCCACTGCAGCATGGAGGAGCGGTCCGCCATTTGGCAGCGGTCTGTTCCAGGCTGATTTGGGCCCAATCTAGGCCGTTTCGGGCCTGATTTGTCCCAATCCAGGCCTGAAATGGCCCACATTTGGCTGCTGCTGGGTGGGGGAGTGCTCCCCCACATGGCAGCAGCCCATTCCAGGCTGATGCAGGTCCAATCTGGGCCATTTTGGGCTGATTCAGCCCAATTCAAGCCCGAAATGGCCCAGATCGGGCTGCTGCCAAGCAAGGGAGTGCTCCCCTATGCTGCAGCAGCCCATTCCAGGCCAATTTGGGCCCGAATCACACTCCTGGTGGAGCACGGGAGTGCTCCCGGGGGGGGCATGGCCTGCGTGATGACATCACTTCCCAGAATCTGTTCCAGGTTGATTTGGGCCCAGGGGCGCACGTAAATAACAAAAAGATAGGTGCTACGGCCCCCACCTCCCACCGTACAGGGGGACCTGGCAACCCTAGAAGACAGGGAGGTATCTTCATGTTGCTAGGCAACACAAGGATGTGGTCTCTTCCCACATACTAGTCACTCATCTCATTCAGTAGCTTTGCTCATCTGAACTTGGCCTTCTGCAGCTGCCACCTTGCAAATGGGCAAAATCAACAACTGCCCCCCCCCTTATGAAATGGGATTGGTAAAGAGATAGGGACCATAGCTTATACTTCAGTGACTGTGAGAAAGGTGGACTATAAATACCATAAATAAATAAATGCCAAAAATGAAGGCACCATCTGCATCCAGTCTAATAGGCTATTCCAGAGGATTGGGCCTATCACAAAGATATCATTTCAGTAGAAACTGAGCATCTGTTTGAAGGTTTCTATAAAATAAATGTGATGTGTCAACAAAGAAACTGGGCAATTATGAACATTGCTTTATATTTAAACAAACTGAAACTGAGTAGGAAAAGAGAAAGCATGGATCTTGAAAAGTGAGGTGGACTTCAAGCGCTAAGCCATGAGAGGCGTCTGTCTGTCTGTCTGTCTGTCTGTCACAGTTCCATTTTCCAGCAACTCTTGAGTCCTATAAAATGAAGCTGAGAAGCTCCCTCTGCTGGTAACTCACCCTTAAGATAAATAAGTAATTTGTGGAAACCATTTAAAACTCTTGCCTTGGCTGATTATTTGTTGGTTCAAACCCTTTTGTTCATCTGTCCCAATTGGCAAACTTCAGACAAAGGAGGAACATTTCCAATAGTGCAAGTAAAACAAAATCTTACCTTAATCCAATGTGTTTCAAGTCATATGAATTTCTCGTTGGGGGGCGGGGGTATTTTTTGCGTTATATTTCAAGAGCATGACACTGCCAGTGCAATCCTATGCAGAGTTACTCCATTCTGAGTCCATTCATATGCATGGCCTTAGAGTAATTCAGCATAAGATTGTGTTGCAAATCTTATCTTTATTCTCTTTCATGCTCAGGGATGTAAGATTTCTGGGCATTTTAATGCTCAAGGCTTAGCAATTCTGACAGCGATACTCATGAAATAATTGTTCTTTGCTTATTGGGGCTTGTGAACATTGACTGGGTTACACACACTATGGCTTTTAACATTTTTTAATCATCTTCTGCAGAGTACAAAGCAAAAATTTGACTACAGCTAATTTATTTTATTTTATTTATTTATTTTTTCAATTTATATACCGCCCATCCCCAGGGGCTCTGGGCGGTGAACAGTTAAAATCGATAAAAACAAGAACTAAAATAAATATACAAATAATAAAAACAAATTAACAAAGTGCAGTGGTGGGGAGAACCCTCCCCCCACCCCAAAGGTGGGAGGCCGACATGGCACCGCCCCCTTCAATCACCGAATGCCTGGCGGAACAGCTCTGTCTTACAGGCCCAGCGGAACGATAATATGTCCCGCTGGGCCCGGGTTTCCATTGACAGAGCGTTCCACCAGGCTGGGGCCAGGACTGAAAAGGCCCTGGCCCTGGTTGAAGCGAGGCGGGCATCCTTAGGGCCAGGGACCACAAGTAAATATTTAATCGCTGATCGAAGCGATCTCCGGGGAACGTACAGGGAGAGTACGTTGAACCATTCATATGAAACTAAAATATGTGCAATGCTCTATTCTCAGAATGCTCCTGGCCGTCAAAATGACAGTCCTACAGAACTTTGACTCATGGAAGCTTATGCCCTGGTATATTTTGTCGGTTGGTCTCAAATTTTAATAACATAGTAGTATAAAAACATTCACCCTTCAGGACAATTTAACACCCACTCAGAAGGGTTTACAAAGTGTGTTATTATTATCCTCATGACAATCACCCTGTGAGGTGGGTGGAGCTGAGAGAGCCCTGAGAGAGCTATGACTGACCCATGGTCACCCACCCAGGAGTGGGGAATCAAACCTGGCTCTCCAGATTACAGTCCTGCCGCTCTTAAGCACAACACCAAATTTTGTTCTGCTACTACAGACGAACATGGCTACTCACCTGAAACAGTCCTATACTGCTGTACCTGTTGGAGTAAGCAACATTTGGTGGGCAAAAGAAGGGAATAACACCCTGCAGAGGGCAACAAGAGCTAGTTAGATAGAAATATACGGTCAGCGCCTTCTTTCCTGACAAGTGTCTTCCCTTGCCTGTCTCCAAATTGCTATTCTCAGGGCAATATCCTGCTACTTCTTGAGATGGTCTAGGGCTGTTTTCATGTGTCTTTAAAATACCGCAGTACTCACAGAAGGCTGCCTGGCTTCCTCATGTAATTTTCCAAAATGGAGGAAAGCAGAGATGATGGCACTTTCGTGGCATTTTGTAAAGGGATGGCATCAAAAACCACGCGAGGAAGCCAGTAGCCTTCCATGGTAAGTATCATGCTTTTTTAAAGGCATGTAAAAACGGCCTAGAACTCTCTCTCTTAACTAGTAAGGTAGTTAGCTCTCTATCTCTTCCAGGGCTCATTTGGAGGCGGAACGCGCCGGAATGGCGTTCCGGTAGATCTGAAAAGAGATCATGTGGGTTTTAGCTCTGCCCACGATTCCTTTTCCTCCTGGCTGTCCTTATCTTTAGCAACAGGCAGTGGCAGCTGCAGTAGCACCACCACCACCTCGTGGTTTCCCTGGTAGGAACTGGGGGTGGGGGCTGGGGCATGGGCTGTCCTTGAGGCCTGTAAGCTGTGAGGGCTCTCCAAAGGAACATTAGCTGCTTTGAATTCATTCTGCTCTGCTGCTTTATTTTCATTTGTGACTCATGAGAGAGAGGGAGAGAGAGAGAAAATGAGTGAGTGAGTGAGTGAGTGAGTGAGTGAGTGAGTGAGTACAAGCCGGGTGGGGCTGGACTTCAAAGGAGGGTAAACTGCTTTGAATTCATTCTGCTGCTTTATTTTCATTTGTGACTTGTGAGAGTGAGTGAGTGAGTGAGTGAGTGAGTGCGTGAGTGCGTGCGTGCGTGCGTGCGTGCGTGGGTACAAGCAGGGCTGGCTCTCCAGAGGAGGGTAAGCTGCTTTGAGTTCATTCTGTATTAAGGAAATACATAGAGATTTTTGGGGAAAGGGGCCTGAGGGGTGGATGTTGCCTTCTGACACACTTCTGGTGATATCAGGGGGTGTGGCATATGCTAATGAGTTATGCTAATGAGTCCCTGAAGTTCTTTTTCTGGGAAATGACCCCTGATCTCTTCTCTTTACTAACAAGTATGTTCGTTCCTGAATAAATAATTTCTTTACAGTTTAATCACTTCACACGGTAATTGCTGCGTAATTGCTCTGCCAACAGTACCCTTCAGTATGAGTGCAGCCTTGAGTTCAAAAGAGAGAGAGATAGAGAGATCATTACCATGATTAAAAAGAAACCATTTCCTTGGGAGAAATTCCAAATTGTCCTAAAGCAAAGTGTAATGTACCATGAATGTTCAGGCATTTTCTTATGAGGAACTGTAGTTATTGTCTGCTGATAGGTCCAGGCAAACAGGTCTTTCTACTAACAGAACTGGTAACTGAATAAGCCCCCCGTTTCCTCCTCAGTCTTGATCCTTTCTGACATTTGAAATATATTAATCAGCTATGAAGGGCATGCTTGCACACAGCTCTTACATGATCCAATTATTGGAACGCCGCTGATTGTTTCCATCTTTTAAGCGTGACTCACACTGAATTCTCTGCAGGTAAGCAGCTCGAAGTGTTTTTCTCCTCTCTTTCTATTACTGCTCTGCAGAGTTGTGTGCTTTGAAAAATTAATGAATAGTAATAAACTGAAATGCCACTTGAGTCTTTTATACCCCTCTCTCTCTTGGGGTGTTTAAAAATTTGCACGTAGGTAGAATGCTGCCTTTTAAAAAAATGCTTCTTTTCTATGACGATCAAAGAGGTATTTTCATATGATGCACTGGTTATTTGACATGATCATGGTCTCTTCTTGACTACTATCTCTCTGAAATGCATGGTCGGATGAAATTATCATTTACTTGTCACATGATAATTTGACATCATTCTCTCCAATGGCTTTCCTCCAATGCTAAACACACACTGCTCAAAGGTCAGTCAGTGCCAATATAGACTGTTGCTATAAGCTGGGCTTGTAGGCCCTCTCAGAGAATCCAGAGAGGCCTGGACCGTTTCCAGGTTTGAAGTCTGTTGCCATAATAAGAAATAAAGAATAATGACGCACAATGCACATAAAACAAGTGTTCAACAAATGATAAAAAATTAATAGCCTTCCCAGTCACCCTTCCCGATGGCCCTGATTTTAGGGTAAGCCTGAGCAGAAGAGGGGATTTCTTCACAGAACCTTTCCTCGTATTACACTACTATGAGCTGCTGCTTCTACTGAAACCCCTGAGATTCTTTTACAATTTTCTTTGTCATCTTTCCTCAGCAAAGTTTAGAGTGGCCTGCCCTGTCCATTCTTCATCTTCAAAACCATGTTGTGAGTGGTTGTGATGATAGACAACCTTCACAACTGAACTGTCAGGTGAGCATATCAACCAGTTGAATGCTGGTTCAACTTCCAGCCCGGCTGCTCCTTGTCTATTCATTTACTGCTGCTTCTGCCTCCGAGGGAAGTTTATGTGTCATGCAGGTGGTTCCTGAGATGGAAGCAGAACAAACTCATCTCAGGGCCAAGCTACAAGTGACGAATGACACTTGAACGGCAAGTGGATCGAGTGGCGAGCAACTGCAGGGCAAGTGAACAGGGAGGAATACACTTGCCGTTCATGTGTCATTCGTCATGTGTAGTTTGGCCCTCAGTCATCTAGCTCCAGGGCACTATGGAATTTCCCCAGCAGAAAAGGAGGAGATGTTACATTCTCTGCATGTATCTATTTGGGGTATTTTTATGCCACTTTCCCCCACAAAGCAACTCACAGATGTTTCTGTAAATAAAAAAAAAGTACACAGAACCACATCCTGGGTGGATTGTAAATCACTGGGATTGGCCATGGGCTAAGACCAAGAGCAAGAAGCCCTTTGGCTTCTGCCAAGACCTTGTGCCCAGCCATGCCCATGTTTAAGTACTTGCAAGGGCAAGAGGAGATGGTGAATAAGTAAGGGTGTGACCTGATGTGGAAAGACTGACTGGCCTGAACCACAATCACTGGCATGCTCACTTGTGAAGGCAGGTGCCACGAACATGCGGTGAGCTCCCTCTTTATATTACATCGATCTTCTTCATCCTGGGAGACAATTGCCCAAGACCGCCCAGAGAGCTTCATTTAAATCTGTGTCCCAGGTCAGTATGGATTAGCAGCCTGTCTCCTCTATTACATTTAGCCTATTAAAAACGTATTTGCTTAGCAAGCGCACGTGCGTTTAAAACAATGCAGAAGTAATAGGTGGGTAAATTACTAAGCTACAGCTCATATTCTTCTCTTCCAACAAGAATAGCCTCTGTATAACGTTGCTCATATTCTATGCTTTCCCTTGATTATTCATTTTTCAATAAAAAAGAGCAAACTGCTAATGTGAAGGATTATGTATTGCTTGCTGTTGTGTAAATGTATACTTGTGTCATCAAAGGAGTGCTTTCAAAAGCTGATAAATGTTTGTATGTTGCTGGGTGTTGTGCTGCTTTAATAAAGGAAGATCCAACAGTCCAAGAGGTGAATGTTGCTCTCTCGCCAATCCCGCACAATCACAAGACGCAAATTGCAAGGAGGATTTACAGGCACCAGCTAGGAAAGTAATTTACAGTGCCATCCTGAGCCGAGTTACACCCCTCCAAGTCTTTTGACATCAATGAACTTAAAAGGCCATAACTCTGCTACAGATGACACTGTTGGGCATTCTGCACAAAAGTAAACAATTTAGAATATGGATCCTTGCTATTTTTCCCCAGTCTCACTTCAGTGGGTCAGGCATTTTAATAACAACAGCAATAACAACATTTGATTTATGTATCACCCTTCAGGACAACTTAATGCCACACACAGAGCCGTTTACAAAGAGTGTTATATTATTATCCTCACAACAATCATCCGGTGAGGTGGGTGGGGCTGAGACAGAAGCTGAGACTGACCCAAGTTCACCCAGCGGGCTTCAAGTGGAGGAGTGGGGAATCAAACCTGGCTCTCCAGATCAGAGTCCTGCTGCTCTTAACCACTACACCAGACTGGCTTTTTTTGCGTCATCTTCTCCTTTCAGCTCAGGATATGCACTCCACAGTTGCTCCAATTCATCTCCATAGTCAGGTTGATAAGGTGGACCCCTCATTTAGGGTGGCAGAAGAAAGTGAATGAAATCAATCCCAATACCCTACCCACGCAGGATATTGACAGTATCAAGACCATCAGCACTATTGATTCAGCATTATCTTGTATTTATCTATTTCAGTATTTTTATGCCACTTTTCTCCACAAAGTGACCGACAGATTTTTCTGTAAATAAAAGAAGTGCACAGAACCACATCCTGGAGGATTCTAAATCACTGGGATAAGCCGTGGACTAAGACCAAGGGCAAGAAGCCCTTTAGCTCCTACCCAAGATCTTGTACCCAGCCATGCCCATGTTTAAGTTCATGCAAGGATAGGAGAAAACACACTCAGCCCAAATAGGACTCAGCTGTGAACTGAGTACTATTAGTACTATGAAACGAGTTAAGTGGACTGGCTGCTCGCCAGGCGGGGGTGGTTCTCTGTGCCCTCAGTCTATATTATCCAACCTGGGAATAGAACATAAGCACATTGGAGAGTTGCTTTGTTGCACTTACCTGTCCATCTTCCACCGATGGCATGTCACCTTAAGACTTTATCCTGTCTTCTCTGTAAGAGAAAAAAGAAATTAGTTATGGACTGTTGACTGTGATTTTTGGTGTTTTGGTGTTAACCTACAAAGCCCTACGCGGACTGGGACCGACGTATCTGAGGGACCGTCTCTCACCATATGAGCCCCGGAGGACTCTCCGCTCTGGCGGAAAACATCTTTTAAGTGTCCCTGGCCCTAGGGAGGCCCGCCTGGCGTCGACCAGGGCCAGGGCCTTTTCAGTCCTGGCCCCGACCTGGTGGAATGCTCTGTCTTGCGAGACAAGGGCCCGGCAAGATTTGCTTGCATTTCGCCGGGCCTGTAAGACAGAGCTATTCCGCCAGGCATATGGCTAACGCCGGGCAGTGCCCGCCCCCCCCCCCGTGAAGGGGGGGTTAAACCATCACCCCTATGCAAACACAGAGGCATGTATGAACCACTATGCAGCATGAATTGTTATATTTAATGTTTTTAAATGTATTATTTAATGTTTTTAAATGTTTTTAAACATGTTTGTATTTGTTATCCGCCCTGAGCCTGCGAAAGCGGGGAGGGCGGAATATAAATATAATAAATTAAATTAAATTAAATTAAATTAATGGTTTTATATACGAGTGTGCATTTATATCTATTATATTCATGGTATTTATTGGTTTCATTGGAATGTTACATGTGTGCATTTTATTTATTGAAATTTATATGTAAGAGGTATTTGTTCACTATATGCACTTGTCACTTTATAAACATATGTATGACTGGCTTACTCCTGTTGTATAGTTTTGTATATGTGATATTTCTCCGCTTGGTGGGGTATTTCCCTTTTGGTGTTACACTGCTAGCAAGCTAGCAGGATCTTCTCAACTTCCTCCCCTTTACACAGGGCTTTTTTCTGGGAAAAGAGGTGGCGGAACTCAGTGGGTTGCCCTTGGAGAAAATGGTCACATGGCTGGTGGCCCCGCCCCCTGATCTCCAGACAGAGGGGAGTTTAGATTGCCCTCTGCGCCGCTCAGCGGTGCGGAGGGCAATCTAAACTCCCCTCTGTCTGGAGATCAGGGGGCGGGGCCACCAGCCATGTGACCATTTTCAAGAGGTTCCGGAACTCCGTTCCACCGCATTCCAGCTGAAAAAAAGCCCTGCCTTTATATATTTGTCTAATCCAGGGGTCATTTCATAGAAAAAGAGCTGGAGGAACTCATTAGCATAACTCATTAGCATAACTCATTAGCATATGCCACACCCCTTGCCATCACCGGAAGTGTGTCGTTAGCATAACTGATTTGCGTATGTCACACCCCCTGACATCACCTATCCTGGCTGTTTTGGACCCAATCGTGGCCATTCAGGGCTGAAATTGGGCCCAAAATTGCTAAAAGGGGCTGAAAATGGCTCCAAAGGGGCCCAAAATGGTCAGGATTGGGCCGCTGCTGAGTGGGAGAGTGATCCACCACCCATCAGAGGCCCAATCTGGGCCGTTTTGGCCCCAGTCCAGGCTGAAATGTGCCCCAAATGGCCGAGAGTCAGGTGGGTGGGGCCACCTGATTATGTGACCTCTTTGGGGAACTGCTGGAACTGCGTTCCTGTGCATTCCCCCTTGAAATGAGCCCTGGTCTAATCCATCAAAGGGAGAGCCTGAGCTATGGAGAGGGAGCCTGAGAAACGGCTACCACATCCAAGGAAGGCAGCAGGTGAGCCATGGCTGCAGCATTTCTTCTCATGCAACTCCATTTTGCAAGCAGACACCTGACCCAGAGGCTCCTCAACAGAGAGAAACCTGTTGCTGCAAGCTGATTGTCCTTGATGGATTAGTGTGTTCCTCCCATCTAGTCTTAATCATATGATAAGAAGCCGCCTGAAGATGTGTGTCTCTATGACGTGTCAGGTGTATTTCTTGAATAGATCTAGATCAAACATATTTCTGGGAGTTGCACACCCATTAGTCTGACAAGGGCCAAATTGTAATTTAATAAGATAGTTTACGCACTGATTGATGCTTCTCTAACAGCATCTTAAGAATTGTGTTGGGAAGAGTAACATGAGAAGCAGCTCTTAATGGCTTACTGGCATTTAATCTGAAAATTGTTTTCAGCATTTGAAAGGCAGGTGTTTAACTTTCCAACTTCAGTGTTACACCTGGAAGCTGCTACTGTTTCTTAAACACTCGTGCTATTCAGGATTAAAAGAGGGGGGGACAGAGTCTTCTATGTTTCATAGCCCATATTAAACAATGAGTTCCATTGTATGAGCAAGTGTTAACTGAAGACACGAGATCTACTTTGGCAGAGAGCATCCATCCATGAATGTTTCAACACTCTCTTGATTAAAGTTTCTGGCACACATAAACCTCAAAGAAAAAGAAAATAGCTTTTTTCTTTTGGCCTCTTGGTATGGTAAGGGATGACAGTCCCTTTCAACTGGATGTTTGCTTGGCCTAATTGTGCTTTGTACATCTCACACAATTCCAGACAGCATTTCTGGAAATAATACCACCTGTTAATGTGAGCTGTAGCATTCTCCAACTTGACCAAGGGTCTCCAATAGTTAGTTTGTGAGCTTCCAGTCCTTTGCCACCTGCTACAGAGCAACTCATGCATCCTCCTAATAAACCCAGAGAAAGATCACAAAAAATCTGCTCTAGGCTTTTTTAATGCTTTTATTACGTAGGATTTTTCTCTGTGATGTTTATCTGTTAGTTTTATTTTTCGTACTCCTCTTGTTCTGTTTCTAAGACACAACAGAACTTGATAACGTGCAGAGTGGTTGTAGGGTCCTGACGATATTTTTTGTTGCTCAGAAGTAGCTCTCATTTTTTTTTAAAAAAAAACTTGGTATGTGACTCCTTAACAGGTTGGATCCTGCAATGCACATGTGGAAATGGGATTGCCAACCTCCACATGAAGCCTGGGGATCTACCAGAATTACAACTGGATCACAGAGATCAGTTCCCCTCGAGTAAATGGTTGCTTTGGAGGGTGGGCTCCATGATACAACATCCTGCTCAGCTCTCACCCCTCCCCATACTCCACCCATGCCAGCCTCCTCTCCATAAATCTCCAAGAATTTCCCAACCTGAGGCTGGCAACCCTAAATGGAAATTTAATTGCTCTTAGCTCTGTTCTGTTTGTGCCAGATCTGCTGCAATACCTGTCATCTGATCTCTTGCATTTTATTTTGCCTGTGGGGCTTTGCTCCTTCTTGGCTTCTTAATTAGGGCCAAATCCACACACACTCACCACCCGCTTATCTTGCACAGTCATGCCAGTTGGGTTCATTCTGCTACCATGCTGTGCATCATCACATTCACCCTCCCAGTGCGTCTTCGTGGCGCAATCAGTTCTCCACACGCTAGCGTTATAGTGGGCAGTTCCCTCCTCCATCATCAGCGTTGATGGCGCGGGTCACTTCCCCTTCTTTTTAAAAAAAGTTAATTTTGCACTATACCGATATTCTGACTTTTAAGAAATTGCAGGGTTCCCTCCCCCTCAACTTTGATTGGCCCATTTTTTGCTCATCACAGACCACTTTCTAGCAATTGGCTGGTGACATGCGCATGCTCCAGGGACTGTTTCTTTTCCTGTGCAAACCGCTGCTCTCTAAAGTTGGTTTTGTGGTATACTGACCTTTCTTTATTGTGCAAATGTGCTATGAAAGCACATTTTTTTAAAAAAAGGGCCGGGCAAAAACAGATTTCCGCCATTATCACGTGGTACGGAAAGGAGGTGCAATTGTGGCGCAGTGATGGCGGGGAACACATGGAATGGGAAATCATGTGAGTATCTGCTTGAACAGCGCCGTGGTTGTGAAAAAGGTGCGGAAACAAAAAGGAAGTGTGGATTCGGCCTAGATCGGTTTCCCCCCCTTCCTTACACACAGGATCTTTTGCTTCCTCTGTTTTTCCTTGCGCTCCCACCTCCTTGATTTTGCAGCAAATGATTCTGTATGTAAGGGGAGATGTGTATAAGACGCTAAGCTGGAGCAAAATCCAATGCAGAAACGCCCTTCTTGTGCTTTCATTTAAAACAGCAGAGAAAGAAGAAGGTTCGAATCTGCTGTCTGCGTTAATTGCTTCATGGTCTAGCTAGCCCTGCCTTGCAGATGATCATGAATCAATTACTTCTAGCTGATTTCTCAAGGCAGATTTGCAGATTCCTTGATGTTAAATGGAACCCTCATACAGCAATCAAGAGTCAAATATAAAGCACACGTAAAAGCAGAAAGGCAAAAAAACTCTGTCCCTCCTTTGGAGACCTAAATGCCTAAACTTTAGATGGCGCTAGGGAATAAAGTTCTGGAGCAGGAAATGTAAACTGAATGCCTCTTACTTCAGAGTGGCCCCTCTACAGTAGTGTGCAACTTGATGCAGTCTTAACACCTGGCATTATTTCAGAAGACTTTTAGAAGGGTATTCGGGCTTTTAAAACTCTTGTCTGGCATTTATTTACTGTGGTTCCTTCTGATACATGCTGTTACTGGTGGTCAGCAAAACAATTCACTTTTTGGCCCCATGTGAAATTGTAGATCAAGTACATTGTAGTGTTCTCGTTTAAGACTAGAGATGGGCACGATCCAAAAAAAATTGCCGATCCAGCTGATCGTGGATCGGTGCCAGTGACGATCCCGACTAAACGATCCACACCGATCATCTCCCCTTCCCGTTCCGTGGGGCGTGCTGCTATTCCCAGCTATGTGGGAAGGTGAGTGTTGGCGGTGGCCACCGGGCATGGGGAGATGGCAACAAGCCGCCTCCCCTCAGGAGGCAGGGGGTCTGGCCGCTCGCCGGCGGCATCTCCCATGTGCCCGCCCACCAGTCCAAAAGGGAGCGCGCTAGTGAGAAAAGAACAGTGGGTGATGCCGGCGGCATTTGTGTTTGTGTTTGGCCTTCTGTGTTTGGCTGTCAGAGCTGCCTATCAGGGTTTGCAGGGATGAGATTGGAGTGCTCATGGCTACAGAACACCCCCTTCCCCCTCCCTCCCCTGGGTGTCTTCTCCCAACTGGTGACTGCTTTGCTGCTCCGTGGTTGGAAGGAAACCCTGCTGATCAAAGAAAGCTGGGCTTCCATTCAGGTTTCCAGGGCGACAGAAGGAGGGGAAACACAGATCAGGCATTCCCCTGGCTCCGTTGCCCCGAGAATAGATTACTGGCGCCTGAGTGTCTGGCTTCCCGATCTGAGCACGATCCAGCCCCGATCCAGCCCCCCTCCCGATCGCTGGATCGTTGGCCATGGCCGATCACAATCCACTGAGTCATGATCGTGTGATCGCCATTATCGTGGGTTTTCTTGGATCGTAATTTGGATCGTGCCCATCGCTATTTAAGACCCTCTAGAAAGTGACTGCCTGGATATGTTTCACTATTTACATGGCTACGCCAGTCTGCAGCACAAATGCAAGGAAAAGTACCAGATGTCAGTTATTTTCTCCAGCAAAATGACCTCTTTGCTAAGAGACATAACAAGCGGGTGATTTTTGCTTTTGCTTCCTTGGCTGTCTGTGAGGATCTGCATCTCACTTGTGAGCTGCAGAAGCCCCGAAGGGCTCACAGATCTCATTGCAAGCAAATTTTGAAAGTACGTTTCATTGCAAAAGAAGCAGGGAAAACAGAAGAGATGGCTGATCTGCCTTTGCTACCTATATGGTAATGTATGAAGTAGTTTTTGTTTGTATGTGCTTATGTGCTTTAACTGTCTTGGAAAATGGAATCGTTTCAGCCAGAGAAACGGTAATGCAGAATTATTCCCTACTATTTTCAAAATTCTTTCCAAAGATGGCATGTAAAGCAGATTGCATAGAGATGGTTCTATGTTAGCGGAAGGTAATGTAGAGCCAGTATTGTATAGTGGTTAGGGATAGGGGTGCACCCAGAAAGATTCAGTTTCAGTTCCGAGGGACTCTATAATCATTCAGTTCCATTATTGGTTTGTTCCAGGTCAGCTGGTACAAGCTCAGAACTGATCTGTATGTTTTTTTTTCATTTTCATGAGTTTTGGCCCATTGCATGCACGTTGGCTGTGCATGTCCAAATACAAGCTTTTCTTTTCAAGGGGTGGGATGGAGAAATGAGGTTCTGGGGCAGGTGTTTTTTCATGTAATGGCACCAAAATTACACTGAACACAGTCCTCCCTCTAAACCATTGACCCACCAAGTTTGAGAGCGGGCTTGAACGAGTCAGAGCAAGTGTGCTGTGCAGTGAGTACACACACACACACACTCTGTTCTCCTAGTAGAAATGGGAGACTGGACAGGATGCTGGCTCCCAGACTCCCTTTCCAATGAAAACCATTAACTCAGAGTTGAATGAAAACAAAGAAGCAACACTAGCTGGCACTGCTAAATGAGAGTCCTGTTGCTGTACCCAAAAACAAAAAAAAATTGACCAGATCAATCCTTCCATACTGATCAGAAAAGATTTGGGGAGGGGGGGGGTGCATGCTTGTGAGAATGTGCAATGCACACAAGTGCTACCTCCCCATCATTTGACACTGGGTTAACAGTTTTAATCAGAGAAGCCTCAAAAGCCTGAAGGCTTTCTGAGCAAGATTAAATTCTTGCAGGTGCTCTTTGACCCTTTGCAGGTCTTCTTAATCACAGTGAGTGGCTCTAGGGCACCATGGCACATAAGTGAAGCACAGCAGCAGAAGGCCACTGGATGGGCATGGACCAGCTCCACATGCCTGGGACCTCCTGGATCTCCTTTAATAATTGCTTTTTCTTTCCAATTGTCACCCTAATCTGCATAACTTGAGCCTTTATGGCAGCCAGAGACCCGGCCTTTTCTTGCATTGTGCATAAAAGTTCACAGAAAGGGCCATAACACTGACATTGATAACACCATGCCATCTGCTGGTCCCCAACCTGGTGCAAAGCAAACCTTTGATCTGTACAAACCACTCAATGCCTATAGCTATGGAAGCTCTCTGTAGGCTGCTGCCACCACTCTGGTACAGGTTTCTTCAGATGGGCCCAGAGCATTCAACCAACCCCTTCTGTTTACTCTTTTCCTATAGGTTTGATTTCCCATAGGCGTGAGGGCCCAGGCAGAAGAACTATATTTAAAAGGTTTATTAATAACTGGTGTTCAAAACTTTGTAAAATAAAGAGATTAGTAAAGGTTGGTGAATAAACAAACTAACACACCCTAACGTGTCTAACTAGACTGTCTCCTGGTGACTGACTTCCAACTGTCTCATCCCTTCTGGATGAGGGAATGCTCCGTCTGCAGCAGCCTCTCAGCTTTGCTCCCTAGAAGTGAACACCCTCCCAATGTGGTGAGGCCTTTTCCCCTTTCTCTCAGACACCATCTCCCTACTTTCCTATTGGTGCGATTTTTCCCTCAGAATCCCCTCTTACTCAATCACAGGGGCCAAAGGGAATCTGGGAAATGTTGGCTCTGCAGTCACTTTAGTGCAGGCTTCCCCAGAGCCACTAGGCCTCACTAGGCCTAGGCTCATAACACCATATAACACCTTTGCCCAGGAAGCACTGGAAAAAAATGCACCTATACGCTCCATGCATATCCTCTTCCTGCCAATGAAGTTAATGCTAAAGGCTCAGTGTTAAGTAGTGGGTTCAGACTCCGAACTGATTTCAACAAGCTCTTTATTCAGCAGAAACATCTCTGAAACATAAGCAGCAAGCTGCAAATATTTATACACAGCTTCAACTCCCAAACCACGCCCCAGCTTTGTTAACACCCAATAAGAATCACCTAACTAGAAGCCCTTGTTTGCATCAACGATATACATTGTATTTACAGCATAGCAATTGGTCTTTATTGTGCTGTTATGCTTGGCTACTGCTAGCACTAAACAACCAATGACAATGCAGACTTCAGGAGCCTTGTTTGTGATAGAAGCCCGACCAATGCATAACACTGAGGGCCAAACTACAAATGACGAATGACACAGGTTGGACACTTGTCAGCTTCCCTCAAGTTTTGATGGGAAATGTAGGCAACTTGGCAGAATGTTGGACAAGTGACAGTTGAAAATTGAGATGGGCACAATCCAAAAAAAAATTAACAATCACGCTGATTGTGGATCGGTGCTGGCGACAATCCCGATTTAACGACACGCACCGAGCATCTCCCGTTCCCGATCCATGGATCGTGGATCGTGGAGGCAAAAGTGGAGGGGCGCCCCGCTGTTCCCAGTGATACAGGAATGGTGGGTGATGCCAGCGGCATCTGTGTTTGTGTTTGGCCGTCTGTGTTTGGCCATCAGAGCTGCCTATCAGGGTTTGCAGGGATGAGATTGGAGTGCCCATGGCTACAGAACACCCCCTTCCCCCTCCCTCCCCTGTGTGTCTTCTCCAAACTGGTGACTGCTTTGCTGCTCTGTGGTTGGAAGGAAGTCCTGGACTTGGTTCTGTGTTCCGGAAGCTGATTTAATGATAGGGTTGCCAGCTCCAACTTGGGAAATTCCTGGAGATCTGGGGGGTGAAACCTGGAGAAACCTGGAGAAAGTGCGGTTTGGAGAGGAAAAGGACCAGTGAATTCTAACGCGCCAAGAAACGACAACGGAGACAGGACATGGACATTAACCTTATTGTTCCCGGTTGTTCCAGTAGGATGTATTTAAACTGTACATGAATCGTTGCTGCTATATTGCTTGTTTTGAGTTTATGAAGAGTTAGCTACTTATTATATTTATTATACTCAATGTATTGCACTAACCTTGTTTATAGCACTTGCACTTTAAAAATTGAAAATTTATAAAAATTTATTTAAGTGGATGATTGGTATTGTTGAATGCTTCCCGTGGGTTAGTCCCAACATTTTTGCCAGTTTCTAAGGAAGCAGCCATTCGCTGACTACCTGGAGACTGGCAACCCTATTTAACGAGCCGAACCACTGAGTTCTGTGTATAATTTTGGCTCTTTTTTTCTATTATGCACACGCCTAGTTAGGATGTCAGACTACGATCTAGGAGCACTATGTTTGAATCCCCATTCGGTCATGCAAGGAAACCATGAAGCAGTCACACACACTCAGCCTAACTTTCATCACAGGCTTGTTGTGAAAATAAAATGGAGAAGAACAACGTAAGCTGCTTTGGGTCCTAACTGGAGAGAAAGACAGGATATAAAGGAAGTCATTTTTGCCTGTTTCTTAACCATTGTTACACTATATACACAGCAGCCTTGCTAGATACAGATGCCCACCGCACCCATGTGCAGAGATGACTGAATTAAAACCTGCTATGCTTTTTAATCGTGCCTGAACACAATGGTGTGTTGCACTTGCTCTCTCTGTTTTCAGCCCACACTACTGCAGAAAAATACTCACAAAAGAGATGGATAAGCTCAATCAACCGTATCAGCATTCTTTAAGCTTCACAGATTTAAAGAGCGGAATGATGTTTATGCCATACATATGAGGCAGGTGGGAGAGTTCAGCTTGAGTAAGAGCCTGATATTGCTGTCCCATTAGTGGGAGAGCATAATGGATCCCACTTTTGAAGTTCTCTGAAAGTTCTCAGTTGAACAGCATTTTTTCTATCACAATGTTTTCTGTTTGTCTCACCAACTGTTGCAGAAGTAATTGCTAAGTATTCTCCTTGCCCACATTGGAACAAGCACTCCTTCCTTATACTGGAAAACCAATGAATGTAACCATCTTAGTTTTTTTAAAATTATTTTTCTTTCTTAATTTGCTGCATTTTTGGTAAAGTTACTTCTTCACCTTCATCATCATCATCATCATCATCATCATCATCATCATCATCATCATCCCTCACAGGAATCCTTCCATACTAAGGAAATCCATCAAGAAAGCACATACATCTATCAGAAAGTCAAATGACTTCAGTATTATAAAATGTGCTATATTGGGTTGGATTCAGACATTGCTTTCACGCTTCCTTTGGAATAGAAATTGCCTACCTCCCCTCTTCCTGCTCTAGCACATTGACCTCTCTAAAATGCTGCTCCTGGGGGAGTAGAGGCCCTTTGGAACAGCAGTAGTAGTGAATGGGGATTGGGGCCTGGAGTGGGAGGAGGGGCTCCGCAAACATTGCCACCCTCTTACTGGTGGGAACTTATGGCTAGATCTAACTTATGGGCTGTTCAGTTCAATGCAATTGCTCAGAATTACCTTGGCTGCAGTCCTAAGAACACTTACCCACAATAAGCCCTATTAAATAGAATAATGTATTGTCCCAGCATCTTCCAGAACAGCTGCAAATCAAGAGATAACTCATGCAGTTATTTTTGTTCCAACATTTTCTGAGTGAACATGAAGCCTACATAAATATTGGCTAAGCATGAGCTATGATTCTGGGAGTGGTGCCTGCAATTACTCCACTTTTTTCCCTCATGCTTCCATATGCCTTAGTTTATCAAAGTATTTCTCAGCTCCACCTGTATATAAAACTGCAATAAAGATATATATCTCCTTGCTAAGTATTCACACATTTGTTTTGCGGCAGTGGGTGTCCCTCATTACATTGGGTTGCATCCTAGAGGGGGAAGAGCTTGCAGAGGAAGATCTTTGCCTCCTCTTCCCCTTCCCATAGCAGCTCACCTGTGCACCCTTAAAATCAGGAACCTCCGTAACCAGCATACATTGCAGCTGGAGAAGTGGGGAGGGGGGAGCAATAGGGTGAAATCACCCTCAGGGCCCTCTTACACATATAGATTATTCCATCATTGTAGTAGAAGCAGGAGAGGCAGAAAAATTCTGTCCAATTTGCTTTTCTCACTGCATATCACCTATGCCTTGACACATTTTGTTTATACGAGTTTTTTAGGGTATATAGCTGGCTGTTTGAGGAAAAAGAAAGCAGGAACAACTGTTGTGTTTGCCATGAAATCTAACCCAGTGGGATGTTTTTAGCTGGCATAAATTGAGGACTCAGAAGTCGCAAGAACTTTGTCAGGAAAAGAGAGGGAGAGTTGGTTGTCATCAGCACAGAACAGAACTCTAAATTTCTCTTCAATTATCCTCTTGGGCAGCATGAGAGAACAGAGGTCAATATAATGAGTCATATTTTAGTAATCCTGAGGGAGTTTTCTGGCTAACATAGGAAGGTATTATTAATTAATACCTTCTGTGATCTTTCAATCCTGACAGAAATAAGCATAACCCCAAAAACAAATTCCAATAATCCTGTTACAAATATCATTAGCAGTAGTAGGAAAGCCCACAACAGATATCTACCACCTCCACCTGTCATGCTTGTCATCACCTGTCATGCCCAGCCACATACCCTGCTGTTATAAGTGTACTCATCTATATGTTATGGTTAATTCTGAGATTATTCTGTGCTTGAACTGCAGATGTGAAGCTATGTGAGGGGAGGTGTTCATTCCTACTGTTATCTGTGTATCCTGTGGTGGGAAGCGGCGCCTGAATGGCCTTGGAAACCTCTTATATCATCACTGCTATTTTCCCGCCTAGCTGACCATTAGACGGGGGGGGGGGAGTCTAGTGTTTGCACGTGCTTTGACAGCCTATATATGTTTGATATTTGCACGTAACCATCATTCCTGGCAAAGATGGAGTAAGATCATAATACTAGTGGCTTATCAATAAAGATGCTTTTACCGCTCACAGTGAAGTCCTATTGAGAGTTACTTGGCAGAACCTGACAAAGCCTGAAGAAGATTAAAATGCTTGACTGATATATGTTATCTTTGGACCAGTGTACTGGATGTAAAACACCCCGTCAAAAAGTTACGGTAGACCTAAGTTTATAGCCTGGAATATAGGAGTTTAGTGTAGCAGTCAGACTGACTAATACATGAGAGTAACTGCAAAGAATGATGCTATTTGAACAGTGGACAATAGGACTGTAAAACCTAGAGTTGAAAGAACTGTTCAGAAATATTTGAAATTTAATGTTCAAGTTGTGAATCAGAAATTCAGTATTTGAAATTCAGAATTGAATTTAAATATGAAATTTTACTTCCAAGTTTGAGTGCTGTAAGTTTCTTGGTGTATCAATTATTTTGATTTTGGCAAATATAGAACAGTGTAAATTGTTACTTGTCAAATACCGACCACCAAATTACATTAACAGTATTTCATTTTTTTAATTCAAACACTAGTATTTCATTTTTTGAATTCAAACACTAAATATCATTGCATGTTACCTACTTATAGACCGGATTCACACCTTGCTGGACGTGGTGCTATTGTAATCATTGTGGATTCTTCTGTCTGCACTGGAAAATCCAGGAGGTGAATAATTACAGTCACACAGTGTTCAGTGGTGTGTTGATTACCTGTTAGATATCAAATAAAGTCAAATACAATCCCATCGCATACATAAAAGTCAAATACTCTAATATTTGCCAAACATAGAATGTTGAGTCACACCAGGATTTGACATATTTCACAGGGGAGAATTTTAAAGTAGTATGGGGGAAAATTTTTTCAACTCTATAAAAAGGTGTCAAAGAAACACATTATAATATGGTGTCCTAAACTTAAAGAATCAAATATCCTGATTGATCCTGGGCCAATACAACACCCTTCAAGCCTTCTCAATGCCTAAATGACCCTCATGGATTTGCTGCAGCATTTCTTTGCGGAGGCTAGAGGGATCCTCTTTAACGAGCATTCTATCAACCACTGTGAGGTCATATCTACAGTTCCAATCATCATGGATAGTGATGTCACAGTTATCCCAAGTTTCAGGCCACTGTCCAGAAAGAGTACGAATGAGAATTTGTAAAGATGAGTCATTAGCATCTTTGATGTGGAGCAACACTTTATTAAACAGCAGAAGTCAAGTAATATTTAATATCCACATATGCTTACAGTTCATGTTTCACAGTCTGTTCTATGACTGCCTCCGGAGGAATGACTCAGGAAACTGCATCAGCAGCGGACAAAAACTCACCAGATATATAAGTCACGGCCAAGTCATATTTCTGAAGTTTGATTATCATACGGTAGATGCATAGGTTTGCTAAATAAAGTAACGTGAGGCTCGTGATCCATTTCCAGTCACAGTGTACCAAAAACACAAGGAATGCTGCCATTTCCACCATCTTTGGTACCACAATAGAAAGGAGCTTATACACAAAGCTATTGTGCTTGAGATGTAAAATGCAGCTGCCCACAATGAGAATATATGTTCCCAAATAACAGTCAAGATGGACAAGGATGCAGAGCACAGGATCTAGCGCCTTCACCGATGCCAGGATCCTGTCAATATCCATCATTGTAAGTGGTTCAAAAGTGGTCGATATGTGAACCAGATGGTATATTAAGCATTTCTTCCGTCTTGATTGTATTACAGCTGGCATCCAGATTAGAGCATATCTCATGCTATTTTATCAGCAAAAAAACTTTGCAAAGGGACTGCAGCTAATTGTCTGCTCTTGAGACTGTAACGGTTCAGATTTAGGAGTCATAAGATGTCGAGATACCTTGAACTGTTGGGATGGTTGTGAACTGTCGATTCAATCGTTGCAGAGAAACATTTCTTTTCTGCTCTCGTTGCTGCTTTGTAAGTCTTCCAACGGGATCTGTAGCATGCTCTATCAGTTTCAGCATGAGTTTTCTGCCAGTGTCTTTCTAGATATCTTCCAGCCTCCTTTAGACCACCTGACTCTGAGCTAAACCACAGGGCTGGCTTCCATGCCAAAGGTGGGAGAGATCCGCAAGGAACAATGTCAGTAGTTTCAAGGAGCTTCATATTCCAAGCTCCTACCCCAGACTCAATAGAGCACGTGTTTGGAATTCTAAGATCCTCCAGGGCATTTTAGAATCTAGAAGAGTTTTTTGTGGGGTGTCGGGGCCATTTTTACTGTTGCCTTCAGGCTGAATTTCCAAACCTGAGACAAGACCTTCTTTCCATGGCTGAGTGCAAAATATTAAGTCCAAGGTGTGGCCTCTTTCATGTGTAAGGGAGCTATAGGTCCTTGGGCCAGCCCTGACATGGAGCATTCAGCATGGATATAGAAGTCTCCCAGAACAATCAGTCTAGGTGTCTCCAACACCACATCTGAGAGCACCTCTGCCAACTTGGAAAGGGTGCTTAGTGGAGAGCTGGGCAGCAGTAGATAAGCAGCATGTCTAATCTATCTTTAGTTCCTAATGAAAAGAGCATACAGTCAATGCCAGTTATAGTTTGTACTGGGAGTCTGCAGAAGTTGAAGGACGCTTGAAGGATAATAGCAACCCCTCCTCCTCAGCCATTACAAGGTAGGCATAGGACCACAGAGCTAGGCGGAGTTAGTTGAGACAGACGTATCACATCATTTTTCTCTAATCACATCCCTGTTATGCAAGCCACATCTATTTTCTCTCCCTGCATCATCCCAGTAATGCAGGCAGCTTTGTTCTTTACAGATGTGTATTGCATAATATTAGGGTAGCATTGGGGGAGGTAGTGTCCCTTCCACTGTTGACGTGCAGGATATTAGAGAGGTTAAATAAGCAGCCAGGATCTTTGACTGATACTGGCCAACTTTAATAAATCCCACTCCTGTATCAACCAGCGCCCATCTACACTGGAATAGTATATTCAACATTCATTCTGTCCCAGGTAAGAAAGCTCTCTCACAACTCTCTCAACTTGAACATGTGACTTTATGGAAGATCTTAAAATTAACAGTCATTAACACAGAGGAATATAGAGGAACATCGAACATCTTAAAAGTTTAAGTTGTATCACTACAGTGTGTACTGTGATGTGTACAGAGATGTACTGTGATGTGTATGCATTTATGATGAGAGACATCATCTCAAAGGGAGATCCTGTGGTTCAGAGGCAGAGCACCTGCTTTGCATACAGAAGGTCTCAGGTTCAAGCCCTGCCAACTCCAATTAAAAAGGATAAGAGAACAGGTGATGTGACAGACCTCTTTCCCTGAAACCCTGGGAAATTACTGCCAATCAGAGCGGGCAGTGTTGACCTTGGTAGCTCAATGTTCTGACTCAGTATAAGGCAGTTTTTCATCTGTTTATGTGACTATGATTCGCATTACTAGTTTTGGCAAAACACCTAATATGTTTTGTGAGAGAAAAGAAAGTGTCTCCTCTTTTTCTGTGATACTTTAATGGTGGGAGGGGGGGAGAGAGAGAGAGAGAGAGAGAATGAGTGAAGGAGCATTCAGTCATGTAACGTTTCAGCTGCTATCTGACGTGGTACAATCCCAAGGAACCAGAGGAGTTAGCCTTGATAGTCTGTAGTTGCAAAATAGTAAAAAGTCCAGTAGCACCTTTAAGACTAACCAGCTTTATTGAGGCATAAGCTTTCAAGAACCACAGCTCACTTCATCAGTATCTGACGAAGAGAGCTGTGGTTCTTGAAAGTTTATGCCTCAATAAAGTTGGTTAGTTTTAAAGGTGCTCCTGGGCATTTTACTAATCCCAAGGAAGAATCCTATGTGTATGCATTGGTTCATAAAACAATTTAAGAGAAGTTCTTGCATATAAGGCAAATGTAAAAAACTCCAACAGCCAGAATGCTGTTGAGGGAATTCCTGAGAGCCAGGGCAGACTTCTGTCCCCCCTTCAATTGCCAGAGCCTTACCCTTTTGCAACTCCCTTCCAAACACTGTTCTGAAGGGCAAGGAATGATAGAAGGGTTTTTTTGCGAGGCCAAAGGGGAAAGGTGTTTAGAAGGAGGGATATCTAAAAGGAAAGGCTCACTCACTATGAGCCAAGATACAAGAGGCAAATTACACAAGGAGGAGACATGAAGGGAGTTGCAATGCTAGCCGGGAATGCTGAATTTTAAAAGAGATCGGATGGCTTTATCAATTTCCCCTCTCCACAGAGCCTGCAAAGATCCCTGTGTACTCAGAGGTTTTGTTAATTTCCTCTTTGCCTCCCAAAGGCTCTGTCAGTTTCACCTCCCCTTCTAAG
The DNA here is from genome assembly GCF_028583425.1 of Eublepharis macularius. Lineage (NCBI taxonomy): Eukaryota > Metazoa > Chordata > Lepidosauria > Squamata > Eublepharidae > Eublepharis > Eublepharis macularius. The sequence goes on from NC_072798.1 coordinate 80,845,244, forward strand.
AGGTGAAGAGGAAATAATCAAACCCTCTGAGGAGTGATCTTTGCTGGCTCTGTAGAGAGGGGAAATTTACAAAGCCGATCTCTTTTAAAACTCAGCTTCCCTGCTAACATTGCAACTCCCTTCACGTGCTCGTCCTCGTGTAATTCGTCTCTTGTAGCTTATCTCTAAGACCCAGGTCTCCCAGCCCAAGAGTGTGTCACTGCCACACCATTTGATCTTGTCATGGCAAACTGCCATAGTGCCTGGGCTTGGGACATCTTTCTCAAACCATGCTTGACCTCAGCTTGGCCCACTGCCACTGCTTCCAGGCCCCACAGCCTTGGGGCAGGTCACTGCCACCATACCTGTCTTCAGCATGAATCACTGGTGCAACTCCTGACCTTGGTAAAGCTTGCTGCCACCAGTCTCAAGCAGTTGGTCGCTGCTGTCATGCCCGGCCTCAATGTGGTTTGCTGCAGCAGTGCCCAGCCCCAGCAAAGCTTGCCACTGCCACTGCCCTGACCAGGGAAAGATGAGGGTCAGGTGCCAGGATGGTAACTCTCAGGTAAGTTCTGAGGTGGCGGCCTTCACCCCCTGCCTGCCGAGAACAGTTCACTGCACTTGCACAGTGCAATGCTCGAGTTTTTAAGCTTTGTTTAAATTCCTCAAGCCCTTTTTCCACTTTCCAATTTTTCTTTCTGATAGTTTGGAGAAAAATCTCCCTTGTGTCAAGGGCCTTAAGTATGTGCAGATCAGGGCCATTTGGCTATTAGTATATAAGATGATGGCAAAGAAACTCAAAGACACTGTAACCCTCACTTTTCTAAACTGTCATCCATTTTATTCACTGATAAAAACATTATCCTCAAATATTTGTCCTCTTACAGCCAGCCATGAATGTGGGTCCCTGGCCTACAACTCAGACACTGCCTTCCCTCTCCTAGACACAAAGCTAATTGGTGAAATTACAACTGATCTCCAGGTGACAGAGATCTGTTCACCTGAAGAAAATGGCTGCTCTGGAAGGTGGACTCTATGGTATTATACCATGCTGAGGCCCCTCCCTTCCTCAAACTCCATCCTATCCAGGCTCCACCCCTAAAATCTCCAGGAATTTCTCAACCTGGTCCTGACAATCCTACCTTGACGCAGTCTTTTTCACGAAGCTGAAGTTGGTTCCCAGTTCCCAGTTCCTTATTCGCAGTTCCTTATTCCTTATTCGTTATTCGCAAAGCCAAAGAAAAATATTGTGGGAAAACTGAAAAGCTATAACTCCAAAATGAAGTTTGCAGGGGCACATATTATACACCTCGATATTCAGAAGACTTAGCACTCTAAGTGGACCTATACTGGGTCATCCTACAAAACCCAGATCTTGAGTAAACAGCTTCAAAATAGGATGCCCCCAGAACATTTCAATAAGAAGAAAGGGGGGGCAGCTGCAGCAGAAAAATACTTTGGATCACCCCAAATCACACACCCCTGAACTCCAGAGACTGTCCCCTACAAGAGGACGTGTGCTGGTGCTGATCCAGTCTCTGATTCTGGACCTAAAGCCTCGAATGTGGCCTGTCTCCAAGTACTATGTCTGATAGAAGGTTCTGGGAGGCAGGCCAAATAGGAGGCTTCAGCTCCGGAAGCAGAGACTGGATCAGCACCAGCACAGGTCCTGTTGTGAGGGACAGTTTCTGGAACCCAGGTCTGTTTGATTTCTGGTGATCCAAAGATTATTTGGGGGTGCCGAGGGCTGTTACATTTCTCAGTTCCTTATTCACAGCAATATAAAGTACAAGGTTCTGAGAGAAAGGTGAAATAGTAGGCCTCAACTCTGGAACTAGAGACTGGAATAGAACCAGCACATGTCCTCTTGTAGGGGACAGTCTCTGGAGTTCAGGGGTGTGTGATTTGGAGTGATCCAAAGATTGTTTTGGGTTTCAGAGGGCTTATCGTTCCCCACTTCCTTATTCACAGCAATGTCTAATACAAGTTTTTTTTCAGGCAGGCCACATAGGAGGCCTTAGGACCAGAACCAGAGACTGGATCAGAACCAACACATGTCCTTTTGTAGGGGACAGTCTCTGGAGTTCAGCGGTGTGTGATTTGGGGTGATCCAAAGATTATTTTGGGGTGCAGGGGGGCTTATATTTTCACCACTTCCTTATTCAAAGCCATGTCTAATACAGGGTGCTTGGAGACAGGCCACATTCGAGGCCTTAGGTCCAGAACCAGAGACTAGATCAGCACCAGCACATGTCCTCTTGTAGGGGACAGTCTCTGGAGTTCAGGGGTGTGTGATTTGGGGTGATCCAAAGATTGTTTTGGGTTTCAGAGGGCTTATATTTTCACCACTTCCTTATTCAAAGCCATGTCTAATACAGGGTGCTTGGAGACAGGCCACATTCAAGGCCTTAGGTCCAGAACCAGAGACTGGATCAGCACCAGCACATGTCCTCTTATAGGGGACAGTCTCTGGAATTCAGGGGTGTGTGATTTGGGGTGATCCAAAGATTGTTTTGGGTTTCAGAGGGCTTATAGTTCCCCACTTCCTTATTCACAGCAATGCCTAATACAAGTTTTTTCCAGGCAGGCCACATAGGAGGCCTTAGGTCCAGAACCAGAGACTGGATCAGCACCAGCATACGTCCTCTTGTAGGGGACAATCTCTGGAGTTCAGATCTGTGTGATTTGGGGTGATCGAAAGTTTTTTTTCTGCTTCAGCTGCAGCCCCTTTCTTCTTATTGAATTGTTCTGGGGGCATCCTATTTTGAAGCTGTTTACTCAAGATCTGGGTTTTGTAGGATGACCCAGTATAGGTCCACTTAGAGTGCTGAGTCTTCAGCTTCTAGGTTAATGATAAGTTTAAGGATTGGGCCAAGTTAAATTTGCCCTGGGCTGAAAAAATACTGCTAGTCAAATCCATGATTTTACCTCTTATTTAACTTTCGTATGCTGCCTATTCATCTCACGGTTCAAGATATCCAGTCATGGCAAAGTCTCATAAATAAATTTATCTGGGCTAACAAACGCCCTAGAATCAACTTCTCAACCATGAAACGTGCCTCCAATAGAGGTGGATTGGCTATACCTGATTTAAAACATTATTGCATGGCTGCTCAATTAGCTAATATAGTGTTTTTGTTAAATCCTACAGAAAATTTAGACTGGAGCTATGCTGAAACGAAACACATTTCCCCACATGACATAAAAGATATAATCTGGACAGATTATAAAAGCAGACCAGTTCAAACATTTACCAATCCTTTTCTGAAATCTACTCTAATAACTTGGGACAGGGTAAGGCAGTATCTAGCCCCCACTCCTTCTCCGTTATCATCCTTCCTGGACCAATCTTGGTTTCCACCGGGAAAGGATTTAATCTCATTCCAGAAATGGAAGATACTTAAGAAAAGTAGAATTATGGATATAACCAAACAAGGGGCCATCCTAAGTAAAGGGCAAATTGAAAAAGATGCAGCTGATACCTTGCCATGGTACCAATACTTACAACTGTCACACCTTATAAACAGCCAACCAATTGCAAATGCTTTGAAACGTGAGCTAACAGATTTTGAGTTCCTGCTGAAACAAATATCATCTCAACATAAGGGATTTATAGCAAGAATTTATTCCATTTTAAACCTAAAAAAATGAACATCCACCCTTAAAATACCAAATGAAATGGAATAGGGATTGCAAGAACATACTAACGGACAACCAATGGGCCCTGATTTGGTCAGGCAGACACCTAAAAACGAAAGCAATCAATATTAAAATGTCATCTTTTAAAATAATGTCGAGATGGTACGTGACACCTAGTTCCCTCCATCACCTTAATCCTACTATAGCCCCGCTTTTGTTGGAAGCAATGCGGCCAAATTGGAGATTATATTCATCTCTGGTGGACGTGCCCTAAAATCCAGTCATTCTGGGACTTAATCTTGAGGTCTGTTACAGAAATCACAGGCCATGATGTACCTAAAAATCCTGAGACAATCCTGCTGGGTCTCTGGGAAGACCCAACAGTACCAACGATCAGGAGAAACTGAATACTCTTGTTATTAGCTGCAGCGAAAATGCTTCTTGTGTTATACTGGAAACAAGACAGACTTCCAAAATTGCAGCAGTGGTACCAGAAAGTGTGGGATATCTTCACCATGGAGAAAATAGCGGATTATCTTCACTCTACTGATAATCCACAGCATCATTCAACGTTCTTTACACAATGGATACCTTTTTTGAACCATCTTCATGCTACCAATAAACTGCCGAATGCAGATATGAACAATGTATTGTCGAAGGCTTTCACGGCCGGAGAACGATGGTTGTTGTGGGTTTTCCGGGCTGTATTGCCGTGGTCTTGGCATTGTAGTTCCTGACGTTTCGCCAGCAGCTGTGGCTGGCATCTTCAGAGGTGTAGCACCAAAAGACAGAGATCTCTGTCTTTTGGTGCTACACCTCTGAAGATGCCAGCCACAGCTGCTGGCGAAACGTCAGGAACTACAATGCCAAGACCACGGCAATACAGCCCGGAAAACCCACAACAACCATCGCAGATATGAACACTTTCAGCTTTTTGGCAATCTTATGAGTCTTCTCTAGTATTGTACCTTCTCTAACAATAATGTACTTTTCAGTGATAGCTGATCTCTTATTGACTGTTCCAAGGATCACTGTTTATGTTTTTTGCATGTTATGTGTAAAATTTTTCTTTAAATTGTTATGTATTCCAGAAAATCAGAAAATAAAAAGTTCAAAAAAAAAAAAAAAGAACAGCAGACAGCAGGGTTTTCTGCAGTGGCTCGGGGCTTTATGTGCACTCAGATCAGGTTTTCAAACCCCCTCCCCATTGTCTGGAGTTAGCCTGGGGCTTAAAATATGGCTTCAAGCCAATACCGGTTGCCTGGCTCCAACAGACAATCAAAAAGAGATCTCCTATCTATCTATCTATCTATCTATCTATCTATCTATCTATCTATCTATCTATCTATCTATCTATCTATCTATCTATCTATCTATCTATCTATCTATCTATCTATCTATCTATCTATCTATCTATCTATCTATCTATCTATCTATCTATCTATCTATCTAAAGACAAGTGTCCTGACTGACTCATCAATGCCCAGCCCAAACCCCTGAACCTAAAAGCATGAAATTTGGGGAGAACATTCCTTTTGTGGTATAGAGGCTCACTAAGGAGGGATTTTAAGAAATTTGGCCCTTAAGGAGGTAAAAAGGGGTAAAATGTGTTTTCCCATAGGGATACAGCTTCCCTGTGTGGCTGGGAGGCTGCTCATCCCACTCCCCCTGCCAACTGCCAACTCAGCCGCTGTGCCCTGAGGTCATTTGCATATGTGGCCCTGATTGGTCATCATCCCAACATTCTAAACAGTACTCAGGACACATTCAATGACTCCCTGTGGAGTTCCTCAACATGCTCAACCCTCCTGACTTCCAAGCCCACAAGCTTCTCCTCAAAGTGGGGGCTCCAAAGTGGGAGAAAACCACCAATGAGGTTTATAAAGAGGTCCTTCAGTAGAAAAATAAGGTTGTACGTATTTTTCACTTTATTTCTTGCACTACAGTCTTTTCCTTGTAAAAATCTCTTCAATAAATGTTACATTTCGAAATTCACTTCATCAGTTTTAGGCATCAACACACTTCGCTTTATTCAAACACTTTTGTGAAGCTCGGGTACTATGCTATTATACTACAAAACCAACTCAACCCGCCCCCCCAAACCAAAAAAGTTACTTACCCATAAATATTATAACTGGATTTTAAGTAGTTAAATACCATAGCGAAGCACGGGCATCAAGCTAGTTAATATATATAATCAACCAAACAAAGGAAACTGCTTCCCCATAGATCAATTCAGTCAGTGGGTCAAAATGAAGGTGAATGCAACAATAATGGAAAGGGGCTGTGTGTGAACATTGAACAGTGGATGAATGTGAACAAAACTTGGCGACACGTCGGTCAGAAAGCTGCACAAAGCGTGGGCATTTGGAGAGGGATTTGACTAAAGCGTCAGTAAGTGCATGGAGAGATGATTCAAGCATATAGAGGAGAACAGCAGAGCTGATTTGAAGAGCGGGAGACTGGATAAGATTGCCAACCTCCAGATGGGGCCTAGAGTTCTCCTTGAATTACAGCTGATCTTGGGGTTCAGATGGAATGTAAGTTAAATATGAGCAGCCAGTGTGATGCAGTGACAAAAAAAATTATATTAGAACAGATATTAAACACGTCTGTATGCAAGCATCTGATGGACAACATAGTGATATGCGGAAGTCAGCATGGATTTGTCCTCAATCGGTCCTGCTAGACCAACCTCATCTCCTTCTATGATCAAGTGACAGGCTTACTGGATCATGAGAATTGTAGTTTATCTGGATTTCAGTAAAGCTTTTGGCAAGGTTCCTCATGATGTTCTGATGGGTAAACTAGAGAACTGTGGACTGGACTCTAGGATAGTTAGGTGGATAGGGAACTGGTTGGAGAACCACACTCAAAGAGTAGATGTCAATGCATTTCATCTGAACGGAGGAAGGTGCCGAGTGGGGTGCCACAGGGCTCGGTCCTTGGCCTGGTACTTTTCAATATTTTTATAAATGATCTGGATGAGGGTGTGGAGGGGCTATGCATTAAATTTGCAGATGACATTGAATTTGGAGAAGCAGCAAACAAAATCAGTAGATAGGGATAGAATTCAACGAGATTGGAACACATTGGAAAAGTGGGTGGATGTGAACAAGATTTGGAGATCATTTGTAATTTGGAGATCAGTTGTAATTTGTGGGGATCTCCAGGAGGGTTGGTAACCACAGTGTCATCAAGCCAGGCGGCCTTAGCATGACCTGCCTGCTGCCAGACCTGCCACTGTCTCCCAAAGAACCCCAGGAGCAGCGAAGGCTGAGGGTAAGGGCAGAGGCATGGACCAAGCACAGGAGCGCATGCCTGGCAGCCCACGGCCTTCCCCCTGCTGAGGAAATGTCAGAAGAGCCAGTACAGGATCTGATCTACTCCTCATGAGCAGGAGAGATGAGTCAGCTTGGAGAAAGAAGCTTAATGAACCCAGCCTCACCTGTAGGAGAAACTCCCTTTATAAGGCTGCAGCCAGCGTGGGATTAGCTAGTCACAATTGTGGTATTCTGGATTTGGCTGTTGGTGAGCTCTTTGGTTCTGGCTGCCTGAGCCTTGGTGGGTCACAGTCTTTGATTTTGGAATCTGTTACTTGACCATGGAGTTTGACCTGAGAATCTTTGTTGTTGTTGTTGGCCCTGTTGCTCTCCATTATACCCTTAGGTTATGTTGCTGCTGTTTCTGTGGGTTTGTCATGAAAATATGGTTTAGAGCACATTATACTAAGTGATACATGTGTATTCTAATGAACCTTGTTTTAGAATTTCATTAAGCTGTCTTGGTTTGGGGCATAAATTGCGCCAAATGTGTAAGTTGGGTTTTCTATTTTCTCCATTTGTCAGCTTCTTCTGGTGGTAGCTAGGATAATTCATCCCATGAAGTAGGTTCAGGTATTTCTGCTATTCTTAGTGCAGAAGTCACGTTTATTATTATAGTCTGCGACCAGTACATATAAAACCATTTGCAAATCAGTTTAAAAACAGTCGAGACTGGATACAGGGGAAGAACGATGAATAAATATAAGAGTAAAAAAATAAGATCATCATAAATTGTTTAAAAGGTTAAAATACATTCAGTCTGCCTTATGCAATTTACGTTGCTTGTAGACCTGGCCACAGAATCTTGCTACTTGATGTGTTGTCTGGTGATTCCGATCAGACAAAAGATAATCAAGTTTGATTTTATTTGGACTTCCAGGGAATCTTTCTACTAATGGACTGATGGTTTCTGCTCTAATTTTACTGTGACTTGGGCAGTTAAAGAAGATGTGCTCCATTGAGTCAGTTTCTCTTAGGGGATAGGAGCAAAGCCTAAGAGAGTAATGGACAGCTTTAAACTTTCCTTCCAGAATGGCAGAGGGTGGAGTTGAACTCCTAGCTAAAGTAAATGCCCTTCTGGAGTTACTGGATTCAAGAAAGTAAAAATAGGCTGCAGGAGCGGCAATATATTTAGTAGTATCTGAAGAAATAAAACCTGGTGCTCTAAGTAAATTTGTTTGTCTTTCAATGTCTGTCACTCTCTGCTTAATGAGTGATTTAGCTCGGTCTAACCTCATGACTAGCAAACTTTGAGGGGAAAGACCCAATTTCCCCAGGGATTTCAGAGTCAGCTTTTGCCAATTAGATTGAAATTTGTCTTGGAATAACAGAGGGAGCAGACCTTGCGGGTTTAGACGTCCTGACAGCCATTTGAAAATGGAAAGGATGGTGATTCTGGCCTCTACCCTTAACATTCCTGTTTCCAGTCTAACCCATGAGTTAGGCATGCATTTGGGCACTTGTAATAGAGCTCTAAGGAATTTGGACTGCACTCTCTCAAATTGAGAGAAAGAGGAGGATGGCAGCCCCAAGAATGATCCGTATACTAATTGGGCCAATGGTTTGGCTTTAAACAATCTGAGCGCAGCCGGTACATACTGCCCCCCTTGTGATCGATAGAATTTCAGTATACCGTGTGCTGTTTTTTCTCCCACATCAGCAATGAAGCTGCTATGTGTTGTTTTGGTACCTGAGGCTTGCAAAACTACACCCAAATATTTGAAGCTGGTATGTTGTTCTAACTGATGCCCCTGAAGCTCCCATCGTCTGATCTTTGGATTTTTATCAAAAGCCAGGATCTTAGTTTTTTGGTAATTAGTTAGAAGGTGTTCAGTATCACAGAATTGGGAGAACTTTTTTAGGGCTCGTTTCAGCCCTATGGGGGTCCTAGAAAGTAATACCGCACCATCTGCATAGAGCAGTACGTGAATGTGCCTATTTGCTAATTTGGGAGGGTGCAATCCAGGGTCATTCAAAAGGTTTACCAAATTGTTGATGTAGAAGATAAACTGAAAGGGGGCTAGAAGGCACACCTGCCTGTAAGTTTGAATGGGGTCAGTCAAATGCCCAATTCGGCTGCACCTTACTCAGGGCAGTTTGCTTGTGCATAGCCCCAAAAAGGAACAGCAGTCGCCTATCAATAGAGGAGGCCTGCAGTTTCCTCCAAAGTCTATTTCTAGAGACTGTGTCAAAAGCTGCTTTTAAATCAACAAATGCACGGTAAAGTGATGCTTGGTCTCCTGTAGCGTATTTCTCTACAAGGTGTTGCATTACTAGGCAGTGATCTATTGTTGACCTGCCAGCTCTAAACCCAGCTTGCTCATCAGCAATTATATCCTCCTGTTCTAGTCAGTTTAAAAATTTCTCCAGCAGATGTTTTGTAGACAACTTGCTTACAATGCTTAGTAAGCTGATTGGTCTATAATTGGATGGATCCTCCTTCTTTCCCTTCTTATGGAAGGGGACTACTATAGCCATTCCCCAATCATTGGGGATGTAGCCGGTTTCATCAATATAAGTAAACAGGGAGGCTAGGAAAGTTGCCCACCAGTCCTTATTTGTTTTTAGTAATTCTGGAGATAGTCCATCAAGCCCAGGGGCTTTTGCATTCGTTAACTGGCTAATATAAGCTTTTACCTCCTCGGCATGAACTGGGGGGCATTTGGCCAGATTTTCTATTGTTAGGGCAGGAGGGGGTTGAATAGGATCATCATACATTTTTTGGAAAAAAGAAGTCCATTTATCTGGGGGGATAGCGGAAGCCAAGGGGGAGGCGGCTGTGGAGGCGCGGTTTGACACTAGTTTCCAGAACACCACTGAGTTTTTGCTCGTAGCTGCTTCAGTTATATTGGCCCACAGTTTTCTGGTATGTTCTTTCTCACAGCGGGCAACCAGTGATTTATCTTTCTTTTTTAAAAATGAAAGAGAGCGATATGCATCCTGTCTGGTCTTTTCATCCGCTCTCAATGCTAGCTTATAGGCATAGATTAAAGCATTTTTAGCACAAATACAGCTTTGATCAAACTAAGGTTTAGATGACAAATTGGTCTTGACCAGTTTTCCCTCTCGAGCACCTACCAAAAGTGGCCTTAAGGATTGGATGAGGTCATCATAACTTTTTAAAGGATTTTCAGATTTTGAGGAAACCTTAAAAGCTTGACTATATAGTTGTAGGTTCTAGTGCAGAGGTATTTTTCCCTGCACTTGTTCCTCTGCAGCAAGTATCCTCTGCGCATTGCTACCGTAGAATTTCCCTGCTTTCCTCCCTTTTATTGCAGCCATGAAGCTGACTTTCAGCCCATTTCTTTCCAGACACAGCAGAATAGCTGTGAAGATTTAGTGTTTTCCACTCTGCCGCTTCTCTTGGTGTTGCTGGGATACAGTTTGCTCTATGAAGTGGGGTTTTTTCTTAGCTCTGGAGGCAGTTTCCCACCTTTTCCCTTTTGTTTTCCTTCTCACTTCTTGCTTGGCTTCCTCAAGTTGCTGAAAAGTTTCTTTTTGTAGCATTGGAAGCTATTTCCCCACCTTTTTCCTGGCTGGCACAACAGAGTGTCTTCTACTCCCACCCCCTTCTCATGTTTGCTGTGAGACAATGAGAGAGAGAATTATGTTGTACTTGAAAAGGAGATACTTTTGTCTGCAGTTACTTTGTTTGCTTTCTTCTTTTTAGCTGGCTCTCTGGAGAGCTAAAAAGGAGTAGTTTCAGTAAGGATTGTTCCTCTCAAGTTGACTGAGATTTCTGAGATAACTTTGAGTCTCTTGGACTATTTTGAGACGCAGCAATGACTGGCAGTATTATCTGAAAGCAGGATGATATAACTCATAAGGTTTGCCTTTTTCGAGAGTTAATGATCTCATATTGCCTATCCAAAGCCATACCATACTGCTGTTAGTCAAAGAACAATATACACGAATCACTAGCATCTTTTTCACCTTAATAATTACTTCAACTGGTCTACTTTGTTGGGGGAAAAGGTTAAAAAATAGCTTTTCTTCAGAGTTGCAATGGATCTTGAATCAATAGAGAGTCAGCACACGAGTTTAGCTTTTAAAATCATTTACTTCTAAAGGAAAATAGGTTAACAGTATTGCCTACAAAATAACAAATGCCTGGAGCTACATTCTCACTACTGGTTACAAACAAAGAGCTGGGATAACTGAATGGAGAATCTTCTTCTTCCTCTGTCTTCTTGACCCTGAAAGAAAGTCACCTGACCTGTTGACCAATAACAGTTTACAAACACTCTCAAGTTTCCCGGGCTTGCAGATTATTGGCTTTGAGCCAGGTTCCCCTTCCAGGTCAATCTAAACAATAGCATGGTAGGTAAACACATTAACCCCATAATGACTGAATCTCAGACCTTGCAACACACATATATTCCAACACATTTATGGTACAGGTTTCTCATACTTGTTTCACATATTGGTAAATGTCTTGTTGGGGTAGTGGTGCTCATTCGAGAGTCTTTCTCCATCAGGCTGCTCCCCTTGCCAAAGATTGCTGGCATTGATTGTGTGGGCCTAGTGTGGGATGCCGAGGAGAGTATAGCCATCTGTCTGGTGTACTGATCGCCCAGCGCACCAGCAGATGCTGTGCCTGGCCTGTTAGAGGCAGTGGCTGGCTGGGCCTTGGAGTACCCCAGGCTTCTGGTCTTAGGGGACATCAATATCCATGCCAATGATGTTACCTCCTCACAGGCCATGGACATGATAGCCTCCATGGCAGCATTAGGACTCTCCCAGTTTGTATCAATGCCCACACATCGAGCAGGACACACACTGGATTTGATCTTTGGGTTCGGGATACAGTTGGATCTGGATGAAGCTATAGCAGTGCCATGGTCAGACCATCTCATCCTGAGGGCTTGTCTGGGCACCATGACCCCCTCCTGCTTGGGCAACGAGCTGATTTATGCTCGCCCGTGGAGTCAAATGGATCCAATTGAGGGGGCGTTGTGCGAAGATGGCAGACGTCTAAAACCTCGCTCCGCACCCTAACTGCCTACCGTGGCTTTTTGCAAGTGCCTATACAGCGGTAAGCTTCTAAAAATTATGGGAAAAACAGGAGGAGGAAAAAACAAGCCCACAGATCAAAGCGGCCCTTCCCTAAAATCCTTTTTAGAGCAGATAGAAGCTAAACAAGCCCCGGTGGGAAATCGACAAGGGCCAGCTAAAATGGAGGCCGCCAAGCCAGCAAAAGACCCTGATGAAGCTCATGCTCTAGAGGGAGAAATAACTACTGCCCTGGAACGGCTTGAAAATAAAATAGTTACAAGGCTTGAAAATGCAATTAAAAACCAGACTTGTGAACTTAAAGAGTCAATTGATCGGGTTGCACAGACTGCCGAAAATGCTAAGCAACTAGCTATAGACAACCAAAAAGAAATCCATGATCTACATGCAATAAATGAACAGCTTCATGAAAATATCTTAAATCTTGATAATAAGCTAAGATCTAATAATATAAAAATCAGAGGTTTTGATGAACATGAAGAACGCAATACAGATCTCTCTATATTTATAGCAGAATGGCTTAGAAAAGAACTAAGACTGGAGGATGGTATAACCCCCCCCTAATATCTCATGCCTACAGAGTGGGGTCACTAATCAATACAAGATCAAGACAACAGCAAAGAGAAATAATAATAAACCTCCCTGACTACAGATCAAAAGAAAAGATCATGAAGGAAGCTAGAGTGAGAGGATATTTCTCCTATCAAAATAAAAAAATATATATATTTCAAGATCTCTCTGCAGAAACACTAGCGAAAAGGAGGGAATTAAAGCCGATCATTAACAAACTGAATAAGGCTGAAATGAGATACCGCTGGGCTTCATCAACAAGAATTCTGGTACATTGGCAAGGGAAGACATACCAAGCTCATGACATGGAAACTGGCACCAAACTACTTAAAGATCTACAACTAGACTGGCAAACCACCTCTCCAAGCAAAACTGCTGTTTACAATGCAAGAGCTTCACTGAACAACTGGAGCAAAATACCAGTAAAAAAAGATGATAGAGGTCCACAAAAGGAGTCACCATGAACAAACCAAAGAAGAGTTGCAGAAGGTGGCAAGACTTTCTTTTTTCTGCCGGAATACTACTTTTTCCCACAAAAGAAAAAGAAGCGAGAAGTTTCCTTATAAACAATCAACCTTTCTTAAATGTCACTCAAAAAATTACTTACTTTCTCTCCTGTTTCACTGTATGGTGTCTGATTTAGCTTAAAATGCAGCCGGGTAAGGTGGGAGGGGGTGGACAGAAGTGAGGCCTAGTTGGTTCTCTAATTTAGTTTAAACCCCGGATACTGGGTTGAAAGACCAAAACCCAGTTTCAGTGCACACGATTCTGGATATATTGTTAGCAATCCCTTTCCTACTAGGGAAGGTTTCCGGTGGTTTCCTCCTTGAAAGTACTAAGGAGGTTAGGGTTCTTATACCTTGTTCTTTTTTCCCTTTCTTTTTTCTTTTTTCTTTTTTTTTTAAAAAAATCTCTCTTCTTTCTATTTCTTTTCTCTTCCTTCTCTCTACGAATTTTCTCTTCTCAAATCTCTTCACATCTCCCAGCTACTCTCCATTGAGGTTTTCTCCTCATTTTATATTCTTGCAAATTGCAATTAATACGTAATAGTTGACCGGTTCTTGTTATAGTTGGGGTAAAACCTTGAAATTCAAAAGATTGTTTGCACCTTGCAGTCATATAAACCCTGTTTTATTGACTTCTTTTTATTTCGCAGGAAATGGAGTTTAAAGTTCTTTCTCTAAACTGTCGGGGTCTAAATAATGTTATTAAATGCAAAAGGGTCCAGGCTACACTGCTGAAACAGCGTCCAGATTTTTTGTTACTCCAAGAAACACATCTTTCAGCAAAGGTGAAACAGGTATTCAAATCTAGCTGGTGGAACCACCAATACCTAGCTCATGGTAACTCCAAATCCAGAGGGGTGGCAATTCTTATTTCAAAGAATGTTAGATCTGAAGATATAGTAGTAGAAAAGGACCAGGAAGGTAGATACCTATTCCTTAAGGGTAATTTCGACACAAAGAAACTGACACTTGCGTCAATATATGCTCCCAATTCTAATCAGATTTCATTTTTAAAAGAGACCTTTTTCAAACTTAAAGTGTTTCAGGAGGGGGACATTTTATTAGGGGGGGACCTAAACTTAATAGCTGACCCTAAACTAGACCATTCAAAACAAAACAAAAAAAGAAAATCCAAATCGACTTCACTTGGGCTAAATTCATCTAAAAATAGTCATCTTGCTAATATCCTAAAACAATTAGATCTAGTTGATGTGTGGAGAAATCAACATCCTACTGAAAGGGACTATACTTATTTTTCCCCCAGATTTGAAACATATACTAGGATTGATTACCTGCTGGCATCTCCAAATCTACTACAATATATCTCAAATTCAAAGATAGGCCCAATGAGGTGGTCTGACCACTCATGGGTAGAATGCGCATTAAAGCCCTCAGAACAAAAAACCAAAACACCAAATTGGAGTCTTAACAAATTTCTTTTATTTGATGCTGCAGCTCAAAAAGACACATTAGAAGAAATACAAAACTACTTTAAACAAAACTTAAATTGTGGTATTCCAATTGAAATAATCTGGGATGCAATGAAGGCTGTGGTTCGGGGCAAGTGTATTGCAATTGCTTCAGCCTACAAGAAAAAGAAAGAAAAAACTAAATTGGACTTAATGGAGAAAATATCTTACTTGGAAAAGGCCCATAAAAAAACATGTAATAAGAAAATCTATAAAAAACTTTTAAATGAAAGGAAAAAATTGGAAGCCCTAGAAACCACAACTATTCAGAAAAATCTAATCTTTCTAAAACAAAAATATTGGCAAAATAATCCCAAAAATCTGAAATTACTCTCTTGGAAAGTGGGGGGAAAAAGAGCCACAAGACTAATAAATCAAATAAGAGATGAGGATGGTCAAATTCAAGTAAAAACAGAATCTATTCTTGCAGTCTTCCAAAATTTTTATAAAAATCTATATAAGTCAGACACTCCAAATTTAGAAACTGTCAATAACTACTTGGGAAAAGGAGGGCTGCTTAATAAGATTACAACAGCTCATAAACAAATGGTTGATCAGCAAATCTCAATTACAGAAACTCAAGAGGTGATTAAAAATTTGAAAAATAATAAGTCCCCTGGTAACGATGGATTTCCTGCTGAATATTATAAAAAAATTTCACAACAGTTGGCCCCTCATTTTACTAGTGTTTGTAATGCAATATTAGAATTTGGTGTAATGCCTCCCTCCTGGACTGAATCACAAATGGTGGTTCTCTTAAAACCAGGAAATGATGCTACTAATCCTGCTTCGTATTGCCCTATAGCTCTATTGAATCAGGATATGAAAATATTCACAGCCATCCTAACAGCCAGATTAAACAAAATAATTTCTAACTATATTAAGGAAGGCCAATCTGGCTTTATACCAAACCGCCAACTAACAGATAACATAAGAAAAACACTGAATATCATTAATTTTGGGAAGCAAAATAAACTTAACTCTCTTATTTTGGCGTTAGATGTGGAAAAAGCTTTTGATCGCGTGGAAATCCCTTACCTTATGGAACTATTACGGAAAATGAATTTTGGAGATAACTTTCTCAGAGCAATTCAGTCATTATATGCTAGCCCCACTACCTCCATCAAAATTAATGGTCGTAAGTCGGGGAAAATTAATCTACTTCGAGGCACTAGACAGGGATGTCCGCTATCCCCACTTCTTTTTGCTCTGGCTATTGAACCATTTGCAAACCATATTAGATCATCTCCCAACATAAAAGGCATTAATATTAATAACAAAGAGTACAAACTTTCTCTGTTTGCCGATGATATGGCACTTTAACTTTCAGACCCTGTGTTTTCAATGTCTGAATTAGAGACAATTATGAAAGAATTCTCAAAAGCCTCAGGCCTAACCATCAATAGCAACAAGAGTGAAATTTTCCCAATATATTTACAGTCAGACTTGCTCAATCTCATCAAAAGCAACTATCAATACAAATGGGTTAAAAAACACTGGAAGTACCTAGGAATTAAAATACCTATAAATTTAAATGATCTCCTGAGCATCAACTTTAGCGAAATCAATCAGTCAATCAACACTATATTAGAGGAATGGGGGGGAAATTACCTAACCTTGCTCAAGAGAATTAACCTAATCAAATCATTTATTTTCCCAAAATTTCTATTCATGTTCCGGGCAATCCCTATCGTAATACCAGACAAAAATTTTGATCAATGGCAATTTAAAATTAGTAAATTCATTTGGAATAATAAAAAACCCAGAATATCATTGGAAACTTTAAAAAGAAAAACCAGCAGAGATGGACTAAATCTTCCAGATCTGAAAACCTACTATGAGGCTAATCATTTGAAAAATCTGGTGGTAATAGCAAATGATTTAATTGGACTAGATTGGAAAGACATTGGACAGAGTTACCTGCAAGGAAGTCGTTTAAGTGAATGCATTTGGAACACGAATTTAGAACGCCCCTCTACACTAAAAAGCAATCCCTTTTTATTAAGCGATATTAAAATCTGGGACAGAATGAAATCTAAATTAGTCCATCCATTCTCTGTAGTCTCATCATTTGCAGGACAGCACTAGTTCCCACCAGCTCTCAGCACCCACTCATACAGATGGTGGAGGCTGAACAATAAACTAGAATAATAGATATCCTTGATAAAAAACAATTACAAGAAAAAGCAAAAATAGAACAAGGCAACACGACAAGAGCCCCATGGTTTGAATATCTTCAGATCAAGCATCTCTTTGAGTCGCCAAAACTCAAAGAATCTATAGGCAAGCCACTAACAAGCTTTGAAAGAATCTTAAAAGAAAGATCAGTAAGACAGAAGGGTATCCTGTCTAAAATCAATTCAATTCTATTGGAAGAAAAAAAAATGCAAAATTTTGTCTTATCAAAATATTTGGTTCAAGGAATGCAAAATTGACCCTTCAAATGATACATGGAACATGATTTGGAACTCAAATAATTTCCGTACAAATATAATAAACATCAAGATGCAAACCATAAAACTGATTTCACATTGGTATATGACCCCAATCAAGCTCCATCATGTCCATCAAACTCAGTCAGCCACCTGTTGGAAGCAATGCGGTCAGCTGGGCACATATTTTCATTGCTGGTGGGAATGTAAATACATCAGTTCTTTTTGGGATAAAATAATTAAGGAAATTGAGGTCATAACAAGTTATGTGATACCTAAGTCTCCAGAAGTAATATTATTAAGCTATTGGGAAAATCCTGGGATTCCTACTTCTAGCCTTAATATTATATTCTCACTTCTGGCACTAGCGAAATTATCAATAGCTTCCTTCTGGAAACAAAAATCAATCCCATCCATAAATAACTGGAGAAGTCGCATATGGGATCATTTTGTCATGCAGAAGATTTCTGACCAGCTGGCACAGAGAGAAAACCCGAAACATAAGTCTTGTTTTCTTGAGCAATGGCTACCAGTACTTGCTTATTTAACCAAAGATGAACAATGGTCTACCAACAAGGTGAAACAAGACTTATACTATTCCTTGGCCTATCTTTAAATATTACACAGTTTTATTTACAAAAACGTTATCTGACCCTTACACCACTAGGCAATTTATAACCTGGTCACTGCAAATCAGAGATGTGTTTTCAATAATTGTTATATCATTTTATTTGTTTTAATTAATGTTAATGTTGTTGTCTAGACTAGATAGTAGTTTAGACGTTGATAGTTGTTGGCTGTTACTGAAAAGTACACTATTGATTTGTTTAAAATTGAAGTTGAATATTTTCTGTTAATAATTTCCAGATGTTGTATTATAAAAAATTTGAAAAACTTAAATAAAATACAATTTGAAAAAAAAAATGGATCCAATTGAATTGCAGAACGCTCTGCAGGATCTGATGCCCCCTGGTGGCTCATTGGATGAGCTGATAGAGGACTGGAATGCCCGTTTCTCTGAAGCTATTGATGAGATCGCTCCCCGTCGCTCTCTCCGCCCCCGAACTAGAGTAGCTCCTTGGTATACTGATGAGGTACAACAAATCAAATGGGAGCTGAGACGGCTAGAGCGAGTGTGGCAGCGACTTCATGATGAAATGACAAGAACATTTTATAGGACGTTTATGAAGGCCTATGAGATGGCACTGAAAGCTGCAAAGAGAGACTACTATGCAGCTTCCACTGCGTCCACTAGTTCTCGCCCGGCACTCTTCAGAGTGATTTGGTCTTTAACGTCCCTCATGCATGGGACAAATAAAAATGTAAATTCGGTAATAAGCTGTGAGGCTTTTGGAGACTATTTTGCAGATAAGATCTTGTCACTCCGCTGGGATCTGTCCACCACAGTTGATGCAGTATATGTACTGGAGGCCCCTTGGTTGTCCTCAGGGTTGATATTAGATCAATTCAGGCCACTCTCCCAAGAGGAGGTGGGCAGGGTCCTGCATGCTGTGAAACCTACCATGTGCCCACTGGACCCATGCCCATCATGGCTGGTGAAAAGTGGTGGTGATGGGATTTGGGCACCATTAGCTGACATCATTAATCTTTCTCTGAGTTCTGGGTTTTTTCCAGACTCACTGAAAGAGGCAGTGGTGCAGTTCTTATTAAAGAACCCATCACTGGATCCTGCTGATCCAGCCAATTATCGCCCAGTTTCGAATATTCCATTCCTGGGTAAGGTAATTGAGAGGGCGGGTAGCGGAACAGCTGCAGGTATACCTGGATGATGCCTCTATCCTGGATCCATTCCAGTCCAGCTTCAGGCCTGGCCATGGTACAGAGACGGCTCTGGTTGCCCTCACAGATGATCTGTGGCGACACCTGGACCGGAGTGGGTCAGCACTGCTGATACTTTTAGATCTTACAGCAGCATTTGACATGGTCAATCATAATCTTCTGACCCACTGCCTTGCCGATGTGGGGATTCGTGGAACAGCCCTGCAATGGCTGAACTCCTTCCTTCACAATCTAGGACAGAGGGTGGCACTCGGGAAACAGATGTCTGCTTACCATTCTTTGGTATGTGGCATCCCTCAGGGGGCGATTCTTTCCCCGATGCTATTTAACATCTATATGTGCCCCCTTGCCTGGTTAGCTCGCAGCTTTGGGCTAGGTTGTCACTGGTATGCGGATGACACTCAGCTCTATCTGCTGATGGATGGTGTTATGACTTTTACTTTCTTTAGGGTAGATTTTTCTTTTAATCTATCCCTTAACCCTCTGGGTAGTCTGCTGCCACCAGGAATATTTTATTCCAAGATATTTTATTTAAATTTTCCCTTTGGTAACGTTCCTAAGCGTCAGGCTCCTTTGTGGTTCTATGTGGCCCTGAAGATAGGAATGGGATATAGCAATAACAGCTACACTGGGATATAACAAAACAAAAATAAACTTTTATTTAGTCAAGAAGCGTATCGGTTTCATAAACGTAGTTCTTGGTTCTTTAAGTTACTTCATTTACTCTCATTCACACAGCTGGCCTCTCTTTCCCTGACTGAGTGTCCTTTCACAAACATGCTCAGTTTAGGTTCCACACAGGTTATATTTCTCTCATAAACACTTCAACATATTCAGGCAGCACACAGCTAGCCTGTTTTCTTCTGACTAAAAATTTTCTCTCTACTCTCAGTCTCAAACTGCATTCACTCCGCCCACCCTCTCAGTCCTCAACCAATCATATCACTCACTCATCCATCTCCTTCACCCCCCACTCTTCACCTATCTCATCAAGCATTTAAAGATACATTTACTTGGAATCATTACAGATGGCCAGTCCGATCTTGCTTTGGATTCCTTGGTCAAGGGTCTTGAGGCTGTGACGGTATGGTTACATCAGAGTCACCTGAAATTGAATCCCCTGAAGACAGAGGTTCTGTGTCTGGATCATGGGGCAATCGAGCTGGGAACCGGCTCCCAGCCCTCGATGGGGTACAATTGAAACCTTCACTGATGGTGAGGAGTCTGGGTATGACCTTGGATGCCACACTTTCAATGGAGGCCCAGGTCATGACTGTTGCCAGGTCTGCCTTTTTTCATCTTCGACAGGCCAGGCAACTGGTGCCCTATCTTTCACCCCAGGACCTGGCCACAGTAATCCATGCAACGGTCACCTCCAGGCTAGACTACTGCAACTCACTCTATCCTGGACTGCCCTTGGGCCTGACCCGGAAGTTACAGCTGATCCAGAATGCAGCGGCACACGTCCTTACCGGAATGCCCATCTAAGCGCATATTCATCATGTGCTGTGCCAGCTGCACTGGCTTCCAGTGGAGTTCCAGATCCGGTTCAAGGTGTTAACCTTGGTATTTAAAGCCCTTCATGGACTGGGACCTCCATACCTGTGGGACCGCCTCTTCCATTACGTCCCCTGCAGGGTGTTGCGCTCTGCAGACAAGCAACTCCTGGTGTTCCCTGGCCCAAAGGACATCCATCTGGCCTCAACCAGGGAGAGGGCTTTTTCTGCCCTGGCCCTGGCCTGGTGGAATGCTCTCCCGCTGGAGATCTGGGCCCTGTGGGACCTGTTACAGTTTTGCAGGGCTTGTAAAAAGGAGATGTTCTGCTGGGCCTTTGGCTGAGTGCCAGTGAGTGTCCTTCTTCTTCCATCTAAGACCACCATTTCTTCCGGAGCTGCCCTCAGCCATCTGCCATGCTTGTATAAGGAGTCCCAATATTTGTTTAAATAGCCTGCTCCTGGACTATTTTAATCATTAAAAAAAATATTATTGATTTTATGTTTCTGTGATTTTAATGTATTTTTTAATGTTAGCCACCCTTAGGCCATCTGTGGGGAGGGGAGGGTATAAAATAAATAAATAAATAAATAAATAAATAAATAAATAAAAATGTTACCGTGAGCTTTTGAGCTGCTTGATGTCTGTGGACAGGACCATTTAGGGGGTGCTCAATAGGTTTTCTCAGTTGCATTTTTTTCAAGAAAGTAATTTGTATAAAACTATGCCCCTCTTGAGGTCTGTGCCCAAGGCGGCTGCCTAGTTGGTCTAATGGTAGCACCGGCCCTGTCTATAGTTATGGCAAAAAGAAATGGGGAAAGGGGACAGCCATAGTTGTTGTGGGTTTTCCGGGCTGTATTGCCGTGGTCTTGGCATTGTAGTTCCTGATGTTTCACCAGCAGCTGTGGCTGGCATCTTCAGAGGTGTAGCACCAAAAGATAGAGATCTCTCAGTGTCACCACTGATCTCTATCCTTTGGTGCCACACCTCTTAAGATGCCAGCCACAGCTGCTGGCGAAACATCAGGAACTACAATGCCAAGACCACGGCAATACAGCCCGGAAAACCCACAACAAGCATCATTCTCCGGCTGTGAAAGCCTTCGACAATACAAAGGGGACAGCCTTGTCTAGTTCCCCTTGCTATATGGATATCTATCAAATGTACATTGCTGGTCCTAACTGTAGCTTTTGTAGAAAGATAAAGAGCATTAATGGCATTTCAGAACTGGTCGCGAAAACCCATTTTTGAAGTAAAAGTTTTAGATATGGTATTTCCACTTAATTGAATGCCTTCTCTATATCAAAGGCCAGAAGTAATGCAGGGATTTTGTATGCTTCACAGAAATTAATTATAGTTAAAGTGTTACGTGTATTGTCAATAAGATTCCTTATTGGCATAAAGCTAGTCTGGTCAAGGTGAATGTAGTTGGTTATTTAAATTTAGACAATCTTTTGGCAAATATGCTGGTAAAGATCTTTTGGTCTTGATTCAGTAAGGGTATTGGTTGCGAAGATTTACTATTTGTAATATCGTTGTCCTTTTTTGGAGTAACTACTATTTCAGCCTCTGACCCAGATAGAGGGATGCTACCTCCTATCATAATAGAGTTGCATGTGGCAGTTACTGGAGCTGAAAGTAGGTGAATGTATTTTTTTGTAAAAATTTGGCAGGGAATCCATCCCTGTCTGAAGCTTTGTTATTTTTTTCAAGGATTTGATAGTGACTGTAACATCTTCTGTTGTGACTGGTTGGTCCAGATATTGTTTATGTTCTTGTGAGGTTTTTTGCAAATAATTTCCTGTGATGATAAATAATTTAAAATATGATTAGTGTCAGGATTGTCTGATGTACAAATGGTTTGGTAGTATTTACAGAATTAGTTTGAGTTTTTTCTGGGTGCCTTTAATAGCTTGTATAGAATGTGAGGAGGTTTTTTCCTTTAATTTTCAAGCAAGTAAGTTTATAGATTGGGTGGCCTTTTTTGTGTTCATCTTCTAGTTTTCTTATTCTAGATATCATTTCATTTCTAATGTTTTCTTTTTGCTCTTCATGACAGGAGGCAATGGAGATTAATTTCCCTCTAAGTACCACTTCCATAGCATCCTACACGTGGATTTGAGGAATGCCACATAGTTTGTTTCGATTGTTTAATTTCTAAAGAGACTTCAGAAGAAATTTATTTGTTAAATAAAAGTGATTTATTTAGTTTCCAATTTGTTTGATGTCATTTATTCTCAGTGTACATTCTGTCCAAGCATAGTCTGTCCACAACTTGTCACCAATCCTTGATGTAAGAGTTTGACTAATTAATTTAGGAGATAAGAATATGTCATTTAAATATGTAATTTAGAAGATAAGAATATGTAATTAATCCTTGTGTATATATTGTGGATAGAAGAGAAGTATGTATAGTCTGTTACCAGTGGGTTTTGAAGATGTCACTAGATCAATAGATAAAGCCTAAGAGCCATTAATTGATCTTAGCAGCTTAGTAACTGTATTGTTTATTTTAATTGCTTTGACACAATAGGAAGTAAAATTTAAAAGTTCATTTAGAGAGGAGTGATACAAATGTTTACTGCTGCTGACACATTGATTTACCCGTGCTGAACGAAAGCAGAATTGAAAGCCAAGAGAATCGTGCACTCTGCATGAAGACAGCTCGCCAGGTTGTTTTGATCTACAAGCAGCTCTCCACACTGAAAGCAGTGAAAGCAGCTTTCTCAGTAATCATGCTTTGCGGTATTATCCAATAAAATTTTTAAAGTTTGTATATGTACACTCACACATTATGCAATGCATTTATATTTTGTATCACTTTCATATTTATCAAAATACTTAATTTCACAGGTCAAGGGATGGCGTCATGGAAATATAAATAATAATAATAACTGTGCTTATATACCGCTCTTCTACACATATTAGTGCCACACCCAGAGCAGTGAACAAGTTAGTGTTATTCTTATCCCCACAATGGAGCTGGGGCTGAGAGGAGTGGCTGACCCAAGGCCACCTACTGAGCTCATGTCAGTAGTGGGATTCAAACCAGTAGACTGCTGATTATGGTTTAGAACACATACTTAGTGAAACATATGCATTCTAAATAACGCTGTATGAACTTCACTGTAGTTCTTTTTCTAGTACGGTGTATAACTGGTGCTTCTTTATCTTTGACAGCCAATTAAAAATAGTGAACAGTATCAGATAAATGTTCTGTAATTGTTAGCAGAGACCAAGGATGACCTGGTCATGTAACTTTTCCTGTCATTTTTACTATCCATATCTCTTACCTTGCAGCTGGGCATAGTGGTACTTTCGACTAGGTAGAATGTCACATGATTGGAAATAGTAAAAAAGAATTAAATTATGATTGGTTTGATATTTATCTATGTTATCATATGAAAAGATCTTAGATTTCCGCATAAGATAATATATAAAAATGGTAATCCATATAGCAGATCAGGGTTTTGGCCAAAAGAAATCTCATGAAGATCTAGGCAGGAAACTTATCCTTGTAATATGTGCTACGGTAACTTGAATGCATTTCATCGTTAATCTGACTGAGTTAGATTTCATGAAAAAATGTTAGGAAACTTAATTCTTGTGTTCATCTGTTCTATTTTTCTATGTTTTATTTAAATTATCATTTGTATTTTGATACCTCACTTAATGAAAAAGACTAGCGTTTGTTAATGAAAGAAGCCATTAAACTCTTAGGAGAAGTCTGTCTCCTGGTTGGAAGAGTGCAACAAAAACATCCTGTTTATTTTGTACTGACAAATAGTTTCTCTAAAACAGAGAAACGTGTTTTCAGTTCTCACTTGAAGGTTTCAAGCTGCTCAAGATTTAAGATAAAACTACTGAGTATTTAATACTTTTTATTTAATGATTAAAAGTTATGTTTAATATTTATGCCTAATATGATTATAGAAGCAATACTGTTTGAATTATATACATACTTATTTGAGTTGGATTGTTAGTAAAATTACAATTGTATGAATTTTTTACCTTTTTATAAAATTACAACATTGTACCACAAAAGTTTTAAGTTTTGCATGAAGAAGTTGCCAAAAATAAACACCCCCATCCCCATCCCCATCCCCATCCCCATCCCCATCCCCATCCCCATCCCCATCCCCATCGCGGCGGGCGGCGGGCGGCGGGCGGCGGGCGGCGGGCGGCGGGCGGCGGGCGGCGGGCGGCGGGCGGCGGGCGGCGGGCGGCGGGCGGCGGGCGGCGGGCGGCGGGCGGCGGGCGGCGGGCGGCGGGCGGCGGGCGGCGGGCGGCGGGCGGCGGGCGGGAAGACGAAGACGAAGACGAAGACGAAGACGAAGACGAAGACGAAGACGAAGACAAAGACAGCCGGGCCCCCGGGGGTCGCGGCTGCGCCGCTCCCCCCGACGCCCCCCGCCCCGCCTTCATGTCTCCTGGAAGAAATGACAGTGTCGGAGGGTAGACTCTGGTATCACATTCCCGTCAAGTTCCCTCCCCAGGCGCCTCCCCCAAATCTGCAGGATTTTCTCAAGCCAGAGCTGGCAACCCTATTTGGTGTTATTTATATATTTACATACTGCTTTCTCGCACAAGTGTTCTCCAAGTGATTTAAATTAAACGTTAAACCTACAGATCCAGAGGGTGCCTGGTTTCTGCCTCCATCCTTTCAAATGGTTCTAGTGACAGTATCTGGAATCTAGAGAGGTCTGGTCTTCTGCTGGAGTTTCATTCGGTCATGATAAAAGAGTACCTGGCTGCTGCTTCCTGCCCCTCTCATCAAATTACTACCTGATTGTTTGCCCAGATGTTGAGCTTACTCTTCCAGATTCCAGTTGCTACGGTAAGTCATGGCACACAACCAGATCAGCCAGAATTCAGAAGCTTCTAAGCAGGCCTGCCATGAGTTAACACTCAGTTGAGGAGAACCTGCATCTATATATGGTAGACCCTTCCTTGAATGGTGTGGGTGGTTCTTCACAGACGAACCTCCAAATTTGCCACCAAATGCTGGATCGTTTTTGAATATGCTCTTACCTGTTTGCATCCAGTCTGGTGCCCCTATTCAGGCAAGCAAGCCTGCATGAACAAGATGTCTTCCCAAAAATATCAACAATATTCTTTCCCATAAATGTCATTTCTTCTCTCTCCTTGACTTCCAAATAGTTGTGCCTCATTGCCACTCCCAAGAGGGTGCCTCCACACAAGGCCTCCTCCCTTCCCAGGGGGAAACAGAGAACACCCAAGATGTTAACACAATGTGGCAAGCCAAACAAATGTATGAAGCATTTCTCAAGAGATTTTCCACCCGTCACTTTTTTTGGTTTTGTAGTCTATTAGTTGTTCTCTTTGTTGCTACACCCTGTTTTAATTTTTCTGTCAGCTCAGCACAAGCTAGCTTATCAGCTCTTTATGGCAGAGATCCTAGTATAAGAAAAACCGCACAAAAGATCTATGGCTAATTATTTTTGTAAGCCTTTGCATAGTGTTATAGAACGGAGAATGATGGCCTTATTCACTGGTTTTCATGTTCCTATATAAACTCTTCTTCCAAAGATCCAGTGGGTGTATCTACACAATACATTAGTTTAGCACAACTTCATCTGTCATGTCGTTTCAGGGAACCTAGGAACTTTAGCTTCATGGTGATGATTCCCTCAGAAAATCTTTGACTGTCCTTAGAGCTATGCCGAGAGCAGGTTATCTTTCTCTGCCATTCAAGTCATTCCAAGCGGTTTCCTCTGCTTTCAGGAGCCCTGTGGCATGGAGATCGGTTCAAATCTACCGCCTGCCTAGTGCAGTAGATTTGTTTTAATTAATATTTTATTACTATTACAGTACACCATAGCTTTATCTTCGGTAGATAAACGGAATTAACATTTTATAAATGAAAGAGGCGCATTTCCCCATTAAGGAGCTCCCACTATTTTGTTTTGGTTTTTTTGTCCCTTGAAACATCTTCAAAAAAAGTGTTGAACCAGAATGTGGTGAATTAGCCAATTAGATATGGACAATTTTAGAAAATGACTCAACACAACACAAGAGATTAGCAAGTGGTGGTGTAGCAATTAGCATGTTAAACGAAAACCTGAGACACCTGAGTTCTAATCCCCACTGTGCCACAAAGCATACTTGGGTGATTTTAGGATGATTTCTGTCTCTTAGTTCAATTTACCTCACAGCCAATCTGAAAATGGGGAGAGGCTATAGCCCGCATATTCCTGTGTTCCTTGGAGAAAGGGCAGGATAAAAATCTAAGACAAAACACCTCAGAAACATACATAACCACATTTTTTAAAACGGCCATGTGAACTGGATGTGCTCACAGTGCAAAAATGACTCACGGCATTCAGCTTTGTTAGAAGCATAAATCTCATTTGAGAAGATATTTCTGTGAAGCAACTGACCTTCTGTTGGGAAACACGGACCCAGTGGAAGGCATATGGCATATTCCATTTCATTGTAATAGTTGTTTCCCTTGCAAGAAAATGAGCCTACTCAGAACTAATTAACACGTCAAACTACGTTAAAGCATACAGTGATTCAGAGTGTGGCTGCTGTCACAGCTCAGCGCTAGGAGATTATTATTTATTGTTCTTTTTATTTACATGAGACCTTTGATGCTCTTGACACTGGACAGAATGGAGAGAAAGGCACAGTCCTTCTCCCACAGTGTTTTATATAAAGGCCCTTTGAAGCTCAGACTGCTATTGGGCACAGTGTACAGTTATCATCTTTCACAGATAATGCCTAACATATAAAGGTCAAACATATCCTGCCGTATTCTTTGCCTCTATGTATGTAATCACAGACGCCCCTTTGCAGGTGGTTCCATATTCTCCAGTTATATCAAACGTACTAGTGTGAGTACCTTTTGCCTACATAGGATGTGTATATAGTAGCTTTGGCCTTTACCATGCATGGAAAGCTATTTTCAGTTGCTGTTCGACATCTTATTGATCTAAACCAACAGTCTTCAATCAATGGGTTGGACCCTCAGAGCCAAGCTAGAAGTGACGAATTACACTTGAATGGCAAATGAACAGACTCACATGCATTCCTCCCTGTTCACTTGCGCTCCACTCGATCATATAGAACCAGTTCAAGCACAGACACAGGATGGAGAGCTATGTGATTGAGTAGAGTGCAAGTGAACAGGGAAGAATACATGTGAGGGCCAAGCTATAAGTGACGAATGACACTTGAACGGCAAGTGTATTTCTCCCTGTTCACTTGCACTCCACTCAATCCACTTGCCATTCAAGTGTCATTCATCACTTGTAGCTTGGCCCTGAGTCTGTTCACCTGCCATTCAAGTGTAATTTGTCATTTCTAGCTTGGCTCTCAGGTATGTCACAAATAGGGTTACTAGCTTTTGACTGGCAAGTGGCAGGAAGATTGGGAGGGTGGAGAAAAGGTGGAACGGCATCTTGTGACACCACAAAATTATTTTTGGCCAAGAAACAGAGGCAATCTCATCTTGTCATGCAACACAGTGATGTCACTTCCAGTTTTTTGGCCACAAATTATTCCACAATATTGTGTGATGCAATTTCCCCCCACTATTTCCCCCCTACTGAGTGCCAATGGTGGATGGGGTAGCATCAGGAAGGATTTCCCTGCCTGTGGTGGGAAAATGGTAACCCTAGTCACTCAGAGAGGGAGAGAAACAGGGAGGAGAACGAATGTACTCCTGCCTGTGCTGAAAGAACGCAACAGCTCAGCTGCACAATTTTCTGTGCTTGAGGCACTACAAGAACGCCTGCCTCCAGGAGCCTGTGCTGCCAGAAAGGGAGAGAGACAGATAGTCACTCTACACAAGACATATGTGTTCTTCACTTGTTGGAAGATGCAATGTTAGCCCAGAAATGTAGTTTTCAATGAGAGCCAGAAGAGATTGCTCCGGAGGGGATGGATTCTCTCACAGCCCTCTGCCACCTCTGGGGTCTCCCCTTTTAGAGCCTTTGCCCTGCTGAGGCTTGGTTAATTCAAAGTTTTAAGCCTTGAGGGTGGCAGTGTCACAGTGACACTGAGAGACCTCTGTCTTTTGGTGCTACACCTCTGAAGATGCCAGTCACAGCTGCTGGCGAAATGTCAGGAACTACAATGCCAAGACCACGGCTATACAGCCCAGAAAATCCACAACAACAACCCTATGGTTAGTTGTTTGAGCCTTACATGTTCTTTTTACCAAAGAAGTATAATAAATTTCCTCCAGGGGGCAGTTGCACAACTCAGTTGGTAATGTTTGTGCTAAAAGGATATTTCAGGGCCAATTTCCACATGCCACTTTGTGTACAGTTTAACAGTGCTAAGAATGATCAAGGCTGGTTTTTGTGCTCGGTACAGAGGTCAGGAATGTCAGCTTGGCCAGAGAAAGGAAGTCCCATTTCTGCTTGTCAGCATCTGGAGGGGAGAAGAAGGGACAGCCACAATAGCGGCAACAGCTGGATCAGTAAAGGTTTGGAAACAAGACTAGAAGTGAAATGCTTCAGAAATAGAAAAAGGTGAAGGCACCTTCCTTTGATCGTTCCCATTCCAACACATCAGCTGCTGAACAATGCCCTGTCTTTAGGATCAACAAGGAATGTCTTGTCTCCAAAAGCAAAAGTCTGCTATTCCACCTTCACAGAGCTCTGCAGGTTCATCAATTGATGTAGCTTTTAATCAAAAACTGTTTTGGGAGCCAATCTGGCTGAAAAGCAGACTGTCATTCTAATAAATAACTAAACACAAGGAAATAAATAAATCAACGTGGGGAAAAAATCTCATATCAGCCCTCATCAAATATCTTTTCTACTAGGCATACCTGAGCAAATTGGATCCAATTACCCAGTCTGAAGCAACAAGAGCACTGATTTTTCTTTTCCAGCTAGCATGTTTCTATACTGTGGATGGGATAAAGGATCTCCTTCTGCCTTCTAATTATTGAAGACTTAAGGGTAAGCCTAGAACATTCTCTAGGTTTTTATGGAGCAAGACACCTTTCTACAGACACCAATTACAACCCTGCCCTTCTGCCAAAGCATACTGTCCATCTCACTTTCACATTTCCTAATCCACCCTTTCTGTTGATCTCTTGGGTGCAAGGTAAAGAGCAGGGAAGGAATGAGGATTATTGAGCATGCCAGTTACAGGCTTCTGCAGGTGCCTTGCGCATTAAACATTATTGCAAGTGATGACATCATCTGTAGATAAGCCCTGAAGACCCAACATTAAGAGTTTCTTTTGCTTTCAGCGGGAGTAGGGAACTGTGGAGCACGCCTGGCTGAAGATGGGCCTAATTGTTCCAAGACATTTCAATTCCCCTCAGGATTCAAAGCTCGGAAACCTCTCCTTCAGCGGAAAAAGAATGTCAGTTATGGAAGATGCCAGCATTCTCCAAGTGACAGGTATATTGGAAACCATTTTGGATTTTGTTCTTATCAAACAGGGCTTTTTTTCAGCTGGAACGTGGTGGAACAGAGTTCCGGCACCTCTTGAAAATGGTCACATGGCTGGTGGCCCCGCCCCCTGATCTCCAGAGGGGAGTTTAGATTGCCCTCCATGTCGTTGGAGCGGCACGGAGGGCAATCTAAACTCCTCTCTGTCTGGAGATCAGGGGGTGCGGCCACCAGCCATGTGACCATTTTCACGTAGGGCAATTTAAACTTTTAAAAACTCCCCCCCCCTTGTTCTACTGACCCAAAGTGATGACATTGTGTGGTCCTGGGAGCGTGGTACATGTGGTACCAGGGGCACCACCTCCCACCAAGAGTTGTCCCCTGTGCTGGCAACCCACTGAGTTCCACCTCCTCTTTTCCCAGAAAAAAAAGCCCTGGTTTTATAAATGCTACTTTTCTTCCCTGCATCGCTCTTAACATAGGAAATTGTGTTGAAACTATGTCTTTAAACTGTGTGTCTACTCTTGAGCTTCTTGGATTTGTTTTTGTTGAACTGCTGGAACAAAGAAACCAGTGAAGAAGAAAGTGGGGATCAAAGTGCCAAAAGTCAGAGGAGAGAAGATTCTAATATCAAAGGAATAATTTTAAAGAAAAAAAATCCTTTCCTTGTCTGCCATAAGAAACGGTAGAGTGAGAGGTCAGCCTTCTGAGCAAAAAAAGTACACATGCATTTGGCTGTTGCCTATTACAAATTTTAGAGAGGTAACCATTTGGGCATGTGGGCACACACAGAATACACCAGATTTGCTGGCTTTTAAATATTTCCCAATTTGCATGTATATAACCATTACATGTGTATCAAAATGCCTTGCTATTGACTATACTGACACTGTGTAATCCACCTTGAGTCTCAGTGAGAAAGGCAGACTATAAGTAATGTAAATAAATAAAAATAATAAAAGAACTGTAGGCTGTAACCAGAGACATTATCAAGGAAGAATGTGCACAGAATATTCCTGTAACCAAAAGAAAGGCGATGGATAACTGATGAAATTCTTTAAATGACCAAAGATAGGTGAAAAGTAAAAGTAAAGGTGACAGAAATAGAATGAGAATTCTGAATACTTCTTTTCAGCATCTTGCACACAGAGACAAAGAGAAACAGTATATTAAGGAGTGCAAAGAAACAGAAGAGAACAACAGAAAAGGAAGAACAAGAGATCTGTTCCACAAAATCCAAGAAATTCAAACCATGGCTAGGCTACAGGAATAGTCTGAAAGATTAACATGGAAAGACATTATCCCATCAGGACAAATTAAAGAAAAGATAGAAACAATACACTGGGGGACTATGCAGAAGAGATAGAAGGATGAGAGATTCCTTCAAAGAAGAATCTGAAATCTTAGAAAGTGAAGTGAAAGCTGCACTAAAAAAAATCGGAAGCTACAAACCACCAGGAGTAGATAGTATACTAATAGAGCTATTTCAAGCTACAGAAACTGAATCCATTAAAATCTTAGCAAGAATATGTCAATATGGAAAACAAAACAATGCTCCACAGACTGGAAACAAGTAATCTATATTCCAGTTCCAAAAAAGGAGATTCTAAAGATTGAAGCAACTATTGGACCATCACATTAATTTCCCACACAAGCAAAGTGATGCTCAATATTCTACAACAAAGATTCTTATCATATATGGAACAAAAAATGCCAGATGTTGAAGCTGGATTCAGAAAAGAAAGAAGCACTAGTGACCACACTGCATGTTTGGCTAAAGAAGCATAGCAGTGAGTTTCAGAAGAAAATCAGCCTGTGTTTTATAGATTACAACAAAGTTTTGACTGTGTGGAACATGAAAAGTTATGGATGGTATTAAAAGAAATGAGTGTGCCGCCCACAACCTTTGATTGCTTTCAAGCATGACCTGTACTCTGAACAAGAGGCTACTGTTAGGACAGAATGTTGGGAAACAAAATGGTCTCTGGTTGGCAAAGGTGATAGACAAGGAGGTGTATTATCTCCCTATCTGTTCAACCTATATGCAGAACATATCATAAGGAAAGCAAGATTAGATTTAGAAGAAGCAAAAGTGAAAATTGGTGGAATTGGTATATCTTGAGATATACAGAAAATAGTGAGGACGGGAGCACTCTCTGGGTGGCCCGATGATGTCACTCCCAAGAAGTAATGTTGTTTCGCCACCCCAGGAGCACACACGGGAGACCCGTTCCCACACACACACACTGCTGGCCAGGTGAGTGGTGACAGGTGTTGCCAAGTAGGCCCCCTCCCCTGCTTTAAGGCCTGCCATGAACTATGTTAAAGTTTCCTGCGTTACTGTTTCACTGCTGCACAAAGATTACTTTGCACGTGTGTGTTCTGATACACGTGTCAGTTTCCTGCCTGCGTGTCAATTGCCTTGCTGCTGCTATAGACTGTGTAGTTACTGACTCCATGTTTGGATAGCTGCACAAGGGACTCTCTTTCTGGGCAGCCCTGCCCTGACCTGTATCTGGACTTCCAAGTGTGTGTTTGGACTGTGTTACAAGTGTGCCCCGTGCCTGCACTGCCATCTGCCACGGACCGTGCCTGTTCCCTGCTTTTGACTGTGTTTTAAAGTGTTGTTCCCGCTGCCTCCATGAAAGCCTGCCTCATATGGGCCCAAGCCGCTGCTAGCAGCCGGGCGCCAGCCGGGGGAAACCTCCAGCGAGCCTGGCTAGGCGCTCCCTGGTCAGTTCCCGCCTGGAGCCTCCCGCGAGCCGGTCGCCGAGCTTGCCCTCGCTACCGGGCAGCCTGCTATCCAGCCCCAGCTATGCCCAGCCGGCATCCATGTTCTCAGGCAGCAAGAAGACCCTGGGAAGAAGACTGCTTTGAGAAGCCATTTCGGTGAAGCGGGCACACCACGTCCGCAGCGAGAGCCCCTCGCCCCGCTCTGCATATCTTAGGAGCCGCCCCGGAGAAGGAACTAAGTGCCGACCATCCCAAGCACTTAGAGAATGCATCTCAAAGAAACCTCCGCATTCCAGAGCTGATGACATCAGGACAAGCCCTGTCCACTGGAACATCCATTCAGCCCACTCGGATTTCCCCCTCCCTCTTTTGTCCCCTCTTCCTGAGGTGTCACTTATCACAATCTGATTACTAAAGTGGCCCATCCAAGCCATTCAGTAGCCCATTAGACCCTTTGTTTTAAACTGTGAGAACCACCAAGTACAGCACCAGCCCCAGGGTACGTTTTGGGGTATTTAAGCTGGTCTCCCAGACCACTCGGTGCCTCGGCCATTCCCTATCCAGACTTCCTTGCTGTCCGTCTGTGGTCCCAGTGCTGGCATTGGGCCACCCTCGCTGCCGTGTCTCTGCTTCGCTCCAGGATTGTGAGTATTTCCCTTACCATCGTTGGGAACCCGCTAATGCGAATGTCTCTGTATTTCCTACTCTGTATTTCTTAGACCTTGTGTGTTCCTTGTATGATTGTGCAAGCTAGGCTTACGCTACACTCAATACACGTGTTTGGAACTTATTCGTTGTCTGCCTCTTTTTCACTAGAGTGTCTGGGATCGGGACCTCCGTAAACATAGGTTATGATCCGCGCTTAATATTTAGTTACAGACTGCTATAGCTAATTCCCCATTATAATAAAGAGCAGTTCTGGTAACAGTTTACTGGTGGAGAATGCGGGCATAACCCAGTTCGTGTGAATACACGTGAGTCGACACGCGTGTCTTCAGCGAACTGACTTAGAGGAAAATTTTCCAGACCTCAGTGTAAAGAGCGCAATTTAGCTCAGGGAATTAAAAGTGTGAGTGTGTGTGGCTCTAGCGAGCATTTCTATCTTGTGGGTTGGCTTTTCCCCCATTTCCTCCTTCAGCCAGCTTTGGACTACTTGCCTTTTGTGGTGCACCGCGAGGCCCTCCAGCCGTTATAACCGGTGTACTGTGGGTGAGGACCTCTGAACTGGTGAAGTTCCTGGCCACCTTCCGGGCCACCTAAACGCGTCTATGTGGGTGGGATCCCAGAAGTAGGCTCTATAGATATATATATATCCTGAAGCAGCACATATAAAATTCTCTTCCGCCCTCCCCCGTCTCTCCTAAGCCCGTCCAAAGCCCGTTCCTGCTAGCACTTAGGCTTCAATCCCCGCTCCGGAGGAAACGTGAAGGGATCGATAGTCCGTTCGTTTAGTTTAGCTTTGGGAATCTAAAGCCAGGTTCCTGAAGCCCCGCGGCAGCCGGCCGCACCGTGCTTAAGAGTTTTAAGATAGACTCTTGGGCGCCTTTCCGCTTGCGAGTTCTAAGTCAGACTCGTGGGAGCACCTCGCTTGGGAGTCAGTGGGACTCTTGGGCACACTTCTGCTTGGGAGTTGTTAGAACTCTTGAGCGCTTTTTCCGCTTGGGAGTACAGTAAGCTTTACTCCTGGGCACTTTTGCTTGGGGACTTGCAGAGGCAGTCCTTGAGCGCTTTTGGTCTTTTGGTCTTGGCTTGGAGACAGTATAATCGTTTGTCTCTGAGCGTGAGGCCCGGGGACACTTTGAGTTTAGTTCTTGGGCAGAGAGCTTGAGAGCATTTTGGCTTCTGAGCAGAGGCTTGGGAGCATTTCTGGTTGCCTGAGCAGAGGCTTGGGAGACCCCTTAGTTGCAGTTTCCGAGCAGAGGCTTGGGAACACTTTTTTGGTTTTCTGAGCACATAGGCTTGGGAGACCCCTGAGCTTTGGCTTCTGAGCAGAGGCTTGGGAGCACTGAGCGTTCTTTTTGGTTCTTGGGCTTAGAGAGCTTGAGAGCACCTTCTGAGCCAGTAAGCTTTCCTGGTCCCGTGGCTTGTAGGCAAGCTTGAAACGGGAATAGGAATTTTTCCTTCTCCCCCGGTGGAGAAGAGCCGAGTGTAGGACCCTTAAAAATCCCCTTGTGAACCTAAAAGTAGAACCTTAAAACCCCCTGGTAAAAACCCTTGAGGACCTGAGGGAAGGATAAACCTCCCAAAAGGGACATAGAGAGGAAGAAGTTGTTAAAACCCTTGAGCAGCTTTAATCGCCCCACCCCTGGTGTCGCTGATCTACTCTTTAACCTCCCCCGAGGTCAGCCTTAAACGAAAGTAAAAATGTACCGGGCAAACCCCACCGTGCCCCGCCTGGAGAAGTGGCTAGTTAAGAAGGGAGATTGCCCTTGGGAAGCCGGTTCCTTCAAGGGACCTGACCCGCTCCAGATAGTCAGAAGTGCCTTCCAAGATTTTTGTGAGAAAGAGAAGCCCAAGTCGAGCAAGAAGGACAGATACGGAGCTTGGGCACTTTTTACTGCCTTACAGGACAGCGTGTCCCTGATAAATAAATTACATATTGCGCAGGAAGATAGTGAGCAGGAAATAGAGAGGCTCAGATTGGCCCAAGACAAAGAAAGGAAGGAGCTAGAGGAAAAAGCAAAGAGAAAACAGGACGCCCTGCACCTAGAAATCCAGAGTCTCAGGGCCAAGCTAGTCAAACAGGAGAGAGACCATGAGGAGAAAGCAGTTGAGTGGCGCGCTGAACGCGTCAATTTCATATTGGAAAAACAAGGATTAACCACTGCCCTTCAGGACGCCCAGCACAAGGCTGAAGCGGCCTCCGCTCGTGCCGATATGGCTGAGCATGCAGTAATCGAGGGAAAGGAAAGAATCGCTAAGCTAACCCATGCCGCCCAGTTCATGGCAGAGCATAACCACTCCAAGGTAACCTCCGCTGACCACTCCGCTTGTAGGAGGGAGCTAGAGGCCCTAAAACAGCACCTGGGGATGCAGCAGGCCGTAATCTCCGCCGTGCATCCCGCAGCCCTCTTGGCCCTCCCCGAAGGTAGTGCCGACAGTTGGTCACCTCCTTCGCCCCAGCCCGAGGAAGCTCCACAGCCCCTCCATCCGATAGCTACCAAAGAAATTGTCACCACAGACGATGATGGCAGGAAGACAGACCGAATAGTTAAAGAGACCCGCAATTGGAGGCCCGATGAGCTCCAAGCCATAGCGGATCGAATGGGATCCCTGAACCGAGACTCAGCTATACAATGGTTTGCTCACGTGACCATGTCCCAGCCCTCCGCCAGTGGCTCCGATGTAGCTCAGCTGGCCCGCCATTGTGCCAGCCCCGAAATAGTCACCTCCCTCAACGCATATATTTCTAACCGGAGACTAGCCACTCGCAGTCAGTATGGTGCCATGAAAGAGTTGTGTGCCTTCCTGTGGCCCACCAAGAGTTTAAAAGCCCTGTATATTGCAGAGTCTCAAAAACCCGGAGAGGATCCAGAGGCATATTTAGCCAGAAAGCAGCTTCTAGCCGAACTAGCAGACGAGGTAGATTTAGACTTGAGCGACATGCCGGACTTCGATGACTTAGAATTTAGGAGGGCAGTCATAGATGGACTCAACAGCACCACTCGCCTAGCCCTAGCAGGAGTAGAGCCCGGGAGCATTACATGGGGAGAGCTGGAATCCCGCATCAGGAGCATTGCTGGCCTGTTGCGAGAGACCGGCGCCATCCGCCATGTGAAGTCCCCGGCCTCTCGTAGAAAGGAGAGCGAGCCGATAAGTGCAGTCACCTATGCCAATCATGGCCCCCACTCTCAGTACCGACCGCAGGGACGCAGCCCGTACCCGGAGGCAAGGGGAGGGATCCTGAGGGGAAGGAGCAGCAGCTTTAACCGGGGAAGAGGACCGAGGGACTACCGCCCGGGAGTTTCCTTTGCGCCCACCCCGAGTTACGGCTCTTCCTCCCAGCAGGGACCCCACGAGCCCCGATTACAGGAGGCGCCCCTAGCCCCTTCTCACTCGCGAGCATCACACCCGTACAATCATCAGGTCTACCCGCCTCCAGATCAGTCTAACGCTTGGGGAGCATCGCAGGGCGACCACGAGGGCTACCGGGACTGCGGCAGCACGCCCCAGTCCAGGGACCCCCTCCGTTGGGAACTATGGATGCGCCTCAAAAACATTGGAGCGAACATGGAGCTATTCGATGGAAAGCCCACGTCCGTTCTGATGAAGGCGATCATGGAGTGGGAAGACCAGCAACAGCCCCCAGTACCTCCGTCAGCGCCCCCTTTACCGCCTGACCCTCCCTTCTCGAGTCCCCCGATAGCTGCGGTCTGGGAACGCCCGAGCCCCAACAACCCCTTTAGAGGAAGTGCCGCCCCCACCGACCAGGGCGCAGGATCAGAATAGGGTTGCCCCGAGTCCCAGTCTCCCTCCGTGGGCATAGTTGCCAAACTAAAGCCGGACACATGGGGGAGACCGACAGTGAAGGCAGGGATCGGGACTCCCGGGGAAAAGAAGAAGCCTGCCACTCTCCTCATAGATACCGGAGCTTCACTTAATATACTCCGGCCCACCTTAGTCACTAAGGGAACTCAGACCCCCACCACCATGCAGCTCGCCGGTTTTGGAGGCGGCATGCAGGAATCCCAGGTCTGGCAGGATATCCCCCTCTCCGTTGGGAACCTGACCACCAGGATTTCGGCATGCGCAAACCGGGGAGAAGATGATGGACTTTTGGGCATGCCATTTTTCCGTGCCGAGGGACTGACCATTGACCTAGCAAATGGGCTCCTGTGGCGCATCCCAGGAGGCCCAGACTTCGTCAATGCAGTCCATCGATGTGCAGCCCTTAAGGCCCCCCTTCCTCTCGCCCCCATCACAGGAGACCCCTGGGTTCAGGACTTTCCCGAAGTGTGGGTGACAGACAAGGCCGAGTGTGGGATAGTGAAGGGCGCCTGCGTCCTGATTGAAGGAAAGGACCCCCCTCCCCAACGACAGTACAAGTACCCAGCGGAAGCTGAGGCAGGGATAGCCAAAACTATAGAAGGACTCCTTGAGTGGGACGTCATACTCCCGATGCAGTCCATCTGCAACGCCCCATTGTGGCCAGTTCTAAAAGCAGATGGAGTGACCTGGAGAATGACGGTCGACTTCCGTGCCCTGAATGCCACCACCCCTCCAGTTGCCCCGGTTGTGGCCAAGTACAATGAGATCCTAACGGCCATTGCCGCTGGGTCCCAGTTCTACTCGGTCATAGACCTGGCCAACGCTTTCCACTCCATCCGGTTGCATGAGTCTTGCTGGTACAAGTTCGCGTTCACTTTCCGCGGCCAGCAATACGCATTCAAACGGACACCCCAGGGATTCCACTCCAGCCCCAGTATTTGTCATGCCCATGTAGTTCAGATGTGGGAACGCCTCCAACCCTCCTCGAGGCCCCACGTACTGAGCTACGTGGATGACATTTTAGTCCACGCCCCCACGGAAGAATTAGCCAGCCAAATCACCAGGGAAGTCCTGGAACTCCTCCGCGAGACTGGGTTCAAGGCAAGCAGGGAAAAGGCCCAATTGGTTCAGACCAGCGTCAAGTACCTGGGTCTGACCCTGGGACCCGAGGGTCGCACCCCGGATGCCCAGCGAATGGAGGTCATTTCCAAGCTGCCTGCACCCACCGATGTCCCCTCCCTCAGAGCCCTTCTAGGAACTTTTAACTTTTCCCGAGACTTCATCGAGTCCTTTGCAGACAAGGCTCGCCCCCTTTATGCTCTCCTCAAGAAGAACACTCCCTGGGAGTGGGGACCGGAGCAACAGACAGCCTTAGCCGAGCTGAAGCGCAGTCTGGCCGCAGCCCCGGCCCTAGCCCATCCGGATGTCACCCAGCCATTCTTTATTCAGTTAGCCGTGTCAGACAAGAGCATAGGAGCCACGCTCACCCAGCAGCAAGCGGGAACCGCTAGAGTAGTAGCCTATGCCTCTCGCAACCTAACCGCAGTAGAGACCAAGTTCAGCCCATGCGAAAAGACTTGCCTTGCTCTAGTTTGGAGTCTGACCCATTGGGAATTTATCATAGGAGGGTCACGTACAATAGTTCAAACCACTCACGCGCCTCTCAAATATATCCTGTCGGGAAAAATACAAGATGGACAAGTCTCGAACGCCCGCATAGCACAGTGGACCCTGGCCCTGGTCAACCGCGGAGTAGAATTCAAAAAGGAAACCACTGAGCCACCAGCCCCCTATGGCCTGTTAGTAACTGGAACCGAGCACGAGTGCCCCCTGGACCCGCCACCGCAGGTTGTCTGGCCAGTCACTTGGGGAGTCCCGCTAGAGGAAGCCCGACAGAACGGCTTCACATGCTGGTTCTGTGACGGCTCCTCCTTTCACGTTGGAGGCTCCCCTCGGACAGGCTACGGCGCCGTGCGAGTGAGCGACGCCCATACTCTCAAAGGTCCAGCCCGCCCCCATTCCAGCCAAGCGGCTGAGGTGCAAGCGCTTCTGGCAGTGCTTGAGTTTGAGCCCCCAGAAAGCCCACTCACCATTTACACAGACTCGGATTGGACGGCCAAAGCCGCCACAGTCTGGCTCCCGGTATGGCAGAATCAGGGGTGGAGAGCTAGTGATGGGAAACCCGTAGCTCACCTACAGCTATGGCAGCAAGTAGCAGCACTCCTTCAGTCCCGCACAGGCCCAACACAGGTTACCCATGTCAAGGGACACCAGAAGACAAACTCAGAGACCGCTTATTGGAATGACCAGGCAGACCTCGCAGCCAAGGCAGCCGCCACTGAAAATGCTCCCCTACCGGAACCAGCTACCAATTGCCCCTTACACCCTGTCACCACTCGCGCACAAGCCCGCAGCCAGGCTCAGGGAACTACGGGAACACTAGACCTAGCACAACTGCAGCTATCTGACCCAGAAATAGCCGACCTCCTAACCGCAGGAAGAGATCAGACAGGAAGACTAATGATCCGAGAGGAGGAAGGCATAGTTTGGGCAGTAGATACAGCCGGCGAACGCCACTGGGTAGTGCCATTGGAAGTTAGGGCTGACTTAATTCAGTTTGTCCACGAGCAGGGACACCGAGGCAAGGACCTGACTCTGGAAAGGGTAAAAGAGGTTGGTTGGTGGCCTGGCATGCGCACCGAAGTAGCGCAATGGGTAGACAACTGTCTGTCCTGCGCTATGGTCAATGCAGACCCCACCGGACCTAGAGCTCCCCTCCAGCATCAGAGAATTGACGGACCCTGGGCTCGCATACAAATTGACTTTATCGGCCCCCTTCCCCCCACTCCTCGCGGCAATCGCTACTGTCTCACTGTCATAGACCCCTTTAGCAAACGGGTCGAAGCGTTTCCTTGTAAGCGCAACAATGCAGCCACCACAGCCAAACTACTGTTCAACAATGTCTTTTCAAGATGGGGCATCGTGAGAGTCATGGACTCTGATTTAGGCTCACACTTCATCGGAGAAGTCACACAGGAGCTTTGCAAGGCGCTAGGCATCCAGCAACGCTTCCACATAGCCGGCCACCCTCAAGCTTCGGGCGCCATAGAAAGAACCAACCGGACCCTCAAGGAGGCTCTCCGCAAAATGGTTCGCTCCTCCGGGAGAGACTGGGATGAAAAACTCCCCATAATCCTAATGGCCATCAGAGGCACCACCGCAGTTCACGGGCTCACACCCCATATGGTAATGACAGGGCGAAGAATGCAGCTCCCGGAAGCCTTCTGGCTAGATACGCAGCTCCCTTCTGATATGCAGCCCGTAGTGATTAATGACGCTTGGGTCCAGGATCTGCTCTCATCCATACACGCTGTCCACATGCAAGTGGCCCAGAAGTTGGGCACCGCTCAGAAAGATATGGACCGCAAATTAGGATGGGTCAGGAACCCCAGGCAGTGGGAGGAAGGACAGCTCGTTCTGTACAGGAAGTTCTCGCAAAAGGCGCATTCACTAGCAGCCAAATGGCAAGGCCCAGTCCCCATCACGAAAAGAGTCTCCCCAGCCGTCTATCAGGTAGCTATCCAGAGAAAGACAGGAGGCACTTGGCTAAAATACTTTCACGCCTCTCAGTTAAAAGAATGGAAAGGGAAGCCGCTGCAAACTGCCCCTCCTGTGTATGACCCTGGGGGAGCCGCAACCAGCCCAGCCCCCCTCTGCCCAGTGATTCGC
Organism: Eublepharis macularius; assembly: GCF_028583425.1. Classification (NCBI taxonomy): domain Eukaryota; kingdom Metazoa; phylum Chordata; class Lepidosauria; order Squamata; family Eublepharidae; genus Eublepharis; species Eublepharis macularius. The sequence goes on from NC_072798.1 coordinate 80,885,796, forward strand.
CAGATATCCCTTCACCCTGGGCCGGAGATACCCTGTGTCCCCTTAGACCAGACCTTTGTAGCCTTAGTATAAAAGAAACAGTAGAATATGTAGATATAGGTGTGAATGTCAAAAGTTTTTCCAGTTCTATTCTTTAACTTCATTAGGCGGGCCCCACAGTTGGGACCCTTGGGGAAGACACGGCAACCAAAGCCAAATAGGACCACCACCGAGAGTGATTCTTAATTGGATTGTAAGCCGCATGTTCGGAAAAAAATTGCACAGGCAAAAGAGATTTGCTGTGTGTGAAAGTGTTTGGAGAGGCTTTAGCCCAGAGGTGAATTCATTCTTTCGAACATAGTGGAACCACCAAAAAAGGTGATCCCTGTATTCGAAAATATATCACCCGCCGTGCTGGTGAAGATCCCGCATCTACGTAGATTCGGGGTCTCACCTACCAGACCCACGCTTTCGCATGATGGTCGGCTTTGGCTTTGAGGGCCGTGCCTCCCCTGGAAAAGGACCCCCAGATAGCCCAACATCCCTCTTTTACTAATGTTCATATTCGTCATGGTGAGTTGCTATACGGCGCCACCAGTCCGTACGCTTTAGTGCAAAGGTAAAAGACCCGCCAGTATTTTGTAAATATGTTACCTCTGGAATGTGTTATTGAGGTGCGTTCGCTACGCACAAGGGGCAGCGTGCCTCATTTACATAGCCAGGATCCCCTGCGCCAAGATGACCCCCGAATAACCCAGACCCAGTGGCGCCGGCAGATCTCGGCCGCCTCCGCCGCTTTTCGATAAACGCTGCCGAGCACCTTCGGCTCCACTTCGGTCCTTTCCGCCAGCAGCCGCCCGCCCCACGTAATCTTTTCCCTTGCCCGTACCGTATAAGGGAAAAGAAGGGGGGGGGAGACATATTGAAGTTTTAATGAAGCCATGCCAGGCCTTCCAGGTGAGGGCAACCCGAAAGTACCCCACACCCGTATGCTTCTTGCTCCTTATATTTTTCTTGCTCAGTGTATTTTTCCTTTTTTGCCCGGTGTATCTTTTTTTCTTTTAACTAGAAGATGGGGCCTCCCGAGGGAGTCCCTCCAAAAATTGCTTGTCCTGCAAACATATGACGAAGGCCTATTTTTGAAAATTAAAGCGAGGGCCCCCGTCTGCAGCAACCCGTATAGTTAATGGAAGCCGCTCTTTAGTTTTTTTTCCATTTTAAAACGGCAAGGCCAGGCCGAGCCGGACCGACAGCTCCCAGCCCGCAAAATAAAAGTAGCCCGCCACCGAGCAAGGGGCACCTGAGGGCCACATAGCCTAGGCACCCAGGGACCCCTGGGGCGAGTTTGCATAATCCCGCCTAACGTACAGCCGACCCTTGCTCGACGCAAAGACGTTCCCCCTGAAATATACATGCTATAGGAAGAAGCCCCCGCACAGGAGTTCCCCAGAGCAACAAGCTGGAAGGCTCGCTTAGTGCCCCCGGGACTTCTCGTTCGAACCCCGCCTAACATACAGTGCTGGCAGAAATACGCCCTCCTTTTTCCCCGCTTTACTTTATTTTATTTTTGCTGCAATAAACTCAGGGAGCCTGTACTTATATCCGCAGGTCTCCCCAGGATATTTTCACTACAGAAAGGAAAGGAAGGCCAGGAGATGAGGCACCTGGCTACTCTGTGTTTGCTCGTGCTGGCAGGCACCCTAATAGAGGGACGCCCGTCCAAATTAATGCCCTACCCCCACTGGAGATGTATCAATACACTAGCAGGGAATGAGATGATGGTCTGCAAGGTTGTGCAGCAGATTAATATGACCACCCCCATGGATCGCACTAACTTCCGCAGTTGCGAAGAGCAGTGGATCCGACCCCCAGAGCTTGTTATTTTATGTGTGGGAGTTAAAACCATGTCCCAAGAGCTAGTATGCTATTCACCTACTGACACAGTGTCACCACTTGCTCCGATTCCATGTATGTTTCTCCCCCGCATAAGGCCAGCCCCCACCGCAGTCCCGGTGGTAGACAAATATACCACCCCTGCCAACTTCGAAACCTCGCCATTCGTCACTGAGGCTTTCGGACCATACTGTGAAGTTATTTTAGTGTTGGCCGCAGTATGGAAGGCAGGAGACCCCTTTAGAATGACCATCCTACTAGGCACCACTGCCACTGAGTCTGCATCAGTCACTATCACGCCCCCTTCAGGCGCAGTTCTCTCCTTTGCTATAGAACGCTGGGAGAACCTGACCTGGATTGTAAAGGAGGAAGACCTAGCCAAACATGGCCCACCCGATTGGATACTGGTTCAGCAGACGCCAGAATGCCAAACTAAGCCCCTAGTAGAGAAATTTCACCAGCTTGGGCTGCTCTTTGTAAACTTGACTCACGAACCAGGCAATTATTCCCTGCTGATCCGGACCCAGGAGACCCACGCCATCCAAATTGACCCTTTGATTGCTAGCAATGAACAATTAAGCCAAGGCGGCACGCATATAGTGGGCTCCCATGTTTTGAAAACTGACATTCGAGAGAGAGTTCTAGTCCGCCCGCAAATGTCTTTAAAAGAGATCCGCATAGACTTAGCTGAGCTAAATGTAACCCAGAGGCTGCCGCAGTGCGCTCCCTATCTGGAGGCCGGTAGCAAGGGTTGGAATGCATGGCTACAACTGTGGATCGATCCCTCCCCCTCTCTCTCGCGTGCCAGACGAAGCATTGCCGACTGGACTGCTCCTGCAGCCGGAGGCTTAGCAATCATGGATTCGGTCAACATTGAGACTCTCGCTAATAAGTTTGCCCATGTCACGACTAGCATCTCCGACTTAGGTAAACCGGTGGTGCAGTCCCTAAATTCCATTTCGAATGGGCAACACGAGATCAGCTCCATTTTAGTTAACTGGGAGAGTCAAATTGAAAGAGATTTTTCTCTGCTGCTCAAAGGAACACAGTCTTTTGAACGCAACGTGTCAATAGCCATGGCATGTATGCAAGCCCAACAATTAAACCAGGCTGTGGCCATGGGGCTAATTCGGCAAGCCACGGACGGGCATTTGCCCCTGGAAATTAAAAGATTGATTATGCCCAAATTGTCACCCATAGAACTGGAGCTTGAATCCTGGTGGTCTCTTGTAAATTCCTCATTCTCACCGACCACCCAGGAGCTTAAACTATTTTTATTAACGGCCAGTGCGCACGAGTCATTCCATGTGTATCCAGTCGTGCCTCTGGGACTCCAAGTCAGCGACACCGAGGTCCTCTACGCCCGCCACTCCGACCATTGGGCCCGCTTCACCCCGACCGGATGGCAGCTCGTCAGCCTCCAAGGGTGCCAGCATCGAGACCAGACCGGCTTCATTTGCCAAGACCAAGCCTTTGCACCTCATCACCCCTGTGTAGCCCCGCAAGTCGACGCCCTCAATGAATGCTCTTTCGAGGTCGTCCGGGAGAACAGCTCCGCTGTCGTCTACCTTGGGAAAGGATGTGCCTGCGTGCGAACGGCCTGCGATTTTGTGATCCTGAACTCGTTCCAGCCCAAGCCCGTGATCCCGGGAGTCAACCGCTGCTTCTGCAACCTGTCTTCGGTGGCAGCCTGCGACTTCACCTACACGGTACCGGTCTGGACCCAAGAAGAGATCCTGGTGGCACCCTCCATCTATCGTTATGTGAAGCCCATTCCCCTTGGCATCGGTCTGGAATTAATCCACGAGCTCCTGACCCACCCGCAGCTCCACCGCACCCTCCAGAGCATCCAGAGGGACGGGGATACCACTGCTTTGGTTGTGTTCCACAACGGCAAGGAGATTTTGGATCTTGTCCAGCGGATTAAGACCACCGGTGAGCACTCGTGGTGGGAAACCCTCTTTGGCTGGAGCCCCACCGCCACTGGAATTTACAATTTGGCTTTGCACCCGATTATTGTTATTTTGGCTTTTCAAGTTTTACTATGTGCCTCACTGCTTTATTTGGGCTGTTGGAGCCGCCGACAGCTCCAGCAACTCCAGCTGTCTCACCGCTTGGATCACTATAACCCCGACCTTCTTCTGCCTTAAGGGTTATTCTTGGCGCCCTCCTTTAATCCTTGTTTATTTGCTTGCGTTGTTATGAACTATGACTATATTTTATTATATGTATGGATCCTGAACCAGCCCCATGGACGCTTTGCTGCCGGACACCGCTCCGAGGCCCTCTTGTGGACTAGGGGGGGACATATTACTCTGCCTCCCGGCCCACGGCCCGTCTCCAAACGACCGCCAGCAGCGCCACCTCCATGAGGACTAGAACTGTGTGTCTGAAGCCCTTCTCGCCGCCTGCCGACCCTGCCCTGCGGATTGACGCAGACAGCAAGGGGGGGTGGAAGTGTGTTTTAGAACACATGAGCTAAGTTTGCTTGTTCCTGTAAATATGCAACCCAGTCCAGCAGCTGTACTGCGGACTGAGCCGTCTGTGATCTTTATTGCTCTATTGTTTTATGAATTTCTTGCCATTGCTTTTTATGAATTTTACTCCCATGAATTTAGCCCCGAACTAGTCCCTCCCTCTATCTACTGCAAGTGCGCCCATGATCTTCCCATGAACTGGGACCCTTTGATAACCCCCTATTAACTTTATCCCTATGAATTTGATTTTAACCTTTTGAATTGCCTTTTTAACCTGACTCCCTCCGCCGAGGTAATTCTAGCCTATTTATTATTTTATGAATTTGGTTTTAACCGGGACCCCTCCTGAACGGTCTCTTTCAAAGGTTATTTTATTTCTGATTTTAAGTTTGATGAATTTGGTTTTAATCTGACTATATGAGTTGGTCTTTTAATTGCAGAGTTTATTTTTCTGTCCCCTATGAGCCCTTCCGCCGCTTACCCCTCATGAATTATTTCTTCGCACTTGCTTTTACTATGGCTGCTATCATCTATGAAATCGGTTTTAACTTCCTGAATTATCCTTTTAAACCCTATGTATCTATGTATTTATGATTTTAACCATTTATGAATTAGCCTACCCTCAATGAATTATGCCATGCTTGCACATTTCACTTTACCCTGTATGAATTATCCCTGCTTTTAATCCTATGTATTTATGATTTTACTTATCTATGAATTGATCCATGTATATTAATTGCCCCTGGTTTTTAGTACTTTTAACCCACCATGAATTCCGTATGAACTACCTTCATCCATGAATTAATCAATGTACACAAATATGAATTATTGCTATTTATATGCATGAATTGCTCATTGCTGCCTGTATCACTATGAATTGCTATTACCTATGAATTACTGCTATTTATTCTGACGATTGCACTTAGCACGCCCCCTGGTGTGAACCCAGAGACCTGCAGCCCATTGGCTGATCTAAATTGCACTTATTCGGTTAGGTGGTTCTCCAAACTAAATTTTTGAGTGACGCCTCCTCCCCCTTCCCTTCCCACTCCTTCCTCGCTCGAAGCTCGACCACCGGACATTGCCAGCCACCTCGCCTTTGAAGTCAAGTTCGGAGACCCGCGTGCCTGACGTCCCGGGGTCTCCGAGGGGGGGAATTGTTGCCAAGTAGGCCCCCTCCCCTGCTTTAAGGCCTGCCATGAACTATGTTAAAGTTTCCTGCGTTACTGTTTCACTGCTGCACAAAGATTACTTTGCACGTGTGTGTTCTGATACACGTGTCAGTTTCCTGCCTGCGTGTCAATTGCCTTGCTGCTGCTATAGACTGTGTAGTTACTGACTCCATGTTTGGATAGCTGCACAAGGGACTCTCTTTCTGGGCAGCCCTGCCCTGACCTGTATCTGGACTTCCAAGTGTGTGTTTGGACTGTGTTACAAGTGTGCCCCGTGCCTGCACTGCCATCTGCCACGGACCGTGCCTGTTCCCTGCTTTTGACTGTGTTTTAAAGTGTTGTTCCCGCTGCCTCCATGAAAGCCTGCCTCATATGGGCCCAAGCCGCTGCTAGCAGCCGGGCGCCAGCCGGGGGAAACCTCCAGCGAGCCTGGCTAGGCGCTCCCTGGTCAGTTCCCGCCTGGAGCCTCCCGCGAGCCGGTCGTCGAGCTTGCCCTCGCTACCGGGCAGCCTGCTATCCAGCCCCAGCTATGCCCAGCCGGCATCCATGTTCTCAGGCAGCAAGAAGACCCTGGGAAGAAGACTGCTTTGAGAAGCCATTTCGGTGAAGCGGGCACACCACGTCCGCAGCGAGAGCCCCTCGCCCCGCTCTGCATATCTTAGGAGCCGCCCCGGAGAAGGAACTAAGTGCCGACCATCCCAAGCACTTAGAGAATGCATCTCAAAGAAACCTCCGCATTCCAGAGCTGATGACATCAGGACAAGCCCTGTCCACTGGAACATCCATTCAGCCCACTCGGATTTCCCCCTCCCTCTTTTGTCCCCTCTTCCTGAGGTGTCACTTATCACAATCTGATTACTAAAGTGGCCCATCCAAGCCATTCAGTAGCCCATTAGACCCTTTGTTTTAAACTGTGAGAACCACCAAGTACAGCACCAGCCCCAGGGTACGTTTTGGGGTATTTAAGCTGGTCTCCCAGACCACTCGGTGCCTCGGCCATTCCCTATCCAGACTTCCTTGCTGTCCGTCTGTGGTCCCAGTGCTGGCATTGGGCCACCCTCGCTGCCGTGTCTCTGCTTCGCTCCAGGATTGTGAGTATTTCCCTTACCATCGTTGGGAACCCGCTAATGCGAATGTCTCTGTATTTCCTACTCTGTATTTCTTAGACGAATGTATCAGAACACTGAAATAAACATGCCATGCCCACAAGGAACCTCTGAGCCCATATCAAGATGTGCACGTAACCACCAGATAAACTCATTCTGTTTAATTATGCCAAATGCTGAGAAAACTTAGAGATATAGGGTAAACAGTATGATTAAACTCTTACTCGTTTCCATTGAACGGACTGACAAACTGATAAAATCTGGGACTGGAATCCCTGTTTTCTCCAATTGTTTCTTGTACTGTTTTTACTGCTCAGTTTTTATATGTTGCCAATTATTTATTTCAAGTATCATCCCTTTCTGCCATGCATAATGCACAGTGTCTGCATCTTTAATGCCTTGTATAGTATTTCCAAGAGTTAGCCAAAATTCTTATGGGGCATTTTGAAATATTCTGGAAGCCCATTTAGTTGTAATGATTTCTGCTTTTGACCATTTGGGGTTTTTCCCCCCAAAGTTGTTTTAGTCTTGTTTTCCTTGAAATAGTTGAGAGATGTCCCTCTCAATGACAAGCAACAAGATATGAGCCGGGACAGAGTACAAACACAAGTTGCCAGGGCTTTTTTTCTGGGAAAAAAGGTGGTGGAACTCTGTAGATTACCCTCAGAGAAAATGGTCACATGGCCGGTGGCCCCGCCCCCTGATCTCCAGACAGAGGGGAGTTTAGATTGCCCAGCAGCACGGAGGGCAATCTAAACTCCCCTCTGTCTGGAGATCAGGGGGCGGGGCCACCGGCCATGTGACCATTTTTTAAAAATAAAATTTTATTAAAACTGTAAAACACAACTATAAACTGTTAAACAATAAGCACACAAAATTTAAAAACATGCATAAAGTCAAATCAAGTAATAAGTAACAATTAAATATACAAAGATTTATAACTCACAAGAAGTCTATGTTAATTATGAGTAGTAATTATACTAAGTAATGCTTATTACAGTATAAGGAATTATAGCTGATCTAGTAAAGAGAGGGAATTCTTACAAACTACACCAGATACTCTATGAAACTAAGATATATTTTATATATTTGCATATGTATGAAAAAATTTTAGGCTGGGCACGGAGCTGTTATATTCCAGATATTCAAAAAATGGAAACCATTTCTCCATAAAATTAGTTGTTCTTGGGAAGTGTTCTACTTGATAGATTTTATCATACAACTTTTCCGATATATAATGGTCCCAATTTTTTTTTTGCCAGTTGTCAATTGAGGGGGTGGCCTTAGATTTCCAAAGTGCAGCTATTGCATTTTCAAGAGGTTCCGGAACTCCGTTCCACCGCGTTCCAGCTGAAAAAAAGCCCTGCAAGTTGCTATCATTTCAGCATTAAACAAGTGTTTGGGTCAAGAGAGGCACATGATGGCTTAGATCTGATGAAAACTTCCCCAGAAAAAAATGACATGCTGCTCCCCCTGAGTGAAAGGGGATAGCATGAAGGGAATGTTGGAGAAGTGCTTGGAGAGTCAGCAAAAATTGCCGCCCTCCTTCCTTCCATCCGTGGAAAACATCTGACAAATTCAAGCCAATATGAGAAGTACTTAAAGACTTCAATCATTTCCCCCGTGGTTCCAGAATTTCTACAAGATACAGAATCAGAAACAGTGTTCACGAATGAACTATATAGCCCACTGATGTCTCTATCGAATAGAAACTGCTTCAGTATGGAATCTTCAAGATAATAAAGGGATTGTAAAAGGAGGGACGGGCAAACAGTTTCCATGAATAAGCAGCAGGCTATTATCTTTGACTAAATCAACTTTTGCGTGCCATGTTTTATTTTTCAAAGGTATTCTGCATAGACTTTTCACTCTGGAAGGAGACGTAGCCCTTTGCTGCTTCAACACCCTTTGTGTAGCCTCATGGCTATGACAAACAGGTTATATTACATTTGTAATTTCAAATGAAGACACAGTGTGCTTTTCAGTGCTGGGGAATGTACATTGTCTGCTATTGTTGCACAGCAGAACGGAGCTCTCCAGCTGTGGGTGCCTCCAGAGCTAATCATTGGCCTGTGTTTGGATGATCAGACTGAACATAGTTAATTTAATTAAACTGTGGTTCGATGTGACATCTGAACAGAGCCTCTGTCTAGCATATTCACCCTGGAAGATCTTGGACCCTTAGATTTCTGCTTTTAGTATTTATAACAAGATACAAAGAGAGCAAACCAACTGTTAAGCAAATAGGAGGATGAGTTTGGATTTTTTCATTTTGAAGTACCAGAAATACAGATTTTAAAAATGTTGTTGTTGTTGTTGTTGTTGTTGTTGTTGTTTTCCATGTGCTGTTTTTAGATGAAATGTTGCACATGACATTAGACATGTTTTTGCCATCATTTGGCTGGTGCACAAAGTAGAATAATCTTCATTAATATCTGCATCCTATAGGATTCCATCGAATTCTTTACCTCTGCTTGATTATTTCTCTCTGCTCTCTTCTTTAGTGCTGAGAGAATGCCTGATGTTGCAAGCTGTTCGTTTGCAAGAGGAATCATGTTCCTGGGCCTAATCCTGCCCCCAGAAGATTAATTCTAGTGCATCAAGACTACATCTCTTGGATCCAATTCTAGCAGAACATTTTCCACCCATAAGATGACTTTGCATTGGTAAGAAAACATGAGCATTCATGGTCATAGATCTAGAGGAGTTAGCTGTGTTAGTCTGTAGTTGCAAAATAGTAAAAAGTCCAGTAGCACCTTTAAGACTAACCAACTATATTGAGGCATAAGCTTTTGAGAAAGCTTATGCCTCAATAAAGTTCTCAAAAGTTCTCAAAAGCTTATGCATCAATAAAGTTGGTTAGTCTTAAAGGTGCCACTGGACTTTTTTACTATGGGCTATCATGGCTTGTTGACACCTCTATTAACTGTGTTATTCCAGGTGCAACACACTGTATCTGCAAGTATGTTGCACATAGATGGGCTTTTTGTGGCCATAGGGTTGCCAACCTCCAGGTGGTGGCTGGAGATCTCCTGGAAATACAACTGATCTCCAGGCAACTGATCTCCTGGATAAAATGACTACTTTGGAGGGTGGACTCTATGGCATTATTCTCTGCTGAGATTCTTCCCCTCCCTAAACCTGACTCTTCTTCAGATACCACACCAAAATATTTCTCTTTATCAATGCTTTTAATTAAGGGATTCCTTTTTTAAAAAAATTGCCATGGTCTCCTCCTAGTCCAAGGACTGTTTTTATCAGCATCGTTTTAGACTGCTCTGTTTTATAAATGAAGAATAGAAACCCATTACTAGTTAAAACTTTTCATAATAGGCTATGGAAAGCATTCCCCACAATGGTGGACACTCTGGCCTCTATTTCACTCTTCTTTTCCCCCTGTGATACTAACCTGAAATGGGATGGAACAATATGGCAGAGATCCGCTGGAGAGGGGGAGGGACGCCAGGTTTAATTTAGCCATTATGCAAAGGTATCGTTGGCCTTTGCTCTTTCTTTTCAGGTTGTTCTTCCTTGGCTCTGCTGCTGACAAAGGAACCCCCTTTCTCTGCTATGAAGGATGATTATGTTCCAGCAATATGCAGGTTTCATGGACAAAGCCTGCGCTTCTTATGTCACCCTTAGCCCATGCAGTCGGGTAACATCTTTATTGGATGGCAGTATTCTCTAACCGGAAAATAGAGCCTTGTGGATAAATGGAGAGCAACAAAGGGCACTGTTATGAGCGGCACTAAATCCCTGTAATGTTACAGCACCAAGAAGAAGATATTTTGCTATTGCAATAAAACTGATTCAATTCTATAGCTGGTTGGCTTACGCTGAGCCATAGCAATAAATGGATTCCAAGAGCAGAGCTGGAGCAGGGAAATATCAAACCAGTGGAAGCTCATGGGTAGCTGTTAAATTGCAGCAACTGTTTCAGCACTTCCATAACAGTCATTCGCTTTGTATGCAATAAACAAGACCACACATAGAAATGTATGAATGGCACACCTTGACGTGAGATGGGATCAAATACTGAACTCCTTTTTATGGTGGTACAGGGAAGGCCTCGCAACGAAATGCTGTGGATTGTAGAGACAGTTGTCTCCACAGGTGTCCCCGGAAGCATTCCCTCTTTTTGTCTCCCGGCTAACTCACCCTGTCTGGTTGGTTGGCCCTCCAAAGCACCCTTCCATGTTACTGGTCCCCCTGCCTCCCAAAGAGCCCAGCTCTCACCCATCTCCCTAAAAACCTTTACACTTCCCCCCTTTAGTTTGGAAGTCCTTTACTCTTCCCTTATTGAACCACACTTACCTTTGCACCCTTCCTGCCCAAACACCCTTACCCTCCCTCCCCCTCCCTCCCTAGCAAATACCCTTTCCTCCCATAGTCCCTGGAAAATACCTCCCCCCACTCCATGGCTCTCTCGCAAACACCCTTTGCCTTCCCTCTGAATCACCCTTCCCCTGTTCCTACCTTTTATCAGGGCAGCTTGTCCCAGCGTGGCAGTACCTGAGCCTGGGGCAGGTCCCCTCACCACACTGTGGGCCCTCCCCGGGGTGCCAGGGCTCAGCTCTGGTCCTACCTGGCCTGCAGGGTTGTGCTGCGGTACTGGCTGGATGCAGAAGAGCTCGGCGCAGCACAGCACTGGCCTGCATTGGTGAGACTGGCTGCAGTTAGGGTTGCCAGCTCCAGGGTGGGAAATTCCTGGAGATTCTGGGGGTGGAGCCTAGAGAGGGCGGGGTTTGGGGAGCGGAGGGCCCTCAGCAGGATATAATGCTAAAAAGTCCACCCTCCAAAGCAGCCATTTTCTCCAGGGGAACTGATGGCCTGGAGATTAGTTACAATTCTGGGAGATTTCCAGGCACCATCTGGAGGCTGGTAACTCTAGCTGCAGTGCAGGACTGGCCTAGACCAGCAGGGCTGGCTGCAGCATAGCACAGGCATCCTTCTCCACCCTCCGGCCTCCTCCATCTGTTTTGGAGCAGCAGCAGAGGGGGGTGCTGATAGCATTGCCAGGTCCCTTTACCCTCCCGGTGGGGAGGGGGGGAGCCGGCACTCACCTTTTTCCTCCTCTTCACACGTGCACACTCCTAGGCCTGCATGATGACGTCACTTCCGGGAAGTGCCATTGTGCAAAACTGGCTGTATATACACACTTCGCAAAGTGCAAGAGCACTTCCACAGCAGCACTCCTGGGGGCCTGTTCCCTCATCCCCCCCCTCGCTGGCAAGGTGAGTATAGCGGGGGTGGAAGATAAGGAGCAGGAGATCCCCCAACCCTACCGGGGAAACAGCAACCCAAGGGGCGGAGCAGGCCCTGCTAGTCTGCTGGCATCCTGGCACCTCCCCCCCGCCCCAGTTTAGCTGTGTTTTCTTCCAGCCAGGCCAGCAGGAACATGCCAATACCAGCTGTGCTTTGTGGAGTCACTCCGGCACATGCTTTTTGGGGTGTAGCAGTAAGTCATGCCTGGGCAGTGCGTGCTGTTGTTGAGTTTTTTTCTAAAATTATTGTTGTTGTTAGTTTGCCTTTCTCACTGAGATCCAAGGCAGATTACAATACTGCAAGGCAATACAATATAATCCATAGTCAGGACATTCATTGAGCAAAATACAACATGATCCACATTTAGGGCATTCTGTGAGAACAAACAGGGTATGCTAGCTTCAAATATGAAAAACTATCAGAAAGCCAAACACATGGGTGAAACCTTTTTGAATGTAAGTGTAAGGAATTAAAATGACATCTTCAGCAATGTCGAACAACCCAGTAGAAAAGTATCTACATCAGCTGACAGTACCCAATGGCCTAGTCTATAGTCCCTGCCCCTTACCAAGGTATGTCTATCAGCTATTACTTATGACACAACCCTATAATCTCAGTAAAAAGCCCTCCTGAATAATTCAGTCTTGCATAGTTTGTGGAAAGCCAGGAAAGTGGGAGCTTTATTGACCTCCTCAGGCAGGCTATTCCATAACAGAGAAAGCATGTGTACAGGCAGCTGTTGATTTTGCCCAACAGCAGGGTGGTATCTGCAGAAGGCCCTGTGAGGGGCCAAGGCCATGAAGGGCTTTGAATGGAATAGTCATGACCTTGGATTCAGTTCAGTAACTGATGGGTAGCCACTAGGGTGGCTAGGTCCAGGTTGGGAAATTCCTGGAGATTTTGGGGGGTGCAGCCTGGAGAGAGCAGGGTTTGGGGAGGGGCCTCAGAATTAATTTAATTCATTACATTTATATTCCGCCCTCCCTGCTTTCGCAGGCTCAGAATGGTATAACGTCATAGAGTCCATCCTCCAAAGCTGCCCTTTCCTCCAGGGGAACTGATCTCTGTCACCTGGAAGTCACCTGGAGGCTGGCAGCCCTAGTAGCCAGTCGAGTGGCTGCAGAATGGGGGTGATGTGCACACTCCATAAAGCTCCTAAAAGGAAACAAGCTGCAGGGATTGGCACCAGCGGGAGTCTCCACGTTGGCTTTGAGGGGAGACCTATGTAGATGTTACTGTGGCATGAATCCAGGTGGCCAGATCATCCATTTTAGGATACGGGGCCATCTTCCAGGCTCGTCTAAGTTGGAATAAGTCCCTTTCTTTAAAGATTCTAAAAAGATTTTTCTGTAACCCTAGGGGGTTCCCCAATGTTGCAGCTTCCCCAGATTGTTCTGAAGTGGCTCTGATCCTTGGATATAAACACCCGCATGCATCAGGCTGACTTCAGAATTAAATATATGATAAAGCTTACATCAAAGTCCATTGAAGTCCTTAGGTATAACTTGCACTGGTAGTAACACAAAAACAAACTGTTGCAGTGCTACCACTCTCTAGGTTACTGCCTTTTCTCCTTCACCCCCACCTCCCAATTAACTTCGGTTATTGCTGAAGTTTCTAAAATGGGGTTTCTATTCTAGTTCAGTCTTCAAGCACTTTTCTTTTTCTGACAAATCCTCCAGTTGCAGTAACCTTTTCATGGTTAAATGTAGATACTTCTGCCTGCTGGAAGTCCAGTATAATTAGACAGTTTGCATATTCCATTGACAGAGGCTGATCCAACAAAACTTTATATGTTCTATGCGTTTCTTAGTGGCACTCAGGGCTTTTTTTCAGCGGGAACGCAGAGGAATGAAGTTCCAGCAGCTCTTAAAAATGGTCACATGGCCGGTGGCCCCACCCCCAATCTCCAGACAGAGGGGAGTTTAGATTGCCCTCCATGCTGCTCGGTGGTGCGGAGGGCAATCGAAACTCCCTTCTGTCTGGTGATAAGGGGGTGGGGCCACCAACCATATGACCATTTTCACCTAGGGCAATTTAAACTTTAAAAAACTCCCCCCTTGTTCCAGCTGACCCACAGTGATGTCATTGTGCGGTCTTGAGTTCCACCACTGAGTTCCACCACCTCTTTTCCCAGAAAAAAAGCCCTGGTAGCACTGGTGTGATATGGAAGAACTGAGAGCCAAGCTACAAGTGACACCTGACACAAGTTGGACACTTCTCAGCTTCCCTCAAGGTTTGATGGGAAATGTAGGTGTCCAGGTCTTGCAGCTTGGCTCTCCATTTAATTGAAGTTTACAGAGCGGCAGTCTATGGGAGGGAGAACATGCGGTCAGGAGGAGAGTGCAGGCATCGGGCTCTCGCCGGCCCCCCCTTCCCCTCTGCTGTGTGTGTGTGGGGGGGAGGGTTCCATAAACTTCAATTAAATGGAGAGCCAAGCTGTAAGACCAGGATGCCTACATATCCCATCAAAACTTGAGGTAAACTGATAAGTGTCCAACCTGCATCAGGCGTCACTTGTAGCTTGGCTCTGAGTTTGTCTTTTTTTGGGGTAGAATTGCAGCCTGTAAAGTGACCAGAAGATCGTGAGACCTAAACTGCCTGCCCTTTGGGAAAGCTCTTTCCTGCATTACCTCCTACAAACTAACTTGATCTTATCTCTTTTGCATAGCTAAGCCAGCTGGGAAACACATGATACCTTTGTGCAGTGAAACTGTGAATATGCATGCACCAACGTTTAATCATGCCTCTGGAATTCTTCAGGACATTGTTTAGAATGCTGCACGCAGTCATAAATATTATTCTTGGTCCAACCCAGGAGACGTCTATGCCATGGAGTTCTGAAAGATCCCAGCTCCAGAGGGCAATGAGTATTCTTCATAGTAATGCTAAAATATCCACCGGGATGGCTCTCCTGGTTCAAGGTAATTGGGTTGGTCACCTTTTCTCCTTTTGGATGAAATTCTACCTCATTCTTGCATTTAGAGCAGCATGTAGGTCAGTGCCATAAATTACAGTTTTTTCAGAGAAATAGAAAAGTTCCGGGCTGATTGCATTTCTAGTTTTCCTCTCCCAAAGGCCAGTCTGTCGTCTAGCTGGATTCTGTTTCCATGCAACTTCTGTTACTGGGCAGAGCAGCAATACATAGAAACAAGGAAGCCAATGAATGTACGATGTCTTTTTCACATGGGCAAACAGCAATCCAGATTTGGAAATGGGACCCCCATAAAAATTAGGATGCATTTTGTTTGAAACCTAAGACATTTGAGAACTTGGAGGCAATTTTGCTCTAATTCTACTGCATATTAATAATAACAATTTTTTTATACAATTGAATGCAGCTTATACTATATAAGTGACAACCACTGGAAATTCTGTATGTCTGTGTCTCTGACAGGTGTGTGACAGATAGCAGAATAACAAGGTCAGCTGTCCATCACTGTCTCACCTTCTTACAGAGCAATCCTTTCACTGAGAGCCAAGCTACAAGTGACGCCTGACACAGGTTGGCCACTTGTCAGCTTCCCTCAAGTTTTGATGGGAAATGTAGGCATCCTGGTTTTACAGCTTGGCTCTCCATTACAGCTGCAAGACCAGGATGCCTACATTTCCCATCAAAACTTGAGGGAAGCTGACAAGTGGCCAACCTGTGTCAGGCGTCACTTGTAGCTTGGCTCTGAGTTATCCTATCACCCATAGGCCATAGACAGAATTTCTTCTAAAGTTGAATTGGTGGAGTTGGAATAGAAGTGACTCTACTGCAAGGGGTGCTATTTTTCCCATGTATGTGACTATTCTCTCTATTTTCCACAGTCCACCAGCTGTTTGGGCTGGAATTTTTGGTCCTTCACCAATTCAGATGTTATCCCAAAAATCTAGGAGTCAGTGAGGTATCGCCTTAGTATGTGGCATGTTCCAAGCAGAGTGGCTGTTTGCCACTGGCCTGTTGTTATTCTGTCTATTCTGATATTGTCTTGGTGTTTAGTTGGTCCTTTTGGAATCTTCCCTCATGTTTGTATCCAGGGGTCATTTTGTAGAAAAAGAGCAGGAGGAACTCATAAGCATAACACATTGGCACAACTCATTAGCATATGCCACGCCCCTTGACATCATCGGAAATGTGTCATTAGCATAACTGATTTGCATATGCCACACCTCCTGTCATCACCTATCCTGGCTGCTTTGGACCCAATCCTGGCCATTCAGGGCCAAAATTGGGCCCAAAATGGCAAAAGGGGGCTGAAAATGGCCAAAAAGGGGCCCAAAATGGCTGACATGTGACCTCTTTGGGGAACTATCGGAACTGCACTCCTGAGCGTTCCACCTTGAAATGAGCCCTGTTCGTATCACTACTGGAATTACTGTTGTATGTTTCTCCTGGGGATGCATTTCAAATCTTAGATCTTGATATTTTGTTATCTTTTCAGTTACTTTTTACTCAATTTGACTGCTGCTTGGGATTGCCACGTCAATCAGTTTGACCCTCTTTCTTTCTACCACAGTAATATTTGGAGTACCCTGACCTGGATAGCCCAAGTGAGCCAGATCTTGATCTCAGAAGCTAAGCAGGGTCAGCCTTGGTTAGTAATTGGATGGGAGACCTCCAACAAAGACCAGGGTTGCAGAGGCAGGCAATGGCAAGCCACCTCTGTTATGATCTAGCTTCTTATCCATTTGGAGTCTGAAATCGCACAAGATCTTAACCTTCTCATTTTCAACAGTTTCCTTGGCCTTATGTTCATGCCAGTATTTCACAGATGGTAGCTCATACTTTTTGTATAAATTCCAATGCAGTATTGCAGCTACTTTATTGTGGCACTTTTTATTATCAGTTACTGCACTTGCTTATGGTCAACCATTTCATCCACCTCATTACCAGTGATTTTATTGGGCTTAGACTGGAGTAACTCCGCTTAGGATTTCACTGTACATAATCTACACTTGCTGTCTTTCATGGTCTTTTCAATTTTTGCTTTCATATAGTTCATTCTTAATGCCCATTCTTGTGCAGCCAACATAAGTCCTTCTGTCTCTCTTTTTGCATTAATTGTTACGCCTATCATCTTTACCATCACTACTGTATTGGCCATACAGTAATTTTCTTAGCCATGCCTCCATATGGTTTTTCAATGTTTCTTTCCTCAGTTTATCTTTTATACCCTTAACTTTAATGATTCCTCCTCTATAAACTACCTAGCATCTTCTCTTTCTTGCTCTTGATGTAATCATTCAGTGTCATTTTCCCCTTCTCCTACTGTTTGTTCTATTTGGAACGATCCTCAGCCACCATTACTTTGTGGCAAATAAAGCCCATCTATGTCACTTCAAGGGTGTAGGGCATGATTGGTTGTCACGATTTTCCTCGTTTGCAACTGAATGTATCCAGTTCAGCCTGTGTCCAATCTACAATTCCAGCTTGATATCGAATGACTTGGATTGTTTGGGTGCTTATACCAGGAATTATATTTCCACTGTTAGTTTTGCCTTGAGTATTTTTGAATCATCATCATCATCATCATCATCATCATCATTTGTAAGCTGCTTTCCCACCCAAAATAGGGCCTCCAAGATGGCGAATATTAAAATAGTAACAATTTAAAAATAAATTTTAAAACCATTTAAATTTAAAACAACATTTAAAATAGCATTAAAACAATTCATTACATATGCCACACAAACACAAGACACAAAGTACAAGGAGGAGAGCCAATAGCAAGTTATTGGGTGTTTGCCAGACAAAACAAAAAGTCTTCACCTGCTGGCAGAAGACAATAGAAGGAGAGCGATTTCCAAAGTTTTGGTGCCTGCAGATAGGCAAGATCCACAATTGCCCGTACACATGCCTTCTCTGTAGTGGCCCCACTCTAAGGAATTTCCTGAAAAGGAAATTTTCTTGGTGCATGCCCCAGTGATCTCTTTTATCCCACACTCCAGTTCCAGTGCAAAGGGATTTGCTGTCCCTACCGTGCATTACTTCTGGTCAAGGTGATGCTGGAGAACCTCCTTACCCAAGCAAGGGGCAATAGGAGAAGTTGGGGGGGGGGTGGGAATGAAAGAATGCACCCAACCAGATCACACTGGTGGGAGGGGAATGGGCTATATCTGGAACGAGCCAAAGGAAAGCTTAAGGCAAAGCTTTGCCCAGAAACTAATAACCAGATTCCTCCAATAATAACAATATTGTGTCTTTAACCAGACAAGACTCTTCCTTGCCACTGTTACCGTGCCCTGTATTGTATCCATATACAACTCTCGACTTTGTCAAGTCAAACCTGCACCCAGAATCTGTGATCCCTTTGTCTACAAGGCCGCAAACAAAATAATTTCTTTTGCACCCCACGTGCTTGCTCTCTAAGTGAGGGAAGAATTCTTCCCTTAAGTGTGTAATTGTTTTCTCTCCCCTCCCTCTCCCCAGAGTGACCTGTCCCTTGAGAGCAGCCCAAGACGCAACCCAGTTTGGCATGTAATGTGCTGTCTGCCACCTGGATCTCTTTTTATGGCTCTAACTTCTTTGCTGGATCTCAGGAATGGAATCTGTCTTTTCAGATTCTCACTGAGGATAAATTCAAAACAGACAAAAGGAAGTACTTCACTCCATGTGTGATTACATTGTGGAATTCATTGTCAATGGATGTAGTGATGGCCAATATCATAGATGACAATTAGACATATAAATGCAGGAGATGTTCATCAATGGCTGCTCTCCAAGATGAACTTTCATGTCCATAGGTAGTTAAATCTGAACACCAGTGCTAGGAGGCCACATTGGGGCCAGGGGAGGCCTCAGCTCTGTTCCATTAGCCCTCAAAGGTATCTGGTTGGCCGTTGTGTGAAACAGGACACATGGCCAGATGGACCCTTGGTCCGATCCAGCAGGGCTCTTTTTGGTGTTCCCTCCTTTCCTCACATTTCATAGTGCCTCAAGAACCCTGCCACAGGGAGTGTTCTTTCTAGCCTCACCTCTTGCCTTCTTTCGCTAACTCCCCTTCTCTCCTGCTGAGGGGAATAATTTGCCCACACTCTTTGTGGCTGGTACTACCTTCTTGTCCGTGTTTGCTGATTCCTCTGCCTTCATACTTGTATAATTTTCCTTTGTATGTGTATGGTACACTTTGAACCTGGATTTTGATTGTGGGTCTCTCCGTTTCTTCCCTCCTTCAAGCCTTGCAGAGACGCCTGATCATCCAGCGAACGATCTCTATTACTGTCCTGTGGGTCTTGGTTCCGAATTGGCATTCCTGGAACTGCTTTATATTGGGAAGCTTTTAAGGGCAATCCAGAGATTTTTGCTCTGTCTTGAAATAGCGTTATAATTTGGGTCAGTCGCTGTACAGTTAATGATAAAGAGGAAGGCGGGTGGCAGCTTCCCTGCATTGATTTACTGAGGCTATTTTGTGGATGTGGCCTCCAACAGAGGAGCAGAACTATATTCACATAGACACTGGTCTAGAGAAAACAGATTTTTAACCACAATGTGAGGTGGGTTCATCTAATGGCAGCCTTTGTAAATCCAGGCCTCCTGTTATCTGTTGAGCCATAATAGCTCCAGGGCTGGATCCAGGGTTGCCGGTGCCCAGGGCAACCCAAGTCTGGCCCCCCGCACACACACATAGCGTGCACACCCTCCCAGCACTGCGTGATGATGTCATTTCTCTGACATCATCACGCAGGGGTGGAGCGTGCTGCCAGCACAGCAAGACAGCTGCCCCAGTGCACGGTGCACCACGGAGCTGGCAGTGGCAGCGCAGGCGGCTGGGAGGCCACCTGTGCCATTCACCTGCCCTGCTGAGGGGGTGGCCAGCTTGCCAAGCGCTCCCTGTCCTGCGGGGCAGGTGAATGGCACTGGTGGCCTCCCCCCCTCCACTCAGCTGCCTGTGCTGCCGCCAGTGCACTCCCGGTGGCTGGCAGCTGCACCCGGCGCCCCCTCTTTGGCGGCACTGGGGGCGGACTACCCCCCCCCCCCGTCGATCCGGCCCTGACTAGCTCTACAGTCTATATAATTTCTAGTAATCAGCCCGCATTTCTGTATGCCTAGAACATTATGTATATCAGGCCTTCCTCACCCCAAATCTTCATATTGAAGA
This sequence comes from Eublepharis macularius, assembly GCF_028583425.1. NCBI lineage: Eukaryota > Metazoa > Chordata > Lepidosauria > Squamata > Eublepharidae > Eublepharis > Eublepharis macularius. Next base: position 80,905,772 of record NC_072798.1, read on the forward strand.
TGGTGCAATGAAATTTACATGGATCACTTAATTAAATAATGTGATTGCATCTATAAGATCCTTTAAAGCCCTTGTGAAGCACTGAATAAGAGCACAAGTTTCACATGAGGAAACGTTCTCTCTCTCTCTATGTTTTAGAAGGGTGTTTACTGTGCGTACATACTCATGCTATAATTGCCCATTTAATTTTATCACAAGCCTTAATGGGTGAGATTTTGTTGATAATCCATTTGCTTTCAATGGGAGAAAGGGTGAGGCATGCAATCCCACAAGATTTCACAATGTATCTTCGCTCGCCTTGTACAATAATAAGCATATGGTTACACTCTGCTTTGAAATAAACTCTCTCACACAATTTTCAGCACACGTCCCATGGGAAACATTAACTCCTATTGCCTACACTATATAAATGACCACAGGTTGGAGGCACTAGACACATCAGCGGTTTGTAACTGAAACCACAAGAGTTATTTAACGGTGTTGTGTGCTCCTGTACTTTTATTTGTCTGCTGTTTGTAATGGAGTATCTTGCCTCGCCTTGCCTAATGCCACGGCCAGAGAGATAACACTCTATAAGTTTAACCAAATAAAAACAAAGCCTCTAGCCTCCAAGGCGAAATTTTATTTCTAAGAATCAAAATGTTCTTTTTTCATTTGTTTCAAAGAGCAGTAAGTTCCCTTATGTGGTTGCTCAAGTTGTTAACGTATTTATTATTTGGCTCGAAGTTGAAGTTGTTAAGCCAACAGAAACATTTCCACTCAGGATCCGTTTCAGTCTGGCTTGATGCTGGTGGATTTAAGTATAATAACAATGAGGGAAAGTGGCCCCCAATACACACTAAACAAAGGAGGAAATTCCTAAGAGACCACTAATACAATAATGAAGATTGTCTCAGTATAAATAAATACAATTTATAGGTCAAACCAAGTATAGCAATATTTTGGTCAAAACATATGTAATAATGTAATATTCTAATACTACAATTGAGCAATGGTTTGTTCATATCACAACCAGAGCCTGTGGGGAAATCACATTACTAGTCAATTGTCACAATACCCTGTCAGGTAAGTATCAATCATCTGTTGATTTCAATAATTGTCTCTTGTCACAATGTCCCTTTCAGGAAAGTATCAATCATCTGTTGATTTCAATAATTGTCTCTTTGATATTTTTTTCTGTTTTTAGGCAGGATTTCTGCTGATATCCAACGATGTATGCTCCAGGAGGAAAAATTCCCAAATCTCCTGGGCAGTTGGCAACAGGTGCGCCAGCTCTTTAGCCAGCCTGTTTTGCAGTTGCTTTTTCAAGCCAAGAATTCTACTGCCTACAATATGATAAATAATCTATTTACAACAGATGTGCTATACAAAATTACAATAAATCATAAAAAGTTACAGAAAATATGTAATTCAAAATGCAAGGTTTCCTTTACTTATAGAAAGGACTTAAATGGTTGACAGAGGAGATCAGTTATCACCAGTGGAACAGGGTGCAGTCTTATCTCCCATGCTATTTAATTTCTACACAAGGCCCTTAGGAAAATTCATTCATAAGTCTGGAATTGGTCACCATCGGTATGTAGACGACACCCTGCTCTGCATCTCTCTATCCGAATCTCCTGAGGATGTAATAGAGGTCTTGAACCACTGCCTGACAGCTACAATTAAATGGCAGATAGTGAACAAATTGCTGCTGAGCTGTAAGACAGAGGGAATGCTGGTTGAGAAGCCTTCAGTCTTGAAAGATGTTTTGATGGGATTCAGCTGACCCTTGCTGGCTCAGTCAAGAGCTTAATAATAATAATAATAGCATTCGATTTATATACTGCCCTTCCGGACAACTTAATGCCCACTCAGAGCGGTTTACAAAGTATGCTATCATTATCCTCACAACAAAACACCCTGTGAGGTGGGTGGGGCTGAGAGAGCTCCGAAAAGCTGTGACTGACCCAAGGTCACCCAGCTGACTTCAAGTGGAGGAGTGGGGAATCAAACCCAGCTTTCCAGATTAGAGTCCCGTGCTGTTAACCACTACACCAAACTGGCTCTCGAGTTATACTGGACCCAGCATTACTGCTGAAGACACAAATTAATGTGGCCACAAAAAATACTTTCTTACAACTTAGTTTTGTTTGGAGGTCCTACCTGGACTTGGTTGATCCACACCATGGTGACATCAGGACTAAACTGCTGTAATATACTCTATATAGGTCTCCCCTTGAAATCAACTTAGAAACTCCCGTTAGTGCAGAGCCTTCACCAATGGCATCTCAAGGATTAAAACCTACTTGGATACCTGAGGACACAACAAATTGTTATTACATTTATTGATTTTCAAAAGACTCTGTTTATTGAATTAGACGATGAGAGCTACCGGAAGAATTAGCAAGCAATGACCATTGAAACTGACACAGATTGTACTAATAATTTATCTTCAGCTGTTATGCAGTAGAGGATATTGAGGAATTGTACTGATGCTATTTATGTAAGTTGTATTTAAGCTATTTATTGTATGCATTTTGTACTATCGATTAGAAGCACATTGCACTTTGCACTTTGAACACTGAAAAATAATAATTGATAAATTGAGTGTGTGGGAGATTTTTTCGTGTGCCCATTAAAATTACCAGGTTCAGTTCAAAGTACTGGCCATCACATGCAAAGCCCTTCTTGGCCTGGGACCCTCATATCCGCCTCTCCTCCTATGCCCCGTCACAACAACTTTGCTCATCTGAACACTTCTCTACATGTGCAAGTGGGCAAGATTCGCAATTGCCTGTACATATGCCTTCTCTGTGGTGGCCCCACCCAAAGGAATGGGCAGCCTGCGGAGGTCAGGAAGGCTCCCACACTTTGGGTTTTCTGCAAATTATGTAAAACAGTACTATTCGGGAGGGCATTTTAATGAAGGAGCTGCATTATAACAGAATGATTCAGGACAATGCTTCAGTAGAGGGAACGGGACCATGAACTATACCACTGATATGTATTATCTGCTGCTGTATGTTTTTATCTTGCATTACATTTCTACTTATGTAACACCATTTCTTACATCCTTCAGCATGTGTAGTACTTATGCCTTGCTTCAGATTTCTGCAATCCTAGTCCTATTGTATTGTTTATTATACATATATATCCTCATTCTGTTGATTGTACTAACTTTTGCACGGACTTGTATGGCGTAATCCACCTTGAATATCAGCAAGAATAAAAAAAACAAAGAAATAAATTTCGCCATCAAAGAAAGTGACTATTTTCATTCATAAGAACTTGTGGGTTGGATCGAGAGTAAAGATTGCAAAAAGATGGCGCAAAAGCTATGGATGGTACTGCTGTCCCTTCCCCCCAGCAGTTATTTTGGACTCTGGGAAAGTTTGTTCCCAATTTTGTGAGCCCCACACGAAGCCTGTAATTGAGAGGGGAAAGGCAGCCCAAACACTCCGCTCATGGGAGCTCACCCTCCATCCCCATCACAGCCTCCCCGCTAGGGCTGCCATTCTCAGGGTGGGGCTTGGAGTTCTGGCAGAATGAAACTTGATCTACAGGCTACAGAGGTCAGAGCTATGATTACCAGCAGCCTGGAGAGAAAATGTCCTATCACTTTAACTGAGACTTAGGCCTTTTTTGCACTTACAGTTTATTTATTTATGTCATTTATAGTCCACCTTTCTCACTGAGACTCAAGGTGGATTACTACACAGCTGTGAGATAGAACAGTCAGTTTCAAGGACATTTCCATAAACAATGTCATAGGGTAAATAAACACCATTTTACAAAGACATAGCATTGGTAAGAATCCAATATAGACTTGAAGAAATGTTGAAACAAAACATAAGCAATTCTAGCGCTGACATTAGACCACATGAAACATAAATAGTTTATAGAAGGACATATTTAAGACAACAGGTAGTACATAAGGCAACACAGTGGTGAAGTCTGTCAGGTCTGGCTATGTTTCTTGTGTGGTCTAACCAAAGAGACTCTATTTTAATCCTGTCAGTGTTTTAAGTGCTTCTTTTGCAGGTGGCAAGCAGTCCAGTAGCAGTTATCTTAAAGAAGAGGAATGTTACGACTACAACCTTTCCAGCCTTGGGAAACTCACTTTCTCAGCTTCAAGCCGTTTGTTTTGAGAACTATGGGGGGAGGATGGGGCCTGCACAGTTATGCTATCCTGTACCTTAACCTTTGCCTGTCATTCGTAACAATACTCATGTACCAGCCAAGATATTGCATCTTGGATAGTGGACTATAAGGGTTGTTTATATTCAGTAAAGTCTTTTGAAACCAATGGACTCATGTCTAATTGCAAGAGATAGTCTGGATTGCAACTTTTAGTAAGCCACTGTCTGACAAAGTCTATGGTCCTTAACTCATTAGCAAAGCATCTGGGAGCCCCTCCCTACAATACAAAAGCCTTTTTGAATAAGCTAGGAGAGTGGGGGCTCTCCTGACCTCCTTGAGCAGGCCATTCCAAAGGGTAGGGGCCACCACAAAGAAAGCCCATGTATGGGCTGCTATTGATTTTGCCCATGTGCAGGGTGGCACCTGCAGGAAACCCTGTTCAGATGAGCAAAGCTGCTGTGGAGGAACATAGGGAGGGAGGCAGTCCTGTAGGTATGCCAGGCCAAGGCCACGAAGAGCTTTGAATGTGATAACCAATACCTTGAACTGAGCATGGTAGCTGATAGGTAGCCAATGAAGTGACTGCAGAATGGGGGTGATGTCCATGCTCCTGCTCGCTCCTGATAACAATTGCACTGCAGCGTTTTGCACCAATTGAAGTCTCCTAGTTAATTTGGATGGGAGACCTATGTATCTATATATCTATGATTTAAACCACCATTTATGAGCATTTGCTGCAATCACAATGGCTTCAGCATGGCACCCCTGTGTTCCCCACTGTCCGAGGCAGTTTTGATTTGGCATCTTGTGTTTCATTTTAGATGGGCTTTGAAGCTTTGGTGCAGTTTCAGGCTTTCAGGGCTTTGCAATTCATGTCACACTTTTTTTTAACTTTCAGCAGGCATAGTAATGTTGCAATGTATGTGGGGGGGAACCCATATTTGCTGATTGGGCTGTCCTGTGCCCACTGGAGAGAAAATTGGTGGCAGAGTTCTGGAGGAAAACATGTATTTTAGTGCTTATTCCACTCTCATTTATTTTTTTAAAGCCAAGCCAGGAAAGGGTTAAAATGCCGCTGCTTCATCCCCTCCCCACAGCTTCCCTGCCACTTTGCTTCCAAAGGGCTGTGCAAAATGCTTGGTTTTTTCCCCTCTTTGGCAAAGACCAATACATGCCTAGGAGGGAGGGAAAAGCAGCCATTTAATGCTTTCCTGGCTTTTAAAGCCTGAAGGAATGTGCCATAATGTTACAAATGTTACAATGTTACAACCCATTCCTGCCTTTGAAAAAAAAAGAGAATGTGCATATTCCAAGGGAGGAAGGGAAAAGTAGCCATTTATCCCTTTCCTGGTTTTTAGAGCCAGCAGACAATAAGCAGCAACATTAAGAATCGTTCCTGACTTTGAAAAAAAATAATAAGACAGTGCGTGCATACCTGGGAGGAAGGAAGCCAATGGAGAAGCCACCTTATGACTCTTACCTTGCTTTACTGATAAAAATGGTGGGAAAGGAGTTCAGAGAGCTGAGGAGGGTGGGAGTGGTTAATTCCAGACAGACCAATCAGCTCCCAGGGAAAAGGAGAGCAGGGAGAAGATAAGCAGAAGGGGAGTAGAAAGTTCACACTGACATTAATCAGGCCAGATGCAACTTGGCAGCAGATGCAAAATAAAATCGCAGTATGTCTTCATGGGGAAAAATTGTGGATACCGTGGACAAACCTTAGTACTGTGCTCCATGATCACCTTGCAAATGTGAAACTCCTGCAAACATGGGAAGCAGAACAGATACTGAAATGCTTTAAAGTCCCAGTGCGAAAAGGACCTTAATAAGATGTTTTTTCACAGGTGATGTTATTTACTTCCATGCCATGAAAAGCTTCAAATGCTCATTTCCACACATTAAATCTCTATTAAAAGGACATTTTATTTTTCTCCGGGGCTGTTGGCAAATCTAATCTGTGCCCAGGAGGTAATGGCATCTTTAGAGGGGGAGACTAGGAGAAATAGAAGTCCTAGAGTAGCTACAGAGGGTGGACTTCTGATTCTCTTATGGAAGAAACATCCCTAATGAGCAAATATCCAAGAATTTCTCAAGTCAGAGTTGACAACTCCCAATTCACATGGCTATTACTCTACATGGGTCCTGTAACCTGACTCTGGGAATAAACTTTCCCAGGTAAGAACAGATTGCTGGAGGGAAGGGGAAAGCTTGAAATATTGGCAACCCTCTCACTCACATTCATGGGCTCGAAGCCTGTATTTGTAATTAGTTCCTACAAGGGAAGTTTGACGTCTTTGGTACACTCTGATGATTTCATGAAAAGAACTTGCCTCACTCTTGTTCTTATGACCCATCCTTGTGTTGACTCATTAGGCTACATAAATATATATACATGACATATATGCCACAAGTGCACATTTGTTCAGTGGCTGAATTTTAAAAAATGGTTTATTTTTTTTTAATCATCGCAACATTTCATTTGAAAAGCACATGACTCATCTATGGACCAGTGTCTAACATTTTATTCTCTTCTAGATTTGGACCATAAGAGTATTCATATTGTTTCAGGTTCTATAAGCAATACTGCAAGAATAACAACAACAAATCCCTGGATGGTATGCTGTTCAATTGCATTAAAAGGTTGAGCCACTGATACATTTGTGCAATCTCTATTGGGTTAGAGAAATATTATTGGTAATGTTTACTAGTTTAAAGCTGGTCGTGAACTGAAATAAATAAATTCATTCATTACTGGTAATGACCATAGGGCACTTTCATTCATATAGTTTGTGAGTGATTGATTCTGTGGTTCTTGGCTGCTTGATCCGTTTCAGTGCTCCGTCTCCCATACACATACCACATTCCTTGGACTTGGCACCAAAATTATTGGATCTGTGCAGGAATGAGTACAAGAATAGTCACATGCATGTGGTTCAGATAATATGTGAGTATTCCTAACAACCTCAGTTATTACGAGGTATATAAAATGACCAGTGTAAGAACAAACACTCTTAAAATGTGTTCCTTCGGGGCACCATGGATGGCTCCTGGCCTTAAGGTCTTCCGTGTTGCACCACTTTGGCAACTAACATTGAAGCAACTGTTAGTTTGATTTGGCTTGAGAGTCAGTTTGGTACAGTAATTAAGAGCGGCAGGACTCTAATCTGGAGAACCAGGTTTGATTCTCCACTCCTCCACTTAAAGCCAGTTGGGTGACCTTGGGTCAGTCACAGCTCTCTCAGAGCTCTCTCAGCCCCACCCACCTCCCGGGGTGATTGTTGTGAGGATAAAAACAACACACTTTGTAAACCACTCTGAGTGGGCATTAAGTTGTCCTGAAGGGGGCGGTATATAAATCGAATCTTATTATTATTATTCTGCTCTGCCATATCACCACTACACAACGGCAGAGGACAATACTGCAGCTAAAGCACAAGAGGCATCAGGTGACACAAGGAGTCAGGTTCCATTTGGTCCCAGCTATTCATGCTCTGATCGCATCCATGTTGGAGAATTGGAGAGTGAGTGAGGTTGCCTTTGAAGTCTGTTTGGGATCTCCAGTTGGTAGAGAATCCAGTTGCAAAATGACTAACTCATATGCCAAAGGGGGAGTATATTACATCAGTTTTATTGGCTCTCAGTCCATTTCCATGTACAATTCAAAGCAGTGGTAGTTAACTTTAAAGATCTAAATGGCCCAGGGCTAGAAACCTGAATGACCGCCTTCTCCTGTCTGCACCTGCCTGAACATTAAACTCTTCCTCAGAGGCTCTAATCTCTGTGTGTCCATCATTTCTAGTGAGATGGATAAGCAGTAGAGAGGGCATCTGTTCTGCAGTGGCTGATGATGATGATGATGATGACATTCGATTTATATACCGCCCTTCAGGACAACTTAACAATCACTCAAAGTGGTTTACACAGTATGCTATTATTATCCCCACAAGAAAATACCCTGTGAGGTGGGTGGGGCTGAGAGAGCTCTGAGAGAGCTGTGACTGACCCAAGGTTTCCCAGCTGGCTTCAAGAGGAGGATTGGGGAATCAAACCCAGTTCTCCAGATCAGAGCCCCGTGCTCTTAACCACTACACCAAACTGGCTCTCTAAATACTTCTCACCTGCGGAACTCCCTCCCTGCAGAGATTCGCTTGGCACCTACACTTTTATAATTAAGGCATTAGGTTAAGATATTTTGATACTCCCAGTCATTAGTGGGGATTTGTTAGGTGGGTTTTTCGCTGTTTCTTAAAACTCATGCATTATTTACAGTCGTGTCTGTTTTTAGTCTGCTACCTGTACTAGCATTTTTTATTATCATTATCAATGCTCATTTCACTGTTGCGCTATTGAGATTTTGCCTTATTTTTCGTTTTGCACTGTTATCTTTTATTTGTTGCAAAATGATACTGCTTTTCTGTGAATTGCCCACAAACCTTCAATTGAGACCGAGTTTAGAAGTATTCTCGATCAATGAATCTGGCCCTGCAAAAATGCAGGCTCCAGCTTGGCTTCTCAGTATGAGCTGCTTGTAGAATGCCTTAGCCTAGCCCATACTAGCCACCTGCCTCTCCCAGCGCAGAACATTTCTGCTTTGCATTTTAATTTTAATGAATCCAAGAGGAGGATTTCTCCCCATGCTATGAATCCCTCTCTCACTTTGTATGCAGAAGGTCCTTAGTTCAGTCTCTGGCATCTCCAGTTTTAAAAAGGACCAGACAACATGCCACGTGCAGGACCTCTTCATGAGACCCTAGAAGGCCACTTCCAATCAGAATAGACAATATTGACTTTGTTAGACCAATGGCGTGACTCAGAGTTGCTAACCTCCAGGTAGGGCCAGGAGATCATCCGGAATGACAACTGCTCTCCAGGCAACAGAGATATGTTTCCCTGGCAAAAATAATAACATCATAATAATATTTGATTTATATACCACCCTTCAGGACAACTTAATGCCCACTCAGAGCAGTTTACAAAGTGTGTTATTATTTTCCTCAGGACAATCACCCTGTGAGGTGGGTGGGGCTGAGAGAGCTCTGAGAGAGCTGTGACTGACCCAAGGTCACCCAGCTAACTTCAAGCAGCGGAGTGGGGAATCAAACCTCGTTCTCCGTATTAGAGTCCTGCCACTCTTAAACACTACACCAAAATGGCCAAGCACATAATCTCCCAAGCACATAAGGCAGCTTCAATAAGGGGGCTGCTTACTGGTAGGGCATCTTCTTTCATGCAGGAGGTGCCAGGTTCAATCCCTGGCTTCTCCAGCTAAAAGGATCAGGTAGTAGGTGATGGGAAAGCCCCTTACTGGAAACCCTGGAGATCAACTGATCCTGAAAACTATTGATCAGACTCACTGTCAGGCAGCTTCATGTGCACTAGCAGAACACATAATTATTCCCACCAATGACAAATGGTAGCAATTTTGTGTGTAGTAAAATAAGTTTTCCATAATATACTCTTTGTAGTGTTGGGGAAGAGGAGGGAGTCGCTGAATGGCAAGAATCTCTTTTCCCCTCAGGACTCCATTTTTCAAATCATACTGCAGAACATTTGGGCTCTGGTTCTGGTTTCTGTGTTTCTTTCCCTTAGTGAGTGGAAGACCGACAGCTAGCCTGAGCCTTTCTCGTATACATCTTTCACAGCAGATCCTCCCATCACTCAAGGCATTGCAGGCACTGGGGCCTCGGTCAGTCCTGCTGGTGGTAACTGGAATCTCTCCCAAATTCAGTGGATTTAGCTATGCTATGGATTAAGAACTCGTTGGGGATAGGCTGGGCGTGGCGATTCCTCTCTCGGTGCAGGGTGTTGTACAACAGAGGTTTTGAAATTCTCTCTCCCCTTCAAGTTTAGCTTCATTAGCACGTAATGCTCCTGCCGCAAATGCATCAGAGATGCAGCACCTACCGAAGGCATGGGAAATATGCCCCTTGATTGCAGAGGAGCGAGAATAAACTCTTGGGGAGTCACCATCAATTGTTTAAATAAATGGTTGCATAATTAAATTATCAGATATATTCTGTGGCTCATTGAAAGTTTAGCTTAGCGCTAGTTGACACAGCTGCTTCATGCACTAATGGGAGCATGAAACTGCAAGAGAGAAAGAAAATGCTTCTGAGAAGTGGGTGGTTTGGGGGGGGGGGTTGGTGTGCTGAGCAGTTCCATGCTTGTCACGCCAAATGATCCTGCTGATCCTGCTAATTTAGCAGGGGTTGTTACTAGAGATGGGCACGAACCACAAAAAAACCAAACCACGAAATAGCACGAACTGGAGCCAGTTTAGGAACCAGTTCGAGGTTCGTGGTTCATGTGGTTTAAATGCCCCTTTCCAGCTGCTTAGCAATGGGAAGGAAATGGGCATTTGACAGTTTAAAGGGCCCTTTCCTGCCTTGCAAGTGGCGGGTCCCTTTAAACTATCAGCTGGCAGGTGGAAGGGGGGGATCCCTCCCTCGCCGCCTGCCAGCTGAAAGTTTAAAGGGACCTGCCACTTGCAAGCAGCAGGGCCCTTTAAACTGCCCAAACCGTGGCTACGCCCACCATTTGAGGGGCAGGGAGCCCGTTTTCAGTGGTGGAGGTAGCAGAAAACAGCCGTGGACACCATTTGAGGGGCAGGAAGGCCGTTTTCGGCCTCTTCCACTGCTCTGCAGGCTCATGCAGTGGCAGAAGAGGCCAAAAACGGCCTTCCTGCCCCTCGCGGGAGGAAGGGGAGGATGCCGCAGGCCCACAGGGCAAGGTAAGTGTGGGCTGGGGCTGGGGCAGGGGCTGGGGGTGGGGCAGTTTAAAGGGCCCTGCGGCTTGCAAGTGGCAGGTCCCTTTAAACTATCATTTGGCAGGTGGCAAGGGGGGGATTCCCCCCGCTGCATGCCAGCTGATAGTTTAAAGGGACCTGCCACTTGCAAGCCACAGAAAAAGTTTATATTTTAACTGAACCAGTAGACCAGTTCGTGGAAGTTCGTGGAAATGAACTTCCATGAACCACTGGTTCATGAACCACGAACCAGCCTGGTTTGTGTGGCTTTTTTGGCCATCATTCGATTCATGTCCATCTCTAGTTGTTATATATATATATATATATATATATATATATATATATATATATATATATATATATATATATATATATATATATATAGTTGTTCCGAGATTTTTTTTAAAAAAATGCTATTGATTGATTGATTGATTGATTGATTGATTGATTGATTGATTGATTGATTGATTGATTGATTGATTGATTGATTGATTGAACTTTCTCCATTGTTGATGTTCCGTGCTAATGGAAACTAACAATACTCAAAGCAACACATAAAACAAAGCACTGAAAAGCTGCCAAATTTCACACATTGTAAGGCAGCAAGAATGGGACCTGCAAGGGGGCATCTCATTTTCCTTCCCTCACTGTTTCCTTTTTCACTACCTTCAATGCCCCCATACAAAGTTGTGTCATCTGTTCATGGTCCCAGTCTCTGGTTTTAAGTATCCACAGATGGGGACCATGTTGAGAATTGGATAAATTGATTGAACAGCAATTGCATTTTGTACTAATCCCCTTCAACTCCCAAAAGCTTTCCCCAAGAGATGATTCTTAAAGCTTCTCATGAAGGTCTGGAGGGTTCTGTGCTCAAACAGTCTTCCTGAGAGAGGATCTTCTGCAATCCCTTATGATGTAGAGCTAAACTACAAGAGATGAATTACATGAGGATGCTCATATGAAGGGAGTCGCAATGTTAGCCGGGAAGATGAGTTTTAAAAGACAGATCAGAAGGCTCTGTCAATTTCCCCTCTCTACAGAGCCACAAAGATGGCTCCTCAGAGGGTTTGTTAATTTCCTCTTCACTTCCCAAAGGTTCTGTCAATTTCACCTCCCCTTCTAGGAGGCAAAGAGGAAATAAACAAACCCTCTGAGTAGCAATCTTTGTGGCTCTGTAGAGAGGGGAAAATGACAGAGTCTTTTGATCTGTCTTTTAAAACTCGGCTTCCAGGCTAACATTGCAACTCCCTTCACGTGAGTGTCCTCATGAAATTCATCTCTTGTAGTTTAGCTCGTAATGGTTGGTGTCAGGCTTGGATCTTGGAGACTTTCTACTTCACCACAGAAGCTTTTGGTTACTTACTCTCTGAGCCTAACCTAACCCATGGGATTATTGTTGTGAATAAATTGGGGTAAGGGGAAATGATACTATAAATTGCTTTGGGTTCCCCTTGGGGAGAAGATCAAGATACAAACATACGTAACTAGATACATTTCTGTCTGTCCCTTTTCTTTGGAGTCCACTGCCTCACAACACCTGTGTTTCCTTTCTTCCTATACAATAACTTTAAGAAAATCATCTTTTCTTATAAGAATGTAAGACAAACCCTTCTAGGCCAGACCAAGGGTCCCTCTTGTTCAACATCTTGTTTCCCGCAGTGGCTAACCAGAGGTAGAAGCACACAAACAGAAGGGAATAGCCTTCTCACTGTTTCATCGCCAGCAATTGGGTGTTTAGGCATATTCCCTCTAAACACTGAAGTTCCTTTTAGAAATGATTGCTAAGAGCTGTTGTTTGGCATATAGGCTTATCTTCTATGCATTTGCCTCATCAATTCGACTTACTACTGCAAAGTCCATAAATTAATGGTACATTCAAAAGTACTTTCTTCTGCCAGTTCGGAATCTATTTGCCAATAAATTTCTTTGCATGATACCTAAATTCTAATAGCATGGAAGAGGGAGAAAAACTCTTTGTCGACTTTCTTTCCACTATGCATGATTTTATAAATCTGTGTGATCTCCAGTGATAATTTTGCTTGCTGTTTTCAGCAATTTCTCTTCTCTCAAGACTTCAAAATCTAATCTCTATGCTGCTGATTTTTTCCAGCCCTTCATTATTTTGTGTTCCATCCTGTTTTCTACAAGCCTTGAGCTCCTTCTTTAAATTATAAGGCTACAGGCAACATTTGTGTGTCTTGTATTTAATTTTAATACTGTCTAACACCTTGTTTTTAAGATGCTATATAAATAATTATGTCTACGACTCAAATTCCTCTTCTCCAGGAGATTAATACCCCTTGAGCTTGAGATTAGGTAAAAAGAGGAATATGTTTAATTAAGACATATTATTAATTTAAAGCAATTTATTTATTTTAATAGAAATTTTTATTTTTAAAAAAGATACAGTATAACTACAGAAATAATACATAATATAGCTTATACAGGCAATAGTTGAAATTAATTTGAGACTTATACTAACTTATACAAATAGTACATTGGATCTTAATTTGTAAATTACACAAGCATGACATTTAAGGCTGAGTTAAACTAGTAAAAATATAATGAAAGGAATTTTAATAACAAAACTTAGTTTGTGATAAATCTCCTTCCCTATCCTTGATTACTTATACAAAATTTAATATCAGCTATTTTACTAATCATTCCCTGTGTTTCATCCTTTTATCTTTATGCTACCTTATTTAATATTAGTTCTGGCCTAAGTATTCTAAGAAATCCCTCCATTTTCCCCAAAATTCAGCTATTGGTCTATTATGTACATAAACAGTTAATTTGGCCATGGAGGCATATTCATGGACCTTGTTTGTCACTAGAGAGGCAAAGCAATTTCTTTATTAACTTCATTTATACCCCATCTTTCTTTTCAATGGGGACTCAAAGTGGCCTACAACATAATTCTCCCCTTCTCCATTTTGTCCTCAGCAATATAACCTTGTGAGGTAGGTTAGGCAGAGAGATAAAACTGGCCTAAGGCCATCCAGAAAGCATCCAAGGCAGAGTGGAAATTCAAACCTGGATCACCGAGATCCTAGGGCCAAGCTACACATGACGAATGACACTTGAACGGCAAGTGTATTTCTCCCTGTTCACTTGCCCTCCACTCAATCCACTTGCCATTCAAGTGTCATTCGTCATGTGTAGCTTGGCCCCTAGTCCAAAACTCTAATCAGTATACCACACTGGCTCTGAACAATGTTGCATCTATGGTTGTTGTGGGTTTTCCGGGCTGTATTGCCGTGGTCTTGGCATTGTAGTTCCTGACGTTTCGCCAGCAGCTGTGGCTGGCATCTTCAGAGGTGTAGCACCAAAAGACAGAGATCTCTCAGTGTCACGGCCGTGAAAGCCTTCGACAATACAATGTTGCATCTCTTCACACGAGTACAGAATCAATGGACGTGTGACGTGGTGCAGTCTGTCTCTCTAGCTGAATAATTTTCAAGTAGGTTAGATATCACATGGCTTGACAGAATTATTTTCAGTGTGTGTGAAGGGGTTTTTCAATGCTTTAGATGTATGAGGCTCACATAAGATGAAAAGTAGGTTACATGAGTTCTGGGACAGCAGGTATCCGTCTCAGTTTTCTTCCAATTAATTCTCAAAGTTGTTAGATATCAGATCTTGGCTTGTAAATTTTTGTTCTTTCCCTTTGCTTCTATTAAGTGCCACATACAGAGAAGATTCTCATTTAATTTTAAGTGTTTCTGTGATTTCACCATTTTCAAGGTAATTTGCCCTGAGCTATCTCCATTATACAACGCCATTCTCCATTTTCAGGGTTGGAAGGCGTCTTCCAGAGTTCCAAACCAAAATTAACCACAGCCACTCAACTGATAGTTATGTACGCCCACAGCACCTATAATTATGCTCCAGATTTAAATTATTATGAAATAATCATAATAAGCCCATTCAGTGCTAAATCATTAACCCTCAAAGGTGTTGCACAGTTTGACTACAATAACTTCCTCCAAATTAACATCTTTTTAAGAGCGTTTTTAAAAAGGGGACATTTTTATTTTTGGGGACTATAAAATCAACATTATATTAACCTTTGGCGGGAGGGGGAAGAATATATTAGAAATACTGAAAATGGTTTATTTAATAGTAGAGATAATCCAAAGAACAGTGGATGGAATTCTGCTTGTGAAATAGATTTCGTTCTATCTTTGTTTTCTGTGTATCAGGGCTTTTTTTCAGCTGGAACGTGGTGGAACGAAGTTCCAGCACCTCTTGAAAATGGTCACATGGCTGGTGGCCCCACCCTCTGATCTCCAGACAGAGGGGAGTTAAATTGCCCTCTGCGCTGCTCCAGTGGCACAGAGGGCAATCTAAACTCCCCTCTGTCTGGAGATCAGGGGGCAGGGCCACCAGCCATGTGACCATTTTCTCCGAGG
Source organism: Eublepharis macularius (assembly GCF_028583425.1). NCBI lineage: Eukaryota > Metazoa > Chordata > Lepidosauria > Squamata > Eublepharidae > Eublepharis > Eublepharis macularius. Next base: position 80,921,051 of record NC_072798.1, read on the forward strand.
GCAACCACTTCTTTTCCCAGAAAAAAAGCCCCGCTGTGTATGATTTTATTTTTACTTCATCCCTCCACAAAGAACTCAGGGCAGTATACATGGCTCTCCTGCCTCCATTTCAGGGGGACCCTTGATGGTATGCAGTGGGAAAGGGACAACAGTGAAAAGCTGCCTTTCAGCCTTTCAACTGCCTTTCAGCTCACAAAGCAGAAGTCTGAGTCCAGCTCTTTGGTCTTTTAGTTCAACAGTGCCAAGCTGGAAACAGCATCTGACAAGGAGAGCTTTGACTCTTGAAAGCTCCTGGAAATCTTGTCGGTTATTAATATATGCTACCGGACTTGAATCTTGCTCTTCTACTGCAGACCAGCACAGCTACCCATCTGAAACTCTCTTCATTGGAAACAGCAGAAAATTGTGTTTGGGAAGCAGAACGTCGAGCAATTCCAAAGCCCCAAATCAACCCTATCTTCCAGTCTTAGAAGAAGATTAACACATAATGCACATTTCATACCAAAGAATTCAAAATGGGATCCTGACTGAGGGCCAAGCTACAAGTGAGGAACGACACTTGAACGGCAAGTGTATTTCTCCCTGTTCACTTGCCCTCCACTTGCACTCCACTCAATCCACTTGCTGTTCAAGTGTCATTCGTCACTTGTAGCTCGGCCCTCAGTAAGATTCCTTCTTCACAGCCTTGGTAATCAAATGTTCATTTATGCAACAGTTGGTCTTTGCCTGGGATATCAAGCGGTCCCACATCTGACGAGCTGAAGGCTGATATTCCGGAGCTTCATCCAGAGAGAATCTAGCCTGGAGGGGGTTTTGACGTTTGTATTCATGTGCTTGTTTGTTACCAGAGCTATAAATTATTTAAGCCAAGTCATTTCTAAAGAAGATGTGGCATATAAAAGGGAGGGAGCGAATGTTCAGTGGAACGAAAATGAAGCCCCCGTCTTCTCTTCTAAATCGTCACGTGACTTTCTGTTCTTAAATATTCAGAGATATAGCAAAGTCTTGCTTATAAAGGGAAATAATGAGATTCTGTGCCTGTAGATGAAGCAAATAAAAATAACCAGTTAACCTGTTGAATGACGTGGAGAGTTCCGAAATGCTCAAAGGAGAAAGGTGGTCATCATGACCATTTTAAATAAATAAATGTTTGGCACAGTAGTTTAAAACGTCAAGGATAACGTTCTATCTCAAGAATCCATTGTCTATGTTGTAAAGAGACACAAAGCGAAGACGCCTTTGGCCACAAGTAGAAGTCAAAGACCCATTAGGCAATTCACGACATACAAACCAGAGTAAGGGGTGCAGGTGTGAGAAAAGAGATTTTCAAGAGCCCCAGCAATTTTGCTTTCAGGATTCAATATTTTTCAGAAGGTTTGGTAACAAAATTACTAAGAGCATGCACAGAGTGCCTTTAATTAATGACTAACTGCATGATCTTATGCGTGTTTTATCAGAAGTAAGCCCTTCTAGATTCAGTAGGATTCACTCTCAGGTAAATGTGTATTGGATGCCAATAAGGTTGCCAGGCACTGGGTGGCATCCAGTGGGGGACTGAGGGGTTTGGGAGATGGGGAGGCACCGTCACCCAATATCTATTTTTTTAGATGATTTTTTTCCAGCTGGCTGCACAGACAGGGGTAGGCAGAGGGTGGGGGAATTGCTTGCCTGCACAAGGGGCATGGAACCCCTGGATGACAGCCTGAAGCAGGGCCAGTTGAGGCAAAGGGCAGGAGGGCCGTTCGACCTGGGCCTCAAGTTCAAAGGGGCTTAGGGTTGCCAGGCGTAGGTTGGGAAATTCCTAGGGATTTTGGAGGTGGAGCCTGAAGAAGGCAGTTTAGGGAGGGAAGAGGCCTCAGCATGGTATAATGCCATAGATCCCACCCTCCAAAGCAGCTGTTTTCTCCAGGGCAATTGATCTCTGTCACCTGAGAATCAATCATAATTCCGGGAGCTCTCCAGCCACCAACTGGAGGCTGGCAACCCTAGGGGCCTCAGGTTTAGACATGTTAATTTTTCAACGCCTGATAAGTTTTGCAACTTGTTTTTTGAGTAATGAAATGACACCTATCTTCAAATTATGTCTTCCTTCCTTCCTATGCTTACTTATTTTGTCTTTTAAATTTTTATTATGGTGCCTGAAAAGTTGGAAGTGGTTCAGGCTTTTCTGCACCGCTTAGAGGCCTGCTCTAAAGAAGGTTTGATTTTCTTTAGGCAAGGAAGCGTATATGGTTTTACCATAAAGTTTCTGGTGATTCCTAGGGAGGTGTAATGTCACTTTCATTTTCCCCCAGAAGTGACATCATATCAGTGATGCTGACCATTCTCAAGATTCCTCCATCCCTGGTCTCTCCCAATGGTTGCCAGGCCATACTCGGTGACCCTTCCTTGGATTCATTTGGTTGTATAGGTCTGATTCTGAAAATGTTTTAAGGAGACAGTATACTACTTCATTTGGGGCCTCAGAAACCATCAAATTTCTCCATCTAAGAGAGTCCCTTACTGGTCTTTTTTTTTACTTCCTGTCCCTCCTTCCAGGGTAGGAAGAAAGATTGACATACCTGATAAATGGAATCTTATAGATCCATTGACCAATCAGGGACTCAGAGGAAGCCATAAGGACTGCGGACCAATAAACTAGGGCATTAGTGTGGATGAACCAGGGTTTAAATTAGGGACATGTGAAAGCTCTCTTATTTTTAGGAAGGGACTTGCTTGCCTGCAGTGTTGAGTTAAACAAAGACAAGCCAGAGATTGATTGACTGAATAACTGGCAGCCTGTGACCTAGGGTTGGGAACTCTGGTGTAGGAAATTCTTGGAGATTTGAAGGGGGAGGTGCTTGGGGAGTAGGAGCATGGGAAGCACAGTCTGGCAACCAGTGGGAGACTCAAGGGTGGGAACATGAGGTGTGGCTGTTGGTCACAGAGTGACATCACTTCTAGGAACCCAGAAGTGATGTTATGTCTATCTCAGAATTGCTAGAAACTTATGTGGCTTTACCATAGAGTTCTGGAGATTCCTAGAGAGGACTGATGTCAATTCTGGGTTTTCTTCAGAAGTGATGTCACACCATTTCTCCAACAACCTTTCCCCCCCTCCTGCCATTACTCCGAGCAGTGGCAGGAAACACATGCTGGGGCTGGGGGATCCCTGGGTAAGCAGGGGGCTGGCAAGCCTATTGGGGAGGGTAGAGTTTGGGAAATGGATGGAGCTTAGTAGGAATGTGGTGCCATAGAGTCTGCCACCTGAAACTGGCATTTTCTCCAGCAAAACTGATCACTGCAGTCTGGAGATCAGTTGCAATTCTCGGAGAACTCCAGACCCCTTTTTGAGGTAACTCTACTGCCACTCCATGAGTTGCCTGCTCAGGACAGTAAGGGGGCAGGAAAGAGGGGACTGAGGGCCTTTCTGGGTGGGGCATTGCCCTAGTCACCCTAATGGACCAGCCCCCACTGCAACTTGTGTACAAATAAAATTCCCCGATAAAAGGCATAGAACATACTGTTAAATCAATATGTTAGGACGGCTGTCGAGTTGGTTCATTATAAATGGTAGTATCTTCAAGTTTCATTGTGTGAATGGTCTTTGCAATGAACATTCGCTTTGCTTAATAATTGCATGTTGGCTTAGGGTTCAAAGCTTAGCAATACTAGACCACTGGTCACACAAAGTAATTTTCTTTGTAAAAATGCCTTGCTAGGGTCCTGCCTAGACAGATGTGATCAGCGTTTTACAAAAGTAACTCAAAGGATCGAAAGGATGGACCCTCTATAGCGAGCTAATTTAAAAAGGTGCACTGAAGCTTGCATAAGTAAGTGTAGCAGAATGGGTCAGGCAGATGCCTGTAAGCAAGGGGGAACAACAGACTATCCAGCTGTGACAGATAATTCAAACCTCCTCCTTCAGAAACTCTGATTTTACAGGTGTAGTAAGGATTTGTCTCTGGCTTCAATGATGTTACCTTGCTCTCCAAGATTGCATCTCTCTACACAATTTATTCATGTCACTGAATTCTCATTCATATCGTTATTAAGCATTGTTTTGTGTGTTTATGTTGGTTTGGGAGCCTGAACAAACATGTTCAGGGAAATATACAGTGGAAATATACAGTTCAGTCCTAAGCAGAATTCTACCCACTGTAATCATACCTGAAGGAATGGTTTGAAATAGAACCTTGCCTGGAAATCCATCATTTGTGTACAAGGTTTATGTACAATTAGGTACATGTTATGTTGTGATTGCATTTTATTAAACATTGCAATTATGTTACAGATTATATATCAGCCGTGCTTTATACATGCTATTTTTTCAGGCCACCTTGGATAGACATGTATATGTTTGAACATGTGGCTTAAATAATTAGTATGTGGATTGGCTGTTGTGGATTTTCCAGGCTGTATCGCCGTGGTCTTGGCATTGTAGTTCCTGATGTTTCGCCAGCAGCTGTGACTGGCATCTTCATAGGTGTAGCACCGAAAGACAGAGATCTCTCAGTGTCACACTGTGGAGAAGATGTTAGCAGGTAATTTATATCTACTCAGGAAGGTGGGTTTGGGTTGCGTCATCCTGTAAGAGTTTTCCAGGGGGTGGAATGCTAATGCTTCACTGTATCCTGAGGAGGTTCTTTTGCATATGGATTGGTGCTTAATATGCTAATCTTATCTGCAGAGCTATTGTAAGATGTAGAGTATTTTGTTAGCCTGGTGTTTTTCAGGACTGGAAACCATGCTCTATTCATTCTTAAAGTCTCTTCTTTCCTGTTGAAGCTGTGAAGCAATAGCATTCCATTAGCATTCCACACCCTGGAAAACTCTTACAGGATGATGCAACCCAAACCCACCTTCCTGAGTAGATATAAATTACCTGCTAACATCTTCTCCACAGTTGACAATGAGAGATCTCTGTCTTTTGGTGCTACACCTCTGAAGATGCCAGTCACAGCTGCTGGCGAAACGTTAGGAACTACAATGCCAAGACCACGGCGATACAGCCCGGAAAATCCACAACCATCGTTCTCTAGCCGTGAAAGCCTTCGACTGTATATGGATTGTTGTGCTGATCTATAGGTATTTCTAATAGATCAAGATGGGTAGCCATGTTAATTTGTCAATCACAGTAGAAAAGAGCAAGAGTCCAGTAGCACTTATAAGACTAACAAAAGATATCTTCAGATATCTGTGACTCATGAAAGCTCATTCCCTATCACAAATTTTGTTAGTTTTATAGGTATTTCTAAAGTAATGTACATTATTCATTCCAACTTTACAGCACATTAAATTTCAGATTATGTTAGTTGAATAATATGTGGAGAAACTTATCTCTGGACCAAAAGTTGGATTCAGTAGTCATTAAGCCACTTCCTGGGCTGTAGAGGGTAGATGATGGTAATCATCCCATTTACCTACTCCAGGGTAGAAATTACCACCCCCCTGTCCCAATTTCCCATCTCTGAAGAAGTGAGGATGGGGGGGGGGGAATGGTCTCCACCAGGGCTTTTTTTCAGCGGGAACACGGTGGAACAGAGTTCTGGCACCTCTTAAAAATGGTCACATGGCCAGTGGCCCCACCCTCTGATCTCCAGACAGAGGGGAGTTTAGATTGCCCTCCGCACTGCCACGCAGCGCGGAGGGCTATCTAAACTCCCCTCTGTCTGGAGATCAGGGGGCGGGGCCACTTGCCATGTGACCATTTTCGCGGAGGGCAATTCAAACTTTAAAAAATTCCCCCCTTGTTCCAGCTGACCCAAAGTGACATCATTGTGCGGTCTTGAGTTCCACCACCTCTTTTCCCAGAAAAAAAGCCCTGGTCTCCACACAGTGGTGCTTTAGGAATTTCCCCCAGGCTCTATGATAAACACCACAGAGACTAGAGTAAACAGCCTAACTCCTCCTCACCCAGAAGTAATATCACATCCGTCCCAAATTCTGTCCTCCCCAGGCATTATGCCTCAAATATCCTGGCATTTGTTGAGACAGGGTTGGGAATCTTTGGAAATGGATAGAAATACCAATCACTGATCTTGTTAACAGGCTATGAATTCCTTGCAGTATGTATTTATTCCTTTTATGCATTCCTGAAATTGTTTGTTATGCTCTGATTGAGGATTGCAATAAATCAACTGGCCGACTGACCTTGTTGACAGAGGCAGGAAAGAGAATGCAAGAAGTGTTGCCATTCTATAGAATATTTGTAAGTGCCAAGACATCCTTTTCCATGAACTAGTGGTCAAGGACTGCCTTTAATCTTATTTATTGGACAGGGCTTTGTTTTGAAAACACTTCTGAAATACTAATATTTTTTCTTTGAGGCGGGTGTTGGAATTGGAAAGGCCTAATTACATGCCCAAATCACAGGGCAGGAAGGGATGAGCTGGTGTTGGGTTCTCTGTAGCTCTTTTGTATATGCCCAAGGGTAATGCTGATCACCACTTTGGGGTCAGGATGGAATTTTCCTCCGGGACAGACTGACCAGGGATCCTGGAGATTTTTTGCCTTCCTCTCAGCATAGAGCAGGTCACTGAGGGAGGTGAGAGGGGGAGATGGCTGTGAATTTCCTGCAATGTACAGGAGCTTGGATTAGATGAGCCCTGGGGTCCCTTGTTTCTATGATTCTGTGTATTGTAAGAATCTCAGGGCAATACAGTCCTAGATATAATTATTCAAAATTAGTGAGTGGAGGGTTATTATCCCTAATGTGAATGATATGGTTGAAACCTAGATATCATACATGTGTAATGATGGAGGTTGCTCAGAGGGGTCACAACATTGTCATTTTTTTAAGAGGAAGATGCTAAGTGGGTGCGATTCTCTCAGAATTGGGCAGGGGTTCGGCTGGTGAATAGCCAGCTGCACCTTGTGCAACTCAGTACAATATGAATGCCCTATGCTGCTATCATCATCATCATCATCACCACCACCACTTCACTGCTCTTCCAGACAGTTTAGTGTCCCACTCAGAGCAATGAACAAAGTCAATATATTATTATCCCCACAATACAGCTGGGGAGCTGGGGCTGAGAGGAGTGGCTTACCCAAGGCCATCTATTGGCAAGGTTGCTGGGTCTCCTTACCCTCCCAGTGGGAGGGGAGACCCAGTACTCACCTTTCGTGGTGTGTTCACATACGCCCAAAGCATGCATGCTCCCAGGGTATCCAGGAAGTGATGTCATCACACAGGCCCAGGAACGCTCCCATGCTTTGCAACAGGCCAATTTGGCCTGCTGTGAAACACAGGAGCATTCCTGAAGTGCCATGATGACATCACTCCCAGAAGTGACATCATCAGACCACCACAGGAGCACACTGTTCCCCTGCCTTTCCCCCCTGCTGGTAGCAGGGGCGGAGGGTGGGAGTGGGAATCCCCCGCCCCCACCAAGGGACTTTGGTTCCCTACCTATTGGGATTATGGCAATAGTGGGATTCAAACCTGCAGAACGCTGATTTGTAGCTCAACCACTTAACTAATATGCTACAGCAGCAGTCATGTGATACTGGCTAATCAGTTGCTGTGTTCCTGTCTCAGTTGCACCTCATTTCACCCATTGGTAACAATGTTGGGTCCTCTTTCTTTGGCCTCTGCTCAGTGCCAACTGCCAAGTTCTGCCTTTGTTTGTTTTTCTTTATTTATACCACACCTTTCTCCTCAATGGAGACACAAGGTGGCTTACATAACTCTCCTTTCCTCCAGTTCATCCTCACAAAAACATTATAAGATTGGTTAGGCAGAGAGTATGTAACTGACCCAAGGTCATCCCGCAATCTTCCGTGTCAGAGTGGGAATTCAAACCTGGTTCTCACAGATCCTAGTCTGACACTCTAACCGCAATACCATGCCGGCTTTTTATTCCTATGAGTGACAAATCTGGTAACTGTACATAGCATCCATTGTTTTGTTTACCAGTGCTATTTGGCCTTTTGGAAATTGTTGTGCTAAAGAAACAGCCTCTCCTCATGTGCTCTGCTTTTCAGAATCCCAGGATGACTTCTGCAGCTTCTAGAAAGGAAATCCTTCACTGAGACGAGCCCTTTGCTATAGGATATCTGTTTTGTCCATTACTTATAAGTAATTTTGCTGCAAAAAGGCTGTTGGTATTATTTTATTTTATCACAGGTATCTGAATAGATAACAATATAGATACAGATACAGGTTTTGGAATTTTCACAAGAAAACAAGGAAAATCTTTCAGCAATCACCCACATATCCTTTCTAACGGTTACTGGGGAGTAAAAAAAGTTGGAGGAAATATTAATATTTTGATGTCAGTGCCAGTCAGAGACCAGAATATAGTGATAAAAAGGAATTAGGCGGGCACTCAATAGTAGAAAAGGCATGATAAAGAGCAGGCAGCTTAAATGGGTAATGCTCAAGGATAAGTCCTTCAGGGTGAAAAACTCGACGAGAAAGCAATTTAGAAAAGAACAGTTGTTCATTCCTAAACGACTGGCATTGACAGGAAAGAAAGACTGATTTTTTGCTCAAAGGGGAGCAAGTAAGAGCTTTTTCATTTCAAGGGCTGAGTAAATAGTAAAAGAAATTGTATAGATATGAAGCAGTTACTGAGTTTCTTCTTCTTAAGGATCACTTAAGCCCTCTATCTTCAGAAAATAACACATTTCTGTGAAGAAAGAAATCAGCATTCAACTGCAGTGCCAAAGTTAGGCTTGAAGGCCTTTGTTTTACAGTGTTTGAAACCAAACAGCCTCTTAGGCCCAGCTTACCCTTATTGCAAATGGGATATTTATCCCTGGATCTCAGCTCTGTAGAGAGGGATGATCAGGGCTTTTTTTCTGGGAAAAGAGGTGGTGGAACTCAGGGCCAAGCTACAAGTGACAAATGACACTTGAACGGCAAGTGGATTGAGTGGAGGGCAAGTGAACAGGGAGAAATACACTTGCCGTTCAAGTGTCATTCGTCACTTGTAGCTTGGCCCTCAGTGGGTTGCCCTCAGAGAAAATGGTCACATGGCTGGTGGCCCTGCCCCCTGATCTCCAAGCAGAGGGGAGTTTAGATTGCCCTCTGCGCCGCCGAGCGGCGTGGAGAGCAATGTAAACTCCCCTCTGTCTGGAGATCAGGGGGTGGGGCCACCAGCCATGTGACCATTTTCAAGACGTTCTGGAACTCCGTTCCACCGCATTCCTGCTGAAAAAAAGCCCTGGGGATGATTGAAAGTAACTGAGTTAGGAGAAGCTCTCAAAAGCTCATAACCTGAAAATTTTGTCGATCCCTCAGGTGCCACTAGACCAAATCCTTCTGTGAGGTAGGTTAGACTGACAATGTGTGACTGACTCAAGGTCAGCCAGCAAGCATCCATGGCAGAGTAGAGATTCAATCTTGGGCCTCCCAGTTCTTCGTCTGACACTCTTAACCACTACACCACGCTGGCTCTCTCTACTTACGCCTCCAGATACATTCCACTTCCATTGCACATTTGTTATGAATTCCAACCTTTCTAAAGCAGACGAAAACATACACAAACAAAATAAAATATACACCTAAGCAAATTAAAATATGCTCAGTATCTAGTACATTTTAAAACCTGTCCTCTTTACAAGGAGCGGAGAGCAGTTTGTATGAGTTTTCTTCACATTGTCTAGACAACAAGTCTGTGAACTAGATAAGGCTGAAAGAGAGATGACTGGCTAGGATCGCCCAGGAAGTTGGGATTTGAACCCACATCCCCCAGAAACAAGTCTAGCACTCTAACCATGACAGTATACTAGCTTTCTAAGCACCATACAGTCCAAAAGCAGAATCTGGGTGGGGGTGTTAATGCAGAATTCAACATCCATTAGATCATGAAATATTTGAATGGTTGTATTCTCTGCCGCGTGAGTAATATAATAGACTTTACACATTTTGTTATCTTGTTTCTTTAACTGGATTAGTCAGTAAGTCACGGTTTGTTTTTGTATTGGGCTCAAGTAGTCAGCTCAAGGTTGACTCAGCCTTCCATCCTTCCGAGGTTGGTAAAATGAGTACCCAGTTTCCTGGGGGTAAAGTGTAGATGACTGGGGAAGGCAATGGCAAACCACCCTGTAAAAAGTCTGCCAAGAAAATGTCGTGATATAATGTCCCCCCATGGGTCAGCCTTTACCCAGGGCTTTTTTCCAGCAGGAACACGGTGGAACGGAGTTCCGGCACCTCTTGAAAATGGTCACATGGCAGGTGGCCCCGCCCCCTGATCTCCAGACAGAGGGGAGATTAGATTGCCCTCTGCGCAGTGGCGTGGAGGGCAATCTAAACTCCCCTCTGTCTGGTGATCAGGAGGCGGGGCCACCGGCCATGTGACCATTTTCGCCAAGGGCGATTTAAACTTTAAAAAACTCCCCCCTTGTTCCAGCTGACCCAAAGTGATATCATTGTGCAGTCCTGAGTTCCATCACTGAGTTCCACCACCTCTTTTCCCAGAAAAAAAGCCCTGTCTTTATCTATTCTCTATATTGCATTGTTGCCTACTGGAACCCAAAAGACCAGCCAGCAGAAACATGAATTGATTTTCTAAACAAGATTTACCATAAAGAAGGCCAGAACCAACAGCAAAGTTTTTAACCTTGTCTTGCATTTGAGGGAGAAAACCACAAACTCATTCAGAGCCATTTAACCAAGTAGGATCCATACTGTGATCATTAAAAAAAACTGACAGAACACCTGGAATCCTCCTCACAGAGAAGCTCTAAATTTGATCTCAAGAGGTCTCGCAAGTATTAACGCAAAGGTGCTGATGCACAAACAGAACAGCATGAAATAATTAAAAAGAAGATGAAAAGAAAATTAAAAGGCATAATTCCTTTGAAACTGTTCTCACTGAATGTCCTCTGTGTCTCTTTTGCATTTCCCCCAGCTGGTGATTTGTCTTATTTCTCTATCAATCTTGCAACAACTTATTTCCCCCAGAGATTATATAATATGCACTGGATGTACAGAATGGTAAACAGCTGCCAAAGACTTTTATCAATCAAACTACTTGCTCTTTTGAGTATGATCCCTTTTTGGTGCTTTTTTTCTCACAACTTAAAGAGACCCTATAGGAGGGGGGGGCGGAAATATTTAAAAGAAAAGAAAGCTAACTGGAGCAGATCAGAGTGCTAGCAATAAAACTCACGTGTTATTAATCAATAACAAAAATGATGCCAGCCATTTTAACAAGACAAATCCAAGTTCTCATCTTGTTGTGACTGCATAGCAAGAATGCCTGTTTGGAAGTGTTTCTAATTTGTTTTGAAGGAAGGCTCAGAGAAGGCATTTCAAGCAAAGCCTTTATATATAGGGGATTTAACGTCACGCATGATTCACAGGTTACAGGACTAGCTTCTGCTGACCATTAGCTTGAAAGGTAATATGGAGAGGTTCTAAGTAGGACTTGGATTTCAGATGATAACAGGGAAGAGTCTAACTCCCTTTGATCAGTTTGGATCATCATTTGTTCATGGCAGGCATAAACACAGCATGTTTTGCCGTGCTCACCGTTCTTCTCTCCTCCCTGGGATTGGCTGAGAATCCCAGAGTAGGAGAGCAAATAAACTTTGATTGGTCATGGCACCTTCTTTCAGACATCATGGGAAATTTGCTTTGGATTGAAGGCTTTCCAAAGCAGAAAGATTTCCATTGTGTTCTGTGAGCAGTGGGGAGAGATAGTGATAGGAATTGTGTGACCACAACAAAAAGGTGTGGTTGTATCGGGTTTGTTCTGACATCTGATTGCATCCACAGAGAACCTGTCAGCTTTCATTTTCTTTTAGTTTTATTGGAGATACGTGAACCATTGTTCATAACCTGGGGAATCCTACATTCGTTTGGTATTTGAGGGGGTGCAACACTGAGCCTGATACATATCTTGATATCCATAGCTTTCTTTCTTATTGTGGGAAGAGTTATACTGAGTTGGCCCATTGGTCTATGTAGCCCAATCTTGTCTTGACTACCAGCTAGTGAGGCTATTTGTTAGTTGTTGTAGCAAAGTTGCACAGTTATAAACTAGCATTGCCATCACCAAGTAGAGAAATTCCTGGAGATTTGGAGGATGGAGCTTGGGGAGGGTGGGATTTGAGGAGGGACCTCACCTAGGTAGAATGCCATACAGTCCACCTTCCATGGCAGCCACTTTCTCCAGGGGACTTGATCTCTATTGCCTGGAGATCAGTTGAAATCCCACAGATCTCCAGCTACCACCTGGATGCTGGCAACCCTGTTATGAACATGTGGAACCATGTGCGGTGAAACACTCTCCAAATCAGTATATTGCAACAGTTAAACCTTATTGAAGCTGATTCACATTCACTTGCATTCTTGGTGTAGTAGAAGAAAACTTAGAAACCTAACCTAAATAACACTATTCATTACTATACGTGGCCAGCTAATCTGGCTGTGCATGAATAAGAGTGTGTACCTCTTGGCACACTTAACAGGAGAGCTCTGTAGAAAGCATCTCGCTTCTTGCAAGACCTGGAGGAAAGAGAGAACAAAGGCAAAGAAAGAGAAAGAGGAGTGAGCAAGAATCTTCCAGATCAGACTAAGAGAGGGATCACAGAAATAAAAAGATGCAGAGTCTGGTTTTAGTAAAAGGGAAAAATTGCACCACCACCCCAGCCAGATATCTAGTCTCCTCTAATCCAATAGTTCCCTGAGGTCTCAGGCAGAGGTCTTTTCCAGCTGGGCTATCTGGGATATATCAATGTGTGAAAAAGTAAATAACAGTAATGAACTCAATGCACAAAATAGTCAATAATCAAAATAAATTAGTCAATTATGCACATAAATCCCTGGACCCACAAACAATAAATGAGTAGGTGCCTAAGATATAACAAAAGACAAAGTGAGGGGGAAAGTCTATTCACAGATAAGACAGTCAAACAGTCAATCATGCAGATACTGCAGTCCCATTAACCAGTATTTATTCCTCAATCTTTGTTATTCTTGCAGGCGATGAATTGAAAAATGAGATGCCCAGCAGACGAAGTCCTCCCACCCGACATTCAGGGCTGGCAAGTCTTCTGATGTTTCGTGGAAACCTCCTCAAGGGCAGTGGAACATATACCACAAACTAGCTTCATAAATTAACACAGCACCAGTGAATCAAATGTCCATAATGGCAGCTCTGGGAGCCTTATGCATGAAAAGCATTCTCTACCACTATCTGTGGTCCCTCTTCAATATCTTCCCAATGATATAATCAGCACTGCTCCCAGAGGAGGTCTTAGCCAATGAGCAATAGGGGCCACTGCCCTGGGCCCCACACTTGGGGGGCTCCCAACTATTGAAGTCAGTGGGCTTAGAAGTCTATAACTCCACTTAAGAATACACTGTTAGAGATCACATTCAACTAAACATGGTAAAATCCTGTGCACTTGTTACTTTCTCAGCACAGTGAAGAGAAGGAGGAGGGACACTGAGAGCTTAAGACTGAGTGGAGATTTCTCACAGGAAAGTAACAGGCCCAGCGTCTATAAACCCCTGGTATGCGGAAATTCATTTCAACATCATTCAGCCAAATGCGTCTGATTTGAGGGAGCAACTTACTAGCAGCTGAAGCTGGGATGGATAACATAAATTCCCCTAATTATTCAAGTTCATCTCAAATGCTATGTGTTAAAAAAGAAACCCTACCTACATCAAATCTATTTGTTAATTCCCTAAGAGAGTCATTAGCAAGCCTCTGGTTACCAGCTGGTTGTAGCTAGGAGGTATTTCACGGAGTTCCTTCTCGTTCCCCCTCCTTCCAGAAACACGGTCCAACATATCCCATGCACCACCTGCTAAGCTTTTTGCAAAATCGTAAAGTAGATTTCAAGCACAGGCTTGTGCAAATGCTGCAGTATGCGCAGGTCAGCCACCCATGTTCTTTCTGCAGAACGCTTGCTGCTCTCTGAACGTTGAAGAGAAAGTGGCTGAAAGTGGCTCCATCAACCTCAATCTGCTAAATTAACTTCAGGCTTGCAGACTCAGGGCCAAGCTACACATGACGAATGACACTTGAACGGCAAGTGTATTTCTCTCTGTTCACTTGCCCGCCACTCAATCCACTTGCCGTTCAAGTGTCATTCGTCATGTGTAGCTTGGCCCACAGAAGTAACCAGTTTGGTTCCCCACAAATAAATCACGGCAGAGCTTTCCTAACCGAACACTGCGAATTTCACACTGAATGTGTTCGGCAGTCAAATGTACTGTGTTCGACTGTGATGATCACATGTCTGCCAATCACTGGGTATGTTCAGTTCAGCACCAAATGACTTACTGATGGGTTGGACTTTGTTCAAAACTGTATATGCATGAAAATGTCTCTGATCCATACAAATCAACAAACCGTAATATCGTTAAGGACTTCTTAGATGGAAGAGAAGATTTCCCCCTGAACCAGTGGCATGGTAGGAGTTAGTCAGTTCCCTAAGCCGCCCTAGTCCAGGAAAAAAACGTTTACAAACACTGTAGAACTACGCTTTCAAAAACTACAATGTCGCCACTCATTAAGTCTGGAAAAAGTACTCCCCACCACCTCCATCATTCTCCTAGTCTCCCAAGGACTACAAGTAGCATATTGACACTGCAGCTTGCATTGGGGCCCCTGTCAACCCCCCTCCCCAGCCAATGCTAGCTCCCAGAGGCCAATATAAACCCCGGCCTGAGCATGGGCAGGCCAGATATCAAGTCACACAGCATGGTGCTACATCAGTCAGTTCCATGACTGTGGTACTTAGCATCTCACACCATGGTGGTGGTTTGGATGGAACTCAGGGAATGGGCACACCATATGGAAATACAGCTCACTGACAGGGCAGAGTTGGGGGACCCTTCCCTCCCCACACCACTGCTGCCATTCTGTTATTGAGAGCCAGTTTGGTGTAGCGGTTAAGAGCACGGGACTCTAATCTGGAGAACCAAGTTTAATTCCCCACTCCTCCATTTGAAGCCAGCTGGGTGACCTTGGGTCAGTCACAGCTTCCAGGAGCACTCTCAGCCCCACCCACCTCACAGTGTGCTTTATTGTGGGGATAATAATGACATACTTTGTAAACCACTCTGAGTGGGTGTTAAGTCATCCTGAAGGGTGGTGTATAAATTGAATGTTGTTGTTGTTGTTGTTGTTGTTGTGGGGGGGGACTGTGCCTTTAAGGGGGTGGGCCTGTGGGCATAGCCCAGTGCTGTGTGGGTCTGTTCCTACCCTCTCCTCACACATCCCCAGGCCTGGTTCCCCATAGCTGCCACTTTGTGGTTGGTCGGTTCCTCCCTGTCTGTCGTGACCATGCTGTGACACTTCTATTACATCTTTTGAGTGCACCAGCATTGGGAATGCTGATGTTCTCACACCCTGTGTGGCCCCACTGCAGAGCCATTTGCCCAGCTTGTGCTGTTTCCCATTAGGGAATGGTCCAGCTGTGTCACTGTTGTGCCAGCTTCCACCACCATAGCAGCTGCCTGGAATCTGCTGAACAGCCATAAATATGTTTAAGAACAGAACAACAGTCCATTCTTATCACCTTAAGCTCTTAACTTTCTCTGCAAAGACTAGCTCCACTCTATTAAGAAGGAGGAGTGCTGGAGTCCTAAGAATAGGCTCATGAGATTAAGCCCAAATGAGTAGGATTCTGAGATGTCTGGCTTCGGATTGCTTTGTAAGATCATCTCCTCTAGGATGTCAACCTTCCTGACCTCCATCTTGTTTGAATATTCCTGTAACCTCCATCTTGTTTGGATATTGAAAACAATAACAAGAATATGTTTAATGTTTCTTACAGAGGTAGAACAAAATGACAAAGTGCTGCCAAAGTGAAGCACACACCTGAACTGAGTCAGACCACTGGCTTGTCAAAGTCAGTATTGTCGGCTGTGGCTGGCAGGGACTCCCCAGGGTCTCCGGCAGGGGTCTTCCACATCCAGGGCTTTTTTTCAGGGGGAACACGGGGAAACAGTGTTCCGGAACCTCTTGAAAATGGTCACATGGCTGGTGGCCCCGCCCCCTGATCGCCAGACAGAGGGGAGTTTAGATTGCCCTCTGTGCTGCTCAGCGGCGCGGAGGTCAATCTAAACTCTCCTCTGTCTGGCGATCAGGGGGCAGGGCCACCAGCCATGTGACCATTTTCTCTGAAGGCAACCCACCTCTTTTCCCAGAAAAAAAGCCCTGTCCACATCGCATCCTTTAAATTAGAGGTGCCTTTAAATTAGAGGTGCCAAGAGATGAACATGGGACTGTCCTCATGAAAAGCAGGTGCTCTGCCACAGACTCATGCCCCCTCCCTTGTTCATCTTTCATTTCCATTGATTTCAGCGGGAGAGGGTTGTCTGGGCTTAGTCCTGTCGTTGAAATCAATGAGCCAGAAAACTCGGTGGAAAAACCACAAGTAGAGGGAAATACAGAGATCAAGAGCTATAAATATAAAGTGTATTCAAGTGCCAAGTGAATGAGTGTTTGTTATAACTATTTTGTCCATTAGGATATTATATTTGTATGAATATTTATCAGAAGAAGTATTTATATAAGTATTTATAAGCACTAGTCACTTGGCACTTGAATACACTTTATATTTATAGCTATTGATCTCTGTCCCTCCATTTGTGGTTTTTCCGCTGAGTTTTCTGGTTATATATATTGAGCGGGGGGGGGGGCTTCTGTTTGGTTACTCTGTTGAAATCAATGAGACATTAAAAAGTGCTTAATTTGGGCTGAGCAAGCCCAGTCGTTGTTGGTCGCTACTATTACTGTGCAGCACATTTATTTTCTTCATGTATACATAGTTCTTAGCAATATGAACAAAGGTGTTCTGAAGTATCCAATTGAGTACTTTACCAGAAAATAATGTATTTCCTTATTTGCATGGCTCTTGGTAGAATAACCATTTTCCATTTTGTTTCCAAATTCACTTTTCTTTTGTGTTCCTGTTCCAGTTAGGGATGTATTCTGTTGTACCACAGTGCTCTAATCACAGGCATTGATTTTTGCAAAAAAAAAAAAAAAAAGTAGGTCACTCACCATTATCAGCCTTCTTGGCTGCAAATACATTTTCCTGGGCAGTTTCAAAAACCACACACTGAGCTGTTGCATGTGATTAAGAATTAGTCCTGAATAAATAATGATGGCCTGCATTCAGCTGTTCAGATTCTACCTTTTTATGCTTAACAATAAAATAATCACGCTAATGGTGATTAGATTATGCAGTCATAAAACAGAAAAGACCAAGCATTTACCCATGCTGGGACTAACTACACTCATAATAAGTAGCAAGCCACTGTGAATTGCAGGTTTTTAATGTGACCAGGTTGTATGAGGAACCACAAAAAACTGCTTAATAGTTTGAGTAGTTGCTGTAGCCACTTAATAAAATTATAGGCCCATCACCCAAAAAAACCTTCAGTTGTTAACACAGCAATAGATCTGACATGGATTCCTGTCTTATTCCATCTGTCTCCCTCTCTGATTTTCTAGAATACCAAATTCCTACAAGATTTCTTCTTTCAATTTTATCTGTTTGAATTTATCCTGAATTTCACTGGTGCTTTCCCGTGGGAGACAAAGGGGATGGGGACTTGGGGTGGCCATTGGCTGCAGTGTGACATCACTTCTGGGAAACCTGGAAGTGATTTCATGCCTCTCTAGGGATTGCTGAAAACTTTATGGAAAACCATAGAGTTTCAAACAATTCCTAGAGAAGATTGATAGCAGTTCCAATGGTGGCCCAATAACCATTTTTATTTTTCTCCCACTGCCACTTGATGCGGTGGGGGAGCAAAAAATCAGAAATGGCAGGGGAGGATCCTCTACCCATTCAGAGAAACTAGAAACTCTATTTCCTTCCATTGGGGTGGACCAAAGAAGCATTCCCACTGAATCTTGCCTGTCTTCCCTCTTTAACATGGTCCTTGTCTCACATGGGTTTTGTTCATGCAGGTTCTATGATCCTCAGCATAACCTTTTCGGGTAGTCAAAGGGAACCCTTACTCCCTTTTTAACAGCAAAAAAAAGCTGGTTAGCTCCACCCCACAGCTTCTCATGGCTATTTCTATAACTTAGGGATGTTACCAAATTATGAAGCCAACATTTTCAGCTTGAAAATCCCTTGTGCAAGTTGAACCTCCATGCCTTTATTTTCATGTGGGGTTTTTTTGTTCCACAAGCTGCATTCTTCCCATTCAAACTACACAGCATTATTTTTGCATTGGCATAAAAATAACATATACCTGACGTTAAAATGGTGTCAAGGAAAGGAACGATTCAGGAATACAAGCAATGAAAACAGGTAAAATGAAAAGTTGCACAATGATAATAGAACAGAAACAAAAAGAGCATATTTGTACATCTCTAATATAATTCAGGGGTTTGCCCAGTCTCTATAAGCACTACGCCAGACAGGCCTTATTCTCCTTTTCCCGAAGTAGTATGCACTGAAAGAGTACAAAACCTTAGCTGTTATGTGAGATTTGAACCAGAGAAGATTCATTAACTCTCCCTGTTAGCCTGTCCAGGAAAGCTTTTTAAAAGTCAGGCTTTAACTGTCAGAACCAGCATAATAGTTGAATCGCATTATTTATTTAGATATTTATACCCTGCTTTTCTCTCCGATGGTGACCCAAAGCTACTCGCAACATCATTCTCCTCTCCTTTATTTTGCCCTCATGACAACCTATAAGGTACGTTAGGCTGAGAGAAAGTGGCTGACCCAAGGTCACACCTAGTGAACTTAAAAGGCAGAGTAGAGAGGTGCACCTTCCCAGATCCTCTTCTGACATTACACCAAGCTGGCTTTCTAACTCAGAGTTCAAGGAGGGAGGCATTGATTTCACTTTCTCCTGAAAAACATCATTCCATAATGAAAATTATGGTGAAATGTTGCTTTCCTCTTTAGCCAAGGAGGGAGTAACCCTGAACATGCAGTTACCTCCCACCCCCCACCCCCAATACAATAGATTTGTGAATTAGTGCTCTGGGATTCAACTCATTCTGAGCCATGTTACTACAGAATCACCTGCCCATGTGTCTTTCTTCCTTATTCTGTAGTCCTATGTGAAACTTCTTTCATTCCTTCTATACTGGTACAGCCTCATCCACCTTTGAAATGTGCTGGCTGGAAGCATGGCTGACTGCTAATTGGCCTCAACAGCTTATGCTGTCTCTGGTTGCCACCTGGGCACTTCATTACCTCATCTCTCTCCATGTCCCCCTGCTCATTGGTTCAGTCTTCTTTTCTAACCCCCCACCCCCACCCCAATTGGGAGGAGGGTGTCCTTCTGAGGCCACTGCGATTGGCTCTGCTTCAGGTCTTTTTAAATAGCACCTAAGGTTTGGACACTGAGAGCTACAATGTCTTCTTTGCCCTGTCTGTGATCTTTCTGCCCATGCCAACTCTGACAGAAGGCTTCTTTCAAATGCAAGAGCTGAACCAAGTGTATTTTATTGTTTCATACAATATGGGCCTAGCACAAATGTTTTAATCCTGGCTGGCTTGGAATTGTTGGCTGAGGGAAAATATTAATTCATTCATTCATTCATTCGGTCGGTCGCTCCATCGATCGATTGATCGATCGAATGATTGATTGATTGTTTGATGATTGATTGAATTTATATTCCACCCTCCCTGCAATAGCAGCCTCAGGGCGGATTACATACAATATAAAACATGAATATATATATATATACACTTTAAAACAGAAATAAAATCACATAAGTATTATAAATATTTAGAACAATGTGGCAGCACTTCTTAAAAAGGGGATCCACCACCCAGTCCTCTCCACAGATGTTTAATAGAGAGGCTGGGCAAATAATACATCTGATAGGGAGGGCAGATTTTCCTCTATTCGGCTGGCAGCCAGCATCAAGCATATGCCTGGCGGAACAGCTCTGTCTTACAGGCCCGGCGGAAAGATAGCACATTCGGCTGGGTCCTAGTCTCTTACAACAGAGTGTTCCACCATGCTGGAGCCAAAACCAAGAAGGCCCTGGCTCTGGTTGACACTAGGAGGGCCTCCTATCACACACAGAGACCTCAAATGCTCAGGTCATGTTAAATTGGCCAAGTTTAAGTAAAGAGTGGTGCATATGTAGGGAAAATAAACTCAAAGATCCCTTTCCCCAATAGCCCTGGGCAGTAGCTGGGTGAAGGGAGGTAAATACAGGGTATGGACTGCCTGTCTGGTGGAGCCTCTGGAAGAGGAGAGAGGGGACCCTGTGAAGATTTGGGTCAGGGCTCTCTGCCTGCTAAATTGGAGGCTAGACAGGTGGCATGTAGTGAACAGCCCTGACCTCTCTTGAGAAGCCCCAAATCTGTGAAGGGAGGTTTAGGGTGGGTGGCTTAGAGTGTGTAAAAGGCACAGGGTCTGCCATACGCTCCAAAGGGTAAAGCATGGTAATTGGACCCATTTCTCACAGTCCTTAATGTTGCCAGCAATAGAGGAAAATGTTCGTATGTGTTCAGTATCAAGCCCTATAGGGGTGCGCTTTACAGATACAAATTAATAGCTTTAATGCCCTTTAAAGACACAGATTAAAAGAATAGAATTAGAGTGAACTTTAGCTAAATGTCACCTGTTTTTTTCAATTAATCTGTTTCCTTCTTTAGGGCAGAGCCACCTGATTTGATATCATCTGTAGCTTACGGAATCTGGCTGCTTTGCTGATTTCCTTTTGTTGTTATAGTTTTCCTGCAGCCTATGCCATTAAAACTGGAATGAAAGGGGTGTGTCATACTGATGTTTAGCTCTTATTTGCATATGTGATTTCTAATGTGTGTGTTTTAAAATTATTCAACAAGACACAAAAGGTCACACAACCCAGGATCCTTGAGGATCAACAGCAGGAGGACTCTAATGTTCTACCATTCAATGAGATGGAAAAGATCCTTGTTTGCAAATAACAGGAGAAAGCATCATGAGAGCCTGTTTTTCCAAAAGATGAGTATAACAGACGTGGACGATGATTCCTCAAGCAAGTCACTATTTCATATCACTGATTTCTTGGTATGGAAAAGAGGTATGATCCTGGCCAATCTCACAAGATTGTGATGAGGTTACTCAATGGTCTGGCCAAATGGACCAAGGAAGAGTGTAGGCTATTAAAAATCTATTAATAAAAATAAAACAACCCTTCTGGCAAGGTGATCACAGTGGTATTTTGCACCCTAGTCAAAAGTGACTTCTCTCATGTCCCCTTGTAGAACCCCATGATTTGATTATCAATTCATTATATCTCTAGCCGTTTTCACACGGCCACACACCCGGAAGATCGCGTGAAACTCACGGCATAAAAGCGTCTTCCTAGCATGATCCTGTTTAATGGCACTTTTTTGGACGTCATCGGACCATTTAAGGGGATCGTGCCGGGAGATCGTGCTAGGAAGATGCTTCATGCCGTGAGTTTGCACGATCTCGTGGGGCGCGAGTGAAAATGGCCTCTATCTCACTTTTCAGTCAATAGGCTCCCATTCTGGATCACAAGAATTCAACCCAGCACAGAGAAACAGGATGAGAGGAATTCATGGCCTGTGTAGGGGCAGTCTCTTTGGGCTCCTGGCATTCACAAACTAGGTTCCAGTCTCTTTCTTCCATAGGGAAAGCTTGAAAGTAGCAGCCGGCTGAGTGTAGAGATGCCCACCTACAGAAGCAGCCCTTCTGATGAACTGCAGACTCTTTTCATCTTTGGGGGCTGGGAGATCGTGCTAGGAAGATGCTTTTAGATATAAGAACATATGAAGTTGTTTCATACAGACACAAATCCCTGGACCATTTGCTGTCTGGGAATGGAGACTCACCTCCAACTAGTGGCTCCACTGGTGCCTCCACAGCTCAGCAGCAGCCAAAGGGAAGAATGGAGGACTGAATAGGAACCTCATGTGTTATGGGAATTACTGGTATCCTCCACAGACCATGTATGGCTTACTGTGAGGTCTGTAAAAGTGTCAGGTGGCAGGTCAATGGTGTTGGAGACCAACTGACTGCTCCCAGTGATACAGGACAGGAGATGAGCCGAAGGAAGAGAGCATAAGTGATGATTATCTGCTCCCCTTCTGGCTGAGGTCACAGAGGGACTATACAGGATTGGCCAAGGCAGAGGTGGATCTTTTCTGACACCTGATACCTAAGAGCCATTATTGGATACTACAACACATGTGCTCTGCTACTGAGCCATAGTCTCTTCCACTCCTCCTAGGACTGATTGGCACGATGTGTGACTTTTTCCTCACAATCTGCCTTCACTCCCAGGAATCTGGTTGCTCTATGCTCAGCCTATTGACTTTGGGTACAAGGGACTTTCCTATTCCACCCTCCAAATTTACCTGTCCTAGTCTGCATAATAAATGGTTGTCTGCATAACTTGCCTGCATAATAAATTATTCTGGGCTTTTTTTGTGGGAACTAAGGAAAAAAGTAAGTGCATTTATTTTATGCCACTTTAATTGAAGACCTCTGATGGCTCGACAATGGAGATCATTTTTCTTAATTTAAAATATAATCTTGTTTTTGTTTATTAATTCATTGCTGAAATTCTTCATATTTTACTGGCTACAGGGCTTTGGGTGTGAATTTTCATCATTTGGGGTACATGTGAACATAAGAATGTAAAAGATGTCCTACTGAAACAGACCGATGGTCCACCTAGTCCATTACCCCATTTCATAAAACAGCTAACCAATTATCCTGCAGGACTAACAAACAGGGCATAGAAGCCAAGGCCTCTAACACTGGTAGTCAATGGTTAAATGCCTCTGAATATGGAGACTCCCTTTATTCACCATGGCTAGTAGCCATGGATGGATATTGATGTCATGCTCTCCGCCACCCTGATGCATCTGACGAAGAGAGCTGCAGTTCTCGAAAAGTTATGCCTCAATAAAGTTGGTTAGTCTTAAAGGCGCTACTGGTCTTTTTACTATTCTGCCATCCTGTAACTCCTTTTTCAGTTGAATGCTTTTCCAAGTGTATCTTCAGCCTGCCTTTGGATATGTGATGGAAAATAGCTAACAATGATTTGCAATAATATAGTTCATTGGCCTCCATTAAAAAATATTGTTTGATGTCATGTTAAATATTCACAAGCTCCTTTCGCAGTGTTTTATCTGTAGCGGCTGTTTCACATCTACGAGTCATCACTTGGTTTTGGAGTCAAAGAATGGCCAACATGTACGTCTGAATGCCCCAATCAAACGATCCCCCCTTGACTACATTTTAAAGTCACCTTAGTTGTATCTAAGAAGTCCTGAATTTCCTTTTATCATAATGCAAAGGAGCTGAGAAATTCCCTGTTCTCCCCCTGGCCCACCTGTCACTCAACATAATACTATACAAATATGTCTGTGGTGTTCCATGCAGATCTCACCGCTGTGGTAGTCATAACTGAATGACTCAAAGGCTTTTCACATCCATAGTTGAGTATGATTGGACAGCCTGGAGAGTGAAAAGGCTGTCTGAAGTGTATCCTTCTTCTGTGGCCAGACTGTGAACTCATTGAAATCAGCAGAAGAATTTTCCATCAAACTGAATAGGCCTTGGAGCGGATCCCTCAATCCATTGAAGTCTTCTGTAATTTCCTGAGAGCCCAGTAATTCTTGGTTAAGGCCCTGGCACTGCCAAACATTGAGGGCCCTCACAATTAGGCTGCCTTTCCTGCTTTGTAAATCCTTGCCTTCTGTTTGCCAACTACTGGATGTGTTCTATACAGCATATGGGATAGACCGGCTCCAATTGGCTTCCCCTAAGAAGATCCACCAATCTGCACAATTGCTAAGAGGGTTTGTTTTTTTTTCAAGAGGCTGTTCTTTTCTTTAGCTGAGGAGGAGAAAAACCCTAAATGGAAATGTGCCCTGGATTTGTCAGGCAATTTGGGTTGCCATGGAGCCTGAAAGACTACTGTTGCTTTTCATGCATTTTCAAAGGCTTCGGCACGTCTATCAAGCCTTGTTAGCCTGAAAAGATCAAAGCTGAAGACTGATGGGTGGCATCCTAAGTCAATTGCAAAATTGTCTGGAGGGGCAGAAGAAGCTGATTGCTCATCTGCATCACTTCTTATTCCACTGCAACATCTTTGCAGCCTCTTGTTCATCACATAGTTATACCCATTACTGAAGTTTCCCTTTATTACCTGAGAAAGAACACTTGACAGACAGATCTTATTTGTATAGGCTGATACTTGCAGGTGCTGCTCTCCATCCATGTTTTTGTTAATACTGGCTCACATATTTCTATCTCCATCTCCATCTCTAGCAAGTACATTAGAATTGCACTGCTGGATCAGACTAAGGCTGATTCCGCACACGTTGGATAATGCACTTTCAATGCACTTTATCAATCGTTTGAGGTGGATTTTTTGTTCCGCGCACAAAAAAATCCATTCCAAATGATCTATAAAGAGGATTGGAAGTGCATTATCCAACATGTGCAGAATCAATGTCTGTCTCCACCATGGACAGCTCAGAAACAGGCTGAGATGGTTAAATGGCTACCTTTTGTGGTTCTTTCCAGCATATGAAAACTAGTAGCGTACTGCCTTTGAATACAGGTGAATACATGGCCCAAAAAAGCCATTGGTAGACCAGTCTTCTATGAACTTGTCCAATGGTTGCAGGTACGGCAATCGAGCAAGCAAAAAACTGAGCTATAGGGAATCCACATCACCACAACCACATGGAGTAAGGAGAATTAGCTCTAGGCAGACCAGTTTGTTCACTTGGCAGGCAACCTCCTGCCAATCATCTATGGCCCCTGCCATCACTCCATGAGACAGCAGGAGAAAAATGTGGGGAACAAATGTAGGCTCGTTCAACACCATGATGTCAATTCTAGCAGTTTTTAGCATGAATCCTAGAGTGCCCTGCAGTGTGCCAGCATCACTTCCAGTTACTCAGCAGGAAATGATGTTATGGTGTCAATAGTTACCATTCAAGTAACTCACGCCCTCCCCAGTCTCTCAGAGGTTGCCAACCCTAATTAACTATCATGCAAATATCCTGTTTGTGTGGAATGTGAGAAAACAATGAGGGGCCTGCAACTTTTTAAACAGTCTGCAATCTCCTGGGAAGATAAACTGCGGGTACACTACCAGTGCCATCCAAAGGCAAGTTACAACCTTCCCAGTTCACTGAAGCCAATGGGCTTAGAAGGGTGTAACTTGCTTAGGGCTGCACTATGTGCTATGCTGCTGCTTAAGGACATGATGTCCATTTGATTTAATGTATTAAGGCAGTACAAAGAACCCCACAAAAATTCTTCCTTGCCTACCTGTCTGTACCTTTTCAGTCACCTAACTTACACCTCATATACCACACCAACCACTTGTGAAGTGTGGCCTAAGAGGGAAAAAGATATCAGCTTCTGCAGAAAGTCCCTTTCCTGCTTGCTCAGCTGGAATCTACTCTTATACTACAAGCTTATTTGCAAGTATATTTTAAAGTCTTGGGTCAACCAGCTCTCATGTATAGCAGCGTGCCAGATCTCCCAAGGTTACAGCATTTGTAGGCTGTTGAACCAGAATCGAGATTTTTTCTTCTTCTTTGACATCTATAATGCATGCTCAAATATGGTGTACCCTGGCTTTTTTGCATTCATAGAAATCAGCTCAGAAGGAATATTTCAAGAAGGATATACCCAGATCCTAACACAAGAGTGCCAGATTTCATTCAGATAGTTTCAGGTGGGCAGCTGTGTTGATCTGAACAGCAAGATTTTTAGGGTATCAGCTCTGACAAAGGCAGCTTTGACTCTCAAAAGCTTATACGCTGAATATATCGATGGTCGTTAAAGTGCCACTGGATTTGAATCTTGCTGGTTTAATTTACCTTTTGTAAACTGTTTGGAATGGGCTTTGTCACTCCATGAAAGAATAATTTACTATCTCTTGGCGGCAGGGTTGTTAATCCATTGAGAGTCCACAGAGGTACTCATGGAGATTAGCTGATCCAAGGATGGAAACGGACAAGTTTTCTTATCTATAATAGTTTTATTTCATCCGTCCTCCAAGGGCAATGCACATAGATCACTCCTCCTCCTTTTTATTCTCGTAATAACCCTGTGAGGTAGGTTAGCTTGAAAGAGAGTGACTAGTCCAAGGCTTTACAGTGAACATTGTGGCTGAGTGAAGATTTGAACCTGGGTCTCTCCCCAGTCCTAGTCTAACACTTAAACCACTACAAAACATTGGGTCTAGAGGGGAAGCCTGACCTGTTAAAAAGAGGCTTACAAAGCAACCCTAAGCAGAGTTACACCCTTCTAAACACATTGAATTCAATGGACTTTAAAAAGGTGCAACTCTGTTTAGGATTGTATTGAAGCCCCAAGAACGCTTTCCTAGGAGTAAGCCCCTCTGTATAAAGTGAAACTTACTTCTGAGCAGGGCTTTTTTTCAGCAGGAACATGGTGGAATGGAGTTCTGGAACTTCTTGAAAAGGGTTACATGGCCAGTGGCCCTGCCTGTTTGGGAAATCTAAACGGAGGGCAATCTAAACTCCCCTCTGTCGGGAGATCAGGGGGCGGGACCACTGGCCATGTGACCATTTTCACCGAGGGCGATTTAAACTTTAAAAAACTCCCCCCTTGTTCCAGCTGACCCAAAGTGATGTCATTGTGTAGCCCTGAGTTCCACCGCTGAGTTCCACCACCTCTTTTCCCAGAAAAAAAACCCCTGCTTCTGAGTATACCTGCTTAAGATAACTCTATCAGTGTACAAGTAGGGATCTGTGATGGGAACCAATATAATTCCTGAAACAAACTTGTCTCTGAAATACGTTCACAAGAATTCTGTCCCTCCATCACAGCCAGCGTCTTTAGAAAGTAACAGATTAGGTGAAAGTCTGTCCTTATAAATCATTGTTTGCGTTGTTTGATGTTTTATTTTTGATGTACATTGCTTCATTTCAACTCACAAGAGTGGTGTGGAACAAAACAATACAGACCTTTTTGTCATTTAGAAGAATTAAAAAAAACATCGACAACGTGTTCAACACTGGTCCATTCAGCTCAATGGAAGCCTGCTGTCCTTAAACTCAATGTGACGTGGATCACACCCAGTGTGAATAATCCTGTCCACTATTGTCTGCCAGCATTCATAATTCATGAAGTCAAAGGGAATAACTTGCATGATGCAGAAGAGAACTGAGCTTTATGTAGTTTAAGCTCAGAAGGAGAAACACTGTTAAAAGCTGTTTTAACATTTAACTAGTAGTCATCCTGCATATGGTTTATATTTCATCCATTTGATATTATTCATGCACTTGTTAATTTCTGAACTCATTACTCAGCTTACTTACCTGGGTCGGTTGTTAGATACCAGATGTGTGAATTACACTGATAATTTATATCACATATGCAAAAAGAGAGCTTTCATAAACAAGTTGAACCTTCCTTCTGTGCAGCTTGGAATTAGATATCCCGCATTCATAAAGAGAATACAATATTCTCTAATTACAGAGCTTAATTGTCTCCAAATTCAAGGATCGGATTCCCAAACACTTATAAATTCTTTATGTACGGTTGTTTTAAAGTTCTCAAGTTCAAGATAGGCCCGAAAGGCAACATTATCAATTATTGATGTATTGTCGAAGGCTTTCACGGCCGGAGAACGATGGTTGTTGTGGGTTTTCCGGGCTGTATTGCCATGGTCTTGGCATTGTAGTTCCTGACGTTTCGCCAGCAGCTGTGGCTGGCATCTTCAGAGGTGTAGCACCAAAAGACAGAGATCTCTCAGTGTCACTGAGAGATCTCTGTCTTTTGGTGCTACACCTCTGAAGATGCCAGCCACAGCTGCTGGCGAAACGTCAGGAACTACAATGCCAAGACCACGGCAATACAGCCCAGAAAACCCACAACAACCATTATCAATTATTACTTACGAGGCAAGCAGCCCTCAGATAGTCCATGCAATCCAACAGTTTGCAAAACTCCCTTTCTCGCTGTTGACTCCAAAATTCAGCTGTGTATTTTGCCAGCCTTATTTTCATTCAAAGAGCACACACACTTAGAAATATGCTCGGTGGAAATCAATGTCTGTATTGATATGTCTATCAATGTCTAAAACTGGGGCTTGTGCTCACATTACTTTCATTATATTCATACAGTTGCACATGGATGGGATTCAGGAATAGGCAAAACTGTATCTGTGACCGTACTGCATATGAGAACCTACCCATCAATCTTGTGTCACTTCCAGTGAAACCATTGTGTGAGAACCCCTTGCCGTATTCAGATCTTAGGCTCACAATAATACCAAGGATGCCCTTTCCCTTGTAATGATAGCTTTGGTTTATTATATCATGTCTTTTCTCATACTGAGGAGAATCCGTATGCCCGCCCACCTCCAAGTACCTTCACTGAGTTTTAAGCAAATAAAAAATTAGTTGATTAACATTGCCATCTAAAGCAAAGGTATACCTTTCTAAGCCCATTGAGTTTGATGGACTAATAGGCTGTAGCTCTGTTTAGGATTAGAGATGGGCATGAACTGAAATACGAACCAAAATTAAGCACAAACCAGGCCGGTTTGTGGTTCGTGAACCACGGTTCATCAGATCCCATTTTTGACGAACTGCCACAAACTTTTAGGCTGGTTCGTTTGGTTCGGTTTTTTGGTTCGTGACTGAAGACAGCCTGGTTCCAATCAATCAGTTTCCTAGGCAACAGGGGATGGACTTCCTGCAGACCTTCTGCTGACCCAGAAGTGACCTTCTGCTGGCCTGGAAGTGACTTTCTGCTGACCCAGAAGTGCCATTTTTCTGACCCAGATGTGCTGTTTTCACTAATCAAACGAACTGGTTCGCAAACCAGGGGCAGGTTCGTGAAAGTTCATGGTTCATGAAATTTGACGAACCACGAACTGTATGGTTCAGTTTTTTTCCAGTTTGTGCCCATCTCTACTTAGGATAGTTTCATCAGATGAAGGGATCTCTCAAAAGCTTACACCGTGGAAACTCTTTGTCGGTCTTTAAGGTGCTACTGGACTCCAACCTTGCTCATCTGCTTAGGATGGGGCTGTGAGAGATGAAAGACAAGAACTAAAGCTGCCTTTCATTTACCTATCTAGTGACTGACTCATTAATTTTTATAGTTATTTGTGTACCGCTTTCAACCTCTCACAAAAACCATTCACATTAAGAAAACCTGTTGACATATAGATAATAATAGACCCATTTGGAGCGTACCTATGCACCGGAGAAGGTAGTTTCCATTCAGCACTACTATTCTGAGAAAAAGCAGTGAAAAGCAGGGAGGGCCCTTTTGAGGACTGTTTTGTCTTTGATCATTGGGGCCAAGCTCAGAAGCAATCGTCAGGCAACTTGATACAACATGAGTTGCATGACTTACCCAGGCCTGACTGCTTGCTAATGTTCAACAGCAGCAACCCCCCCCCCCCGCCAAGCCAGTGTGGTAATTATTAGAATTTCAGACTAGGATCTTGGAAAGCCATGTTCAGATCACCACTCTACTGTAGAAGCTCACTGAGTGACTTTGATCCAGCCACACACTTTTAGCCTAACTACCTTTCAGGGTTTTTGTGAGGATAATATCGAGGCAAGGAGATTGATGTAAGCTGCTTTGGGTACCCACTGTGAAGAAAGGCTCAGAATAAGAATTATCTTATGGGGTTCCACAAGGCACAATCTTATCCCCCCTGTTATTCAATCTCTATGTAAAGCCTTAAGGAGAACTCATTTGTAACTTTGGAACTGAATGCCACCAATATGCAGATGATACTGAGATCTATATCTCGTTATCCAAATCCACCAGTGATGCAGTAGAGGTACTCAGTTGCTGCTTGGCAGCTGTTGTCAATTGGCTGAAAGCAAACAAACTGAAACTGAACTCAGAAAAGATGGAGGTGATGCTGGTTGGAAAAGCAGAGCTCTTGAAGGACATTATGCTTCTGACTTTGATGGGGTTCAATTGACCTCAGCTGACTCAGTTAAGAGCCTAGGGGTCATACTAAACCTAGCACTGCTGTTAGAGAAGCAAGTAAATGCAGCTGCAAAAAACACTCAGCTCAGCTTTATGCTTGTTTAATTTTTTTTTTACTATCATTCTCTATTGTATTTGTTTCCCTGAATGTCCCAACCATTGATTAATGAATATCCTAGCTGTTGACTAAATTGTATTTTCATTTGCACTGTTGTAATCTACCTTGGATCTCAGCGAGAAAAGCAGGCTATAAATAAATTAAAAAAACAAATAAATAAAATTAAGTAAATTAAGAAATATCAATGAAGATAGAGGGGCAGATAAAAGGTAAGTTTTTTAGTGGGTTTGGAGATAGGGAAAGGTGCGCATATTGAGGCTGCCAGAAGGGAAAGAGAAATAGTATAAGGAAGGGGATACAGGGGAAAGTGTCATACTCCCAGTAAGTCCTTGCAGGTTCCCCACCATGCAACTGGGTCTGGTTTAGCCAACTTCACACAACCAGGCCATAGGGGAGAGGCTGCCATGGGGGTAGGGGGAAAGGTGAAGATAGGGGGGAAGACAAAGGTGTCTGGGAAGGAGAGAAGGAAGCAGGAAAGGGGGAGTGGCTATGGGGGGCCTGGAAGGGAAAGAGGACATGATGAGGGAGCAGAAAATAAAATCCCGCCGTCCCCCCCCCCCACAAATCCTTGTAGGTTCCCACTTGTAGGATCAGAATTCTTTAGACCCCAGTAAATAGAACCCTGGGACACTGCAATCGAGCATCACTTCCTGCCAAAGACAAAGTTCACTAATAGCCAATCCAAACAGGAAAATATCAAATGAACTCTTGGTCTGAAGAGGTGT